>NC_133026.1:25937884-26552500 GCF_048771995.1 Taeniopygia guttata | reverse complement strand
GCAAATATTCATGCTTCACTCAATACAGTGTAAGATTCAATATTAAGATCTGCAAAAGCAATGGCTTAAGTTTTCTTTAGTGTTTAAATATCAACAATTCCAATTACACCTTCTGTGTGGGTTTTTTTGTTTTTTGTTTTTTTTTTTTTTTTTTTTGTTACAGCTCGCTTTCCAAGTAGAAGAGAAAAATAGCAAATTGTATTTGGAGTTCAGTACAGATGTCATGAACTTTATCATCTGGTAATATTCACTGAGACAAAGGTATTTCCTTGATGATTCTCTCTTCTTCTCAAGTATGTCTTGGTAATACTAAACCTTGCTGTGAGCAGAGGACTATACTGTACTCCAAAGATCTTTTGCATCCTAGTTACTTACTTAAATATTTTAAATGTTTTATCTGGAGTTCAAATGTTCATTGGGGCTTTGATAAATTTGCAAGAGGTCAGTGGATTTTCAGCATTTTGGCTTTTCTATACATAGATAGAACCTGTTGTTGAAACAGAATGTCTTGCCTGGGGCTACTAAGTGCACACACCTGGGAGAGGATCATGGCGATGTGTGATAAAAATGGCAATAAGTGGTGAATCTGTGGCAAAAGTTATTATGAGACTAAGGACTAGAAATGTAGCCACATCTCACACTTAAGGTTCTGCCAGAGTTCAGAAGGTATTGTGCAGAGCTTGGCCTAACATAAAAAGAATACCTGTGAATATTAATGGACCAAAAAATTAAAGTCCTGACAAAGTATTTACTGGCAAATAAGCAGTGAGTTTGTCTCCTCCTGGAAGAAAGTGCAAGGAAGGCAGACAAAATTCTTTAGAAGACCTCTGAGAATATTTTTTATCTTTTCCTATCAAAGTTTGTCAAGCACATTTTCCAGGTTGGTAGTGTAAACATTTCACAAGTCAAAATGAAGCTTCAACCTCAACCCATCTTTTCCCAAATTCCATTTTATTGAAGTAGTAGTTCCTCTCTCTCTATTGGCCAGCTTTCTTAAATGTTATCCCTTTGTTTCCATTTTCACTCTCCAGTACTCTGTGAATGAGATGGGCTTTCAGAAGAAAGGGCTTAAGAGCCCTATAATTCTCTTCCTCATGAAACCTCTGAAACCCAGTGCATCAATGTTCAGGCTTTCCTGCTGTGCAAAAGTTCATCTGTCTGCTTCTGGTGTGGGGAAAGAGCTACAGTACACATAATTCACCAACATTGATTTTAATTTGAAAATGGGAAATTTCCTCAGAAATTACAAAAAAACTGTAAATAGAAATTGATTCAAAATTTCATCTATAACAATACTTCTTAAAAGGTCAGTGATAGATGGACAGAAAAAAAATCACTGTTAGGATATTTTAACAAAAAGCTTCTAGAACGTTACATGATCTGTATATATCAGCTAATACTGCAGAAGTGGGTACATTTCATGGATTTTGTTTAAAAAAGGTAGTGTGAAATAGGTGATGTATTGCTGGAATTTTAATATTGAAGTTGGTTATTAATGTAAACTTCTATTTGCACTATCTGGCACTTTTTTTTCAGTATATTCATCAAAAACATGGAGCAGATAAAAGCAGAGTAAGAGTCTATAAATGCCTTTCCTTTACTTGCATTTCTGAGAAGCTCAAGAACAGAGCACAATAGCTACTTCCCAAGCCAAATGGAAAAAACACTGTAATTTCCAATGAGTTATTGAACTCTTACACTGCAAGTAAATTTGGAGCAAAAGTGCAAACTACTGCTTTTAGAAAGTCTGTGTTGGTCTCAGTGGCTGAACAATCTCTCTTTCAGTGATCAGGGAAAAAAGGTCTGACTGTATTGCTTCGGTATTCTTGGACATCAAGAATGGGCAGCATTTTAGATAAAATGCCCTCTATTTTATTGGACAAATATTACAATATTCTGAGTTGCCTGATTGTCTGACACCAGCAGTGACATGAGAACAGTGAAATAAGCCATATAAATATTCAAGAAGAGAGCATTTGCCTTAATACTTAATTTAGCTTTTTTTCCCTACTAAGTGTACATACAGAGCTGCTATCAGAGAAGCAATTTACTTCAAAGCCATGCTTCCTAATGTTCTCATTTTGATTTTGTGTTTGCAGATCAAAGAGGAAATCTACCCATACGAAACTTTCTCAATTTATCACCTTGGTGGATTTCACATTTATTAAATTCTTATCCATTTGAGCCTATGCAAAATTTAATATATAATTACCACCATTATGTGTCATGCATAAGCTATGGCTTAACTTTTTTGATGTCATAGATGGTGTAGTAGGTACAATAGGTCTTAAGAACTCAACTTTCTCACGATAGAATTTGTATATATTGTGCTTAATTTCATTTTACGTCAAAGCAAATTAATATAACTATTAAGAAAAATCAGAATTTGATATTTCAACTGGTTTTTAACATTTTACATGAGTTATGGAATATCATTATGATATTTTCTTAGTAGGAAAAAAAAAATAAAAAACAGGCCTGGAAGAAAATGGAAAGGCAGAGGGAGGCATAAGAGAAAATGGGAAAACATTAAAAATTGCTGGATTTGGCTGCCTTCATTTCTAAACAGCCAAGCTTTTTTGTTTCCAGGAGAAGATATCACTTACTTAAGCATTTAAAATGTCTAATCTTACCTAAAAACATGACTCATCCCCTTATTTATGCTCTTAGCATTTTGAGCATCTGGGAGGTGTTCATTCCATATATTTTTGTTCTGGATTCCTCCATAAGGTGGAAATATGAAAAGAATAAGAAGTTTTAAACCCCAGATTACTGGAATAAGAGAACATGTGGGAAGAGGACAAATAGCAGCCATAAATCATTTTCATCACAAGCAAGGAAAGCACTTTTCCACATTTTTGAAGATACATTAATAACTGGATTGACCTCACCTATTAGGACAATTCCTAGTTTATTTTAATTAGTTATTTTATCTGAAAGGGCAAAAAAGGAACAGCATTTTACTGATAGTTTGAATTATTAAGTATTTTAATTTCATATGTACAGTTTTTGCAATAGATAAACTGCTGGAAAACCAAATGAACAGTGAACACAAGCACATCATAAATGGCCACTAATTGCAACTTTTAAGATTAATATAAATTTTTAAGGAAAATACACTGACAGTTTTCCTTAATCTCACTGATTATATGCAAAATTACATGTAAAAAACAGAAAGAAGAAAATGGTTAGGAAATAACACAAAACTTTTATATGCCCACCCACTGAATTTGTCTTTTGAAGAATGATCTCAAAGCAGCAATGGCATATCCTGTTTGACAAAATACTGTAAATTAATCTCCACCCAACGATAGAATCATCTTGACTTGAATGATAACATTTCCAGTAAAAAACTGTCTTCCTTGTTTCCCTGTCCTACGATGAAATTTGCTCCTGCAAGATGCACTGACCACACTATCTCAGCTAATGGTGATTGCTTTCACCCAAATATCTGGAGTAGCTGTGCATCCCTTTGGCACAAGAAGAATATCAGAGGGACCAAGATAGTGATATTCCATTCCAGTGAAGTGCAATGCAATGAAAATCTCAAAATACACTAATATTTTAAAATACAGAAATTATCATTCCAGCAATAATGAACTATTAACCACTGTAAAGATATTCCAAGAGGAGAAAAGGTCCCATGGTGGTCTCTAATCCCACTGAAACTAAAAAAGAACTTAATTACTGAAATACTAATGAATGACAGTTTTCCACTGGCCAGACTATAGGAAGAGATATGCATCTTTAGCACTTGTTGCTCTTAGGGAGTCTCACTTGGTCTCTATCTGATAAAATAAAGACAGACATGCAAAATAACAGAGGAAAATTTGGAGCTGCTGTATTAGTAATCCATGCAACTTCCAGAATACTACAGATAAGAGCTAGAAATATAAAAAATAATAAAGAGGTAAGAAATACAAATGTTGACTTAAGAATTAAATGATGTCTACTCCTTACCGCCTCAGTACACAAAAATGCATGAGGATCCTTCTGGATAAATACAAAACCCACAAATTTTCAAATGTATCTTTGTGAATTACAATGTAAAATAATATAATAATAATGACAATATTAATTGTAATAAAGTATTCCAGAAAAATGTGATAATTGAATCTGAGCCCATATTCTTGCCAACAAAAAGAAAAAAATCCAGAGAGGCTGATACACATACTGAGTTTCAATTAGAAAGGAACACAAAAGGCAACATGAAATAGTTCTATAAATATACTGTAAATAAAAGGAAAACAAAGAGAATAATAATTCCATTACCAAGTGTGAGAAAGAGGAAATAATAGATGGTACAGAAAAAAAAGCTAAAATATTCGGCGCCTTTCAGTTTATTTAATCTTTACCAAAACATTAAAATGGGACTAGCTATGGGATTTTATTTAGAAGATAGGAACACAATACAAATCAGAATGGACTGAAAAATATGCAGTTAGAACAGTCTGAATTTTTAGGGTCATATGCTTTTCTAAAGCAATCTCTAAGGCTTTACTGTCATCTCCAATGACTGAAGGAAAGCAGCATTAGGAACTGTCTTTAGTAGAAGGGGAAAACTCATACATTCTCTTCCTTTTCATCTCTACAAAGAGTGAGGGTGAAATTATTAAATAATCAAAAAAAACCCTGAAAATAATAAAGTAGGAGAAAATAATTAAACTTGATTTGACAAGAGCAAATTATGCTTAAATTTTTCATGTTTCTTTGACAGACCACAGTGAGTATGGGGAGAATTCTTGTTTGGATACTGAGAATGTGCAATGATTTTGGCATTACTCAAATGGCTTGGCTCCTAAAAAAGCTAGACAAATATTGGTATAGATAACTTACATCAGTGGTGTTTTTACAACAAGTGGAGTGATTCATGTAAACAGATTTGAGAAGTAAGTCTCAAAAAGAATTATCAATATGTCTCCGTCAAAATGGGAAAGGATATTTTGCAGACAGGATTTATTGTAGGCCAAGTTCCACTTAACAGTTTCAGCAATTTGGATGTCAAATTGACATTTTTGCAGGAAACTGCTAGGAAAAGGACTTACAAGCTCTTTAGAGAATATGATCATAAATCAAAATGATCTTGGCTAATTGGAGTGAAAGCAAGAAACAGACAAGAGCAAATTAAATGAAAGCATGAGCAAAGATCCACAGTTCAAAGAGAGTATTTAAATGGACTCGTATAAAATGAGACCTGTACAGGAGTACAGAAAAGAAACTAAGGGTTATAACATCTTTGAAATTAAATATGAGTCAGCTACATGCTTCCATTGCAAAAACATTAAATAGGAAATGCAGGTCAGAGCTTTAGCAATAGCAGTATCCCTTGTAGGACATGGAAAATAATTATTGCCTCCTATTAGTCCTGATGAAACTGAAAATAAGATGATGTACATTCATTTCTAGGAAAAAATAAAAAAAGCTTTTTAATTGTTTAGATGATGGAACACTAGAGCAGCATAAATCAAACTGTTGTGAAATCTCCCTCTGATTTTTTTCTATTTATTGCATTTGAATTGAAGAAAGAAAAAAATAATGGTTTTATTCTAGTTTGTTTAAACCAGCATATTGGATCTATTTCTTTCTTTTAAACAAGTATTTGTTCAGTGAACTTAAGGCATAAGCTTTCAATGGATGCCAAAATTTATGAGCAGTATAATCTATTTTTGTCCCCTGTAACATTAACTGGAATGTTTTTTAGTCTTGCATTTCCTTTAGGCTACTCAGGCCTTGTATATAAGTACATAGACTTAATTTTCCACAAAGCTTTCTTAACATCCTCATGCATCTCAATAGTTTTGATGATTGTAGAATCATACTTCCTTAAGAAAAAAATATTAAAATCAAGTACATATTCTTATATAAACCAAAATAACAGTCTCTGTGCAGATCTTTGTTTTCATAGCTTCACAAAAGACAAAATTTTATTAGTATTTACAGTTAAATTTAAAGATTAAATGAAGAAACCCAAGCATAACAAAAAATTATTGGTTTCATACAATAGTTATGTAAAATTTTGAATAGTGTAATATAATAAATGATTGAATCATCCCAGATATACACCTTTGACCCAGTTCATCAGGGTTAGGTATAGCAAAATAAAGAAGATTAAATGTTGTACAAATGCAATTTTGCAGGACAGAAATGTCTTCCTCTTCCAAAGATTTTGTCAGTACTTCAGCTATATGGATAGTGGGTGTTCTAGTGTTCTGCTAGAAGGCATGTTCAACTAGCACTTTAATTATAGTGTAAATTGTGGAATAAGCAATCGTTATTCAAACATTACATTGTTAAGTACATTACTGAGAGCTCAGAGGTGCAGTAATGTTTGTGTCTCTTCAGTTACAGTCTGCATTTACAGTGATGAACTCTGAAGGCCTTAATATTAATTCCCTTATAGAGAATGTAATGTGACTTGCACATTTTATTTGTTTTTTAGAAATTCCAAAACTATAGTTGGGCATATGCCCACTATATAATAAGTCTTAATTTTCATTTTTTTTTTAGGTAAGAGGTTTTAAATATTAAACTTAAAAAAACCCTGAATTTGGACTTTACATACAGAGTTTAACTTCATAGTCAAGTAAGGGGTTTAATGATTGTAAGCTAAAAGGGAATTTAGAGAAAGTATTAAGTGAACAAGATTTATTATTACAAATATATATAATTAATTTAAAAATTGTTTCAATAAAGTACTTTGACAGTTTAGTTAAGACCAGTTTATTTATTTTTATACTACAGCTTTGCAAACCAGAGAAAATTATGCCATGAGTATTACATACTGAATGTCATGGGCAAATGAGATGCTGAGAAAACTCATCTTCAGGTGATAAAAGGTGGTATCCAGACAATGAAACCCAGGTGATGACAGATTTTTTTTGTGTACTCCAAAAGCAATCTCTACGACAGCCTGCACTTGCAGTCAAAGCAATAGGCCTCGCCACATTACTTTGTGTAGTTAATAGTGTGCTATTAGGAAAGATGTTTTTCATAGAAGTTATATGTTATTAATTAATCATTGAAATATACTGCTGCTTTCATCTGCAATATTCCAAGTTATTTAATTATTAGCTAGTTGGGAAATGTCGATGCATCCATTTAAATTCAAACTGTTATTTATCTAGCATACAATCATAGCTGTATCCAATCTAAATTAAAAATGCATCGAAATGCACTGAAGACACTTTATTTAAAGTGTTACCAAATATGTTACAGGAAGTAAAGCTGTGTAATTACTTAAGGGATCATATTTATAGCACTGGAGTATCCCAAGCATTAAATGGCTTTTGTAGTTGATTAAATGTTGAAGTGATGCTGAGGTAGAACTGCCAACGCTGCCAATGTGCAACCCATACATTTTCCTCCCAGTCTGTGAAATGCTGTGCTGGCTTCCTTTAGGGCTGTCCAACACTATCCCTTGAAACAGCAGCGAGTGATGGAAATTAGGGTTTACTTGCAATGTGTGGAGGATTCAGAAAGTAGTATGAGAGATTGAAGAGCATATAACGAAAAATTAGAAATCAGGAGGAAATAGCATCATGGAAGTGGACGATATACAATGCTAGAAAAAAATAACTAATGATGAAATAAGGTAGAGGTGAAAAGGGCAGGGAGTGAAAAAACAAAGTGGATTTTATTATTTTATCTTGAAAATATTGCCTAGATACCTGACAAGAGGGTAGGGTCACATAAGAAAAGACATTTTCAAAGAAACTTTATGAGCTCTGTAAAGACTGTAAATCAGTGGAGGTGGTTACATCTTTGTGTAGTCATGGGCCAAATAATGGGTTTTTTGCATGATAACAGTGCAGTCTGGGTATCATCCTCAGCAAGGATACTGCCTCCCACAGACAGTGCAGCTGAATTAAATGTTATTGGGCAACTCAACAACATGGCTACATATGGTCAAGAAAAAGAGAAAGACTTATCAGAGAACATAGAAAATCTCCAAATAAATTATTAGGAGTCAGTAGTGACTACTGAGTGGACAACACTACAAGGTTTGCTGTGATACGTCCCTTGCCTTTCTCACACAAAATTGTGAGTGAATGGTATTTTTCATGTTCTTATACATTAGTTCATTAAGTCCATACACAGCCTGTTTATTCAGATTTTGCACACAGGAAAAAATAAAAGGAAAGGAAATATACCTTGAGACAAAATTTAAAAGGTGCATTTTTTTAATGTCTGCTTCATATTAGGAACTCTCTTCTGACTTTTCTAATATTGTATTTGGAAATAAATGTTCTGTGTAGAGGATCACAACATTTTCAAATGTCCTTTGGGGAAAAAGGCAAATAGACTGCATGAAAATGAAGAATACAAGAATACTATAAAAAATTAAGAAGCTGTTCAAAGGTGCTCATTTACAATGGAGGAAATTTAATATACAAATATATTATTATCACAGAGGTAGTTAACAAAAAAATGAGTAGAAAAAACCATTGTGCTTTCTAATTCATCTTTGTTTAGAAGACACCTGTGAGTTCTATCTGAAAAATGACAATGCTGAGAAATGCAGATGGTTGAATTTTGCCTTCTCTCAGTTACTTCTCTTACACGTTAATTACACGGGGGAAGGAGGCAAGAATGTTGCCTGTAAGAACACAATAGTATTTAAATACACACAGAAAATTTACATACAATTTAAATATTCCTGTTAAACAGCTAAATAAAAGCATGAAAGACATTTTTGCCTCTCACTCTTTTAATGTGCTTTGTCTCCACCTCAAAGCCATAAGAACTGCTAGAAATCCCGTCTAAAAGATTTTTCATGGAAAATTTGAGCAGTTATACACTGCTTTTTTAATGCTTCTTGACATAGTGGCTCCTGAGACTCATGACATGTGCTCAGAAAATAGTTATTATGTATACATAAATGCTTTTCAAAAGAACACTATTTGCTTTTACTTTTTAAGCCTACTGTTGCTGACATAATTTCATATTTCAGCCAAAATAATTTCATTTTCCTCTAAGATCTCAATTCAGAGATTAACTTTTTCACATCTCTGAATTAAGAAAAAAATTCCTTCTGTTTTAACTGGTGGACTAAAGTTGTCCCACAAGGGTCTAAAGGAATGTTAAGACAGTCAAGATCTACCCATTCTCCCATAAAGCTTAACCTTTGAGAAAGTATGATGCTGATACTACCTGTCTTTTTCTCTAACAAAATCTTTTAATATAAAAATGGGTTGCATCTATTGGTCTTTAAACTTCAAGGAGCTAGTCAAAACTGGAAAGAGAATGACAGAAAATAAAACTCTTTTAATATATGAAGACCATTTCATGTCAATTTAGCAATTGATAAACATTGGCAACACAAGGCTGTTTTAATCTAAGAGTGTAAATTATATAAATAGAAAAATAGAAGAAAAGGTTCTACAAGAAGAACTTGCAGCAATTAGCTATTGTCACTATTGTTTTGTTAATGTCTTTTAGGGGAAACCTTCTGCATGAATACATTAGCATCTGCCTGTTAAAAAAAAAAGGGAAATTGGGATAGTAGTAAAGACAAATAGCTACATGAGAATACTTTAAACAGCAGGACCATAAACTTTTGAGGACAGAGTCTTTTGAGCTCACCAAGCAAATGGTTAAAAGAATGAGGACAGTGTCAAGATAATTATGTTTTCATAAAAAAAAAAAAATCAGCATAGTCAAGTTAAATCGTCAACAGAGAGGTTTCACAATCACAGGTAGGCAGGCAGAGCTTGACAGATGTTAAACTGGAAGGTACAAAGGAAAAGCTATCTACAACAATGCATTCTTCAGAAAGGTACAGCAAGACTCTTCTTACACTTGTCAGTTCTTTAGATTTTTTTCTAACTTCAGAAGATAAGTGCAAAATTCTTTCCAAACATTTCTACATAACACAAACACATTGGTTTAAGTGTTACCATACATACTATGTTCAGGTTAGGTTATATTTTGTTATTGTAGACATTTTACTCCCTCCACATTTTATATCAATAAAAGAGACCAATGACTAAAATAAGAACTGAGGCTCTATGTCTTTACATGGGAAAAATCTCAATTTTATTTTACATTTAATAATATTTTATATATATATATTCTTACGTTGTCATTAAACATCATTTGAATATAGGCCTTTGTTATGATAGAGGTACTAATGAAAATGCTGGAAATTAATTTTAAGAGAAGCCATAAAAGGAAGTGACAGACTAGACATTGGGTAAGCAGAGTCCTGAAAAGGCTATATATCTTTCAGAAGCAAATATTAAATGGGATTGGTCTGGTGTAAAGTGATGGACCAAGTCATAAGCAGTGAAACAGGACTGGACCAGAACATATGAGACAAATTTAAGTAATTTAAATTTCCTCACTCTGATTTCCATTAGTATGAAGGAGATATGGGAAAGCAAGCTAGGAGATTTAGCAACTTCTGGAAATACTAACTTCTGATAAAATCCAACAAAGCAAAATGAGTTTGATAGTCTATTCTATTTCTTGCTTTGCACTTCAACAAAATACCACAAGCCTTTCATGGGAAGGCAGGATGGAGGGAGGGGAGTATCTGCTGAGGACCATAGGTACTAAATTCATCTCAGTGTGATATTTGTAATTTGTTTTCACAAGTATTCAATACATCCACAGGTTTAGAGATTTTGTTTGGTATATTTTTTGTTTTGGTTTGGGTTTTTTTAAAGAGAAGAAAGGAAAGAAAGAGAAACATTTGCAAGAAAAACAGTACCTTATTTCAGAAATAATGTTTGCTGGCAAACAAGTACAGTATGTGCTCTAAAACAGTTTAATCTAATACAATATAAACTGAATTACTTCTTGAATTGCCACCTTCCAAAAGAAACAAGTAATAGTTCAGAGGATGAAAATTACTGATCGATTCTGCTGATTATATATATTTATTGTAGGTTGTGCTATAAATGTACCAGACATGGAATAAGCCAGCTCTTTCATTCTACAAAACAACCACAAAATCCTCAACAAAACCAACACACAACACATCAATTTTTTCTAGTACACTGGAAACATATTTTTCATAGAAATAAACACACTTTGAAACCTTTTCTTCTTCTCTTTTATTTTGATAAAATAAAAGGTACATAGCAGGGTGTCGTGTAACAAACTGTCTCTTGAAATTGCAACAGGACACTCTATATGCCTAGTGGCCATTTAATTTAATGGAATTTTTATTAGGATACACATACTGGTTTATTTAAACCACAGGGGTCTTTGCAAGTAAAAGCACAATTGAAAAAGAACAATCATACTTTTTTTTTTTAATTAAATAGATTGCATTTTTATTCAACTTTAAATTGTTTTTTTCCTATTTGATGAAATTTCACTTTTGTTGCAGCATAAAATAAAATTCAGTTCTTTAGTTTTCATTGCATAACAGCACAATTGCTTTGAGAATATCAAGAGACTTTACAACTAAAGGGCATTATCTTTGCACTACAAGCCTGTAAGTAAACTTTACATCCTAAGAATTCTCTTTGTTATCCTACTTGAGGGAACATTTCTGATTACTTCAATTTTTCACATTCTAATATTTATACACATGGAGACAGAAAAAAAGGCTGTACATGGATGACCATGAAAATCTGAAATACCTATCATGACAGTCTTTAGACTTCTGAATCCACTTTATTCGACTGCTGTTCCAATTAGTTATAGCTATATTTTAGAAATAGCTATATTATTAACAAGATTAATGCACGTTGTGATGACAAGTTCTGCATCTAAGTCCATTAATAATTTATTCTCTCTCTTACACTACCTCATTAAGGTTTTCTGTAGTGAAACATCATAAACTACAACAAAAATTTTGGGTTGCAGTATGGACATTACAAAGTAAAAAAACCTCTCACAGGAAAATTAATGTTTTGTTGACATTTATTATAACTAGGGATGATTTGAAGTTCAAAAAAATCTTTTTGTACTTACCTGAAGTAGGCGTTTTACATGTTGTAAAGCACAGTTTAAACAAACTGCTATTTATAAGTAACCAATAAGAAGTAAAAAAAAAAAAAAATAGTAGTATCAACATCTGTAGGATGGTTAAAAATATTCCAGCCAAGAACATGGATGTTGACAGGATGGTAGGAGTTTACAATTATTTTCTTAGCTCAAGGGAAAATTGCCTAAATACCTACACAGAAAAAATGTACATTAAAAAACATTACCAGGGCTACACAGTCAAGCATTCAAGATTGTTTAGAATTTCATGCTGCCACAAATGAAGCGTTACTGTGTTTTGGAAAACCAGTACCAAATACCTAGCCTGCATTAACAAATATGGAAAGCTTCCAGTGCTAATCACTAATCAGCCTAGGCTAGTTGGTTTACTTCCACAAACAAAAGTAATGAACAATTTCCTTCATATTGGATTATGAATACATCAAATGGTAGTAGTGGCCAAATATTAAATAAAATTATTATTGAATCACACAGTTCAATGCAAAAAAAAAAAAAAAAAAAAAAAAAAAAGGATGACCATTATTTTCTGAACTATCTGCATTTATGGACCTATATATGGTGTTTGTACCATGCATATATTTAATATATGCTATTCTCTATGATTCTCTGATTCTGTATGATTAATAGAGAGATTTGCTGTTCATACTGAACATGCGAATTCAAACACTTGCAAAGGTATTTATGCATGAGCTAAAGTAGTTGCTTTGTCATCTCCCTGTTTCAAAAATAGAAGTAATTTAGCAAAACAAGGACCAGTTGGATCTCTGAGAGGCAGGTTACCACTCCTCTCTGCAAACAATAAATAATCAGCTACAAATATTCAAAATGAATTATTTACTAATAATAGATGAATTTCAAACTGTTGGCTGACATTGCAAGAACTCACAAATAGCAATGAATAATTGTATTAAAATTGAACTAGAAATCTTTATTGATTAAAATATTTATAATGAGAAAAAGGGCTAAATTGACAAAGAGTAGTGGGCATGCCTCTGAGCTCACTTTTATAGGATTAATTCTACTGATTTTGATTAAGTCAGTAGGTTTGTTTGTTGGTTGTTTCTAATTCACAACAGTCTAATTGAATATAGAAGAACAATAATTTTTATAGGCAAGATAGTAAATTACTGTTTAAAATATCAAGAAAAATCAGTGTGTAAAGGTCACGTGTCACAGAAAAAAGCTAAGTAAAGCACAAGAGGCAAAAATCATATTATTAGTAAATGAGATTATCTTAAAATGAAAATACGTTATTCCAAGTTAAATTACATAATTCAAACAGTCTTATTTTAATTTCTGTGACTTATTCTATGGAAGTGAAGAACTGGTGCATAGCCCTTTTTGATTTTAGGAGGTGTGACACCAGAGTCTGAATACAATTTTGATACTAAACCATAAGAGGGAAGATGATGTCCTGCTTCACAGTGTGTTTTACTTTCCTATATTGCTTAAAACTGCAGAAGCCAGGGTTTATTCTGTACAATTTATTCTGTATTGTAACAACAGGGCAAGCATCATTCTGGGATCATCCTAGACTAGTTTGATGTTTGGAGCTTGTAATATGATTCTTACAGCACGGTTTCCTTTTGAAGATATGGGAGTACAAGAATTATGCAACTCTTTTCTACTTTGATAAAAAGCCAGGTCCTTGGCTGATTCCAGAATGGGAAAACTAACAAGGTCACTCAGAGGCACACTGTCCTTTCTTACAGATCTGTGCTTCATTCGCTGAAAATGTAATCCAGTATTTTGTCACACTGTTCAAATTTAAATCTCTCAAACCAATGTAAATAACAGGAAATTATGAAGAGGAAATTAAAAACTATAGAGCACACTGAAAAAGGAATTTACAAGAGTGATTGAATGTCTAATCACAAGACACTGGCAGAAGAGGGCATATGTTACTGTCAGTAAATCTGAGAGGTTTATAAATCCTGTTTAAGTTTATAACTAGGCATTGTAAAGAAAAAAAAATGAAAATAATTGTAATTGTATGTTTTAATGAAAACTGCAGGTATCAAACTGGATATTACAGGTAGTGGATATTACAGCAGATACTACAGATTAAATTATCTTCATTTCTTCTAGTTATCACTTTGAACGTGCCAAAAGCCTGTTCTCTGATGCTGCCAATCTTACAAAATCACAAATCACAGCTTTTCCCTCAAAATCATGAGTCTGATTTTAAAATTAGGAGACTTTATGTTGACATATGTTCTCTTCCTTGGTGAGATATTTACACTTGAACATATATGAAGAAATCCTGTCCTCTCCCAGAAGAAAGAGCAAATTACCTCAGCGAAAAATTTTTTATATGTAGTGAAGGAGATAAGGAAAAACTTGGTGTCAGTGAAAATATAATTGTCAAAGCAGAAAATCTGCTTTTAGCCACCAACATTCAGATTAAAGAAAAAAAAAAGAAAATGGAAAAAAGACAATATTCAGTCTTCCATCATTACTCCTCAAAAGGCTTATGGCAGACAGAATAAAGTCAGATCCAAGAAATCTAGAAATGTATTTCCCTTGTACATCTATAGGAAAGGAATGATACTAAAGAAATAATACTATAAGAAATCCAGAATGCTAGCAGGTAAAAGATACACAAAGCATTGTGCAATCACCTCTTCAGGACAGAAAATCCTGACTGGAACTATTGCACTTAGCTATACTTAATTCAGTGTAAAAAAAATCAGTGATGTTTAAAAGCTTCATACAGAGTCTCTAATTGAATTTAGGTGAAGCAAAACTAATGTACTTTTTGGCATATCTGAATCACCCTTCCTAAAATAAGCATTTTACTTCTTCCTATGGTTTTTGAGCAAGGATTCTGCTCACAGCCTGTAAACTGTGCTAAACAAGTGTGTTGATGGGAATACATGTGAGTTAGAGGCAGTGTCCTACCAAAACCACTCACTCACCTCTGGCACACACTATGCCTGGCCCTTCAGATACAGAGCTGCAACTTAAAGTGATGCTGTGTAGAAAGCCACATGCTCTAAGCCCTGTACTTATCACTGGTCACATCTGATCCTTATCTCTCTGTATGCAATCCTGTTGTTTTTGAGCTCCAGAGCACAAACAGGAAGCATGTAAAGTCGGAGGAAGCACATGCACAGACTCCTGAATTCTATGGAATATGCAAACCAGGTTTTTTAAAAAGATGCTTATATCAAATTTTGAGAAAATACTTCCTTTCTCAGAGTATAATTAAATGCATGGTCATACTATGCAACATACTTCCTATTTAAAGGCTATATACTCAATTTTAGGGCAAAATTGCTCAAAATAAAAACATAGCAATTATATCCAATTAACAGAATTAATTTTCTATATTTTCCCAGTAACACATGTAGCACACCAATACACCAAATATATCTGTATGTAAGTATGTAGACAGATAGATAATAGATAGAAAAATAGAAAGATAGGCAGAACTTTCACTATACCAGGTTGCTCAAAGGAACACTCAACCTGGCCTTGAACATTTCCAGGGATGGGGCATTCACAACTTCTCTTGGCAACCTGTGCTAGTGTATCATAAAGCATTTCTTCTTAATATCTAATCTAAAAATACTTTCATTGTTTTTGAAGCCTTTACTTCTCATCCTTACACTACAGACACTTCTAAAAAAATCCCATTATGGGCTTTCTTGCAAACCTCCTTTAGGTACTGGGAGGCTGCTCTGTGGTTTCCTTAGAGCCTTCTCTCCAGACTGAACAAGTCAAATTCTCTCAGCTTGCCTTTACAGATGTGTTCCAGCCCTCTGACCATCTTCATGGTCCTCCTCGGGACTCACTCCACCAAATCCACTTAGTTTTTGTTGGGGTCCAGAGCTGGATACAGTATTACAGGTGGGGTCTCAGTTGACTGGCACAGAAGGGGGGAATATTCTCTCTTGGCACCCTACCCACACTTTTTATTCAGCCCAGGACACATTTGGTTTCTGGGCTGTAGGTGCTCACTAGAGGGTCATTTTGAGCTTCTCGTTAACCAATACTCACAAGTCCTTCTCCTCAGGACAGCTCTTAATCCACTCTCTGCCCAGCCTTTATTTTTGCTTGGGATTTCCTCGACCAAGGTTCAGGACCTTGCACTTGACCTCTGTGAGGTTTGAACTGACTCACCTCTCAAGCCTATGAAGGTTCTTCTGGATGGTATCCCTTGCCTCCAGCACGTCAGTGGCACCACGCAGGTCCATGTCTTCATCAAAGCTGCTGAGGGTGCACTCAATCCCACCCTCTACATCACCCATGAAGATGTTAAAAAAGCAACATCCCCAGTACCAGCCCCAACACCACACTTCACTGGTCTCTACTCAGCCATCAAGCTGCTGACCAGAACTCCTTAAGTGCAGCCATCCACTTCCTCTTCCATGAAGTGGCCCATCCATCAAATCCATGTGTGTCCACTTTAGAGGCAAGGATGTCATGCAGGACAGTGTCAAATGCTTTGCACAAGTTCAGACAGATGACATCAGTTGCTCTTATCCACCAAAGTTGTAAACCTTTTGAACATCAAACTGATCAGAGCTTTTTTCAGTCTTCACTGTTAGCAAGATCACTGCCTGAAACTTGGGTAATACTGGTTTCAGTTTTTCTTGTTCTATTGCTGAGTGTC
Organism: Taeniopygia guttata; assembly: GCF_048771995.1. Lineage (NCBI taxonomy): Eukaryota > Metazoa > Chordata > Aves > Passeriformes > Estrildidae > Taeniopygia > Taeniopygia guttata. Next base: position 26,535,924 of record NC_133026.1, on the reverse strand, counting down.
TACAAAGGGTTGCTTGTCTGTGCAAGTGCTATTAGTTGCCATGACAGTATTTGTGCTATCAATAAAACAGCAGTTAGCTTAAAATCTCTTTCTCCCAAAAGGTGCTTGGTGCTTGCTATAAAACATGCAAAGACAGAGCCTGTCTTTCAGATCTCCAGAAAAAAATCAGATAACAGGGCCACCAATTATTCTTAACATGCCCAGCTACTGTCTTTATTTCTGTAAAGCAAAACCTTTCTGTAATTCTTTGGTTCTGTGATATTTCACATAAGCAGTGGTGAGAAACTTGATTTCCTGATGGGGAAGGAACACAAAAGAGAAAGACAAAAGACAAAAAGATTGAACTCTTGGACCAATGCATGTTACAACATAAGAAACTGAAGGGTTCTCTTTAAGGTCAGTTCTGCTTTGAGGACGTCAGCACAGACAAGTTCCAGATGTCTACGCCAACTTAAAATATTTGAGATTCAATGACTCAGTGGATGGATTCCTTCAAAAATTACTCAGGGTCATCTTTAAGTCAGATTTAGAGGGTGTTTTCAGATGGTAGGGGGCATTGGCATGCTCAGCGTGACAAAATTCACAGGGCAATCTCTGGTTTTATGCATAAACCAGTTTATAACAATAAGGAAAGTATAGCTCAAAGGAGCACCTTGAAGAGTAGGGTCTTTCATTTTCAATACTATTCAAAAACAACAAAAGCAGACTACTGCAAAACTATCTCATGGAGAAGCTTCCCATAGATATGAACACAGGTAGGGGAAAGCTTTTTTCTGAAGAATGCAAAGGGCAATGACAGGAAAAATTGTCACCTGATGACAAAGGTTGGGTACAGTTCATAAAATGATTTCACATTAAGCAGATATGATGATCATTTAAGAATCTGAAACACTCAGACTTTGTTTCAGCGTTTAACTCTATCAGCCGGAATTATTGCACAAAGAGCATCTGTAGGCAGAACTGAAAAAACATGAGGTCCAAGAGATACTTCCATTTTCCTGAATCAGTTATAAATATTATGCTATGGAAGGAGGGTAGCTACATAACTCCCGAAATAAGTGATAAGATAAATAAACAATATGTGAATATGAGATTATTAATGAAATAATTCAGTTGTGAATACACTGCAGAGCTTTGTCTTTCTGCTTTGTTCTGTTTTGCTTTAATATGGGGAAAAGTATGACTGAACTACCAATATCTATTTATATAAAAAGTATACATAATTTAGAACACAATTTTGATAACAAAATGCATTTGCATGTCTCTTTTTAAATTTGTTTTACACTTTTTTGTAAAAGCTGTGGAAGACATAGAATTTGATATAATTAAAACTATAAATAGTAAGATGTGCTTCTTAAAAATACTGAAGATTTGAATTCAAGGGCTATTTTCTTCAATTTTCACTCATTTGTTGACTAGGCAGAAGAACCTTTAACATTTATCTTGCTTTTAGATCTTATACCATTTATTGCAAAAATGCCTGTGGAAAGAAAGAACCAAGAACTGCTATGACTAATCCCCAAAAGACATCATAGGGCACATCAGTTGTCCCTGATTTTTGGCCTTTTTGCCTGTTGGCATTTACTGTTCTGTTTTAGAGCCATTAGGAAACTGCAAAACATAGCTTCTGGTACAGTGAATGTCCCCTGTGACAGGAGACCAAAAAAAATCTAAAAATTATTTGGTGTAAATGAGCAGATCTTGGAATCCACAGATTGTTAAAAAAATAAGTAATGACAAGTGGGACCTTTTTGGATCATGAGCTTTCCACTTATACCAGAAGAATAGCACATTAACACCCTAAAAATATGTTTACATCTAAAAATTAGACAAGATGGAGAAAACTGGATTATCAAATAATGCAAATTAATTTAAAACAAAATGTAAATAAAATGTAGCTTTTATTTAACACTTACTAAATTTAATTTGAATTAGATGAGTAGAAACTACTGTGACCTGAATTAAACTGCATAGAACCAAAACCCCTGTCTCCAGATCACCAGCTGATAAGAACTGCACTTCTGAGAATCCAGAGACTTCAGCAGAGACCCCATCCTGGAGTTAAATCAAATAAATCAGTCTCTTAATCAAATAGCAAAGTTATTGTGATTCTGGACCTCAAGCTTGATCCAGGTCTGATTCTCTTTCAGCGCCATAAAAGGTGACTGAAGAATAAACAAAATTTTTCAGAATGAAGAATAGTTTTGTAATGAAGAGAGTGTGCTGGGACTAGTTCCCAGAGCTGCCACAGCCTCTCTTCTGACCTTAATCTCTCTATTATCTGTAAAATAAGACAATTATCCTGTTCTCCCATTCATTGTCTGACTTGGTTCCCTGAAGTGTTGAATCTTTGGAACAGCAACTGATTTCATTGGAGTATATTTCCTGGTCCTTCCATATCTACATTTTAATCACAGCTGAGGAGAGAGAGGTTCTTTTAATACAAGCAATTAAAAAAAATCACTGAGTGTTTTTTTGGAAATAGAATCATATCTGAAACCTAACAATGTAATACTGAAAAGCTTTCATGATAAAATCGCTGTATATAATGTCCACTTTGGAACAAAAAGTGTTGGGAGAAGGGGTAAATGGTGAATAAAATAGTGGCAAAATATTTTGCTGAAGCTCTAAGTTAACAACATAATTACTTGAAATAATTTATATGAAAATACCAAGTTTTACTGAGTATATGGACATGTGAGGATCTGCATCCTATCAGATAGAAAAGTATCCAGTATCCTGGATGCTTTTCCTACATAGCAAGTTAGGCAGATTACCCTACTTACACTGGCAAACTGTCTTAAACTAATTAAAATTAATTGCAACACTAACATGTATACAGATTAATTGACACATTAAAAAAAATTATTAAATATATTAAAAGTTAGCAAAGTGCTTTAATCAAGACAATCTGAAGAGGAGTATGAAGGGAAGCTACACTGAGAATCTGCAAGGCAGCATGAAGACTGACTGAAAAACATTCCTGAATCATTTCTCAAAATGATACCAAAATGATTCCCAAAACCATACCTGTCATGGGGAACATTAAGAACCAATACAGCTGTTGGATAAAAACAAAACTAATCAAGCATGCATCATCACAGAGGGCAATTTTATGATCCAGAAAGGAGAGGATTTAACTAGCCATCTCAAGAACTAATAGAAATTGTGAAAAATAGTGACATTCAATACTTTTTGACCACAAGCTGCCTCAATTTAACAAACTAAGCAATGTTCTCCCTGAACAAACCAATATAAAATGCTGTATTTTCTAAGTACAAAGTGACATAACTGAGATTGTTAGTAGTAACTCTTTCCAATGTCCAAAGGCCATAGCAGTAGTAGATTGATCAGGATTGAACACTATTTGAGAAGCTTACAAATATTTGCTGAAATAAATATATTTGGAAACTAGTCATGTAATAAGGCAATTGAAAAATTATTATAATGTAAGGGTCAAGAGACTAAGGAAGATATCTGCAGATCTGATAAGTGGATAAAGAAAAATAAGTTAAATTTAGTTCATCAATAAATAAGAAGTGGAATTAAATAAATTATATGAACATGTCGTCCTAAGGTTCAATTTAGGAGAAAGAAGTTTTAGTGATACACAAAATGAATAAAGCAGCTTTGAACATTTAGTAGGTAGTAATGACTTTGAACACAGATTCTAGGGATTCAGGGACTCTACTAACAAACCTACTGAACCACTAACAATTGTTTAAACCATAGATAACTAGAAAGTACTAGAAAAAGCAAACCTAACAGTAATCATAAAAAAGCAATAGAGAGAAGATTAATCTTTAGGAGCTATGTATTTAACTCCATTGCTTAGGGAAACGTAGATAATATAAGAAGTGTATGAAAATCATAGAAAGAAGCCTGAAATTTCATAGTGTAGTTTGAAGAGAGACACAGATAATTACATACCCTCTTCAGCCTCGTCCCTCAAGCAGTAGATCTGGTAACAAATTAAAAGAGACAGTCATGGTTTGTCTCTTGTGATGAGCATTCAATATCCCTCCTCGTTTCCTGCAGATCCGCACATTGCCCTCTGTTCATCCACCTAGGTTCTCTGCCTGTAGAATAACAAAGGATGGATGTGGAGATATAAATTTCCCACCTCAAAGTGTGCAGTCACAATGGAGCACCAGCAAATATCCCACTTTTCTTCAGGCTGAGTAGAGTAATAAGTTAAATATCATCTTACAAACCTTTCATATTCTTCTTCTTTTGTAGAACTAAAACACCTGTGACAATTTACCCCTAAGTGAAAATTTAAAAGATTGCAGTCATGGCACTTGTGGATTAAAGAAATGCAGCACATTGCATACATATGCATGTTGGTTTTAGGTAGCATCAACTAAAATAACAATATGTAATAACATTCTGTGAGAGAACAACCTAGAAACAAACACTGATGAAAGGACTTTAAGGCATGATGAAGAGTAAATTAGGTATATGTTTCAAAAGCAAATCTGTAACAGGAAAAAGTCAATATCAATTTGGAAATGTTTGAAGGGACAGATGGGTTAAAAACTGGCTGGATGGCTGGGTCCAGAGCCTGGTAGTGAGTGGTCTACATCCAGTTGGTGTCCAATCACTGGTGGCATTCCCCAGAGCTCAGTATTGGATCTAGTCCGGTTTAATATCTTTATCCACGATACAGATGAAGAAATGAAGAGCACCCCTATTGAGCAGGGCAGGAGTGTTAATTTGCTGGGGGGTAGGAAGGCTCTGCAGAGGGACAGACTGGATCAGTGGCCTGAGACCAATGGTATGAAGATCAGCAAGCCCAAGTGCTGGATCCTGCACTTGTGTCACAAAAACCCCATGCAGCACTACAGCTTGGAAAGCTGCCCAGTAGAAAAGGACCTGGGGGTGCTGGTTGCCAGCTAGCCAGCTGACCATGAGCCAGCAGGTGCCCAGGTGGCCAAGAAGGCCAATGACATCCTGGTTTGTATCAATAGTATGGCCAGCAGGACTAGAGAAGAGATTGTCACGCAGCACTGGTGAGGCCACACCTCAAATCCTGTGTCCAGTTCTGAGCCTCTCACTACAAGGAAAACACTGAGGTGTTGGACAGAGCCCAGAGAAGGACAATGGAGCACGTGGAGGGTCTAGAGTGTAAGTCTTATGAGGAGTGGCTTAGGGAGGTGCTGGTGCTCAGCATGGAGGAATGGAGACTTTGGGGAGACCTTACTGATCTCTACAACTACCTGAAAGAAGGCTTTAGCTATCTGGGGGTAACACTCTTCTCCCAAGAAACCAGCAACAGGAAATGACCTCAGGCTGGTCCAGGGGAGGTTCACTTTGGGCAACGGGAAGAATTTATTCATGGAAAACATTCTCAAACACTGACACGGACTGAGCAGGGTAGTGGTAGTGGTGGGGTCACCATCCCTGCTCAAGGAATGACTGATCATGACACAGTGCTGTAGTTTACTTAAAGAGATGGTGGTGCCAAAGGTAGGACTTGATGATCTTGGAGGTCTTTTCCAACCTTAATGATTTTATGGCTCTGTGGTCCTATGATTCTATAGCACGACAAGGAAGTCACTCTCAAAGTCACTCTTTGAGGTCTGAATTGCACCAAATTGCACCTAAAATAATGTAGGCAGGTTTCTTAGGAGCGTACAGATAAGTTGAAAGGAATTCAGAAAGGAGCAGAAAAAGTCATGCTGCTACTGCAGAAATTTTCATCTTATTAGAGAGCCAAAATGCTGGTATATAGAAGCAACAGCTTTTAAATAATGAAGGAGCATAAGCATCAGACAGGAGCAGAGACTACCAGGATGAAAGACTTTACACATCGGTCAGCAGGATGAACTTCAAAACTTGACTTTGAACTGTAAATGTATTTGTTTATGTCCAGAAAAGAGACAGAACTCCAGATAATAGACAACTTGAACTATACCAGAGGGGGAAAAAAAAAAGTGCTTTGAAGCACATTGTGATTTGACAAAATAAAAATAACCCTATTTTATGTGTCAGTATTCCTTTTTCTTCTTTATCAGATGGTAATATTAAGGGCAATATAAAATGCAGTGCGCAACATAGTTATAAAGGAGAATAATGAGAATAATGAAGAACTTGCCCTTGTTTATATTTCTTTTCATTATGTGACTACCAAAAAAAACGAAACCTCTTTTTTGCTTTAACAAAGTTCATAAGGAGCAAAGTTGTGTTCTGTTGTTTTTGACAAATACATTTATTTAAATCTTATGCAATAATTTTGTTTTATAAATTAATAGAAGAACGAGTAACAGGAGGAGCCAATGTGTACTTTGGTAAACATATCAAGGAAAGAGCAGCAAAAAACAGAATAAATAATAATAAGAGTAGATAGCAAATTTACCTAAAATTTCTTGGAATTAAAAAATGGGGGAAAGTGGAAAGAAATACCTAAGGTTTCTAAAGATCTTTAAAAAATGACAACAGGAACATTCACAAATTAAAAAAAAAATAATATAAGGAAGACAGATAAATATCAACAAACAAAGGTGGAAGGAGGATGAAAAAGAGGCCAAGTAGAATATAATTTAAAAACTGTATTAAGCAGAGATAGCAAAAGATAACGTCAAGACAGAGTCAAAGAATAATGAAAAGGCAGAGAGAACTGGCCAGACAGAATGCACCTGCAATACTGCTGCATCATCTGAGTCTGCACTGCATGAAGGAAAATTTTTTAAAAGATGGTATACTAAACTGTCAATTTGAAACTGGAGTAAAATTATTGAGAACCAATTGATAACTGTCTTCTTCTCTAATCTTTGATCTGAGAAGAGTTAAAATTTATTTATCACATATAGAGCATAATAGGTAGCTATTTTGTTGAAAGAAAAAAAAAGGAATTTGAGAGAGAAAAGAGAAGAAAATTATAATAAAATTTCCCAGAAGGTAGAATAAAAGGACCCTCATTAATTTAATTTTTTCTGAAATGCAAGATTTTTTTTCCAATACTTAAAGTCACTATATCTTATAATTGGGGAACTCTGTTGAAATAATGCTTTTTCTCCTTTTCATAAGCCTAGTGGATTCCAATTTGGTTGATTTCAAATCAAACTGGACACATGCCATGGAAAAATTTGTGCTAATGAATTCCTGGCTTGAATGAATCATCTGAATTTTTAGCACATTTTAAGAAAAGATCAACATGCGTTAATCTGGCAACATAGGACTATCTCATATCTCCAATGTTTTTTTTTCTCAAAGGGCCATCAAATTCAAATAACAATTGGAAGACTCAGGAATACTTCACACATTAGCAATCACTCCTTGTCAATAATTGAATATAAACCAGAATGCTTGGTTCTCTTTGCACTGTTATTACACTTGTTTGCAAAACTGATCTGACTTCAAGTTTCTTAACATATGGCTTGATTTCCTGAAGACACATTTTTCTGAAGCACTTACATTTCTGCAATCAATGCTCTATTTTGCCTAAGTGACCATTAACTTTATCAGCATTACTGCAAACTGCAGAAATCTGTTGCAGACACTTTAGCTGTAGGATCAGCAGAATTTGGAAATACAGATTAGGTTCACTTCCCTCTCATCATGAATGGGTAATTCAAAATTACCTTCGGACAAAAGAGAGGAAAACAATACTGGATGTTCATAGGTAGAGAACAACCTCCTTATGCAGCAGGAACATATGTGCCATAGGAGTTATCAGTCAAGAAATCATTCTCCCACTGTCTTCCCTTCTCACATCTTTCCTGCAGCAACTACTGACCAAGGTTTCCATTCTGAACATTATCTGTAGCTGCAATGTCAGGGTAGAGTTGCCCAATTTTACACTGAACTAGCACTGTCCTTGCTAAAGCTGTAGGTTTCAAGTAGTACTTTTTCTACCAGACCATTAATAATTTTTCAGTACAGGTGGGTAGGAAATACTTTCCTGTTGCCTAAGATTTCATTTTCTTTTATTCCAAATCGAGATGAAAAATAATACTATCTAAATTTTATCAATTTTTCAAACAGAATATATTTCAACTATATAGGCTGTTGAGTTTCATCTTGATCCATTATGATCCATTACATTATTTAAAGACAATCCAGTTGTCACACCAAAAAAAAAAAAAAAAGATATTTTTAAACAAAGAATACTTTATGATATACTTATCACAAATTCTTTGTAATGTTCCATATATCCCACCAAATGTTTTATTTGGTAGACAACAGTCCCCCTAAAAAGATGAACAGGAAAACTTTGGCTCTCTGTTTTTCAGACCACTGCCCATTTACCTTCATCTGCACCAGAGTAGACACTGCCTTGTTGTCAGTCTATAAAGTCATTTCTGAAAGATTGGTTTAGTGTCGTTCATTACCAAAACTTAGTGTGGCTAGTATTGCAAAGATTATGTGCAAATGAGAGCATCTGTAATTCTAATGCTCACAATTTAGCTTTGTTTTTGCTGTTAACCAGACTTACTAGCATTTTGAACTCTGCATATTATTTGTTGAATAGAAAGTATTGCAACCTATAATCACTGTTAAGTATAATAAAAAATTCCCAATATGGTAGAATTAACTGATAAACTATGTTCAATTTCCTTGTAGTATTGTTTTGGGTACAAAATTGCCAGAGAATGGAATACTCTGATCCAACAGTACACATCCAATGTTACAGTATCCACCATACTACCATATATGTCACCATATATATCACCATTTGCTCCAAAACAAATAACTTGAGGAAAAATGTAAGTACTTGGCTACATAATCAGTGGTAGTATTTCAGAGCTCCTACTCAGTGTGAATACTGATCTGAAAAAAAAAAAAAATTAATAGCACACTTTAGATGGACTAGAAGTTCTAGAATTCATTTTGAACCAATGGGAAAATGAGACAACTGAGAGACTAAAAATGTTGGGTTTATAATCGCCTTTTTAAAAATTCAGCAGAATACTTTTTCCCTTTTTCTAATGACTATGAACCTTTTTTCTAATGAAATGAACACATAGGACAGAGAGGATTGATAAATGTCAATTTGGAAATACAGATTTGTTAAGAAATGCTGTTTTCAGACTGAGGCATTTATGGTTATTTGCAGAAATAACTCAGCAGTACCTGTTTGTATGTTTAAAACTGATTAGAGAAAGTCTTAAACCCCCAAACAGGTGAGGAATCCCCACAGTACTGATATCCCTGTAGGCTTGCTAGAGTTTCACCCTGAAATGCTAGTTATAGACATTCCTTTATACACGTGAACTGAAGCACAGTAACTGAGTCGTGTGTATAGCAATTAGCAAAACAAAGCTAACTTTGAGTGTAATTCAGACCCAATTCTCCTTGTACTATTATATAATGGAAAATTTTCAAATTATGTTCAAAATCACGTCACTACAATAGATAGTTACAGATCATGCAGGAATAAAGAATTGCAAGGTAATCTGATAATAATTGCTACTCAGCTCTGTTGCTTGATTTTTTAATATACTTTAGGATAAGGATATTGATTTGGACAATAAATTTGCATTTACAAACAGTTTATGTATTTAAAATTCGCAGATTACTTTTGAACAGTTCCTGTAATTTTTCTCATACACCAAAGTACATGAATTTTTTGATAAATTGTGCAAAAAGGAGAGCCAAGGATAGAAATTAATCATCCGAGGAATGTCATCTCTTTGTGGGCTCTGGAGCCAATACCAATGAATACCTAACACTAGGTACCACACCTTCGGATGAAAACTGTCAGGTAAAATGGACCCTGTTTAAATTAAATCATTTTCATTGAAAAAAGCCTCATCTTTTTTGCTAAACTTCTCACTAGAACATTTCTTAAGAACACCAAATTTTATACTGAATTTGCATTGCAGGGAAAAGAAATGAAAAAAGCATTTCACTGTAGTTCAGTTTGACCTACAGTTATGTCTTCTTGAACTTCTCTGTTGCATTCTTACTTTTTTTCCTGAATGAATTCTTCTGCATGGATTTTTATATAAAAATATATATTACCAAATGGAAAATAAATTTAAAATAAAAACCTAAACATTGGAATAGAAAAATTTTAAAGGTTTTTAACATTTTTGTTTCATCCCTTCAAAATAATATTTTACAAAACATATACTATGAAATACATTTTGATTAAATAGAATGTTCAAGTACATCCCTAAAGCAGGCATGAATTTTCACTAATGTTTTGCACATCATGGAAGCTTGTAACTTAAACTCCAGAAATGACAGAGGCACGCTGAACACCTTGAACTTTGAAAGGAACACCCAAATTCTTGCATTAACAGTCAGGTAGAACTGTGGAATTAGGATTTTAAATATATGAAATTTCCCTTGATTGCATACATAAAATTTTGTTTTACAAGAACTAAAATGGATATCATATCATATAGTTTAGTTTTTTATATTAAATACATTGATTTCAAGAAAAAACTCTAATATTTATGCAGTTCTGGCCTCCTCAGCATAAAGGCCAGAACCCAGGATAGAGAAAATAATATAGTACATCTTGATAGTCTGAAGTACATTCTGACAAACTTAGTTGAACTGTGTTTTTGTTCTGGTTAGAAATATATTTGGGGCCAGGAAGGGGATTATGTAAATAATATCTCGGAATTTAAACTGGAATGAATTTCTCTTTCTAAGAGAAAGATAAAGTATTTTGCAAGGAGCTGTCATGCTTTTCTTCTGAGTAAGGAAAGATGAGGTGCATTTGAATTGGTTTATTTGTTACTATGCAATGAAATCTGCTATTGCTTTTTCAAAAATGCAAAATACTACTTTTTTCATGTTCACCTGTTATAATGTGGCAGTCATGCAGGTAAGTGGTGACACAATTCTATCTGCAGACACAACGCAATTCTTGGAACTCCACAGATTTTATCCAGATCCTGAACAGAAAATACTTTGTGACATTTTTATATTGCCATCTGAAGTGAAAGTATTTTAGCTTACTTCATTTAAGATTTAATTTGTTGAGCTGAAAAATGTTGACTGGTTTTATATTGGCTCTGTTCATTCACAAACCCTCAGCTCTGTTGAGACAAGATATCTGACCCAGGCGAGAGTTTAGGAAGTCTTAAGCATGTTGTGTTCTCATCTACAATTTCATCTACTAATTTTCATCAAGTTATCTTTTTCTTCAGGTTTTAACTTAGTCTTTTCATTTTCTGTCTCTCCTTTGTTCATTTGGGTTTTTTAAAGTAGTCTATGACTTTTTATCAATATTAATATTTTACTGAAAAACAGAATTAAACATCTTCTCCTCCATAGTGCCCTTTTCACCATCTCATGATAAAGATGAACTGAAGAAGACTAACTGAACCAGAATCATCCCCTTTTCATTCTTATTACAAAACAGAAAAAACTTTCACCCAAAACCTACTAAAAAGAAAGTGTTTTGCAGAACACACATGGGAAGTCAATCCCTAAGCAATGTCTGGCTAGAGAGACCTAAAAGATATATTATTACAAAGCCAAGCTCTTTGCTGCTACTTCTCTTATTCTTACACAAACAGGCTCTATATGGTGTACATCTCCTTTTCCAAAGTCACAGCATGGCAGCAGGGTCCATACAGAACCTGGTAAGAAACAGACTGTAATTTGTTAACTTTCACTTCACCACGTTAACAAATTAGAGTAGGAAGGCAGAAATTCTTTTGACCTGCAAATTAACACCTGACTTATTACATGAAGACCTCCCTCCAGCCTTTTTCAACTATAACCTAGTAAGCCTTTATCAACCCTTTCTTCTGCATCTTTTTGACTTCATTCCCTTAAAATCAATCTTTGAGCAAAAATTTTAATTTATCTAACCAAAACCTTCCTTTTTCTGCAGAAAGTAATCCATTTATTCAAGTAACTTAAAAAAAAAGTCACAGTTAAGTCTTCAGTAGTGTGTTAAGTGGAATGTATATAAATCAGAAAGGATTATTGTCTCTTCAGGAGTGCAGCTATTTCATGACTCATTCATTTGGCACACCCATATTACCCAATTTTGGCTCTCTAAAGTCAAGATAACTGCAACATTACTATTACTGTCTTTCAAGATTACAATATGAATGAGTCAAAGAATACTCTGTACTTGACAATAGACCATGTTGGCAATGTAAATATAAAGGACATAATGAAAAATCAGCAGCTACTTACAGATTAAGGCTAGCTCTGAGAAAATCTGAGGAATAATAATTTGGAAAATTCCACCTTTGAATTCTGTTAGAAATACTTGAACCTGATGCCTCGTTTCCATTTTTAATGAGTATATAAGGTTTTTTTCTGTCTAATGATAGCAGCTTATTTAATACAGAAATTTCTGGCTAGCCACAAAATCATATATTGAGATTCCTAACATATTAAAATCCCTTTTTTCTTATTTTTTAGGATATGAAGCACTGTTCTTCATGGTGTATTTATTGCTATGTCATTGCATTGTAATAGAACCAAAAAACCCTAACAGACCAAAGAGCAACAATTCTAAACCTTTTCCTGTAAAGAATCAAACTAGGTTGCACCACTGATACTTCATGGAGCTGCAGATACAGATCACATGCACTGCTAATCCTTGTTTTTCTGGTGACAACAGGGAAGCTGGACTTAGTAGAAATCTAACAAAATTCAGTCAGAAGGGTACGGCCAAAGTCACTGAGTACTAAAGGCATTTAAGTTAGTTAATTAACTATGCCCTAATTAACTATGACCTAACCAATATGTGGAAAACATTCATTATTCCTATGAAAAACAGACTTCTCAATATACAACCCCTGCTGTCACCTATTTTACTCAGTTGAATCAAGACACTGAAAAATTAACTGTACAGCTTCATGTACTCTCATGGTAAACAGAACTGAATGAGATACAGCCTCTGTTCTTCCTTGTGCACCCCCTTTCGATTCTTTAGCTACAAACACAGCTCATGCAGTCATTTTCCTAGCCCAGGAATGATTTTTCAAACAAAGTTTCCAGATCAAGAGCCAAGATCTCAAATCAACTTTTTTTTTTTCTTTCCTGCTTCTGTTTGAGATATCAACTCTGAGAGAAAAGACTCTTGTGTGGGAATTAATCTGGAAATTCTGCTGATGATAGACAAGATAAAACAGAACACAGCTCCTCCATTTGCAGCTATATTGATCGGCAGTACTGACAAGATAAATGTGTTTCTGTCACTAAGCTAGACAGGGTGCTCAGAAGACACATAAGAAGATCTCTTCAGGACATAAATATAAGTATATAAAGTTGATTCTTCTGATTACATTTACAGGAAAGGTTTCCTCATCAAGAGTTATGATTAGCAGGTGAGAATATGCTTTTCCTAAAGTAGGCCAGTGAGTATTTTGTATTCACACTTTGGTAACTCCTCTACTGGTTCCCCCAAACAGAACAGGGAAACAGAATTTTTCTAAATACAAGAAAGTCTTAATCACACACTAGATTTATTTTCAGAAAAAGAATTTTTTTTTAAAAAAGCTGCCAAAATACTAGTGAGAGTTTATCATTTTAAAAATCAGTTTAAAAATAAATAATAAAATTGTGAGAATGATCAACCCACTCAGAAGCCACAGTCCTCAGAGCCAAATCTCCTCTGGTGGGTACACTTCTCCAACAGCATCTCCAACCATGGCTCTTTCTGGATCTCCTCAGCTTTCTCCTCCAATTTCTCTTGAAATATTCCTGTTTGAATACACACCCTTTTATAAACTAAGCATGATCACAACTTTAATATCCTTGAATTGTAAACTCAAGCTTTCTTCTCAGACGGCAGGGATAGATTTTTTCAGTGCGCAGGCACCCAGAGCACACCTCCACCCGCCACCCCTGGAGATGACACTGTTTGGGTTAAGATTACCGCAGTTTGAGTGAGCTTGCCTCACAACCTTCCCCTTTAGCCTCCGTAAAATGCCAAGTCAAGCCCAGAAGTTTACAAAGGCTTGTCAGACACGGCGGGATCAGCCTCAGCCCTGCAGCCGCGGGTGTCCGGGGACGGCGGCGGGAGCACACGGCCCCGGCCCCGGCCCCGGCCCCGGCCCCGCGGGATGTCCCAGGCCCGGGCCGGTGCTTCCGAGCTTGGCACACAGCCCTTCCCACGATGGGCAGGGGCCGCGGGTACTGCCGCGGGCAAACTCCGTGTGCAGAGCTTTCACCGCTTTGACCTACTGCCGAGTAACATAAACGTTTTATTCGCGACTCTGCCACTGAGAAAAACAAACAGTGGGAAACACCTTTCCTCCTCCTTCTTGGCTCCACTTCAAATCGTCTCCCCGTCCTCCCTTCCTGCCTCCAGCTCGTAGGTGGGGCGAGGGCGGGCGGTGGCGCACAAGGCTTCGGTGCGCGGAGCGTCTGTGCCCCTCGCTGTCCCCTCCATGCAGCCCGCATGTCCCCGCTCCTGTGCCCTGCCTCGGCTCCAGCCGTGCCTGCCCGTGCCTAAGACACCTCTCTCCCAGCTCCTCGCTGTGCACCCGCTGTCGTGCCTGATGGAGACAGCCCCAGAGGGGGATGGGGAACTCCCCGCAGGGCTGGAAGCAGCGCAGGGCGGCTCAGCGCCTCTCCCGGCACCGAGCCCCGGTGCCTCCGGTCCAGCCCGCTGCCTGGGCCGGTGCAGCCCTTGGCGGGGCCGGGGCTGCTGTCAGAGGTGGCTTCTTCTAGCGGCACTGGTTAGTTCTGTCTGCTTGGGCAATAAAATGCCGCCAGGCAGAGATGCCGGCTGTGACGGATGAAGATGAATTCTAGGTCAAACATAATTGCACTTTCCCCCTTCAACTCCCCCGCCCAAAAAAAAAAAAATATTCCAAAAACCAAAAACAAAACCATAAAACCCACAAACAAACAAAACAAAAACAAAAAAGCACCAAACCCTTTCGTTTGTAGTCATGGAACCTGGTCTTAATGCAGGAAAACACCGTGAGGTTTTAAACTAGTGTAGCCTAAGTTTAAAAGCCTGTTGAGTAAGGGCTGTTGTTGAGTCTAGGCCCAGGGCCAGCTTGGAACAGGGGGAGCTTGGCTGAGCCTCTGCAAATGGGTTTTGCAGTGGCACCCTCACTAGGGTGATCCTCGCTCACCTCCTATCCCTATCGGAAAGCCGGGAAGATTCTGGCAGAGTAAGGATTTCTAGAACCAGGCTGTTAATGCAGGGTTTTTACTGTAGGAAAAATTGCCAAAAAAAAAAAACAAAACAAAACAAAAAAAAAAAAAAACCAAAAAAAAAAAAAACCAAAAAAAAAAACCTGACAGACAAGGATCATTACAGAACTCAGTATGGAGAAAACAGGCGTAAATTCTTACTCGCTTACAAGCTGAGGGCAAAGGAGTCATAGTGGAGAAACCAGAACACATCTTGATGTACTCTGCCCCATCAGAGAAAGGAAAGGTTTCTTAAGTAGCAATGTTGACTATAGGGATAGTTACAGCTCCTTCTGGGGTGCCAAGGACTGTAGTAGAAACTATTTTTACTTGGAACTAGGTGTAGTTTGTTCTCATGAGAAGTGCCCATTAGCAGGTGGAAAACAGTCAGTGAGAACAGTAAGCTCTGAGAGCATCTTCTGGTTCAACTCCTCTACCAAGTTTTCGTATTCTGACAGTACTTTGCGATATGAAAGAAATATATGAATACGTCAGAGGATTTGCTTCAAAAGCATATTCTTGATCTGCCTTGAAACATTAATGTGGGTGTTCCTTTTCTAGGGCAAAAATGAAGTATAAAATCAATGTCTTAATTTCTTTTTTTTTCCTTTAACTAAAGAAAAAAAATATTGACTTTCTATTGACTTCAGTGGTCTACCATTAGGACCATGGTAAAAACATATTAAGTAGCATTGAATATGTTAAGATTTTTGCCAACTAGATGTGTATCTAGCTGGCCTGGCCAGGATCATTTCTGTGCTGCACAGGAGAAGAGACTTGGCAGTGGGGTCCTTGCAGCAGTTCTGGGTCCTCTTGACTGGCAGTGACAAACTCTGCAACCTGTAGTAGTTATCAGATGTCAGGATTGACGGGATTGCAGTTTGGGTCAAAATCTTGCTTTCTTCAGTCTCCATAGATCTTAGGCCACATTTCTTGCGTTTGTTTTTGTTTGGGGTTTTTGTTTGGTTTTTTTCTTTTTTTTTTTTTTTTGTTAGGTGGGTTTTTTTGTTTATTTGTTTTGTTTTGGTTTTTTTTATTTTTGTTTTGTTTTGTTTGTTGGTTTGTTTTTTTTTGGGGGGGAGGGGTTTGTGTGTTATTACATGTGTCCTTGAAATACATGTTTGCAATTTGTTCTCCTGAGCAACTAATAGAAAAAGAGCTGGTATATGTGATAAAATGCAATCTTGCTGCCATCTTCATTGTATTATAACAAAGGATCTTTGCTGACAGTCAGCTGGGCTTTGATTTTTCCAACTTCAAGACTTTTAGTCTTGACATAATGCACTTCTTAATTTTACAGAATAGTGTTTTAGAAATAATGTCCTATGTTTTCAATACAGGGGTTTTAACCTTGTCACCTCTCTAACCCTTGTTTTATATTTTTATTTTAGTGCCTACACACACATTTCCTATCATAATAACTCTAATCTTAGCAATTTTGTTGCTAATTTCTTCACTCTCAAATAGCAATGCCCTGTCTTCCTGCTGTGGAAGTGCATCCTTAAGAGCTGCAGATGACATTAAACCTTAGCCAGCTTAGGCAGCACTCCAGATTGTTGGCATCACACATCAGCGTTACCAGCTCCTGTGTGTCCTTCCTGTAGAGCCTGATGAAATGGAAGATGGGTCAAATGAAGGGAAATAACAGCTCATGTTCCTGTAATCTTCTGCCATCAATTGTACAGCAGTGCTCACCCCATTAACTTCAGCCTTATTTATCCTACTTTAAAATGTTATAGAAAAATCAAGTCTGTATGGTCTCTTTTGAATGGTTTTTATTATTTATAAATCCAACGCTCTTGAGTTATAGACCAGATGATCAGCTGGCAAATTCAGTACAAATTTCCTGGCCTAAAGCAAGTTTCTTTGAAACTAACGAGGATCCAGCTCAGACAAATATAATCTTTTGGCTTTAAAATCCTACATATCAGCATGTATCTGTGAGATGAGTAAAAGAGTCAAGTGTCATCTTAAAAATAAACCTGTGTTTATGTGCTTTAGAAATTTGATCTGGGAGTGAGAGAAAAAATAAGATCCACTGTGGAACTTTCTGCTGCACTTTAAATTTAAAAAGGGAGATGTAACAAAATACCTATTGTAAGATTAACTTTCACAGAGCTGAATTTAGCAAATAAATGCTCCAAAATATCAAGGCTAGTGCTGCTTTTCAGTAAATATATTTGAAATATCTGAAAAACTAAGTAATATACTTTCTACTTATTTTGGAGATATAAATTGATCCTGTTGTGAGCTAACTGGGTCTTTTTCTAAGAATGCCTTAGCCATATTTCCTCGTATAGCCTATCTACACTGTAAAGCTTTGAGAAGACAGTTCTTTCTGCACTTAGGTATCCAGGTAAACCAGAGTTAGGAACTGTTTGCCTCTGTTGGAAGATGATTAGACAGACAGTGTATGCCAGGGAACATCAAAATATCTCAGAATTAGTTTATGATTTTTTTTCCTGGATCATATTTGGAAATAAAATTGTAAGCTTGGCTGCCTGAGGTGGGTAGGATCATATGTTGGGCCCAAAAGCCTGATTATTATTAAGGTAATTCAAAGAATGCCTGTCTATAAAAGTGATGGTCTTCTCAGTCAGAACTTCTTTCATGCATTAGAAATAAATATATTAGTGTATAAATGAAAGGATGCTGGTTTTGCTTTCTAGATCTTTCCTCCTAATAAAATACTGCATATTCACTTTGTCTTTTACTTTCTCTAAATGTACCCCTACTCCCAGACTGAGTTCCTATTGAATTTAAAGTGGGGGTAAGGTATCTCTCTATCTAGTTATTTCTTTCTCAACAGCAGAATTATTTATTTAATATTCTATTTGGATGAATAAAGCAAAAAAAATCTCCTTGTACCTTAACAAACACAGGATTTTAAATTATGGAGTGCTCACCCAAATACTTAAGCTTCCTCAGAATTTATCAGTGAAACAGAATACTTGACTTATTTTAAACTCTACTAAGAATAGTCTATTTAATCAATCTGATATTCCCACTGAAATTAAATTGCTAAACTGTTGTTGATACCAATGGTATCAGGATCAGATCAGACCTACATATAGCACAATTTTTATTTACACAAAGTAGTTTTATCATTCTTAAAATGTTTAGTTTAGAAGCAAACCTATTTTGTCAGTGGATGTTCAAGAGCAGCACAAGAAAATATGTAAATTTAAGACTCCATTTAAGTGTGCCAGTCTGCACTGAAAACATTCAACTGATTTTGGTTTTTAGACAGAAGTGGCATCAGTGTGCTGGTGGTTATTTCAGCCACTGGGATGAGGTGGTCCCTCCAGAGCCAGGCTGAAATGCCTCATATGGACAGAAAGAGAGGGCAGCATGATTGCTTCCTAAATGCTCCTTGCTTAATAACCATCCTTCTCTCTGACTCCTCAGGGTGCTTGGCCTCATCACGACTTAATTTTCTGTTTCCACAGATGTGTTTTCATTACATGAAATAAAATAAATCAGTGATCTCCTACACCTCATGGATTTATGTGACCCCTTCAAAGCAGATTTTTCTGTTAATGGAAACTAAAAATCTAGACATTCCCTTGCCAAATTTTCTCTGACCTCAAAAAAGGAGATGATTGAAAGTGTCTCATCATAAATTACAAAAGGGATTATAACACATTGACAATCAATATAGAAAAAGAATTTAAATAACTGAAACAATCTTAATCAGTGTTTTGCATCTTATTTACTGAAGCACATACAGCATCTGCAGCACTTTAGATGATACCAAAATCACTTCTGATAGGTTCCAAACTTCACATAAATGAAGCTTCTCTTAAAAAATGACAGCTCTAGAACAAATGTTTTTGATAGTGTCTTAGTTTTAGGAAAATTTTGCATAAAATTTTCTTGTTAAATTCTGTCCTGAATTTTATTTTCTTTTTATTAAAGCTAATAACAAGCAAAAAAATATTTAAACTATTAAATGTAAAGTTTGTGCCATTTGAATATTTAAGCATATGCTTGAAAGAAGGAAACAACAATTCACTTAAAGTGTTTAACTCTTCGAAAGATTAATAATTTGTCCACATAACTTTCAACCATATTTTATCATTACATTTGTTTTAGGCTGAATTAACTGAAACAGTTTCTTAGATTAGAGAATTTTGACGTTACATATATATATATATATATATATATATACACACACCTATATAGCATATATATATATATATATATATATATACACCTATATAGCATATATATATATATATATATATATATATATATATATATATACACCTATATAGCAGTGGCTTGGAAAAAGATATTTACTTATATTTTGTATGCTTGACAAATTCAAAGTGTGGAATTCAGAAATACATAACACGTGGACCATATCACATTGTCAGGCAAACAAAACTAATTCAGTTTCATGTACTTAGTCACAAATAACAGGTTACATCTGAGACATGAAGCCACCTTCATCTGTAGTGTTATCTTTACCTTTTGCTCAGATTTTCTGCTAAAAACAAACAAAAGGAAGTGCCATAGTGTGGACTTTGCGTTTAGTAGCACAAGTCTCAACCATGAGGTGACACTGTAAACCTTTTCCTGTGATGAGAAAGCAAACTGAACTTGCCTACCACTGAACATAGAAAATCCAAGAATTTCCAATTCCTTATAGGGAGTGGGTATATTACTTCACCTACTTTCAGGAGATTTGTACTCAGTATTTTGAGTGACTGCTCAGAGTATGAGACCCTGCACCATCTGCTTCAATAACAGGTCCCCTGAATGGCCCACTTTCTTTCCTTTCCACCCTGCTGCCTACCCTTCTTGTTATTTCTGTGGAGTGCTAAAACTACCCAGATTTGACTTTCTGAGAATCATCTATCCCCAAAAAATTATCTTTTTCACATCAGTTCAGTGGTCATCAAAGGATTCACACAGTCACTACAAGTTTCAGTCAATATTTATATCTTTATCATAATACCAAGAAGTATCCTAACCATCAGGGAAGAATAATAAACTCACTTATATTTACTGATTACTTTTTGGCTACTACATTTAATCCCTGAAGGAATAAAAGAGTGGGGATGTTCACAGTATTTTGTCAAACTGTGAGCAACATTTAAACAAATTAACAAAAAATAATTAAAAAAAAAACAAACAAACAAAAAAAAAACCATCATTCAACCTAGTCTATTGCACAGGGAAGATTTTTTTTAAGTTCCTTCTAAGTCTAGCATGGAAAAGAGAAGGATTGGGAAGACCGTACTGCAGTCTTTCAATATTTAAAAAGGTCTTATAGGACTGATGGAAAAAGAGTTTATACCAGAGTCTGTAGTGACAGGACAACAGTAATGGCTTTAAACGAAAAGAGGATAGATTTGGATTAGGTATAAGGAAGAAATTCTGTGAAATAAAGGTGACAAGACCTTGGGAAGCCTTCCAGTACAGTTGTGGATGCCCCATGGCCCATGCCCCATCCCTGGAAATATTGATGGTAGGGTTGGATGGGTCTTTGATCAACTTGGTGCAGTGAGAGATGTCTCTGCCCCCCTGCCAGGGAGATTGGACAGTATGATCTTTAGGAAGTCCCTTTCAACTCGAATAATTTTTGTCATTGGGTGTACATAGAATTGGAATTGTTTTGTCATGAAGAAACAGACTCTTTTCGTAACAGTATTCCAATTTGAAGTTATGCTATGTTTAGTTTTCTAATATTTTAGTACAAAATAGTGAGAAAACCTTAAAAAGACAAATGAGGGTGTCTTCTAGTCATAGCCCATGTTAAGAAAAATAATAGACTGATACTGGCTATCTAGAAATCATCTAAGATTTTGAGGATTTCGAGACAGATGATCAGATGCCTGATCATAACTTCCAGGTCTTCCCATTTATTTCACAGAATCACAGAATTAACTAGCTTGGAAAAGAAATTTGGGATCATTGAGTCCAACCTATGACCTAACAGCACACTGTCAGCTAGAACATGGCATTAAGTGCCACATCCAGTCTTTTTTTAAATACCTCCAGGGACAGTGAATCCACCACCTTCCTGGGCAGCCCATTCCAGAGCCCAATCACTCTTTCTGTGAAAAGTATTTTCCTAATCCCTTGCCTAAACTTCCCTTGATGCAGCTTAAGACCGTGTCTTCTTGTCCTGTCGCTGGTTGCCTGGGAGAAAAGATTGACCTCCACCTGGCTATAGCCTCCCTTCAGGCAGTTGTGGAGAGTGATAAGGTCACCCCTGATCCTCCTTTTCCCCAGGATAAATAAGCCCAGTTCCCAGCCACTCCTTATATGCCTTCTATCCCATACCTTTCACCAGCCTTGTTGCCCTTCTCTGGATGTGTTCAAACATCTCAGAATTGGACAGTGCACTCAAGGTGCAGCCTCACCAGTGCTGAGTGCAGAGGAAGAATGACCTCTCTGGTACTGCTGGACACACTATTCCTGACACAGGCCAGGATGCTACTGACCTCCTTGGTGACATGGGCACACTGTTGGCTGTCTGTCATCAGTCAGTACCTCCAGGTCCCTTCCTTCTTGGCCGCTGTCCATCCACTCTATGCCCAGCCTCTAGGGCTGCACTGAGTTACTGTGACCAAAGTGCAAGAGTTGGTACATGGTTTCACTAAACCTCTCATTGTTGGATTTAGGCCATCTATACAGGTGGTCCAGGCCCCTCTGCAGAGCCCTCCTGCCCTCCAGGACTTGGTGTCATCTACAAATTTGCTGATGGAGGACTTAATCCCCTCATCCAGATCATCAATAAAGATATAAAACAGGATGGGACCCAACACTGATCTCAGGAGATCAGTGATCAGTGAGTGGCCCCCAGCTGGATGCAACACAATTCATCACCAATCTCTGGGCTTGGCTGTCCAGTCAGTTCTTAACCCAGTAAAGAATGAAAATGTCCAAGCCACTGCCTTTTCCGGGAGTATGCAGTGTCAAAGTCTTTGCTGAAATCCAGGTATCCACTCCAGTCATCCACAGCCTTTCCCTCTGCCACCAGGAGGGTCACTTGGTCATAAAAGGAGATATTTGGACAGTTTGGTCAATGATGTTTTAGGAGTCCTAAATCTTCCCTGAGGAATATATAATAATAAGATATGCTGGCAAAATTTTGACACTAGAAATTCCCGATGTGATTCTACTGTTATGTAATGTCTATCCAACAGCAAATTATGCATCTGTTTCTTCATATGGTTGTCTAATTCATATCTTTGCATTTTGAAAGGGAAAGAATTTTGGTTCCTAAATGCCATGTAAATTTTGGTTTGTTTGTGTTAATCGATATTGAGAGAAACTGCACTGTCCTGACCTTTCTTTTTATCAATTATTATTTCCTTGCCATTTTTCCATCAACTTGCTGTAACTGCCGTATTAGATTATTAGAGCAGCTGTGGTCTCAACATACTGAAGTGTCAGTCTCAGAATGATCTGTGCTTTAGAAAGTCATATCTAACAGCGGTTATACTGCAATAAGAGTCAGAATGACTGCTTTATTTTTCACTACTTAGATGATTCAGTGTACTTGGATGGAAAATGCTTTGTGACCTATCAGCTACTCATTAATAAAACTATTTCAAGTCAGATATCTCCTTCTTTCTTATTCTTTACACTCAATTTTCAAATAAGTGCCCAGTTTAAATTTCCAATTTGCAGTTAAGGATTTGAACACAGTGCTGGAAGTATGGGATGCTGTATACATTCTGGTACTTGAGAAGCAAGACATACTTCCAGGTTTGTATCCACTGTAAAAACGTAAACAAAAAGAATGAAGAGCAAACAGTCCTGAACATCTGGTGTTGTTTTCAGGGCCTTAAGTTTCACTTGAGTATATATTTAAAATTAGTCATACATCAGACCTCTTCCAGGGAAGACTAATGGTAATAATTAAGCTGATAATGCAGTTTTATATTCTCTGTCTGATGAATCTCATCAATTGAACGACAGTAAATTCCCATAAAAAATATAAGAACTTATGGATGTGTTGCAGAAAAAACTAGACTTCCCTCAGGGAACTTACATTTAGTTTAATTTATTCCCAGTTAATATAGATTTCTAATCATTGATTAGTAATTGAGGTAAGAAAAGAGACATAAACAGTTAAACACCTTTATTCCCCCACTTCCTAGGCTCAGCTTAAGCCGAGCACCTCTCCTGACCCCTTTCTTCTATCAACTTCTTTGTTTTCACTGTGGGTTAAACTCAGACCATTCTTTGAATGTGCCATGCAGGAAGTCAGAGTTCCTTACTGCTGCTACTTGCTCTGTCCTCGGCATTCCCCCTCCTCTGTGCTTCTCAGTGTACAGCCTCCAGCACTTGCCCTTCATGGGCTGCAGTTCCTTGGGGTTTCCCTGTTTCCCCATGGATTGTGCACAGGCCACTGT
This sequence comes from Taeniopygia guttata, assembly GCF_048771995.1. Classification (NCBI taxonomy): domain Eukaryota; kingdom Metazoa; phylum Chordata; class Aves; order Passeriformes; family Estrildidae; genus Taeniopygia; species Taeniopygia guttata. The sequence goes on along the minus strand of NC_133026.1, from coordinate 26,512,474 downwards.
CCATCAGGGAATTCCTCTTCTGCATGAAGAGCCTCCTCCCAAGAGCACACCTGCTGTTATTGGCCCCCAAATGCTTGCCCCCCATAGGTCTTCCCCAAGAGTGGCTTCTTGGTGTCTCCTGACATCTCTGGCCCTCCTTTTCCTCCAGTACAGTGTGGTTCATGGCCTTCTCCCAAGCAGGTGACCCTGCTATCCCCATCCTGTCAGGTGTTCCCAGTGTAGTATGCCAAGCTAAATATAATTGTTTTGGAAACAATTGGAAGCACATTATTTTAGCTGCCTGACACATGGCTTGAGCATGCAGTTGTGCATTACAAGTGCCTGCTAAAAGGTTTTATGGGTGTGACTGGAGTGATGAAAACCAGGCTGCCTACTTGCAGACCTGAGTGGATAATGAGAAAGAACCAGCTCTGCCCTCGCACATACCTCAGAGAGCTGGATCCCTACCCCTTTGTGCATTGTTCTGTAATTTCTAAGGTAGTTTCTAAAGTAGGATTCTTAAAATGTACTTTCAGCTAAATTAATGCCATGATTTCCAGTTCTGGAGTGCACAGAGCTTACAGACCTTAGAAATATTCTTTGTCCCTTGTTCAGAAATTATTTTACCTTCAGGTTATGAGATCCATTCCTCCACTCAGCATACCTTGGGTGTAGAACTAGTGGTTCAATGGACAGGCAAGTCTCTGCCTGTGATATGCCATGTCTAGCACATGTTAACATGGGGTCTATTTCAAAAAGGCCTGCTGCAGAAACTCCTCTTTTCAGCTTTTACTTATGCTCTGAATGGGAGGCTCATTCATGCTTTTGAATATGTATATTTAGGTTTTTCCCCTGTTCATCTTACATATAAAAGATGGAAAATGTAACTTTTATGTGGAGCAAACATGCAGCATTTTTTATGCTGTTTACTAACATGCAATTTATCTCCCTAGTCAGGAATAATTTTCTTATTGTTTGTTTCAAATTAAAATGATACTTTTTGTAATACAAATTAGGAGTAAATAAAAATTAATTTCTTTTAGTGATTAGTGATCATACTGTATCTTGCTAGTATCATACTCTTCAATTTTTTTGAGATCTGTAAGATTTGCAATACTGATTTATTCTGCTTAACATTTCATTTCTAGGGAAAAACACAGTTGCAATTTTGTGGTTTTATAAGTTAACCTCCTTCTAGCTTCCAAGTATTTTAGGAATAGTTTCATTGAAATTCAGTTAAAAAATGAATATCATTTACTCCTAGTTGATAAGAGATCATCTGGCTTCAGCAAGGCTCGTGAGTTTAATAAAACGTTTGATGAAATCTTGATTGGATCACACAAAGCTTGGTATTTGGGAAACATCAAGTGTGATTTGTGCTTTTGTATCATTATAGCCCTAATGTCCCTTCTTGCTGAATGAAATAATCAGCTTAAATGTATGTACACTAATGATGTGTTTGTCATGAAAACATAGAACACAATTCCTTCATCAGTGTCACAGGAAAGCACAATGGATTTAATTCAGTGCTAGTTGCAAAATATTTTTGTGGTGGGATGTTTTTAAAAGGCAAGAGAAATTTGAAAAACTCTTCTGAGTATAATTTATACAGACACTAGAGTGATAACCAGGGTCTCATAGTAGATGCACTTATTCTCATGTTACATTTGTTTTAAATTTTGGAGTTGAGAAAAATAATCTACAATTGGCTATAGCAGGATATGGTCTCAATTAGGGTTAAAATCACCATCACTCTTATGCGACTCTGCTTGAAACAAATTTCTTGATGCAGCAGTCATGTATGCATCTTGTGAAATGTCTGGTAGGTTAACCTCCCCACCTCCTTTCCTTCTGTGCTGGTTTCAGCTGGGGTAGAGCTAATTTTCTTCTCAGTGGCTAGCATAGGTTGTGTTTTGGATTTATGCCAAATAATATAAAGATGTTTTAGTTATTGCTGTGCAGGGCTTACACAGAACTAAAGGCTTTTCTTCTCTTCATACCATCACACTGGCAAGGAAGTTAGGTTTCATGGGACATTGAGATGAGACAGAGCGGGGACAGGTGATCAAAATTGACCAAAGGGATGTTACAGACCTTGGGACATCATGCATGGTATATAAAGCAATGGGGAAGAAAGAGCACCTGGGGAGACATTTAACGTGAAGGCATTTGTCTTCCCAAGTAACCATTACATGTGATGGGGCTCTGCTGCTGAACACCTGCCTGCCCACGGAAACTGTGAATTAATTATTTGTTTTTCTTTGCTTGTGTGTGCAGCTTTTGCTTCCTTGTTAAACCCTTTTTATCTCAACCTACACATTTTACTTTGATTCTCCTCCCCATTCCACTGGGTTGGAGAGAAGGGAAAAAGAGGTTGATTGAGAGGCTGTGTGGTGCTCAGTTTCCAGCTGAGCTTAAAACATGACACCTTCCACGGAGGCAAAGCTTTATGCCAATGTGAAACACTTTTCTGCCTCCCATTGTAAGTTCTTAACTTCAAATGCACTTTTGCATTAGATGTGAAAATAAAAATTGAAATCTTATAAAGTAAGTTCTGAGATAATACTGTTTTCATTGAAGAACATCAACTCATTAAAATAAAAGCAGCTAGATTCCAATAATACTTCTTTAAAAAGCTAAAATAATTTCAATGAAGTCAAAATGTTTTAACTGATGAAATGAAATATTTTCTTTGATGAAACATTGTGACTTTTCATTTCAGAATATTTGTTCAAGAAATTTGCTATTACATTTTATGTTACTCAGTTGCAAGTTAAACTGGCAAAGTCAAAATCTTACCTTTTAGTGCCATCAAACCAGGAGATTAATTTTTTTTGTTTTGTTTATTTTATTTTTTTTTAATTCAAAGTCATAGTGTTTGGAAGAAGGTTAAGATAAGATTCTAATAGTACAAATATATGTATATATACATTTGTGATGCACACCTCTCTAGAATGGATATTAATCTTGTCTTCTGTTACCAGCAGCATTACAAAAGTTTTCATTTTCTTTTTGTCCAAATAAATTAGGCTGTAATATCTATTTTACATTATATTCTTTGTATTTAAAATATTTCTTTTTACATTTTAATTTCAGATAGAGGTGCTTGTTTCCTGGCAGATCCTGTTTACTTATTGCATCTGATAAGAAATATTTTATTATAAAAATTTTATGACTGCAAAAACAGATAACTACAAAGTAAATCATAATTGATAACAGTCTCAAGAAACATCTTCTTTTAAAAAATTGAAATCCATATGAATTTCTAAAATCAATTCTTGTATATAAACTTCAGTATTGTATCTACTGTCACTACTGCATAGAAGGTCTAGATAGGGATTTGAGTTTTATTGTCCTAAATTTTATACAAGCCTAAAACATGTCACATTGGATTGTTAACTTTTCCTGTATAATACTCCTGCAGCTTTTAGCAACTGAAATTGTTGAAAGCTTGATATAGAAACTAATAACCACTAAAATTAATGAGAGGGTCTGTCTTATGGAGGAGTGTTTCAGCCTCTACATCTTTAAGTAAATTTAGTATTAAGACTTGCAATGTACTTGATCATGTCACTTAGATCCTCATTTGAATGGGTTGGTTAATACTCATAGAAACACATAGGTGAAGGAAATGTCATCAGAACAGAAAATCTGTCAGCAGTAAAATTTATAGTGAATATAGAAGCCTCTGGAAACCCTCCAGCATACAACTTACAATACTAGCATGCATGTCCATTATTGTTACAGTTCATGTTTCATATTCTAACTTTCTCTAGTTATTTGACAGTAGCAATGTTTTCCTGCTGTGAAATACCATAAAGTATGAAATTATTTATATTTGCTGTATTCCTAGATTTAGAAAATTATTTAGAGAAAGAAGATACTTTTAGGGTTCTTTTGCTGCTGTTGTACAGTGATTGTAAGATTTTAACCTTCTTACTCTTGTAAATATTTATTTAACTCAGAAAGAAACAGTAAGTAGTGTCCCAGTCTGAATACTCCTACTACACTTTTTATTCTCAGTCTCCCTCAGTTATGAGACTAATTTTGTTCATCTGTGACTTGACATTAAAGATACATATTTCTAAAAGTTACATTTAAAATTACTAAACTTATTTCTTCTTATACTATAAAGAAAGAGATGGATTCAAAGATAAAATATCATATCTTTAGACTGTAAAACATCATTACAGGCTGTATAATGTATGGCATAAAAATAAATACATCTTGCTACATTCGGACACTAAGAGTTTCTTTTTTTCATGTATTTCAAGTGGTTTTCTTTTGATCTTAGTCTTTCTGCTTTAGTTTCTTCACATCTATTGCCGATTTTACACCTACAAAATGGATTAGAAGGAATGATAAAAAAATGCAAACATATGCAAAATACTCCTCTGGAAAATACCAAATACTGCAGGATAACCTCTAGCACTGTGCATGAATCTGAACACATGAACAGTAGCTAAAAGACAAGAGCTTTCTCAAATGACAGGTATCTCACCAAAGTCAGAGTATTCCCTAGTCAAAAGGGAGTCTGGAGAACAAACTGAAATTTTATTATCTGGACAGCAGTAATCATTTGGCAAATAGCAGCATTTGATTTCTAAAGTAACCTGGGATTCAGAGACATTTTCTATATGTTTGGCACTGTCCAAGTACATTTTTCTAACCTTACTATTTCCACTATTTTAAGCTTTTCTCCTCTGGGGACAGAGTTTAGCACTTATAAGCAAACCAGTGATTTCACAGGCGCATCAAACTGTAACTGTCATTTAGGATTTGATGTAAAAAAAGGCATGATTGCACATGAGCTTTTATTTTTTAAGCACTATAATGGTTAAAATGATTATCTGGTTTCACTGTCTTTAAAATAATTTTTATCATAAATTCTAGAGCTAAGAATGCAAAAATTCATCTAGACAGAACAGGAATATTAGGGGAGAAGCAAGAGTACAAAGAAATAGCAGCGCAGAAAAAGAGTCAAATAAAAGCCAAACTTGGAATGCAGTAACAGTTATTGATTTTACAGATGAAATTTACTGCATCCTTGGTGAAAATATTTTCCTCAGTTTATTCCTTGATTTATTTCCTAGTGACTTTATAGGCATTATCACTGCATTGTGGTTTTGCCCATGAAAATATTGTACAATATGTATTATATGTCTCTGTAAGTGTATTGCTCAATATAGAATTAAGGATGTGTAAGAACTGGGGGTAAGAGTTGTACCAACACACAATGCTATTACTCTTATGTACTCACCTGTAGTAAGCAAGAGCCATTGGCTATCATAAGGAAAACTTAAAACGGAAGAACAAAAGGGACTGGTGTGTACATCCATGTTGAGAAAGTAAAACTAGATGAAGAAGTTAAAATTTGTTGGTGTTATGAAAAAAGAACAAACTTTGAAAAAGAATGAAGTGCGGGGCTGCTTAAACATGATATGACTGCATTGTTTGGCTGGTAAGCCAAAAACCTGGACTCCAAACCACAGTAAATAGAATATAATGTAACCTAGGTAAACTACAAACATTCCTTGGCTGAACAAGAATTACAGTAATACTAAAAATTAGTTCTGTTAAGACAGGTAGATACTGAAAAAAATTTAAAAATGTGTCTGTTAAAACACAGGAAAGAAATATAGAACATAAAAGTAGGACTTGGCTTAGTTGTATGTGCCAGGCCACACTGAAAAATAACAATTACTGAGAAAAAAAGAGAGGATTTCCTTTGTATGAAAGATATAAAAATGTTTGCTTAGAGTAAGCAAAAAATCAGCAATCAGTAAAAAAGAATCACATACTCTACTATATAAATACATGTACATATAAATATAGCATATATCTACTCAACAGTTTTCTTAGCAGCCTCAAAATGATAGGCACAAAGGCAGGTGTGAGGCTGACTGGCACAGCATCAGGGATAGCCCAGATGGGACAGATGTTGGAGGGGGACCAGTGTTGTTGCAGTGCCACGGTCCCTTTGGCACACCTTTTGCATCCCCAGTGTCCCTGGAGCTGTGGGCTTTGTGGCTCCATTGACCCTAACCCCATTTCTAGTCCTCACTTTCATGATTAATTTTAATTGTTTCCCTATTCCAATTTTCCATTATGTATTTCCAAGGTAAGGAAAATAATAACTTATTTTTTAGATTGATGCCTGGCTTTGATTTGGGGCTTTTATTTTTATATTCCCCTCATTTTTGCTTTTATTATGTTTATGTAAAAAATGCGAAAGGATCTGCAAGCAAAATTATTGCAGACTCTTAATCAATGTAACTCTTAGGAGAGATAAAAAAAAAAAAAACTGGTAAGGCAGACACTGATACTTGTTCTGCTATATCTGCTGTAAATAAATGTGCAACAACTTCCCATCTTTTGTTTCCACCCCACACATTCTTTAGGGGAATTTTGAGGTATTTTAGAGGAGGTTTATATCTTTCCATTGAAATTCAAAAGAAATAGGGGTTACACTTTACATAGAGTTAAAAGAAAAATAAGTCTCATGACTGTGTTCAAGAGATTATGAGAATTAATAAGAGAAAATCAGAAACCCCCAACAAAAACACTGAAAAATCCTAATAATACTTCTATCAAGGGAGACATTTTTTTTCCCTCTAAAGCTTTTGTATCTTTAGTTTCTTCATTTTTAGCATTCAAGCTAGCAAGGTGATTTTTTTAATAGGAAAATATAGCAAGATTTTGGCAGTTGGTTAAAGATTTGATGCTATACCTCAGCCTAATGAAGATTAATGTGGACAAATGCCAAAGGCCATTTCAAATTGCAAGAAGAATATAATTTGTTATATCAACCATCAGTTTATGTCAGTAAATATGTGTGACATGGTATAGATCTTGAAATTTGTCACATGCTTTAATACTGTTGTACTGGGCTTTTTTTGACTAATCAGTAGTCGTATTTCACATGCTTCTTGTTGATGCCAGCAACTACTTCTAAAAATGATTTCTAGCTAGTGATACCAACCTCTAGTCTGGAAGTTCCTTTAAACTACAGTGGATTGATTTAGATGCTTGTTACAGCTTTATGTCAGTGACTACACTTTTCAGTTGCTCTTGCAAACATCTTGAATATCCTGTTTCTATATGCTGTGAAAGTGAGAAACTGTCAGGAATCAACTCTATAAAATAATTTAAAAGTATTAGTGATTATTTCTATAGACTCATAAGTATGAGCTTTAGGAAGAAACATAGAAAGTCATTCTTTTATTTCACACCTCTTTTCTGATAGCTTTATAAATGCCAGTGTTTGAATGGAAATGGGGTATAGTACTTCTATGTTGTCAGCAGTCTATCACCACAATTATCTTGTCACAGAACCTGAGAAGAAAGGCCCTAAAAACCCTGGCTTTATAAGCAATCCAGAAAGTCAGGGATATACCCTGTTTTAATATGAGTCTACATATTCTACTGGGATTCCTTTTCAACTCTCTGGGGCCTCACTGGATGGTATTATTTATTGAATTATTTCACCAGCAATATAGTAGTTTGTTTCTCAGTATAAACTCTACATTTGTGAAATGTATAAAGCAACCTCAAGGAAGTTTAAAATCTTTTTTCATTAATCCTGCAAACTGTTCTTTGGCCATTAAATGAGAATTGTAGCATTTAAATTCCAATATCTAATTTCTAACCATCTATTATATTTTTCTTTTTTCTTTTTCTTTTCTTTTCCTCCTTTTTTGGTGTAGATTCAAATTATAGCCAAGCATGTGGATCCCAAGGCTGCCCACACAGTGATGAGCTACCTTAACAGGGCAGTTGGGAAAGCTCCAACTTTTGATGGAACAGCAGGTGAATCAAGTGGTTACAGAAAATCCTGGGGTACTTAGCCTGGTGGCTGCTGTGCTTAATTTAGACTATCCAGAGGGGATAACTGTAAAGCAAATAATTTTAAAATTCTTACCCTTATTCCTTTGTGTGCTCTTTGCTAGGTTCATAGCATGTTAATTGAACTTGGAATTCAGCTGCTTTTGACTAACCCCTTTGAAAAGCTACAAATTGTCAAGTCATTTAGAAATATTTATTGTTATAGGCATAGCAGCAGTAAAATAAAACTGTAAAAGAACGCTATTGAAATGAATGACTGTGCAGATTTGTACTTTCTAAATGTTTTGGATGAAAGCTACAGCCAGGCTGAGTAGAGTCCAGAGCCAATATTCAGAGCCAGTCTCCTCAAATCACCACAACACTTGGAGCAATAGAACCTCCTCCTGAGTTTGATCTGATAACTGTAAATATTATGAATTCATAATTTAACAAAGTAAAGAAAAACATTTCTAATTGAAATAAAAGGAGTAGTTGAAATAAAAGGAGGTCATCACATTTGTTTTCCAAAAGCATTCTAAAAGCACAATCCTTCAGTGTACTGCTTTTCACAATTATTTTAATTAATATTTCACAGGAAGATTAAAGAGTTTGATGTGACCCTTTTGCAAACATGAATTATACAGCTGTACCAGCTTTTGAGTGAGCATTCACCTGTTACTCTCTGCATTTGCCTGTGTATGGCCAACAGTGTATCTAAATATGGCAAGGATATTGTCCATTTTTTTTTCTCAACTGTGGAAGAACCAGTGAGGAGTTATAGGAATAACAGTGCAGATACATGAACTTTCAAGTGGTGATTTCAAAGAGAAAGCACAGTTCAGCATTTGACTGTAGCCCCAGCTGTACAAGTAACTCTTGATTTCAAGTACACATGAATTTCCTATTTGAGGAAAAACCCTTTCAAGTGTGAGAGGCTAAGAATTGAAAAATGCAGTGATCCTGATACCCTCTGTATAGAGGCCACATTTCAAGCAAGATCCAGTCATCTCAAGTCTCTTTTTTTACTTCTCAGTCTGTTGTCTCGTGTATAATTCATGGCCTTATACATGCATTTCCAGGCAAGTCACTCTTTTATTCCAATTCTAATTTGACAGATAATCCTGCCACATTTTGGAAAATCAGAGTTCAACCTCCCTGCTTTTTCTGATTGTTTAAATATATAATTCACTAGCATCACATATCTGTCCTAAATAGGTTTTAATTTAAATAGTTTCATCCATCTTTCTATCACCCTCTTCTTCCATATTCTTATAGATGTCTGTCTGTATGTCTCAAATGTTTAAGATCCATCCTTTTCACTTTTTCAGCATCAGAGTTGTAAAAAATAGAAATAAAATCTTTCAGAATCATATACATTTTATCTAGTGTTGATATTTATTTTCCTATTTCTTTTTCCTCAGGTTTTTATGCTCTAAATATGTGTTATGTGTTTCCACTTGCAGCAATTTCTTCCACTAAAACTGTAGTCTTCTTGTTGGTCACATCACAACCATTACCCACTAGTCCATCTTTTTACCCTCCAGTTTTATCTTTGCTAATAAATTAAAGGCTACTGGGGTACAGACCTAGACATAGGGACATTCTTGAGCACTGAAACTTTCTTTTGCTTATACATATATTTTTATAATAATTCTTGCTCAGATTCCATCCAGGCCAAATAGGACTGTATTAGCAAATTTCAGAGCACTGTTCTCAAGTCGAGCTGTGAACATATTATTAAATTCACTGGTTATAATTTGGATAAGACTCATCTCTTGTAGAAAGTAAGAGCATTTATTGGTATGGACACGGTTTGTTGGACTCATTGCAAAAGCTCAGTCACAGACACATTTAATTTACAGGTGTACACAGCCTCACATTGCTTCTCACTGCAATTCATTCTGTAAACTGCCTATATAGGATCTACCCATATAGTTCATCCTATCAAACTACCAGTTTTTCTATGTAGTTATCGCCCAGTATTTACTTATTTACTTTTTTCATTAGACACATAAATCTCTCCTTATATAAATCTCCCTTTCCTTTTTTTTATACTGCTTCACACACTGAGAAGCTTCCAAGATTCTCTTCCCAGCTGCTGTTTTACCCTGTTTGCTGCTGTGAATAACCACTTCCCCTGAGTGGAGCTCGGAAGGCACTTTGTTGTCAAAATGCTTTCATCACTTTACACATTGCTTCCCTATGTCCTATAATACCATTTGATTAATGGTGATTAATACTGATTTTAATTTCCTCTCCTATTTGGCTTTCCTTTTTCCTTGCCACAAACCTGTCACAACTGGCATAGAATATGTCTACAGGTGCAACTCTGCAGAGGTATTTCTAATGTTTACAGAATTTCTATACTTGAAGTGATACACTGCAGATTTAAGTGTAATGCCAATATGCCTGAAGGTTTTCTTTTATGATGGAACAGATATGGTGTAAACCAGGGCACACTGGTGATCACCCTTTGTGCAGTGCAGGCACAAGATCCTCAGACAACCAGGGCTCTCTGCACACATGTGTGGTGTGTGTGTCTAGGACAGGCAGCTTCAGCCAGGAAAATTCATCACCAGTAAAAACATTGTAAATATAGTTCTGTACTGTAAGTAATCACAGCAAATCAGACCTTGGTCCCTCCTTCTGTGCATTGCACCTGCTTTTTATATAGTCAGCTCATAGGTATCAGCTCAATAGAAGGAAACAGCTCATGAGGTTTTGCATTCCAAGTAGAAAATGCAACTGTAATAAAAACTATAAATTAATTAAAATTAAGCCTGTGCATGCAGCATTTTTCTTCATTATACATGACAAAACACGAGAAATAAAGAACTGAATTTTGGGATCAAGTCATGGTCCATTCTTACCTTGTTTCCAGTGAGTCAAGATTATATGAACATCATAGATGTCTCCTGGTTCTAAGATCTCTTAGTTTCAAAAGTTTTGTGAATTAGGGTCTTCCTGCATCAAGGACCACACCTGGTATTTAGCAGTCTCTGATAGATTTTTCTCTTATAAATGCTTCCAGCCTCTTTTCAAGTTGTGTTTCTACCGTATTCTGAGGATGAAGTCTTTGCTAACTAACCAAAGGTGGCCAGGGATTCTTCTTCAGACCTCCAGCAAAGACAAGTCACTGTGAATTTGAAAGAAACACTTAATGAAATCACAAGACTCAGAAGATGTAGTTTGATTTTATTCAGTAGCATACCAAAACCCCATCTTCTGCTGTAGACACAGTAGAGAAGTACATTGTACCCACTACATTGCAGACTGAAGTCTAAAGCAAAAGGTGTCTGTCCTCACAGATGAAAAGATTTCAGGAAGAGTGAGGGAACAAAGATAGAGAAACAAATTATTGTTGTTTCTCTATCTATTTCTATCTATTTCTATTTCTTTCTATTTTTCTATCTATTCCTTATTGACATAAGGAAGAGAAGGGGAGACAAATGGAAAGGATGGGTGTGCAAGCCCAGATGATTACTATTTTGATGATTTTACATATATTCATAGATGTTTTACTTTGTCAGTGAGCCACTTATGATTTAAAAAAAGATAAGGAGAGAGGTTTCTTGTTTTATTAGTACACAGAAGTCTAGTGCGGGTAATTATGCTTAAAGGTATAGCACATAACATCATAGTATTGACATGAAAAATATCCATCCTGGAAAGTTAAAATAACAGTAGAAAATAGAGCTTAAAAGTGTCCTGTCAGCTGTAACGTGAAGCCAGAAAGTTACCAATGAGCATGTGGTGCACTGCCACATTTTCTTGGTCCGCAGTGATACCCAGCCCTTGGAGCCAAAATAAAGGAAAACGCCAGTTAATGGCCAGAGTGACTCCTGAGAGAGGCTGTGGCTCAGGCAGTGGAAAGGATATCTGATGGTAGCAACTAGCAGGATCATCTAATGAAAGGAGGCATAACAAGGAGTAGCTTGAAAAATAAAGATCCATGGAGAGAAGTTAGTGATGGCCCTGGAACAACGCAAGGAGCAGGCAGAAGAAGGAGAAACAGAGAGGAAGCAAGCCACAGCGCAGGAAGACCTGTCAGTCCTGAACTGTGAGTAGAAGAGAAAGCAACTAGCCATCCTAGCCATGTCATGCACTTAATAGCAAAAAAATAATGCAAAAAGAGAAGCATTCTGTCAATCTATACTGTTGTTTTTTCTCTTCCTCATTTGAATTCATTCATCACTTCCCACGGGCAGGCAGGTGTTCAGCCATCCCCAGGAGAGTAGGACTCCATCACGTGTAACTGTAGCTTGAGAAGACAAATCTATGACTCTGAATGTTCCAACTTCCTTCTTCCCCTGCTTTATGTACTAGGCATCATGTCATATGATGTGGGATATCCCTGTGTTCATTTGGGATCACCTGTCCAGAATGTGCCCTCTCCCAGCTTCTTGTGCCCCTCCCATGCCCCCATCCACACTGGTGGGGCAGTATGAGAAACAGAAAAGACCTTTTGCTCTGCCCAGTAAGAGCTAAAATATGCCTAGATTATCAGCACTGTTTCCAGCACAAATACAAAACATAGCTCTATATTAACTACTCTGAGGAAAATTAACTCTCTCCCAGTCAAAACCAGCACAGAATAACATCTCAAGCCACTGTTTTAGCAATGGCTCCTTAACATTTTATCCTTATTGCAGCCAGTGATTTCTTCACAGAAAAGTTAGGCAGACCTACAACTACCACAGATGTCTCTCTGGGGTGGAACATCCCCAAGCCACATCATTGTAATTGCACCACAGAGGTCTCCTCTTTGGAAATCATTCATTTCCTAACTCTAACTGTAATAAGCTTGAAGGATTCGCTATCATCTCTCCATTAGAAATAACTGATCTCGAAGCATTCATGCACACAGTGGATCGTTACCCAGTGATAAAAACAGTCTCTGTTAACACCCAGGACTCATGCATCATACAAATTGAATTATTTCTAAGGGTTAAAAAGAACAAAGCTATGAAGCTTTGACCTGTGGATCGATATGGAACTTACATCTCCAGCAATGTGTGGCTCTTAATCAAAACCATGGCTGTTCATTTATACCAAAATAAAAGGTCATTGATGCACTTTCAAGGAAAAGATTGACAACTTTCCAAAACACCTTCATTCTCTGATCCTTAAAATTTTTTAATGAGCAAGAAATGTACAAGAGGAAGTTCTTCTGACTGAAAAATACAAGAACTTAAAAAAAGAGAGCAGATATGGAACTGAAAATAAACCTTTCAGTCCTTTGACTGACAAAGCTGACATGAACAGAAACCTTTGTATCCATGTTCTCTGTAAGAGCAGTGACAGTCTGAACTCATCTGGTGACTCTACTAGGAGCTAAATTTTAATACAACAGATAGCTCATCAATCTTAAGGTAAAAACAATTTAAAAACACTTAACGTTTAAATTCTTGCATTTTTGAACAAACGTTGTTCTACACAGTGTTAATCTAGTTCAGTATGAAACGACATTTTTCAGACTTTTCAGTAATTTTTTTTCAGACTATCAGTAAATGTTCGAATAATAACCACACTATTTGTACGGTTTTGACATAATTGCAATATCTTTAAGATACGTTTTAATGAAAGTTATGCAGCAATGTCAGTAATGAGTGTCAGATTTATTCTGTTAGGAAAATTTATAAAAAAATAACCTGCCTTCATGTAAAGAGAGGAATGTATCACAAAGATCTTGTTAGAGTTGTTAGCCAGTTTTACTGTGACAACTTTGTCAAATTAAGAGTTAAATAAAACTTCATTAATTGTGGAGTAAAATTTGAAAACTTCTAGTAGGTCATTCAATTTCCATAAGAATCAAGCATGCAAAATATCACAGAGTGCAAATCTTCAGTCATGCCTGATCCTTAAGTAGTACAGGTATGTACCAGTGTCATCCAGACTCATTTTTAGTGTACATATGATATAATATAGTAGAGTAACCATATCATTGAAATAAGAACTCTGTGCACAATTCATTCTCCATTTTACTTAGTCCTGTTTAACTCATAAATTTACTTTTAATAGTGAAGGGTGAAAACAGAGACTTTTGATGTAGTCAGTAATGGTGAGTTCTTTGACCTCACCATTCATACAAAATCACGGTCTGAGCTGCTTTTTGCAAAGAGATTTGTGTGGCTTTGTTTTGATAAGGAACAGACTGTGGATGCTTCATCTGACATGTACAGCCCTCTCATAGGCCTCATAGCTGACAGTGCTATGTGGTGGATGCTGAGATAGTAGCATGACACAGGCTACCATTAAGCTCTAATCCTGACATAAATCTGAGTTCACTGTATTACAGCCAAACACTCACAGTCCAGAAAAAAAAATTAAGTTCCTTTAAAAATCTTACCTTCTTGTATCAGAGCACCTCCTAGTTTTCTATCATTGACTATTTTAGCCTTAGTAATATAGAACTTATAGGATAATAAACAATCTGATAGTGTCTTATAGGGCAGTGTTTATACATCCATCAGTCTCTCTGTTCTTTGGTGACATTCTGAGCATGTCGGCCACCCTCCAAGAAATCCAGGTCTCTTAGCCTTATTTCATGTACTAATTTTCTGTAATACTTCACTGTGTGGAACAACTCTCTGTGGCAAAGCAGCAATAAGTAGTCACATTAATCCGTTCTGATTAGTCTCCTGGTATGTATTTATGATTGCTTCTCTCAGCTGACAGAAAAGAAAGAGATTTCATTAACATAGTTCAAATTACAGGTCCATCATGTCACCAAAACCCAGCATCAAACAAATAGTGTACATTGCAATATCATTCTTTTATGTACAAAGTTTGTTAAGAGCAGTTAATCAAGACAAAATAAGTAAAATATGAAGAGAATGGAGAAGGCTAAAATCCTTTATTTGTTCTTAAACATGCACAAAGAGGTCATAAAACAAAGCAAGACTATCAATGTCTCATACAGTCATTTGGCAGGAAATTCTGTGAGCCGCTTAAAATATTGTCCTTGTGAATCACTTGTGGCATTTTTCAAAATGGTCCTTTTCTGTTCTCATTTTCTACACCTATCAATTGACCGCTTCAAGGAAAGGCATTTTTTATTGCTATACTCATCCAAGAAAAAGAGGAAAAAAAATTAGTGACAGACCTTGAGAGAAATAGAAAGCAGCAATAACTTGTGTCAGTCTATTTGAGAGCAGATGAATAAAAAGACAGTAAAACCAAGCTGGTAATATTGCCCAGATAATACATTATGCCAACCAGAGCCTTATACAGTATTAGTTAATGTAGCTTTCACATAACTTCTGGGAGTTTTAATGTACCCATTTTCTTTTCTGCCTTAGAAGATGAATCAGTGAAATCTCTCCTAAACTCTCAATATCAGTATGGTAAATTTTGGTGCAGATTTTTCCTCTAGCTATGAATCTAAATTCCAGACTAATCACATTTATAAACTGCTATATTTTCTGCATAATATTGCTGATTGAATAGATCCAGAATATCGGGGCTCCTCTTTTAACCACTATTTTCAATAATTCTTTAAAATAATGGCATAGAGTTTTCCCAGAGTTGCCACTAGATGGGCAGATGGACTGTGAGTTGTGAGCACTGCTGGAATCAGCTGGAACCAGCTGTGTCTCACATAGGACAGCCTCTTACCACGAGAGGCTCTTACCTCTTACCCCTCCAGCCAGACACCCCTGCCACAAACCCCCTGCCACCTATACCTAATACACAAGTATGTGAAGAAAATTTCTTTTTATTATTTCTGTGAGATCTGGACTCAAAACAAAAGATTACTTTCCTTTGGGATATTTAAAATAATGTTAAAGAGGAGTTTAAATACAAATTAAACCAATCCTTACAACAAAGAGGTGAAAAAGACAATCTGTCAGAGAAAAGTAAAATTAATCTTGCTGCCCATGGCACATCCATCCCTCAGTGAAAAAAATCTCAAATATGTTGCCGCCTACATGAAGTTAGGTTTGGCTAATTTTTAAAAGTTTATAAAGTGATAATTGTTTTGACATCAAGGAGGAATTCTGACTTACCAGACATGATGAACTTGTACAGAGGACTTGCCTAGACCCAGCATGTTGAACTTACTGCTCATTTAAGATCAGCAAGGTAATACATGAGTAGGAAGTCTGATATCCTTGAGTGTTTGGTCTGCTGTGCTCTGACAGCTTGTGGCAGGGTTGTAAATCAAGTTAAATAAGAATAAACTAATCAAGAATCAAGGAAAGCATTGATTAACTTGGTAAGTAAATGTAGTCCTTCTGTCCTCTTTTGCTTACTGAATTTGGATAAAACATGAGTCAGAACTTGGGCTACCTTCATCTAGACAGTATGTCATAAATCTTTAATTTGAGTGTTTGCAAGATTGCATAATGGATGGAAGTGCATAGAAAAAGGTATTGATTAATGGCCGTGCCAACGAGACCTATAATGGACATTGACAATGCTCTGGAAGTACTTAATGTTGCACACAGTGACAAAGTACGTGTTGATAAAATAGTTGTCAACAGAAAGTGGGAGGGTCAGACATAAAAGTAATGTATTAATTACCTTGAAGTCAAAGACAGGCATCTAAAAAAAATAACTCTAAAAGCAATATCTATTACTTAATAAGATAAATTTATGTCCATGCTTTATTTTTGTGGTTTTTTAAACAATGGCCTGAATGCTTTGGTTCTATAAAAGCTGTATCATCCTTCAAAAGTTGTAGAATAATGTTTTCCACTGGGAGCTAAATGTGGTGATTTTTTTTCAGGTGTGGTTATGTATAAACTTAATTCATAGCACCACAGCATCAGCAAGCTTAAAGAAAAAATATTTTAAGGTAAAAAATAATCTAGAAGCACTTCTGTCACACCAATACATACAGTTCACTGCTAAACAATATAAAGAATGGAAATTTCAAATGAAACATATGGCTTTGTCCTGAAAAGAAATATTTCTTCTTAAAAATGAAATCCACTTCCCTAGAGTGGATATTTTGTACTGAAGAGAAAAGGAGAGCAGAATAGAACACCTTCTTTTATTCCCTTATACCTATACAAATTCCCTTTAGTGTCAATGGGCATACAATGAATAAAGTGTAATGAATAGAGTAAAGTATAATGAATAGAGAATAAATCCTATCATGAATGATTAAAAAATATTATTTTGAGCTAATATACTCTGGAAAATCTTATTGACAGCCCATTGAAAGTTGAAGAAGCTGTAGTTATGCCACTCCTGCTCTGTTTCCATTGCCTGACATGCTTTTTTACCATGCTTAATTGACTCTAATGTTCATAGGGAAAGTGGCAGAAACTCCCCTGAGCTGAAATTCACATCTCCAAGGTAGAAAGAACATCAACACTGTTAGTGCCAGTGATACTTTCTTTGTCAGTTTGATGTGAAATTTAGGCAGACTACAGCTCCTTAGAAGGCAGAAGGTAATACTGACAATGTGAACAGCACTAGGAAGCAGATGAGAGCTATAATTTTATTTACAGTCAAAAGAGACATCACTCACTGACAAGGAATGTGTTAAGGAGCCATGTCTGCCCTGCACACAGTCTGAGGACTGTGATTGGAGTAGGTGCCACAAATATATGAGATAAGAAGTGTCAGGTGCCCCATCTCTACCTTTTCACAAAATCCCTGTACCCTTCCCAGTAGCCTCAGGGGCCGTTTTCCCTGGATGCCATGCCCAGGAACAGACACTCCCTGCAAGTTTAGCAGGAAGAACACCAGCTCCAAAGGCCCTCCCCCTCTCTACACGGGGGACTGTCATGTTTCAGCCATTTTAGGCCAAGGCATCTTGTCTCCCTTTTATGATAGGTAGCTGTTACTTTGTTAAATATCATCCTGATCTATGACTTGCTGACCACCATTTCTTGGCATCATCATATCCACATGTTCTCTGAGACTAACTTCCCACTTCCTTTCAATGAGGAACTGTTCTAATACAAATAAATGTACTTCTGTGTACTATACATATATATCATATATATGCATAAAGCATACTGTATTTAATTATATATAAATACACTATTTACATAATATACACACCTATATATAAATACATGTGCTATATATATATATATATTTACAGAACTGTATATATTAAATAGCTATAGTCATAAAATCATCAATATGAAATTACTATGAAGAGCTAATGAAATGGATAATTAATGTTTAAATACAAACAGCAAGTCATTAAACAAAAATAAAAGAAAAGTTCAGTGCTGCCACTTTACCAGGTTGCAGTACAAGCCATGGCATATCTGAACTGTGGGAGCTTCAAGAGAGTGGATGGATGGTGAATGGGATAGGGGGCAGGACACAGACAAGCTGGAATACGTCCAAAGACTGCAGACCCCTTTTATGAGGTTAGCAAGGTCCCTCTTGCAAGCTTGGAAAGATGAGCCCAGTCCAGTGAGATGGATTTCTCTCTGCATTCTGCTGCAGCCCAACAAGATGAACATGCAGTTTTAGTGGAGCAAACAGGACTTTGCATGCTGCTGCAAGGCACAGGCAAAGCTGTCTGAAAAGAGAAAACCAGAACAAATGCTAACTTCAGAAATACCTGTTTGTACAGACAATAAGAAAAAGGCACAAAGGGAATCTCCCAAATGACTGCTTTCTTTTGGTGTTTGCCCTGACATGTACTTCTGGCTTGAAACTATCATGTAGATGCACTGGCTGGGACAGTGAAGAGATTTAACATTGGGACAGTCTTCAGTGTCATAATACTAAGTAAACCGTGCAGTTGGTAGTTACAATTCACTGCATAATCTTTTTCCAGAAATTCCAGCTATGCTAATACAAAGGTGTATAATAATCAAATGCACATTGCAATTAGATCAAAACTGTCTGCACAAAACTTAACTTTGCAGGTTTTTCTGGGTGGCAATAAAATTTATTCAGAATATCTAGATTTATGAGCTGCTGGAGTGGTCTAAACTAGCTAATATATCTCCAGGTACAGAGCCACAATCCATATACCAAGATGACAACACCAATACCAATACCATCAATAAAATACCAATATGTCCTTTGTTTTCACAGTGCAACATTCTAGAACTGAATGCTAACTTTCTTGGTCAGAGTTATGCTACCTAGAGCCCACCAGTGAAGATTCTTCCTTTCCATGTTTGGCAAAGCCTTTTGTAAACTGGGACTTCTACTCCTACTTGATTTGCAATGGAGAGCATCTGGCTTGTATCTGAAATAATAATTATCTTCTTCTGACACATTTATGAGTTTTCCCTTCATTAATTTTTATCTGGGAAATATTCACTGCTATGGTAGGGTAGTTTTAGAACAAACACCTGGTTTTTACAACTATTATCAGAAATTTGCAAGGTTTCAGGCAGGGAACAGCTTAAAATTAATGAAGTGAAAAGCTTAACCCTTTGGGTCTCCTTTTGATGTGTCTCAGCAATACCCTTTCCAGTAGCTTTGAAGGGTAATTTTTTTCCTTTCCTCCATATATGTTATTCTTCCTCAGTGACTCACAGCTCACAAGTTGCCATTGCTTTCTGCTAATCAGAGGTAGCAGGAAGTGAAATATAGAAAAGAAGTAATTTCACTGGAATGATCTGAAACCTTTCCCATGATTCAAAATTTATTCCCAATTCACTGATTTTCTGAATGCAAATAAAGAATGGATTTATCATCTTTGAACCCCTCTGTGGTCAAGCCTCTATACATTTCTCTGTACTCCTGTTAATAGCCTCTAACAAAGAAACCTTAGTATTTTTTTTTAAGATGCTTCATAACATCTGGCAGCAACCATTAAAGTTATCTGGGCTACCTCCCTTAAGTCAGTAAAAGGTACTGTGTGAAAAATGCAAAATAGTTATTCTGTGAGAGGAATAGAATTTACCAAAATTATTTATCAGCTCATAAAATAACAAAGAAATGTGCTTGTAAAGTGTACTAGGAACAATCTGAAGCTGACTGGATAACTACTTTTTTTACTTCAACCACCGTGTAAAATATACAAAGACTGCAATTTTCCTAAAGAGAGAATCCTTGACAAATAGAAGTATGGAACATATTAAATTGATATAAGTTCTAATGCATACAGTCTCACAACACAGCTAAATTATGATAGCATTCAGCTTTCAACTTGCTTCCATATTTATTACACACATACATATATATTGTACATTCAAAAAAAAATCATGAGAAGCAACCCTTTGATTTCTTTAACTCAAACCATCATTTTTAGAGTTAAGGTATAAACCATGAAAAAACCTGACATTTGAGGAAGGACTGAAAACTCACTGTGTGGTGACAAAACAGGTTTTCATTACCTGGTCATGGTGTAGAGATCTTTCTGAAAGCTGTGAGAGATATTGTGTATCTTGTTTTGAGCAACTCAGCTTTTTTTTTTTTGCTTTGTATTAGGATAATATTTCTCAATTTATATAGCTAAAAGTTTTTGTTTTGACATTTTCAAATGACAAGTTTTGACTTCAAAATGTCACTTTCCAAAATTTATCTCTAAAAGTCTCATGAAAAAGTAATGGCTGTCTTAGCTCACATGCACACTGGTAATATATTTAGTTTGCACAAGTTGCTACAGTTCTAGCATGTGTTAATCTTTCTACACCTAATTTTCATTTTAGCTGATCATTTTAACTTTCAGAATACATTTTTATCTGTTTCCTATAAAGGAACAAGAAAGAAAAATTTTGAAGAAAATAAGAAAAGAATAACCTCTGTAATCTGTTGACACATCTCATGCACTACTAGCATGAGATAAATAAAATAAAACTATGAATACTGTTATTCATAAAGGATTGTTTTCGTCCTGTGCAAAGGTGCTTTGTGTCTTCCACAAAAAAAAAAAGTTAATTTAAGCCTTTAAATAAGGTTTGTGTCTTTCCTGTCCACAGATATGTTGTTATTTAAAATTACAGTCAGAGGAAATTCTAATTATTGTTAAATAAATGAAATTCCACCCATATGCAAGAAGTCTATATTCATATACCAAGTCTATCAAGTCAAATTTATTGAAAAATCTTCTAGCATTAAAAAAAAATTGCTTTTCCCTACTGTGACATACTTGACTCTCTTTGCAAAAGAAAAAGACACACATTTTGCCTATTATGTAGGAAATGTTGATGTAAACATACCACTTTTACAAATTAGCTGAAGAAAAATAAAAATAAAAATAAAAAATCCTAATATTGCATTAGGTTTTTTTTCAATTTAATACATAGGGCATGTTAAATGGTTCATTTTTAAAGCCTACTACAAATAACTAGAAAGAATTTAACAGCTTGATGTCATAAATGTAAGTTCCTAGCTTCAGTTGTGAACAGAAGAATTTACCCTTAAGAGATCAGAACTTTACACCAAAAACTGTAGAGCTGCATACTTAAAAGACCTAATTTTTGAATTTTGTTGCTTCTGCTGTTATACTTGATTTTAATTGTCCTCTTGCTTCACGGAGTTACTCTAAACAGAAACATAAAATCCTGAACATTTTTAAGGTCAGATAGCACTTACTAAGTTGCTCATCTTAGAGAACAACAGGGTTTATCCCCAGCTAATGATTTTCAAACATACTAAATAATTTAGCCAATTTTTGCAGAGATCTTGAATATTTCAAGATCTGTACAGGATTTTACAGAAATTTGACTGTGTTGTTCTATTTTACTTATGCAAATTCTATTAAATGTTTGAACTAATAATTTGGCCGCCTTGAACTGAAATATAAGTTGATGATGTTATGCTAAAATTCCACCTGCTTATTTTGATACCAGGAATTTACAAACATAATCCCATTTGTTTGGGATCAAGTCCCAGTGGACTGATTGTGAACCAGCTGTTTTATATATTTGCCCTTAATTTGAAAATATACAAAATAATTTTTAAAATAATTTCTACATACAGACCATATGTATGATCATATGTATATTTGTGTTTTGTGAGATGCTTATGAATAATTATGGAAATAACCATAGTCAAATTTAATTAAAAATTATTGTCTCATCTGCAGAAAAGAAGACAAAAATACATTTGTGACAGTTGAAATTGATCAGAGAGCACTGATTTCTACCTGAACTAGAAGTGTTCATGGCTTGATTAACTGAATGACCTAGTATAGTTCCATCACTTTATTTCTCTTTGCAAATCTTTGTTTACACATAAAACAATAATCTTGTAAAGTAAAGACAGTCAAGTTCCATAAATTAGTTTTAATAAAGATCAAACCATAAATGTTCAATTACTTATCTTGTTCTCTCTTATCTTTCTCTTTCTGTGATAATAAATCGGAGATAGTTGGGTGTATATCTATCCTGCTACATCAGGTGAAAAGATGGTAGAAGATAGTGCAGTTACCTGTTAACCATGCCCCGTAACACAAGACTCTTATGGAGCTCAGGTACCCTCAGTACACAATCTTATACAAAGTGGTAGCAAGGTTAAGTAATAAATCAACACTGAGACAGTTCTCAACCAAAGAACTTGTTTCCAGGAGGCAGGTTAAACTTACAAAGACCTCATCAAAGCTCATCATGATCAGGATATCAGTAGTTGACCTAACTAGATAAATTCTAGGTTTTGAAAAAGCCATGTTGCAGAATGCACTGTGGTACAGGGAGGCACAAACTACTCTTAGGAAAAATAGTGTTGCAAGACTTGCATTTCTTACATATATGTGGAACACAGTAGGTCACAACCAAACACATAGACACTAAATCTCTGTGTGGAGGGAAAGGGTGCCATCTAGAGTGACCTTGACAGGCCTGAGAAGTGGACCTGTGTAAAACTCATGAAGTTCAAATGCAAGGTCCTGCCCTGCAACAATCCCAAGCACAAATAGAGGCTTGGCAGAGAATAGATTGAAAGCAGCCATGTGGAGAAGACCTAGGGTGGTTGGTAGATGACAAGCTGGCCGTGCACACTTGTAGCCCAGAAAGCCAACAGTCACAAAAGGTCAAGGAAGGTGATTTTACCCCTGCTGCGCTCTGGTGAGACTGCACATGGCATACTGTGCCCAGCTCTGGGGCTGCAAGATAATGTTGAATGATGTGAGTGCAAGTTGCAGTGTAAGCCCAGAGGAGGCCACAAAGATAAATGGAGGGCTGGAGCATCTCTCCTAAAAGAAAAGGCTGAGAGAGCTGGGGTGGTTTAGCCTGCAAAATAAAAGGCTCTAGGGAGACCTCATGGCAGTCTCCAGTGTCCAAAAAGGGCCTCTAAAGCCAGGAGAGAGACTTTTTGCAAGGACATATAGCTGATGGCTTTAGACAGAAAGAGGGTGGATTTAGATTAACTGTTAGGAAGAAATTCTTTGCTCTGATGGTGATGAGGAACTGGAACAGGTTTCCCAGAGAAGCTGTGAATGCCTCATCCTTGTAAGTGTTCAAGACCAGGTTGGATGCGACCTTTGAGCAACCTGGTCTAGTGAAAAGTGTCCCTGCCCATCGCAGTGGGACAGGAACTATACGATCTTTAAGGTCCCTTCCAACCCAATCCATTTGATGAATCTGTGATTCTATATTTTTCTTACAGAGTGATGAGAGCAGGATGCAAAAAAGTAAATATGTGGGAGCTAACAATGCCTACGAAGAAGAACTACTCTAGCAAGACCTAAGAGAGACAAAGAGGCTAAAGTGTTCAAGGTGCAAGTTCTGGAGGTTTTTCCTGCTCAGGTGTGTTGGTAAACTCTATATTAATTTTTTTACAGGCTACCAAGGAGAGACAGGCCACAAGAACACACTTTTACAGGGCTCTGTTTCCAATTTAGTTACTGCATTTGAAAACTTCAGAGGTTTTTCTTTTGGAATTTTATAGGAAGGATGGAATAACAAAAACCTAAAGTGTTTTGTATCAAGTGCTTCCTTACCGTCCTTTCAGCATAAGTCAGCACACTCAGCTGCACATATTTCTGCATCAACAGAAATAAATACATGTTCCAGAGCACAATTACTGAAATTATAAACTTTGTTTTAAACAGATCTACTCAATTTTATTTATGAAATGCCTTTTCTTTTTTATTAGATTTCTCTTGTCTTCTTTCATTTTTGTTGTGATTCACTACTTAACAGTTTAGAAATAAAACTTTTTCTTTGTTCACACACCATAGGAAAAGTGAGATTTTTTTAAAAGCACTGAGCATTGACCCAACTGTGTCTATTCATACCAATATGAGCCTTAACTCTGACTCTGGTTGCATGGATTTTTTTAATATTTATTGTTTGCCTTTCCTTTTAATTGAAGTTCTTTACAAAAAAAAGGGCAAAAATTTTCTGTGAGAGAAACAAGGTTGTAAAGAATGGATTCAATAAAAATTGGGCAATCCAGCACTAGAAAAGTAAAGAATTAGCAACGAGGAACAGTGGTAGTATGCATTCTATGGGCCAAGAAATAGCATTAGAAAAAAGTTTAAGTGTATTCTATTGAATACTACAGGTTTCTCTACCCTTTGTTGCCTGAGATTCCTCAGGTGATTAGCCAGTCTTCTCTGTCTACTTTCTACCTTCATTGCTATATAAATAGTAACTCTCTAAACCCAGCATTTCTTTTGTATAGCAGTAAAATGTTCAACACAGTGCAAACCCAGTTTCCCTTTGAAACATGTAGATACCACTATATGACAAACCAATAATAACAGGTTACAAAAAATACAGATGTGTTCAAAGTTCCACAGATGTAGTAATGAAAAAAAAAACTTGAGAAATTATAACAATTCCATTGTCAATAATTTTCTTATTAATCACAATGAAAAAATACTTTAGTAGCTAATTTATGTTAGAGCTGATGAGCAAAAGACTACATGAATGATTTTCTGAGAGAAAGTTTATTTTTCGCTAAACTTAACTTTTCTATAAAATTTGTTTTGTGGAAAGAGTTAATTTACATCTGAAAATTAAATTAAGCATTAAATTTTCAATATATTTAAATCTATAATTTTAATATTTTTCATTGCTGAAAGACCTAAAGAGTCCCAACCACATTTCTCTAAAAGTAATAGGCTCTGCTATGGGTAGACTCCTTGACTTTAAGATTTGTATGTCCCAAGGTAAACTGGGATATACCCAGTAAAAAGAACAGTGAGCATTCTCATACTGCCTTACAAGTCTGCTAAGCCTCTTGTGTGCAACCTCTTTAGTCCTTTGCCTGGACTAAAGAAAACTTAGATTCAAGCTTTTCCTCAGTCTGATTTGGAGAAACCTGGCATGACAAATTGTAATGGGAAAGAGGCTGAGCACTAAAGTTTCCTTCATATAGCTTATTCTTGCTCAGAACCACTTCCAATACCCTTTCAGTGTGGTTTTGCTTTAAGATAATTCTGTTTTCTCACTCCTTCAAATATCCGGCCTTGTTCTCAGGAAAAAATAAAACACTTTTTGGTGCCTTGAGTTTTGCTTTGGAATAGAATTGTCATATTCATTTCAATACTCATTACAATGTGTTTTGATCTAAGACAAAAAGTATGTAACATAAGGAAATCCCCTAGAAATATGTACAAATAGGATAAAATTCCAGTTATATAAATCTTGAACACTGGCTCTTAATTTTAGCAGCAAATATATAAAGCTTTTTCCTCTGTTTTGAAAGGTTATATACTAATCAGATTACGATTCTCAAATGTATTCTAATCAGACTTACTGCATTATAATTCTTGATACTTATTTTAAACCCCAAAGAACTTGTATGTACTTAAATTCCTTGAGAATTTTCTTGTCCCTCATAAATAGAAAATAGACCATTAGCAAAGAAAGCTGTTTCTTGAAGTCCATGGGGTGCAGAATTGCTAAAAAATTTATCTGAGTTATTACTTATAAAGTATATTAAACAAAAAAAAATTAGACATATGAATTATGAGGAATAAGCAGAGGAAGTGAGGCATATAAAGCAAATATTATTTCATTGATATTAAATATAATTTATTTTGGGTGGTTGTTTTGGGGTTTTTTGGGTGTTTTTTATCAAGACATCATGAGATGGCTAATAGAAATAAGTTTAAGAAATATACAAATTTTCATAATCAAGTGAAAGAAAATTCAAAATGCTTAATATACTCAAGCATGGACACAAAGTGTTGACCATACTAGGTTTCTGAAATAACTGCAACATGAAATCAAAGATTCAGTAAAAAGAGTTTAAAATTAAGTCTAGTCAGAGACACTGTTATACAACAGCAGAATGATAAAATAGTACCTGCATTTAAGAAACTAAATATGAGTTATATGATACCTATAACACACAAGATATTAGTATGTGTCACACAGTAAAGGTTTGTATAGAATGCAAATAAATAGAATAATAAAATGCTGATTTACAAGATTTCATAGATAGAATAACTGGGTAGATTTCTCTGAGCAAGTTAGTAGCTTCTACAGACAGAAAATTTATGTTAGCTGCAGATAACTTGAGTCTATCGTTTGATACTGGTGGCCATAAGGGAAACAATTAGGAAGCCAGAAATGCTGGTTAATACAAAAATAATAAGCTGAACAAGCAACCAGTTAAATTAAGAGCTGTGAGGCTAAAAAAAAAATAAAAATAAACTTCTAAACTTTAAATGGTAAATAATTTGGAGTATTTTCAGTACATAAAAATTTAATACTCAGGAAAACCTGAGTGGCCTTGATGAATAAAGTCAAAGAAACAAGTTTTGAGTTTTCCTTCACTAGAATTCAGCTGGCCTAGTCCTCAAATATTAAAGCATCAAGTAAAAACCAAAAGTCATGTCTAGATTCCATCTAAATTCTAAGAATATATATCACCCTAAGTGGTTTTCTGGCATTCCCAACTAAAACTTTGTTTTTTAATTATACACAGATGAGACCGTGCTCAATGATGGAGAGATTATCTTCCCCTTTCACTGCAAACCCAATGGCTATCACAATTAAAAAATATATTAATAGCAAAGTTTTTTGAAGGAGATTTGAACTTTAATTCTTCGTGTCCTATGTAAGAATCCTTTTCTCCCATTTTAGATTATTTTAGGTATCACTTTTGATCTTTCTTAAATGACTATATGAAAGAGATAAGACAAAGACTTTAGCTGAATCTGCCCATATTACAGAATCATAGAATATCATGAGTTGCAATGGACCCACAAGTATCACCGAAGTTCAATCCCTGAACATGCACATGACAACCCCAATAATCACACTATGTGCCTGACAGCATGGTCCAAACACTTCTTGAGCTCTCTCAGGCTTGGTGCTGTGACCACTTACCTGGAGAGCCCGTTCCAGGGTCCAAAGGTACCCTGGGTTACGTTTACCCATTACGGCTAATGGGTAAAGAACCTTTCTCTAGCATCCAACCTAAATCTCCCCTGACACAGGTCCTGTCACTGCCCACGAGACTGAAGAGATCAGTGGAAGTTGTAACTGCAGTGAGGTCCCCCCTCAGCCTCCTCCAGATTAAACAGACCAGGCGATCTCAGCTGCTCCTCACATGGCTTCTCCTTGAGGTTCTCCTTTGCCACTCCCTAATAGCTTTGTTTTTATTACACACCCAAAAACTGCCACTAGCACTCAGGGTGAGGCCACCCCAGTGCAGAGCAGAGGGGACAATCCCCTCCCTTGCCTGGCTGGTGATGCTGTGCCTGATGCCCCCCAGGACACGCTTGCCCCTCCTGGCTGCCAGGGCACTGCAGAGTCATGTTCAACAGGTCCTTTTTTGTGGCACTGTTCTCCAGCCTCTCATTCTCCATCCTGTCTGTACATCCAGGATTGCTTCATGCCAGGTGCAGAATATGGCCTTGTTGAACTCAGTACAGGTGGTGATTGCTGACTCCTCTCATTTGTCAAGGTCTCTCTGCAGGACATCTCTGTCTTTGGGGGCTCCTACCAATACAGTATTATCAGTACACTTAGTAAATCTTGAGTTCTGCATCCAAGTAATTAATGAAGATGCAGAAGAAAAGACTTCTGATCTGTTTACCTCTCTGGCTTTATATTGAATGTATATTTTTTATTCAAATATGTAATTTAAATAATAATTAGGCAGCAGTAATTAGAACTCAAGATTGCTCTTTCCTAGCTAAATTACTGAATAATGGGATATAGAGTCATATACAGTCTTGGAATTGCAAAAACATTGGGCTTGGAAGGGACTTCTGTAGGTCCAAGTCCCTCCCCTAATCCTGGGAGATGGATTGGGTCCAATTGAGCATGTCACACAAGGCAATGTCCAATTGAGAACTGGTTACTTTCAAACATCAAGGATTCATTAACTCTCCAGGTAATATGCTTCAGGGCTTCACCACCCATAAGGTAAAAAAAAAAAAAAAAAAAAATAAATTATTAAAACTGCCTTGTATTCACTCTCTGATCCAGTCCACATTTTGCACTTCTGTCTCCTTGTAAGGTAATTTCAGCTATGAGTAGAAAGTGATGTACTCATTCATATCCTGCTTTCCTCTGGAAGAGCACCACCACGTGCTCAGGTTTTGAATGAAAGTGTTCCATACCAGATTATTTTGTATAAATAGTTGATACATGCTGCCCAAAAATATATTTTGATATGTTTTAGCAGCATGAGTTTATGAGTCTTTACATGTTAGGGTTTTTTGACACCTGACTCTCAGAAAAGTTCAAAAAGGTTGATAAGGAGAAGATCAGGTTTACTTACAGGCAGTGGTTGTGATGAAAATACAGTCCCACTCTCCTTGTTTGCTAATTTTAGCCAACTGCAGGCTAAACTGATGTGAACTGGCCCTTTCTGCTGAGGACTTGTGCCTTTGAAGATGCCAAAACTTCCCTGCACACTGTTATTGAAGCTGATGCACTACCTGCAGATTCCTGGACCTCTTTCTGATGTCTCTTACCTGTTACTGTACTGAAACTAGACAACAATTCTTTAGGAACTGCAGTCCAGAGCGACTGAGACTCATCCTGAACTGACAAGGGGATAAGCAAGAAAACTGGTTTGATTTTCTACCAGTGGAGCACAAGGCATGTGCCATACATAAATGTTATAAAATAAATGAAGCCACTCAACCCAAATGCCTTTTCTATGTCTGTGGAAAGGATTATATGAATCCTAGCAAAAAGTACCAAACTTTAACAGTACTTTGTGCCTTTACAGTCATCCTAAAAATGACTAATGTCCCCATATAAACACAAATATTTGTGAAGCAGGATAGGAGACTACCTTTCTCATGGTAAAGGTGATACTGACTCTATACTTAGTAGGAGGGACAGAGGGAAGAAATCTGTAGCTGGGACATTTGTCTTTTAAATGACCTTCTTGTAGTCACATTGAGCTATTTAACTCCTGTGTGGAAAAAAACAAAACAAATTAGTCATAACAAGAATCAGTGTTGGGGAGTGGGAAATGTGGGTATGGCTTTTAGTGTACTACTGAGACTCATTAAAATTGGCAGCTCTATCTGATTTCTTTTTCTTAATTTGGTATGAACTTCTACTATTGTGTTTGTATTCAAAGAGATAAATTTCTCTGAGGATAAATTATGTAATTTAATATTTTTTAGATTTCTTTCAGAGTGGACTATTCTTGGGATACTGGATGCTATGTAATCAGCTGTAGTAGAAACAAAGTTTTAGGTAACATCTTTGTTACTCCAGAGCACAGTTAACACACAGTTTCCTTGCTGATAGAAGACCAACACCTGTTTCACAGAAAAAGCCTGTAGTGTATATGCTTTTGAATTGTTCTGTTTACATCAGCATGTTCAGTTTTTCTTTCAGTTTCACACTTCTTCCTTATATTTTGTGGTTAAGATGACAGGAAGCTTAGTTTGAGGAAGAAAATGTTTTTCTTGGCCTACTTTTGGCAAGTTTGTTTGTTCGTTGCCTTTATTCTTATATAAATAAGGAAAGCAATGGACTGTAATAGCATGCCATGTTCCTTTCTAAAACGATCACAGATATTCACTTTTTTCCCAGCACTGAACACAAAATAATATGAATATTAAAATATACTATAATGACTATAGCCTCTCTGTGGTTTACTGGAGAACTCCTGCCTAGAACCTTGTTGCTAACAGTTGCTAACTGTTCCTTTTAACATCAAGAAAGACACTTTCTTTGTCATAAAAAGGTAAGATTTTATGATTTTTACCTGTGATCTGTAAAGCCCTATTCCCCTGAAATTTCTTGAACAAGGCAGATGATGATGATGATTCTCTATTACAACATGGAATAGCAGCCACACTCAGAGCAGGTTTTGCAATGAATGTGTTTATTTTACAAATGGGTCCATGCATGCTGCGTTGTAACAGGGAAATGGTGCAGATCTCCTATGGAGGAATGGCCCTAAGCCAGAAGGTCTCCAGGATATCTGATGAGTGATCTCCTGTTGCTTTATTTGGCTCTTGCTGGTACCCATTTCACTGCTGGCTGGACAAATGCAATTCAACAATAAAATATTCTTGCCTGGAGGACTTGACACAGATGGGTCTGGTCAGATTAGTCTGTTTAAGGGTAAGGAATCAAGCTCATGACCTTTTTTATTGATAATGGTATTGTATGTCATATTTTTCACAGAACAGCTGTTCTGTTTGAGTTTACATTGCACTTCTATTTAATTTTTACTTCTTTGGTTTTTTTTACCTGACACTCCATATGATCACAGATCAGTCTATGGAAGCTGAAGAGAATACATTATTCTTCTATGCCAAATATAAAAACAAACCACAATTTTTTCCTTTTGTTTTTTTGGACAAATGCCACTTTTTATTAACAATTGAATAATCACTATGAAGATTATTATAGCCAATCCTTAAAAAACATTTTAGGTGATTGGATGTAAAATAATTATTATTCCTACCAAAGTGTGGCAAAATGTTACAGAGCAGCAATTCATAAATCGACATGTAATGAGATGGTAAAAACTGGTACACCAAGCCACTGAAAACAATATGAAAACAATATCACTGAAGTCAGTAATCTGATTCAAATGAAATGAGAATAAAGTTTCTATGCTACTATAGACCTTATCTATGTAGTAATGTGGCAAACGAGTAAACTCAAAAAATTTCAGGAGTTATCAGAAAGTAGTTTTTGTTGATCATGTTATACATGTTTCATTCTTCTAATTGTCTCTTTTTCTTTATTGGAGTAATCTTGCAAAAGTAATCTTTATAATCATATGTAAGCAAACCCAAATACATTCCTATCTATGGTATCTAGAGAATTTTTTTTTTTTTTTACCATTTTAACTGGTAAAAACAGGTTTAACATTTTAACTGAATGCATTAGAACAGCCAATCCACAACAGTTGGTTTGTAAAATAACATTCCATTCCATATTAAGACTGTCAGTCTGGATGCCTGGCTGCAGAAGTCAGTGATCCAGAAGCAGAAATTGAGGCAAATGTCCCCATGTGATCCCAACCACAGGCCTAGGTTAATCTCTTCTAGAGGAGAATGCTAGAATCACTGGAAATTTTGGCAAATACCTTTGTGAATTGCTCCATGAGTGTTGGCAAGTGCCTGGGGTATGCAGTAAAGATTTTTTTTGTCTCAGCTAAAAAGGATAAAAACTTTTGTCTTTATCATGTGTCATGTAGGTCAGGAACATAAGTCACCTCAGCAGACAGTTATAAGGGGTTACCTCCCAGTACACCATACCAGAGTTTTGGTATGGCCAGGTAGATTTACTTGTAAAGCAAGTTAGAACTGAATATAGATATCTAATAGGGATCTAGTTTAAGAAATTTAAATTGTGCATATGTGTAGTTCACTAAAAAGGCCGAGTTTTCTCTAATTATGAAATATTTACCCAACTCTGAGATTAGTCATTGGTTGGTAGAATTTAATCTTCAGAAATACTAGAAATACTTTTATGTAGATGCAGCACAAATAACTGGAATGTAAGTTCCCTCTCTGTAATGTCTGTACATCTCAGGTCTAAACTGTTACTATAAAGTTGTTTTAAATTAAAACTCGGAAGTCCAAATTGAAAATTGTCTTGTATGTTGTAATCAGTTTTTGAAAAATGTAATTGTAGCATGAGGTGCCACTGAAATAGTTATTTCCCACGGTGTAATTACCACTGAAGAAGAATAGAGCAGCTAAATTACAGTGAGATTGAATTTACAGCTGCTAATGCAGCTCTGCTTCAGAGTATACCGTTGGCTGAAAGGCAGACGTGAGATCTCCCAAGGTTACAGGTTGTAAGTCTCAAAGCCTCCAGCAGATTATTTCCTTCATAACCACACATTTCAAAGAGCTCAGAGGCTTGACTTTAAAACAGAAATAAGTACCCCTCAGAGAAGTTACCAGTACATCATATTCAAGAAATTTCAATATTACAACTATAAGAATCCATGTCTGTTCATAGAAAAATATTCCAAACTTTTGTCTAACCAGACATTTCCCACGTGAAAGATGTGTCTCCTGCTTCTTATGGCTTTTAATAAATTCCAAACCCAGATATATAAAGAGACTGGAAATACAGCCATAATGAGCCATTAGCAGACACGATGAGAGATATGTCAAGATGTTTATGCATCTCTGATTATCTCTGTATCTTCAGATTTATCTTATCCACTAATAGTAGTATGTTTTAATCTTATTTCAGCAGTTTGATAAAACAACCTTATTGTTCCCTACACTTAAGATCACTTAGGCAATCTGTAAGATGATGAAAGGAACATTGTCTGCATTGAGCGCCACAGCTCTGCTCTGTTGACCAGGACCAGAGTAGTTTCAAAAAATTATCCAGCATACAGATGTCTTTACCCCTGTGCTTACCTTTTGTTTACAAAGGAACACAAACACCTTCCTAAAAAGCAGAGTTTCCATAAGCTTAGGAGAGAATACAGGCCAGATAAAAGCACAGCAGCTGCTGAATATGTTTTTATATATTAAAGCATTTTAAGATTGTGGGTATATTGCAAGTAAATGATTTAACTACATTCAGCTGTCCTGTAAATTGTTTGTAATTACTGATTTTGCTTTTCAGATGTTCATAATAAAGTTCTCATCGTAGCTCTTTCAAATGCAGCAGGAATGCTGACTCTTCAGTACTTGACAGTTCAATCACACAGGATATCTTCATAGTCAAGTGAGAAAAAAATAAAAAAGAAAGATAGAGGCAGCACAAGGTAATGCATGGTATTATTAGTGGCTCAAATTCATTTGCTTTGCAATGATAGCTACAGTCTTTGAAAAATTTTTATATTTTTAATCATATCTCTGGCAGTAGTCACAGCTTTAATATTTCAGTAAGTCTATAAAATGTTTCTTTCATACATTGATAAGTTTTCCTACATAATCTAGCCTAAAAGTTTCCTTCTAGTCAAAAATTATATCAAAATATCTTGTCCTAAAGATGTGAGATGCTCAGACTGCATAGAAACAAAGCAAATTTTTAAAGTGTAAGAGTAAGTTAATTTGGCATATATTCTGATCTTCAGTAATCTCCCATTTGTACCACAGTTTATCACCCTGATATTCAAGCAACTGTTTTTTTTCCATTTTCCCCAATAAGGTGGGGTTTCTTTCTTGATTTCCGATAGAATCCAAGTATATACATACATGCCCTATATATGTCTAGCTATTGATAGCATAGCCAAACAAAATAATTTGTGAAGCCCTCTAATTATAATTAGTATACTAAAACTTCCTTTCACAAGAAGTATAAGCAGATAGGCTGACACAAAACAAATTGTGATTCTGCCAACACATTCATCAGGAAATATGTGAAAACACGATTTTATGAAGCAGCAAGAAATTTGGTAGACCAAAAGATGAGAATTACAGTGGTACTGAGGCTCAGATAAGAAATTACAGTGCTTCCACTTAAGCTGAGATCATCAAGAAGAGTTCATCCTGAACAGTATGTTTATCTTTGAAGAATTATTTAAACTTTTTTGATTTTTAAATTTTATTTAAATTAATTTTCTGACAGATGCTTTGATGTTCAAAGCATCTCTTTCCACTTCTTTTTTTGAAGGTGAGGGTCTTTTGGTGGAAAAACTCCATCACTACCTCTTTCTAACTCCCCTTCCACTTCCATCTCTTCTTCTCCTCAGATATCAGTAGAAATGTTCATCTTTGGCTGGGAAAAAAAGTTTTGTGTTCTGTGTGATGAAAACAAACTGTTTCAAACTACAGTTGGAATTTTACTTAAATCACCTCAGAACCTGTTCCACAAATGAAAGCACTTTTCAATCTCCTTTAATTTGATGCCAGAATGTACACATAATCTAAATTAATAAGGAGTTTTTGTGCTTATGAAAAAGACCAGATATACAGGCAAATGTTTTTGTTTACCTGCAGACCATGTTGCATTAAAATGAGTTTCAGGAGTTAATTTTAAGATGACAGGAATTAAAATAGTAAGGCAAATAAATGCCTTCAAATGTACTTTATTTTCAAAGACTTCAGAATCTCTGCAAATACAAAGTAGCAATTATGAAGACTGCTTTGTATATAAAAGGCAAAGTTTTGTCTGTGTTCAAGCAAGTTTTGCAATCAGATTTTTATACAATATGCCCTTTTCTTAAGAGAAAAATGACTTTTCAACTCTCTGCCCTGTATAAAGAACTTGAATCCCCACTGTAGTGAAGTATGAATGGTTGAATACAGGACTATTTGAACAGCTATCTTCCCTTCAGTGCACTGCATGGTTTAATCTGTCAGTAAATATATTTTAGAGAGATAAAACACAATGCAAAACTAGGGCAGGGGTTCAATAAATCGAGCTCTAGTTGTTCAGGTTCTTGGCCTGCAAAAGTGTACCCCTGAGACAAAGTATCAATTTTTATGTTCTGATTCAACATCTTTGTCTAGAATATGGATGAGGGAGTTTACTTTCTGTCTTGATCTTCCCTGGGCAGAGGAACTGATTAGAACAGATCTCTGTGCTGTTTATGGCCACTTCTGTCCAAGGACTGGTTTATATATTACACAGTAACTATTTATGGGGGAGATAAAGGCAGGCTGTGCATCCTCAATAGGCAAACTGTGGTCCATCATGAGCCACTGCTCATCAGAGAAGCAGAAGTCAGTTAAATTAAGCTGTCCCTTTGAAACCAGCACTGAGGCTATCTAAACAACTATTAACATTTAACTACACTGAATCTTCTCTTCAGTTTAGTGCTGCTAGAACTTCATTCAAATTCAGTGAACCAGTATAATCACAACATAGAAGATGGACTTAGCCTAAGAAGTGGCTGTAGATACTCGTCACTTTTGCTGCTTTTCTTTCTTGCGTAATGCAGCCAGGTTCACACAATTCCATTAAAAAGTAGGATTTGTCCTATATTTATTCACTTGCTCAAAAATGTTAGTATCCATGTGTTCTCTTTAGTAAGAGATGCCTCTGGAGAGCAAGTAGGTATCTGAAATAGTTGGGCTACTTCACACCTCTGAGATTCTTTTGTAGTTAATTTTGGTTTTTAAGACCCAGAGACAATTAAGAACCAAAATGTTTAGCTTCAACTGTGTATCGACCCTCTAGATAATTATGTTGACTGATATGAAAATTTTCACAATCTACAGGGCTTTTTCTTATTTTCATAATTTTGTATCTTTAGTCCTCTCTTTTTACTCACATCAGCATTTTGAACTCACAGTGCTAATCCTTTGATTCTGCTATTGATTCTAGGTTTGACAGCACTAGTCTGCTAAGAAAATCCTAGTAGTCCACTAGGGGGACTGAATGTATATTGGAATTCTCATTTAACTGCTTCTTCTGATAAATAATATATTTTTTTTTTCATTTGGAAGAACTTGTCTTTTTTTTTTTTTTATGTTAATGCAAGCCAAAATATATATCAACTGCCAACCTTACATGAAATACTGAATTCTATTCTCAATTATTCAACAATTTTAAGTCCTTTTTTGGGGGGATGAAAATTAGAGCTTTCATTAAAAAATGAAATTTTAAACTGGTCAGGTTTTCAAAAAAGTTGTAAAAATCAATACAAAACGTGGGAACATTTCTAGAAATCGTGTCATATTGACAAGAGAGTTATCAATGGAACTCAAATTTAGGAATAGTTTCAACATGGCAGCATTTACTATTTGCTGCGAAGAAGTCAGCATTCAAACCCATGGCTGAGTTAGCACATCCTGAAATATTACCATGGATCAGAAGAGCTGTCAGAGTTCCCCATGAGCTCAGCATCTGTGGTAAATTCCACTAAGGTAATTAGAATGCATTTAAAGTGGGAAAATGACAAGCCTGAACCTATGAGTGGTCAGTGCTGCAACATGGTACGGAAGAGTCACATGCTATTTTAACTGGGTCCTCAGGTTAGTTATTCCTGTGAATTGCAATACCAACACTTTTCAAAAAGTGTGTTCCGTTGCCTTTTCCTATTTAATTTTACTTAGAAGGGAGAAGGAAATTCTCAAAATGAAGGCTAATGTACAAGAAAAATTTATAAAAAACAAGGAACAGCAGCTATTTAAAACAAATGAACATGTAACAAGCTTACAGTACTTTAACAGCAGGATACAGGAGGAAAAAAAATGCAAAACTAGCCACTTCAAAAAATTGTTTATTAGAGCACTCATCTCCACAGCAGGAAATAAGAAAAATACTGGAACAGCCACCTGAAAAATAATTTAATAAAAAATGCATCACCAAAGATGTACAGAAAGAAAACAGTTTACCAAACAGCTTAAAATAAATTTATTCAACTATGCACCAGCAGGATATACTATAAAAACTAAAATTTCCACTGTGTGAAATAAATAAATAAAATTATTTTAAAACAAGGGGGAAGAAAAAGTCATTTTAAAATAATTTTATATAGCTTACTTTGCATTAGTTGAACATAAAGACAGCTCTGTTTGCCAGTCCCTTCACTCTTCATGATGTCGCATTCCCTGGCCTCATTTAATATGTCCAACATACATTTAACAGAGCATGTGAGAGGCCCCTGCTACCTATAATTTAAATGTTTCTCACCATCTTTAATAGCTGATCTCTTTAAATTAACTTATAACTTAAATTAAATTTCTTGCAAGCCTGTTTTGGAGAGGGTGATACAGCTGTTCTAAAGTTTCTTTTCCAGCCTTGTCACAATTTTTGCTGTGTATCTGTCATCCTTCATGGCATGTCTCAGTCGTCTTTGTGTACGGCTGGTATCCATGGAAGCAAAGCATCTTTAAAGAAGCCAAGGATTGTCTAAGTACCAAACAGAAGCATGACAGTGTCTCATTCTGCTACAATGCTATCTCATTCCACTGGGCCCAGAGGGGCTGCTTCTGATGCACTGTTGTGGGAGTGACAGCACAGTCATTCCAAGTTATCACCTTGATTTTGCCATCTGCTGTGTAAGCCCAGATATACTTGTTAGCCCATAGTTCATAGTTACTCATTTTTGCAACTCAACAATGATCAACCAGCATTGCTGCACGAAGGTGGAACATTCAGGATCTTTATTCCAGGCCATTGTCCCACATGCAAGTAAACTGAACCTCATAAGTACTTGTGCTCTATATCTCTCACTAGAATTTTTTGTCGCACCCATGCGAGCTAGGTTTGACCACAAAGGATGCAGTGATTCTGCTGTGTTTCAGCAGACCTAGATTGGCTACATGCTTTATCCATGCATTTTCCAAGCCTTGGAAAGCCACCATGCCTACTGATTCTATGCAAAGAGAAAAGTCATATTCCATGACTCCTCCCAGTAGCAGTCACCTCCATTCCAACTTGCCAGACTTTCTGTGGTAGTAATAGGAAGCCATGTGACTGTCAGACATGTTACTATAATGTTTATTCTATGTGTCCCTGCCCTTCCCCGCTGAGGCCAGGAGAAGTCAGGCCCTGGACTCTCCTTCTTGATGTGTGTGAAACATTCACACTGATAAAAAGCTCTGATCTGTTTGTATGAAGACAAAAAAGACAGGAATAAAATGAGATAAAAAATTGCAATAATGATGAGTTGAGAATTGATCCTTCTAAGTGGCATTACTATAAAACCAGGGAACATAAACTCGCATTATGTACAGAGTAAATACCTCCATGAATGTAAATAGATGTGTGTGTATAAACATAGAGAGCAAAGGAGATAAGAAATTGATGAACATGAACCAAAGCCTACTGTGTGAAAATGTGGTTATAACATATATATCCATGACATTAAAACATTTCACTACTTTTAGGGAAAGCTGAAATAAATGCAGAGAACTTCTTAAGAATTCATTCTGTATACAAGTCAAGCAAAGTTACTATTTGCATGAATAAAGGCTACAGGATCAGGCATAGTCCTCATTTATTTCTTAACCTGTTGTATAATTCTATAACTAAAACTGCAAGGTAAAAATGTGTATAAAATTTAATCTATTGAGATGTGGCTGATTGCTTTATCAAAAGAAGAGGATTGTGCTGTTGGGTTATGTTAAATCAAACTTCACTCTCTTTATGATCTTAAAAAGCAGCACCAGTAATAAAGTTCATCTGCAGTAAAGCTGGTGTTGCTGCTCAGGAAAGTATTTGTGAGTGGAAGTGATGATTATAGCCAAAGAAATAATTCCTAAAAAATTATTTATTCTGTGAATTTCACCATTTCTTCTGTCCATGATTTGTCTGAGACCAGATAGTAATTCTCTCAGGGTTATTCTTAATTCAGAATTGTTTGGGATGTCATCAATGAGTGCATTGTGATCTGAAAGTAATTCACAAACAGCTATTCAGGTTGCAAACTGGCCTGAAGCTGGTGATTGTCTCCAGGAGTTTCTCAGGTAGTAGATATCTCAACTGAGACTTTTCTCACTGACTTGCCACTAATCTTTGTAGAACATCTTGGAGAAAAGGTATGTGAGCTGATTAAAAAAAAATGCCTCACTGAAAATGCATTCCCAGTTCTGGAAAAGGGAGTCTTAACATAAGTTAAGGGAGAAAGCTTAAAATATTGAACAATGCAGTTTTCTTGATCAATTTCTACTTGAAATCCAGTCATTTGGAGACTGTGGAGAAGGCAAGTAACACAGCTGATAGCTCCTCCTAGAACATTCTTACAGTACTTTCCCCCGGTATTTCCTAATTCACCTGTATGGTGGCAAGAAAGGAAAGCTGAGATGTTGAGATCATGAGGTGGTCTCAAATACCATATAAAAAAGGAGCAATCTTTAAGGTATTATTGTCTCCCAAGTCCTCCTTTCCAGCATCCTTCCCTCTCCTTTTCCTTCTTCATCAGCCTGCTGTGTATAAATAGTAATATTTAATAAATGTTCAATAGTAATATTCAGGAAATAGTAATTTCAAGTTCACGGCCATTAGAGATGACTTAAAACTCTATCTTACACTTTTCCTATTTTCAAATACTTTGTATCTACATGAAAATGTCAGTAGTGACACAGAACACTATGACCTCAATTAATAGCAAAAAAAGCAAAAATAGCAAACACTTCAAATGAGCAAATCCTTTTAACACCCAGTTAAAATGAGCAAATCACTTTAACACCCAATTAAAATGTGTAAACACTTAGTAGTGTTTACTAAGGATGCCAGGGATTGGTCAACTGATGCAAAGAAAGAGGCTCTCATTTCTTCTTCAACTTCCTACTCACCAGTCTAACATTTATCTGCTAATGTACTGTGCAGGAGACTTCTAGCTCGCTAGTAAAGGAAAATTCTCATGGGACTTCAACTTCATAGAGTAGTAAGATCTGAGCCATCAACATAAGGAAAATTGCATAGTGTTTCAGGTATAAAAATTTTCATTTAGAATAGTTCCTATCTCAATGACAATATTGGACACACTCTTTAGTTGTGTTGTGTACGTTGGCTGTGCACTACCAAATACTCTTTTTCCCATAATGGTTTTGGAAAAAGAAAATATAATGTTTAGTAATAGGGTTATAATAGGTTCTTACTATTTTTGATTTTTTTAATAACAGCATTCAGAAGAAATTATTGTTCTCCTTTTATAGGAAAATACTTTTTTTGTTGCATTAAAGATCATTCATCTAAGGAGTTTAATAACACTCCTATATAAGGAAGTTCTTATATTAATATGTGTATTTTATACCACTTCAGCTGTAGTTCTATCTTTAATTTCATATAAGCTATTTGGAGTTGATTAACTACTATATAATCTCTGCCTGCCAAATACATGAAAAGTTGGTGGTGTATTTTTAATCATCTATATTCAGGGCTGGAAATTAATTTTACTTTGATTTTTTTTAAACATCTCCTGATTAAAACTTAAGCAGTCAAATATCTCAGGCATTTAACTTCAATGTTGTGTCCTCCTCTATCAGAACAAAATTGGGCATTTTCCTATACACAATGGAGGAAAAAAAGCAATTACTATCAATCAGTGACTAAGCAACAGATTGGAGTATTTAGAAAGACTCATTCATACACAGATTTGCAGCAGTGTTCAGCTCTTCTGATTAGATTCCATAGATTTTAAATTGTAGCTAATTAGGCTGTCATAGGTTCATTAATGGCTCTACTGATTCAGCACTCCCTCACCTGCATGCATATTAAAGCTCATTAGCTCCCTTGTCTAAAATACCACCTGCATTAATTGCTGCTGATGCACTAGGACTCCTCAGAAGGCTCTTTTGACAACTAGTCTACCTGCTTGTAATGCCCATTGCCCCCGGAGCTCTTCAGGACAGTTAGCACATAAAGTTCACAGTGTTTCACACATTGTAATGCTGCAGCTGTTGTCAGGGCAGTCAAGCCTGTTTTCTGCTTAACAGCAGGAAATAAATAATTAGCAATGCCTGTACTGTAATGCTTACCACAGGACCAGTTTATTTGCTCTGGAATCTCACTACTGTAGCCTACCTAACAATATCACATGTCAACGGAGTACTGTGGGACATCCAAAGACATAAATAATCTATTATGACCAAGAACACTAGCTGACCTCGAGTGTGACTATATCTGATGTTCTGTGACCTCTTTAGATTAAATGTTTGGTGAATTATCTGCTATAAATCCAGTGGGCCAGGCCTGAGACATAGTTCTTACTAATTATTTGGTCATTTGTTTTATGTTGGTGTCCTCATAGGTATCAGAGCTAGATTTTGTACCACAGGGTCTACAGTGGAGTGATCAAGCATGGCTGTACCTGACTGGAGAATCTAGGAAGCAGTTTTCCCTGGCTCCTGATTTCCAAGCAGTTACAATCACAGGGAGACCAGTAAGCTAATATATATTAT
Source organism: Taeniopygia guttata (assembly GCF_048771995.1). Taxonomy (NCBI): domain Eukaryota; kingdom Metazoa; phylum Chordata; class Aves; order Passeriformes; family Estrildidae; genus Taeniopygia; species Taeniopygia guttata. The sequence continues at coordinate 26,471,634 of NC_133026.1, read as the reverse complement.
AAACTCAGAACACACTTGGTAACATTACTGACAGCAACTTCCTTTGCTGAAAAGTGCAGAAAATATCTTGCCATGTTGTGGAGAGTTCTGGGATAAGCAATGGGAACCTCTCATAGAAGGTGTCCCCAAGTGTAACAATTGTATTAGGAAGCTTGGTTTATTAATAGTTGTTAGGAAGCTTTATTTTTTTCTCCCAGGAGTTACATATGGCTCATTTCAAAGTAGCTTTTCATATTTATAGTTGTATTTTCATACATACATACGTGATTGTATTATCAGTCTTCCAAAGTTTCTTTTTTGTTTACTACTTCGTATAAAAATAATTAATAATATTTTGAATTAATTAATTATGCTGATTAAGTGATAATTAATTTATTGTTGTTACTATTTCATGAAAATAATTATCTTTTTAAAATATTGAAATCATACCAATTGATTCTTTATATGTTCTTTCTTAGTTCATTTATGTAGACATATATATGTATGCACACACAAACATCTATATCTTCCTAGACTTTTGTATATATTACACAAGCAGCAAATTCACAAAGCTTTACTTTGCTTTTGTTTACTGAAAAAATATTTTGGGGGTGAGAATGAACTATCCTGGCATCTTCCTTCCCTTGGAATTATTCAAAATATCTCCTGAAATTTCCTATCTTCTTCCTAATTTTGAATAAGATATTTGAAACAAGGAACACTACTAGTGAAAAAAAACCTCTCTGTTTCATAGCCATTATTGCAAACTTACCATACAAGGCGGTAATTTCAAATTTAATTATTTGACGTTGAAAATACTTGATGGAACAGTGAATTCCTGTACAGTAAAATCTAAACCCTGTTTTGGTAGAAATCATTGTCAATATATTGACTAAGTGATTAGTGATTCCTCAAAGAAAAAAAAATATAGAAATTATTAGAACTTTACAGTTAATGTTTGAATCTCTTCCTCTGACACTGAGTTTTTTCTTACCTGTCCTTTTAAAAAGTAAAAAAAAATTAATTTTCAGTGAAAAAAAAAACACTATTTGAGTACATTCTCAGTTTGCTCAACAGGCACTGCAGTAGCTGGAAGACACGAAACAGAGCTTTTATAGTTGCGTTCCTCTGCCCTTTTTACTGGACACATTCTAGTGTTTGATGACACACATCACAGTTCCTGTTGTGGATGATTTTACATCCTGTTACTTTTTTTTTTTTTTCCTATCATAAAAAAAAGAACAAAATGATATTTAGTTCAACCTTCTTTATCCCACCTGAGTCCAAGTCTTGAGTGAGAGTGAATATAGAAAAAACATGTCCATATTGTAAGTATAATTTTGTTATGATCAAAGGCAGCATCCATAGCAATAATAGCAGTGTCACCATGGTGAGAAATGAATACTTCAGCAAATGTCCCAACCCATCAGGGGTTAGTGTAATGGGAATCTAGACAGGCAAGTTAAGGTTTAGGGATAATACTAAGCCTTTCACTGAATTTTGATCAATACTTTGATCTTACAAGTCTGAATGCCACTCTGAAAAAAAAGTAAAAGTAAAAGACAAAAAAAAGAAATAAACCACTGTATCAACAGCAGGTGGCTTAAAAATACCTTGCATGTGCACTGAGGCACAGACAGATGGAACCAGCAAAGCAAACCCACCAGTGATGTTTCAGAGTCATTTTGGCAATGTCCAAATAAAATCCCTTCTTCCCACCTGTGTAACTGCAGACAGATGTCAGCAGACCTGGGATAAGAAAATGAGAGCTCAGTTCCCCACTTCTTCCCACCTTATTCATTTTTTCCAGTTCTGCAAAGCTCTGAAGTGTGACAGGAGTGGCTTATACTATGGGACTTCATGGGAAGCAGAGTCTAATTCTTGTCATAGTGGTGGCTAGTGAGAAAATTACTCCTTAGTCTTTATTTTCTTCTAACTTTTATTTCCTTTTCTATCTTCTATTAATTAAATGCACTTGTGGACTGAAAATAAAAATATTGGCTCTTCTTTCAACTTTTATTTAGAGCCTAGTTGCATACCAGAGGTAATCAGATTTACTAATTTATTTGGATTATATTCTTCACTTTAGACTGACACAGATACAGCTTTTTTTCAAATGTGGTTGTGATCATGAATCAGTTTCAGTTCATATGGAGGAGTCACTAATTCTCAGGTAGTTTTCTATTAAAAGTTTATTTTCCCATGGTATGTTATAATACATAACCAGGCAATGACAACTGACAACAATTTGCACCTTTACTGCCAGCCTCAGCTGAGTGACTACACCAGGGAGACCACTGCATTTCCTTATCCTTAGATGTGGGAATTGGGACACAGCAGTTAGCAATGTGAGGATAGCTGCTGCTTTTTACCAGTCAATGAAGGGAATTCTTTTGACAGTCTAGTGTTTTCAGAATATATTTCTCTAAGAGTTTCTGAAGTAAAAAAACACTCAAACCCCTCTATTTCTTCTATCTCTAGTGCTGTGTAGAGTTTTTGATATTTCCCAGAAGTGCTGTCTAAGAAGATCTGTCACATCACAATAGACTTCCCATAGGGGAAATACACAGGTGCTTCCAGCACTGCACAGAGAATAACAAAACATATATTTTGTAAGCATATACAGGATCAAATTGTCACCCAGTGCTATACCAGAAGACATGTTGTTGGAAAGAATGTATTTCTTAGCCCACAAACAGATTACCATGCACTATCCCAAGCAAATGCTTTTATGTACAAATCACAGAAGTATTTATCTATGCTGAACCATAGGATTATTTTCTTCCATTCACATCCACATACACAAAAACATCCTTTTATTTTGGAAGAGAACAATTTGGAAGAGGACTGTTTGAAGGATCAAGAATTTTTCTCCAAACATCTGCCTTTGAGCACTGCAAAAAAAGTGTTGTTTGAAAGGAAAATCAGAGGCACTCCCGGCAGGGAGGATGTAGCTATTCCTGACAGATTTTCCTATCAAATTCATACTAAAACCTCTCCTTTAACTTGGGGTTAGTTATACCAGCCTGCTCACCAGGTAAGAGCCCTTGGCTGCCAGCCAGGCAGCGCTGTGGCCGCCTGCCAGCTGCCCGGCCACTGTCAGAGAGCGGCTCTGTGGGGACGCCGCGCAGGCACACGCGACCTGCACCGATGGCTTTGACATGTCCCTGGTCATGCAACTCTCTCTGGGCCCCAACTGCAGTCTCATTTGCACCAGGCAGCTCAGTCCCAAATATTGACATTAGGAAACATTGTCGTTGTTCATTTGTGTCAGTGGGAACTGGTTTTGGATTAGACCAGCAGATTTTGCAGTCTATTGGAAATGAGCATTTATCTCCTTCATTTTTCTTGACATAGGAAGAAAAGTAAGGGCGCATCATTTTTGTCTCCTTTATTTAGTGACCTGTTTGGCCAGAATATCTAAAACAATAGACTAATATCTATTACAATCAGGTGTGAAGCAAAACCCTGTTTTGATGAACATTAGATTTCTGTAATTGCTCTAAATAAACTAGAAATGCCCCTATTTTTCTTTTCTTAAAATGTTTTGTCCATTTATCTTTGAAACTGCAATGTTAGCAGGAAAAAGATCCTCTCAAGTTCTTGCTGCAGTGTCTTTTATTTTTCTTACACAAAAGGGAGTGCACAGTGCCTTTGAGACCCTAAAGAAACCTGACTAGCAGGACAGGCCTTTGAAGTTTAAAAAACATGTATAATCTACTTTCACTTAGTCTAACAGAAGAACCATATTTACTATGCTCATGTCATTACAGATTTTAGGTTTTTTGTTCTGAGTACAAGGTGTATGATAGTCTGGAGATTATCAATTTGGGATACATTTGAAATTTGACTTTGATCTCCTTAAAGCTATCAATCTCAGCTTTGGAAGGAACAAAGAGATAAGAGAAACTAGAAACCTAATTTGCATCTGATACCTCTGGAAAAAAAAAAAAAAAGCAGAGAAAACAGGGAACTAAATAACTAGAAAGCCAAAAGTCTTGCTCTGTGCACCGCAGGGTCTTTGTAAAATTGCTTGTTTTATAGCTAGAGAGACACCCAACAGACTGTAGTGAGATAAAACCCAGCAACTCAATTATAGCCATGGGCAGCCTTATTCTTTATATGGCTCATAAAACTAGGATTTGTTTTTAATGATGAACTAGAACCTGTGTCTTCTGCAAGATATAAGCCAGAAGCCACACAATAGGAGCATTTATTTAGACTTCAGAAAGAAGCCTGATAAAAACTGGATGTTAATTATAAAAGAGAATACAGGAATAGCACTCTGCTAAGAGCTCTGCTTGAAAGTGTGTTTTGATGATTTTTCTTTTGAATCAATTTCATCCACTCTCTTATCACACCACACCACCTCTTCACCAATGATTCAATACCAACATACAAATGCTGCATGCCTTTCTTCCCATTATCTATATGAATGAAGTGCCCTACCAGATGGGTCAGGAAAGCCATTGCCCTTTCCTTTTGTAATTGTTTCCTGAAAAAAAACACTTTTCTTCTGTTGTCTGCAAGGAAATGACCAGGTCAACATGCACTTCTTCAACCTTGTAAACTCTAACATAAAAAAAAAATAACAGTGTACATTGGAAAAAAAATGCCAAATGCCTAGCACGGCTGAATGCTTTACTACACACAATTCTCCCCTAAGAATAAATGCAAGGTATTTGAAGGAGATTCTAGCAGTATCATTTAATGCAAAAGGGTGCATAACTTTCCCTGTATGGCACTCAGAATCTTCAAGTGGCTGAAAGAGTACAAGACACTGCACACAGGTGAGAGGATGAAGAGCTCTGGGGATTGTGTTAAAGTGGGTACACAACACCAGTTTCCCAACCAGCTCACAAACCTGCAGGGAGGGATGGCTGCAGCAGAGCTAAACTCTGGGATGATCCATCCTTCCCATCCACTCCAGCCACTTCCTTCTGCACCTAGAGACCCAGTGGGCCCGGTAGTTCAAACGTTGTAAATTCACTGTCGAGCCCCCCAGGCAAACCGTAAGAGCCTTCATGTGACTGTGTATGAAAATACCTGCAGCCAGGAGTGATAGCTGTCTGTGAGATGTGTGATGTAAAATCATCACTCTGATGATTTCAGACAGAGATTAGAACAGAATAGGCTCTCGTTGACCTCATTTAATTACCTCGTGAGGGAATTGCTTGTGGATCAGTGGGCATGAATTGGGGGACATAGAGACACCAACTGAAATCCTGTTTTTACATCTACTATTATTGCAAAACTCTCACTGATAGGAATGTATGTTGGGGGGGGGGGGTAATTTTCAATTTAAAATTGAAATGGAAATCCCAGTAGGAAAATGAGAAAGGGTCACAGAGTTAAAGAAAGGACATTTGACTGTCAAGATAAGTCAAATAACTTGTAAAGTATAACATAATCTGTTCCCTTAGCTGAGGAAATATATCTCGTTTCATTCCTAAACAGCTTCTGGGGCATTTGTGTGTCAGTGTATCTGTGTGTCTGTGTGTGTGTGTCTGTGTGTCCATGTGTCTGTCTGTGTGTGTTTTGGGGCTTGAGGGGGCCTGAGGGGGTTCACTGGAAGGAGGGTGTGCACTTTTTTTTTTGTACTGATGATAGTCTGTAGGTTATTTAAGTCAGATAAGGAACTTTCACCTTTTTTCGCTTAATATTCATACCCTCAAATTCTGATTAGAGCCTACAGGAATTTGAATGATATTCAGTCTGTATCAGATGATACAAAAAACATGCTAGTTTTAGTGCACATTCTTTTATTTTGTTTCCAACATCCTTTTATTATCCCTGTCTTTTGACAGAAGATTATCTTTTTCTCCTCCATTTTGTGAAATATTTAGTGAATAAAATTCTTGTTATTTCAAACTGTTCTTCAATATCAAGATCTAAATTCTCACTGATGTATTTGAAAGTTGTCTAAGCTGCTGTCTGAAACAAGGATATCTAGGGTGTAATGCATTGAAATATGAGACCTCTGTGGATATGGAATTCTATTTCTTTATTTTTGCATACATGTTTTCTAAATTTAAAATTAACTTCATCTGGCAGTCTTTCATTAAAGTTTTATATATTGTCTGAAGATTTCAATTTATGGAATTGATCACTGAGAATATTTTTCTTCTTTTCCACTAATATAAATCAAGTGCATTTTTGAAAACATGTGAAATATTTTTGCACCTTGGAAGTTCAGCTACTTTTTAAGTCATCTTGTCACTTCTGGTCCCATTCAAAACTGGGTACAAAATAGCATCCTACTGACAAAAATTTATTAGATTACTTTGAATAACAACAAGTTTAGCTACAGGAAATTTACTGACCTGAAAATTCTTTGTGTCAGTTTGTAACAATGAGGAGCATGTTCTTTCATTTTTGATTAGTGCTGATGATCATTTCATCAGTATATTTTACTTGTTGACATAAGATATGATGTTTTAATACTTTGCTAGAAAATTCCTCATTTCTGGTGTGAATAAATGTCAACAGATCTGTACTCTAGTTTCACCCCAATAGATTTTTCTCACTGAATTCTTTCTAATTAACTATATAGAACTAATTCAATTAAAAAATGTGATCAGTAAAACAGACTCATGGGTAGGTTTCACTATAATCAATGAACCGTTTCTGTCAACTCTGTATTGTAATTCCAGTGTTGGATTTCAGTGAACCAGAAAGCATGACAATGAAATATAATATGATCACTTTAACGAAAATAGGCACAGAAATGGAGAAGAATAGAGGAAGACGAATGAGAAAATAATTCCTTAAAAAAGATATCATTCATTGGAGGCCTGATTTAGAGCCCCTAAAACCTAGCAGAAAGCCCTGTAATACCACAAAAACTGGTATAAATATTTGGTTTTGTCTCAAAAATACAAAAGTTCAAGCACAGTGAATATCTCTCTTTTTCTGGTTTACAGACAAAATATTTATTTCTTCACTTGGCTTCAAAAACTTATCTAAGAGCTACAGTATTAAAGATTATAATATAATAAGACCTGATAATTGTTGACAAACAAAAAGAGTGAACTACTGATCTCTTTCCTGAGTAGAATAACTAGAAGGTTGATTCCTTTGATGACCAGAGTACTAGATTCTGATTGGTTTATGCATCTTTCCTGACCTTTCTTATGCCTTCTTTTCCAGCACACTTGTCTGCTCAACCTTCATTGCGCCAGAGCTGAACAAGCCTAGCAGGCAGCCTTTAAGTTTCAACAGACATGGAAAGAAGATGATGCACTGCAGCAGAAAATGAGGTAAGCTTTACTCACACCCCCTGAAATAAAACACATTACCGGCCATGAGGACTAAGATGTGCAGACCAGACTTCCCAGAATAAAAACACATGCATTTCCACTAGGAACTAAATAGTGCTTTCCAGGGAAACTCTTGCTCCCTCAGTTCTTGTATCAAGGATGATAAAATGTATCACACAGATTTATTGAGACTAGCTCTGTGCTTGTGCGTAAGGAAAGGAAAAGGACACAAAAGTCATGCCTCTCTGCACTTGCCTTGCAGCAGCATTGCCATACTGAGCAGTTATTAAGACTGTGAAAACTGCTGGGAGCAAATCCTGGCATTAATTAGCCTAATCAAACCAGGTCAGAAAGAGAAGAGGGTTATGACCACATAACCTGACATCTTCTGGTAAGAGAGTCAAGCCTTTTGCAGTCTTTGTAGTTGCCTGGAAATCAGTTGAAAATATTGTTTAGTTCTTGCTAAAGATTTAACATGAACCAGACATAAGGTGCTACTATAATACTACTTGTCTAGACATACTGCACAGATTCAATAAGATAAAGCCCTGAAATTTAGTAAGTGTGGTGAACTTTCTGGAAAAGTATCATTTGTTTGGTTCAGTTCTGTTTTCTTTTCTCTACACTTGGCATTTTATGGAGCTGTGTATATTCAGGGAGCTACCTTGTAAAACTAAAAAAGTGTATCGAATAACACACTGAAAATGGATCATAAAATATGGGTTTCTATTATCCTGTGGTATCCTACTTTTACAAAACTAATGCTCAACATTCACCAAAGCAAAATGAACTTAATTTATTTAGAGTTACATTTAATTAGTAAAATACATTTATGATTCATCCTTTTTCCGAAAATGCCGGCCATCAAATTTCTCTCCCCAAAAATAAGTTGGAGATTATATAGTAGGAGGACGTTTGTTATAAATGATGTTAAAATATTTTTTCTCATGGAACCACAGGCTCAGAAACTATCTTTAATTCTAAGTATAAAATATATTTTAAAAGTAAGAGTAACAATGGTAGAGAAGAAGGAAAGGAAAAAAAAGCTGAAGTGTAATCTCAAAAACTAGGCAGATTTCAGGGAAGTTTAGCAATGTCATTTGAAATAATTTTTCCTCCTTTGAAGTCAGCAGTCTTGAGATGTTGTCATGTGCTGATTGTGAAATCTTATGTGATCATATTCTGATATTCTGATTAATTCTTCCACTCCTCATGGATCATTGCTTGCATAACACTGTAAAGTTTTCTGGGTTGATTCAGAAAATTATATATAGAATTAAATTGTAATGCAAAATAATTTGTACTCTCACCTTTCAGGACTATCGCTTGTGGGACTGATCAATTTTATGAAAACAATCGCTTTTGTCTCAGGTAAAGAGGTTTTGTAGTTAAACAGAGGAAATTCAATCTGCAGAGAATTTTTATAGCAGTTTTTACCAGTGTTGAAGCCAGTGATGTTTGGGTTTTTTTGCCTAAGTGCAATTTTATACTATTTCATCTCAATACTGTCTTCCACTGTCCTGAGATGGTATGTCCATGTCTCATGTAGCACTTGTAATCTTACCACTGTGAAAATATGCTGTAAAAGAGGCCATAACAGGATATTAGAAGAAAGATTCACTTTCAAATTCATAAAAATCACTATTATGTTCATTATTAAATCTTAAGCTGTAAAAGTACATAAAGGTTGCAGCGATGATGAATCTCTTATGCTGTATGTGCATGAACACCCAACAAAGTTCATAAATTTTTTTTTCAGATTTCACTGCAGTCAGCAGTGGAGATAAAACCACCACTGCATGAAATTTCAGAAAACTTGCAAGAGAGAAGCTTCATCAGAAATTTTCAGCATTATGACACTGTGGAGTATGCAAAGTGGTGGTTTCTTCTAAGGTTTTTGGCTAATTTTCAAAAACTGTGGAAACATATTGCTGAGGAAGATGAAGCACTTCAATGAGTATGCAAACTGTACTATTACATCTTTGTGGGTCATCTATCATCACACAACATCTGACACCTTGATAAATCATCATTTATTTCTAACTTAGTTTATGCACAATTTTTCTGCAATGTAGCTGTTTATGTTTGTTACAGATCCTAATTTTCAAAGGTTTGCAAAAAAGTAGATCCTTGTCAAGAGTTCAAGTCAAAGACGGTAGTGGTAATGGGACATTTGTAGCATGTCACCTCAAAACTAGCAATTCAACTCGTGATCAAATCAGAAGAAACTGAAGTTATAATATACAAAGTTTTGATCATCTCTACAAAGTGAATTTATTGTGTCTATTCAGTTCACAGTGTCCATGCCAAAAAAAACAACCCAAACCACAAGCAACTTTCCCACCCAATTGCTGGCATGACTTCACTGAAGGGATATACCTTTCATAGGCATGAGCATTTCTGAAAGTCAGATCAAGTGTAATAAAGAAAAACTGAAAGCATTTTATTTCCCCTTAAATTTACAGAAAACATATTCTATACGTTTAGGTTATATTGCAGTCCATGTTTTATTTTGGGCTTTGATGACTGTGATGACTGTATCTAAAACCCTAGATCACAGTGATGGCTGTATCTAGGCGTGTATGACCCCTTCTATCAAAGAACAGTAACCACAGGATCACAGAATTGTTAGTGTTGGAAAGAACCTCTGGAGATCATCTAGTCCAAGCTCTCTGCCAATGCAGAGTCACCTGGAGCAGGTGACACAGGAATGCATCCGTGTGGGTTTTGAATGTCCCCAGGGAGAGAGCCTGGGCAGCCCATTCCAGTACTCTGCCACCCTCAGTGTAAGGAAGTTCTTCTTTGTGTTGGAGTGGATCTTCTTGTGTTTTAGTTTATGGTCATTACTCCTTGTCCTGTCTCTGGACACCACTGAAAGAATGTGGCCTCACCCTCTGGGCACGTCTTTAAGATATTTATATGCATTAATGAGATCCCCTCTCACTCTTCTCCACACTAAATAGGTCCAACTCCCAAAGTCTCTCCTCATGGAGACAGATGCTACAGACTTCAAGAATGTTATATGAGTGATGATTTTATATAAGAGTGAAGCAATTAAAACCAAGACATCAGTGATGGAAGGTCTACAAGGATAAAACTGATCTCATACTCATGTAAAAATAATATGTAACATTGCTGTAATCCAAAGGAATGAGTTTTAAGGCACCATAAAATCCCACATTCTGCCTGATTCAGCCAATGTTGATATTTGGCTGATTTTCTATGGGAATCAGAAAAAAAAATTAAACCTTCACAAGAAAATAAGAATGTCCCTTTGTTCAAGGAAGGCATGCCAAGGAAAATTTATTCAAAGGAAAATTCCAGCAGTATAAAACTAGTGAGACAAGTGTTATGCTGCATCTTGAAACTAAAAGTTAAAGAAATCTGTTACATGCTCAAGGCTATAGGGAAAACTTGATCTGAACAGTTAGGTTTTATGCATGGAAGAAAAATATGTTTCAATGAAAGCAGGAACCGATTAGTAAGAGATAGTGCTGTTAGGTTGGATGGACATTTTTCATGATGCCATAGAAGCAAAAGTAACATGGAAGAAGAAAAAGTATGGGTATTAACCAAAAATAACTGAGGTCCTGTCATTCTGTCACTTTTAAAGTATTTACACATGAGGAAACAACTTAAATACAAAATATGCTATGCTGAAATTTCCAAGCATATGCCATATCATCTTTTCATAACACTGCTCTGGTTTAGCAGGGTGAAGAGGATAACAGAATTTGCAATGCTCACAGAGAGTAAGGTTTGTTTCACAATGGAGACTATACCAAAACAACAGTAAATACGTATTTAATAATTTGGATGCACTCTGAAACACACATTGTGACTGGTTTTTAAACATCACTTTCATAAAGTCAATACATTTCAGAAATTGCCTGTAGCCTAATAGTACTATGTGTTTCCACTGCACCAATCTAACAAAACCACTGCTGTAATACCTATTCCCAAAATAATTCTCCTTCCACAACTCCCTTTTCTCCCTAAAGATTAAAACAAGCAGCAAATCCCAGTGTCTACCTGCAGAGAAGGGTGTTTTGAAGGATGATAGCTCTCTTAGGCAGAGGGAAAAGAATAAAGAGGAAGCTGCAAGTGAGCTGACAGCATCAAGCGAGTACATGATGCTTGATCAATGCTTGCCTTTGTCAGAGACATCCTTTAGGGAAATTTTCCATTGCAGATGTCATACACTAAATGAAGTGGAACAGAATTAATACAGAACCTACAAGACTAACAAAGAAATTTTCAGGCTTATATTTCTTTGTTGCTTTTATTCTATAGCTGCTCTTTAAATTGTCTAGATTTGGGAATGAATTTATATACCCTAGCTGTAAGCATTTCTTATTTAACCTGCTTATGATCTTATAATCTCAAACACACATTACATCATTGATTTGATTTTAATTGAAAGAAAAACCCAGCAAACTTGTCCTGTATTCATATAGAACATTGATACCATTCTATAATAAAATTGTTGAAATATTTTTGCAATCAACCAGAATAGCAGCAAGTCAAACTTGTTTTCTTGTTTTACTCTTTCTGTATATATATATATATATATATATATATATATTTTTTTTTTTTTTTTTTACCCAATAGAGATGGGGGAGATTGGAGAGAACAGTGATGGAGGATGGAGAAACACTACAAATTTTGTGTAAGGGAAAGGAAATTGTGTTGGGGTATTTTACAGTTATTCTCAGGCCAAAACCAGAAATAAGACATCATTCTGATAAAACATCATAGAAATTAAACAGGTCAATCAGTATAAGTGGAAGATACGTAACAAGGAATAATTCCATCAGCAGTATAGGTGAGTAATAAAGATGATAGGATTTTCTTACATTAAAGTATCAAATATAACACCTTAGTCCCTTGCTGGTGTTGTTGCTTTTCTTAATGCACACGATGACAAAAACCATTATAATAAAATACTGCAGAACAAAAGGGTGCTTATTATATACTCCTTCACACTAAGAGATGGGCACTGTCCTTTGTGTGTCAAATTAAAATACTTCATAATCATTTCCACACTCATGCTGCAATGAGCCTTTGGGTTTTTTTTTTTCCTTTCTATTTCTTTTCCTTCCCTTTTTTTTAACAGGATATTTCATTTGTTTCTAATTCCACTTAGGACCCACTTTAGCAATACTTTCTGCCTTAGATTAATTACCCTGATCTAATTCATTTAGTGGAGGACAGCTGTGGTACGTGGGTTGCCCACTGATGTATTGTGTTAAATGACGCCCATCTGTCATTCCAGAATATCAGCATGGATGCAGTGTCATCCACTTCATTGGCTCTGCTGAGATGTGAAGTACAGCTACAATGTTTACCACTGCTGTTAATTTAATATCTACACCTTTAATAACCTGACTGCTGTCATTTGCTGAACAATGATACATGATGGCCAGCAAACAGCCAGATAGAAGGCATTAACATGACAGTGGAGTATGCCATTTGGTACAGTTAATTAGAGCACTTCTGGGCAAACGTGCTGTTGAGGGTCTTGTAGGGCATTTCCATGCAAAAATGCCATATTGAAAATAAAAGTAAAAAAACGACTTTCCTGTTAACAGTGATTTTGACAAGTATGATCATTAGCCCATTCTCTTGACTCAGAAGTGGTATTTTTTCATAATGGCTACTTTCTGTTATGACTGATCAGTCTCTTGCTCTTGCCTCTAGCCTGTTTCTTGTCTCCCCTATTTCTTTCCCCTTTCTCCATCTGTTGCATGTCCAAACACACACTGTCATTTCAGTGCAGTGGTTTATAGGCATGTGTCCAAAATCAGTGCAGATTTCCCCTTGTACAATGTCAGGTTCTGTCATTGACCCTTTCATGAATGTGAAGAAGTAACCTATTCAGAGGATTCTATCTGTTGTTTTCTTTCTGAATGGAAAAGGTAATATCAAAAGAAAAAGTGGTAGATACTTATCACAAAAGTTGTCTTACACTGTAGACAAAAGTATGAATATTGATACATTAAATATTTTCCAGAGGGATACTTTATAGCGGTTTATCTGTGGGCTTACATGAAGACTTCACAGAGTAATAAAAACATATACTTATGAAAATATTTACAGTGAGCTCTTAACCCACTTTCATGTATCTCTGCAGAAAGAAATAGACACACACATCTGACCACACTGTGGTTATAATTTTCAGGGAGCTGGGGAAACCCGTATGATTGCCTGAATCTGGTAGCGTGTGATTAGTGTTTTGAGACTCTTGGCTGTGTGCCTCAAGCACACATTCAGCTTTGGAGCAAGACTCACACCTGTTACACCAGCTTGAAGAACCTTAGGACTCCCACAAAATAATTTGGAGTATTATTCTGATAAAAGCCTTGCTGAGTCCTTTGTTTTATTTCTTTTGTAGGATGCCCTAAATAGGAAGAGTGCCTCAACAGTCATAGGATGGGAGAAATTGTTCTTGCACATATTTCTTATTCAATTTTACATTGCCTGCGAATAGAAGGATTTGCTGGTGTTTTAAGGGATCTGGGACTTTGTTTGTCTCAGTTTTCTAGTTGGCAAAGCTGGGACTTTCCTATCTTAGCTGACATTATAGTAAATGCCTCAAGACCTTCATCTATAACACAGATGGACAACATTGATTGAAGCCTGATAGTTCCTAAAGTTCCAGGTTAGTTGAGATGACCCACCTTGACTCAGGCTAGTCTAGTTAAGATAAGCCTGGAAGATTTTATAGACCAATATTAATTCACTGTAGTCAACACTGCAGAATTGATATGACTACATTAAAATTGAGCTACTTCTCACTATTTAGTCTGAATGACCCATTTAAAACTGGATTAGGGTGGTCTTAGGAATGAATCAGAAACAAAAATGAAAATCCCTCCTGCAGTATGAAGACCTGCAGCGAGAAGCCTGAGGGTATAGCAACAATAGAGGCTTAGAAAGCTCTGTAAAGAACAGCTTCATGCCGTTCATGAAAGAAAGATATCACTCCCCATTTCCCCATAGTTAAATATTAAGTAAACCCAGTATCTTCCTGTGGAGATTGCTTTCCCAGATCTTGCAAGAGTTTTTTCTATCATATTCCTGAAAAATAATGATGTAATATTAGCAATAGTCTAGGATTCACAATACTGACAACAGGAGTTATGATATATTTTGAAAAGTATGTACATCGCCACACTTTTTACCAAACAGAAATGTAGCTCTAGCTGCAGAGCTGAGTTAATTAACATCAAATCTGTTTCAACTACCCAAAATACCATTAATCTACTACTTTTCTTTTGAGAAATAATCTATTAGAAATCAATGTTCACAAGAATTTTAAAATAAGGGTTTTTTTTATTTTTAATTAAAAATCTCAGATTAGCAGAAACACCATTGAGAATGAGTTCCAACTGATAATATCCGACCGTTATTTTAATAAATTTTCTACCTTTTTCCATCATAAAAAGAAATAATATAACCTACCAAACTGTGAATAAGGTGTTTGCGAAGATCCTGAACATAAAGCCAAGGAGTCACTCTGCATATAAATATATTTGTTGTGAAATGTATGTAGTCAGCTATGATAAACATGTTTATGCAGATAAACAACTCCTTGAGTACAATGCAGTCAGAAAAAATGCTGTTGAATTCTGCTCCAAAACACTGATATGTTGACAATGAAAAATTTACCTGGCTCTAGAAAGAAATGTGGTCCCAAACTTTTCAGCCTATAAAATGGTTCCCATGCTTATGTTTCCAAGAAGGAAACATTTTATATGTGCATCCTCCTACCTTTCCCTGAAAGAATAAAATAAGACTTAGATTGCTTTAATTGACTGGGTGTTCCTTAGGCTCAACTGAAAATAAGATTTTTTCTTTAAAGCAGTCTTCCTGAGATCTCACACACACAAAGACTTGGAGAAAGACAAATAGGGTCTGGAAAAAGATAGAGGCAAGTGTATTTTAAAAGGCTTGGTTTTTAACTTCTTCTTTTTCCTTTTAGAGTAATAATATATCTTGCCTGACAAAAATGTAAACTAGCTGAGTCAAAGGAAAGAAAACAGGTCTTGGAGAATCAGACACAGAAAAAGGAATTTCAGTCAAACCAGACATGCAGTCATTCTTGACTCCCTTTAAGACAGGTGAAGGCATCCTAAGTAGTACTAATCTGATTTTACAAAACATACCTAAAAAAGGACAGATTCTGTAAAGGAAACATAGCTCAAAAGAAATTCTTCAAGAGAAACTCCCTTGTTCCAGTGGAGAAACATACTTTCTCCCTAGATGGTAAGTTGTCCATTTATCAGGTCGAAGATTTCTGCAATTAAAGCCAAGAAATCTCTCTGGGCACTGTGGAAGTTATATTAAGAATGCTTGCATCTGTACTGCTCTCCGTGTAACACATTGCTTCTGCCATTCTTCCACTTAGAGCTCTTTGTATTTTACTTAGAAATCTCATGCAGTTTAACAAGACCAAGTGCAAGATATTACACCTGTATCAGGGCAAGCCCCAGTATCACCACAGGCCGGGGAGTGAACAGAAGGAGAACAGTCCTGCTGAGAGAGAACTGGGGGTGCTGGTTCGTGAGAGGCTGGACATGACCTGGACATGTGCATTCACACCCCAGAAAGCCAAATGTGTCCTGGACTGCATCCAAAGTAGCATGGGCTGCAGGGCAGGAGAGGGGATTCTGTCCGTCTGCTCTGCTCTGCTCTGGTGAGACCTTACCTGCCGTGCTGCATCCAGCTCTGAGGTCCCAGCACAGGAAGGACAGGGACCTGTTGGAGAGAGTCCAAAGGAGGCCACCAAGATGATCAGAGGGATGGAGCATCTCTACTATGTGGAATGGCTGAGAGAATTGGGATTATTCAACCTGAAAAAGAAAAGGCTTCAAGGTGACCTAACTGCAGCATTTCAGTACCTGAAGGGAGCCTACAAGAAAGTGGGACAGGAAATTTTTACAGGAAATTTTACTGCCAGAACAAGGAGGAATGGCTTCAAACTGAAATATGGTAGGTTTTGATTAGTTGTTAGAAAGAAATCCTCTACCTGATGATGAGTCACTGGAACAGGCTGCCCAGAGAAATTGTGGTTGTCCCACCTCTGGGAGTGTTCATGGCTGGGTTGGTTTGGGTTCTGAGCAACCTGGACTACTGGAAGCTGAAAGCAAGAAACCATGCTATGCCATGGTTTCCTAACAAGTCTGAAGAAGGTAGCAAAATTGTTTAAGAATGGCACATGGATGCATGGGATGCAGAAGGGACGATAAATAGAAAACAACAGCCATTTTCCAAAGAGACGGTGATCTGTTAATTGCATCATACAAGACAACTTTGACAAAAATGCTGGTCCAATCACCTTTCTGCAAATTTATTTATTTTTTTTTAATTTAAGCTACAGGAATTGCAGAAATGGCCCAGCAAAGTAATTGATGGAACAAAGCACCTGCAAACTGAGATAAGAAAACTCTGAGATAGAGTATCCACACTAGAAAATATCATAGTAGGAAAAGAACATGGATGTGTTAAGTAGGAAAATTTTCTATTTAATTAGAGGTTAACACTGGTGCTTGGGCATAATTGCATAAACCAGCACAGAATAAATTAGGGCTGGAATTTATAAAATGGTTCCTGATTATTAGGGTCTCTGCCACTACATTCCAAGAGGAGTGACTGGAGCTAATGGATTACCACTACACATTTTAGTATGGAATTTTATAAATTTATAACTAAAAGTGGAAGAGAGAAAAGAGATCTTTCAGTCTTCTAGACTGCAGAATGGGTTAAAAGAATGTTGTGCAAACCCAGAAAAATTGTATGTTCCCTTGGACTAGAAATGCTAGCTCAGTTTTTCTAAAACACATTTATGGCACTGTTATTCTGCTCATAAGCTGTCAAACTGCCTCTTGTCATTTTGCAGGGTTAAATGAATATTCATTGTGACTAATCCTGAAATTGAGGAGCCTTGTCCCTAACTACCCAACCACTCAAATAAAGAATTGTTCTGAGATTTTTTCTCTTGCCCAGTCTTAACACATTAAATTATTTTCTACAAGAAAGGATATCTTGTGCAAGATGGAATGATGTATCTCTTCATGTCCACAATGCAGAACATTTGGTTAAGCTATTGGAGAAGAGTGAGAGCTCTTTCAGAACATTAACTCAAACAGAGAGTAGTATCTTAGCAGTACTTAATTTTTAAAAATATTTTGGTTATTAAGTTCTTTTTAAATGCAATGCTTCAAGTGGGTTTTAGCAATGAAGTAGTTAAATGCAATTATGTGCTTAGGCGTAGTGAAAAATAGAGCTAGACTGTGTTTTACCAAGATAATTGCACACCTCCTGCATGTAATTTGAATGATTTTACTGGGTATCAATGAACTGCTAACTTTGGAATTAGATTAATATTGCTATTCTTTTCAGTTCAAAGATAAAGAAAATATGTAAGGAAAGGAGTATGTAGAAAAGACTTTTTGTGACTTCAATGAATTATAGCTTTTGTCAGCTTCTGAAAAAATGCTTCCCCTCCAAAGAAAGTCACCCTTGCTCACACATCCTAGCTACTTTCAATTTAACACTGTACATCATAAAAGCAAGAAAAATCTAAGGTTAAGACAAGAAAGTTCTTCCTTTTCTGAAAGAGATCTGTGAACAGGGCAACAGCCCTTGAAAGGGCCAGCTTCCTAATCAGAAGAAGTTCCATCAGAACTATTGAGGGAGAGGGGGAAACAACGGGGAAAATCAGTGAGACTAAGTACTTTGAAGTCCCTTCCACACAAGTAAGATTTTAAGGTTAATTTTGCAGACAAGCTTGCTGGCTTTTAGAATATAACTTTTTCAAAATATGTAACCCTTGGAATATATGCAACCCTTGGAATTCCTACTTGCATATGCTACAAAACAGAAAACAAAAACTAGCAACAGAAAAAAATGCCAACATTGCTATGTTATAGATGCCCAGCCAGGCTTGTTGGTGGCCTTGGACATGACTTGATGTGCAATCAGTTCTTTGATCACTGATTGCTACAGGAAGACTCAAGAGAATAAACCAATGAAGGTACACAGAATGGTATCTCTTTTGCTTCTTAGGGCAACACGGGACATGAAAACTCTTTTTGCAGCTGAGCAGGAGCATCTAAGTATCTAACAGATAGTAAAGCAAGCCAGAAACTTCAGTCTCTCTCTAGACAGGAGATTGAAAATGCACCTTTGGTCAGCACTGTGGTTCAATCTGTGCCAGAAACCTTGCACATCTCTCTCCCAGATTTGCATGCACTGACCCTTTGCCTTCTTCCAGGCTTCATTAAGGTTTTCTGAGTCCCACTGCTGGGCTGAGTTTAAAAAAATAGCAGGTACTGATCATATCAGTCTCATCATCTAATAAACATATTTATATGCCCATGCAGTTAAGCTAAGCATCACAAAGAAAGTCATAAGTGAATGCTCTGGGTTCATACCGTTTATGCTGTGTGTTTCCAATGCTACGTTTTTCACTTTCTCTTTTAGACACTGGTTAGTGGCAGCAGGTGTTGCATCAACCTAAAATGGCCTGTGAAGATGCTTCCCTTAATCTACAAAGGAAAACAAAAAACTATATGCACAAAAGAAAGTTATGAATAGAGTTGAGGATTTTTTTTTTTTTTGCATGAGAGTTTTATAAATTAGTAACATTACTACTGGAATATTTAACAGTATTTTAGCTGTAAGACTATTGATTTTATTCACCTTTTTTGGTTGGAATATCGTAGTTTAAAGGCATCTTTGACTTAATGGAAGATTAGTTTTAAAAAACAGGAAAAAATGGTGTATTTCTTTCTTTCACTTTCTTCTTGTAAAACAAGGCAACAAAAATCCCTCAAAAAAGAGTAAAATCTTCTTGTTTAGCCAAAATGAAATTCGGCTAATGCCTAATTATCTGTGTATCATGAATGGGATTCACACCCACCCTGAAGCCAAATCCTAAATTTAAAGCCAAAGTCAGACATTAATGAAGCATAAAATGAAGAAAAAAAGCAAACAAGTTGATATCATAGGCTTTACAACAATTTTGTTGGACTTTACACAATATATTCTTCTGTGCAGCCAACAACTGTAATCACAGTCAATCTAATTCTGCACAATCACAAAAGTAAGACATTCCATAAAATCTTACCCTTTGTGTCAATCCATTCTTAGTACAAAAACTTGATCTTTTTTAAAGAGGAGAAACCTCCTGTGGCCTTCCATGAGTCCAGTAAAAAATCAACCAAAGATTAATTTCCATTCACCTTTTCTCATCTACATGTGATAAAGTCCTTGGCCTATTCAGCTGGGCATTATCTGATTCATATCAATGAATCTATGCAGGTGATGTCTTTAAAAATTCAACATTTTATTATCTGTAAGACTTCTTTTTGGCTTGTATTTTGTGGTATTTGACACACATAAGTTACAAAATACATCCTAGGGAAGGATTTTCTGTTCAGTGTCATGCTGACAACTTAGAGCTCATATTTTAAAAAATCAATGTATATATGTTACATTAAGCAAGTGAAGTTATAGTAAATATTTTTAAAGTTGAAGACCTCTAATGTAAAATAAAATATAAGCAATATGGTGTGAACTCTGTGTTCTTTCCTCTAGAATGTATTTCAGATGTGTTGTGTCTTTTGGCTCTTTGGGATTAAGTATATTGAAAACAGGAAAATTATTAAAGGTTAAGTACTGCATTTTTCATTATAAATTTCCTCTGCACAGTAATGAAAACTGAATAAGCAGATTAAAAACTGATTTAAAAATTAATCCTCAAATCTTTTCTTCAAGAGATTTTGGTCTTCAATTAGTAACTCAAGATTTATAAAATTCACATTGCAGAGATCAAGATTTACATTACTGTCATGCCTGTTGCAAATAGCCTGGGTATAACTGACATGAAATGAAAATATTTCCTCATCCTATTTTAATATCAGACTTAATGAGTAAAATAAAAATAAACTATATATTAATTTGCTCACACTAATATTCATTGGGAAGAAATTGTTGTCACACTAACTTATCCCAAAAAAAAAATTGTTTCTAGAACAACAAAGTTTTTTCTAGAAAAAATACAGTTCTGACAGCTTTCAGATAAGACAAAATTCAGAAGTAGGTGTTTTTATTGACTGAATTTGAAATACTAAGTAAAATCCTGATCCCACTGAAAACTTTGACTAAATGTTCAATGACTGAAGTAACATAATTTCACCTGTTTTGAAGAAAAGTACATTATATTTGATGCTTTCCAGAATCTCATACTTTTCTTCCTCATTGGTATGAAAAACTTGTAGATGTCATCTGTCTAGCAAAATCACTTTAACTGAGGGATAATTTTAGAGTTTTTACTATTCCTTCTTTTTCTTGGTCAGCATGAAACAAATTTCTCCTTAAAAACATTGACTACATTGATAACTAAAATACATTAATGCTATTTTGGAGAAAATACAGAACCAAAGCTCACTAGAACTTTTTAAAAAGTGAATGGGAATCTGTATATCTTAACCAGATCCTTCCTTTTTGCTTCCAAGTTTTAAAAAAGTAGTCTTTTAAAGAAAATACTTTATTTTACTTTCCTAATTTATTTTTAGATCTAAAGTTGGTAAAACAAACAAATAATCAGCAATAGAAACCACAACCTAAAAAAAAAAAAATTAAGAGATTTATTTCTATCTTTCAGGCTATTATCAGTTCAGTAGACACTGAATACTATAGGTATTGGTTTCTTTTATAGCTACTGAGGTGTGGTTTAGTATCCATAGTGCGCCATATTCAAGTGCATCAGATTTCATTCCATTTTCCTACCTGCCTCTAGCAGTGTTTTACAATATACAGAACATGTCTGCTTATATAGATTATAGAGAGGAAATGTACTATGTAGGTAATACCCTTCTCCTTATTAATCCAAAACAACCTGATAGTTGTTGACAGATACTGACAGACTGCACTGAAATGGAAAAAATTATTTTTCTTTCTTTTCTGATCCCCCTTTCTTTTCGTTCACCTCCAGACATGGTCCATCCAGAAAAGAAATGCAAAGTTGTGGATTTCAACTCAGTGTGATTCAGTCAATGGGACTTCTACTCTGCTGGGAGATAATGGGAGCTAGGATCATAATTTTTATTTGTGTTGTCAAAAAATGCATCACACACTTCCTCTGAAATAGTCTCCATATGAAAAAAGGTCTAACTTGGCCCAAAGGACTACCTCCAAAGATCTGAAAATTCCAGATGTGGTATTTGGGCTAGCCTATATTAGGAAAAATTTGGTTTGTAATTTTGATCCACTTACTACTGTAGTAAAAAAATGAGGCATCTCTCTTCTTTTACTTCTATTCCAGACTTTGTCACCAAAGGCAGACTTGCCTAGAAGGTAGGTAGTCTCGTTAGTGTGTAATGTTATGTCTAAATGTATTTATTATCTCCAAACCCATCAGACTAATTGGTGAGATATGGAGTGTAATGTTCTGGACATGGCAACATAGACATATGCCTTGCTAAGATGGTTTATGGTTAATGAATCAAACCCCAGACAGAGAACTCAGATCACTTTTAAACAACATCAGTAAAACTCCTGGGACAGCAAGAATTGTGGGTTTTTCCCCCCTGGGAGTTTAGGGGAAAAAGACCCTCCACCATTGCATAATCTAGTCTGACTTCCAATACTGTAATATTTATTTAATTTCAACCATACTGAGTCAATTAACACATCATTGGTGGGAGGAAAACCTCCAAAAAAGGTTTATTTGAAGATGTCAGGAAAGGGACAACTCACCATTTCATTTGATTCTTTATCTAACAATTAAACACCACCATTGTAAAAACACCCTGTCTTATTTTAGAAACCAAAAATAAAATCAGCGTAGTTTTCCTCTTTTGGAGTATAAATCTGTGTCCACTTGCTATACCTATTTTAAAGACATTTTAGACTATTAATTTAAGTTTGTACAAAGGTATTAATTGAAGGACGGGTAAAAAACAAAAAACGTAAAAAAAATAAACCCAAAATCATTCTTTTATAGCAGTTTAACTCTTCTTTGGAGATAGAAGATCAGATTTATAAAAACAAACTGAAAGCAACATTTACCATTTGCGTTTCTCAGAACACTTTTGCATTTACTTAGGATTCCCTGTGACTTCAGAATGGACCCAGAAGAAGTCTTTCTGTGAAGCAGGGTCTCACCTGCTCCTTTTTATACCTGAGTGTCTGAAGTCCTACAGCTTTAGACAGCTCTTCAGGCATTTACTTTTCTCCCTGAACACTCCAGTTATGTTTCTTGGTAAGAAGGGCAGTAAGAGTCCAGTCAAACCTTTATATTTTATATGTACGGGTGACATATTTCAGCAAAAGATGGAAAAAATGTACAGTGACATTTGAAATGCACTGTGGATGATTAAAAATAATCTGCAGTGCTCAGTTGCTTTATCACAAAGACATAAAATCTGGCTGTGTAAATCAGCATTGTTTTAGGAACAGAAAATCACTGACCGAGTGCAGGATTTGGAGAAGAGAACATTGCCCTATTTACCAAGGAATTATGAAGCATGCAACTCATTGCAAAGTATTGATTGTTTCAAGGCTTTTTGCTACACTCTCTTTGTATTATCAGGAAAAGCAACTATCTTGAAATGACAGTCTTGAAACTATTTGGGAAAAAAAAGCATGTAACCTTTTGTTTTTGACATCATGGAAGGGGGTCAGTTAGTCATGAAACTGTTTTGACCCTTTAATGTTTTCTCCTTAAAACATTAGTCCAATTTGAATGCATGCACAAACAGTAAGTCATATTCTCCAATATGAGAGAAGATGAATGGCAAAAAGCACTGTTTGTGTTGGTATTTGCTGATAGTGCATAGCCAAATAGCCAAATTAAAAATATTGTTGCAAATTTTTTCGTGTGCCTGCTTATTTCCCAAGCCTCTAAGATTTAAGAAGCATCAAAGTACAATTGTACTGAAAGATATGTCTAGTCTTAAATTAGAGTTGTACAAATATGTAGCTGAGATACATGGGGAAGAATCTCTCTTAAGGTGGCTTTGTTTTCCACATACTACACTTAATTACTAGATGATTAATTCAGAGTAATTACTTAAATTCTATACATCTAATTTTCATGAGATTATTTTTATCTTATTTTTAAATTTTACAATTAAATTCTCTAATCTTTTTGTTAGCTCCATCAATGTTCTAATTACCTATAATATCATTTGATGCAGAGAAGAGTTTCACTATGTGCCACTGGTTTTGGATGGCTGACCGTAGCTTTGAATTAGGCCCCATTACTGTGTCTGATGATCTGAACCTAAAACAGTTGGGCCTGTGAGTGGTTATATCAGTGCAAGAGGAATACATTGTCTTTTGAAATAAGTTTCATGAGCTCAATTTCACATGTGACAGAACAGATAAATAAGTGCACTTTGTCTATATAAAACCTTTTTTTTAAACAGAATTTCTCTGTCATTTTATATTGTTTACCTTCTCTGAATCCACACCTGATTTTCTGTAGGTTGGGACTATTCCATTCCAAATATGTGAGTTTTAGAGAGTAATGTTATTATGTGTAGGAAACAAAATGGAAATTGTGTCTTTTTTATTTTTGCTTTTACGGTTGATTTTGGGAGCTTTTCTTTCCAAAGTGGCAGTGGTGATTCTTTCTTTTCCCAATCCCCTATAATATGTTTTTCCTATGGTCCTTCCATGTTCTGGCAATCCAGTCCACAAATCTAATATACCCAAACTACCTGTGCTAGTTATCATATGTAATCTTGCTGCTGTGAAAAAGTCTGAAAAGTCTATATTGTCAAGATCTCTCTCATAGCTAAAACAAGGATTATGAGAATGAATTTTTTCCTTCCACAAAGACAATTCAAACTCTAAGGGACAACTTGAAATAAAAAGACTGAAGTCAGCGATGACACAGCTATGATTTGTGCTGCCAAAAGCCTTTAAGGAGTTCTAAGAAACACAATTTTTAAAGACCACTAAAGCATTTTGTCTTTCCTTGTAAATTCAAAGCACACAAGCTTTTCTGTTCCCTTGACCTAGCACTTGCACATTTCATCTTACCCAGGATTTCCAGTAGATCAAGAACACTGAACTCCTGTGGGCTGTTGCAGTTTCAGTAACACATTCGACATTCTGACAGGAAATAAAACCCCATCATTTTCTATTCTGCTGTTTCCAAGTGCACAAATGATAAAATAAATTAAGATTTGTAAATGTTATTTATTCCATGAACTTTGGAAGATGCAATAGAAGGGAACACAAATAAGATACCTCTCAGCAAGATTGCACTCAATACAGAAAACACAAGTTACTTCATTATCACAGAAATAGACTGCAATACCTGCCTAAGGTGGTAATGGTTCTTCCTAAGCTCACTTAAAATTCAAACACAAATATCGAATTGCAATGTCTTTCAAGAAAGCTACATCTTACTTGAAATTTATTCATATAAGTTTTAAAAAATATCCCTCGGGGAAATAGACCCTCAATTTTTATTTCTTCAGAAAAAAACAGGAAGATATCTATGAGGCTAGAAACATAAGACCCAAGAGAAAGAAAGGAAGGCCTTGCAAATGGCACTGAATCCCAAAGCAGACACTTCTAAAACCGGTAATTCACTCAGTTCTTACTGTTTTAACCTTCTAATTTTCTCTTATTTCCCAAACTGAAATTGAGCCTCTTTCTTTTCAGATCGGGCACTGAAGGATTTATATTTTATAGTAATAATACTCAAGAAGCAATTCAGGTATGAGTGAACACAGCTACTTATGTTTTCTAAATAATTTGTGGCAATCCTTTCAAAGCAATTCACATAGCCTGCATATTTGTGTGGATTGCTTACCCTCAGACAGTGGAAAACACCCACAGTGCATAACCCCAAACCAATATGGCAATAACTGTAAGAGAGTAATAGCTAATTTTACCTGGTATAAATGAAAAGGGACTTCACAGGATTAAGTACTGTGAAAGTTGCCTAATTGTTTTCAAACTGAACTGGCTTTTAAACACATCCTATGAACTGCTTATAGGAATCTGGTTTCCAGAAGTCATTACTGACCAGCATTTCTTAATGTCAGAGACAACTTCTAGACATGCTAAAGGTGAAACTTTCAAAATGCCTGCTCTCCTGGGATACCCTTCTACAAGTACAGGTAGGAGTTAGACAAACAGTATATGCATTTTCAAATTAAGGAAAAGAAGAAGAAATGGTAGCAAAAAACAATCATCAGACTTAAAGGGAAAGAAAGACAAAATCTATATGTAGGTTCCATTTTGCATATTTTAATCAATGCTCAAAACATTTATGTTCACTTTAAGGCAGGAAGACTCTAGTCCAGTGTCTGCAGAGTGACAATTATTTTTAAACATTAGGTTCAATTGAATCAAGTACAGTTGTTTAAATTAAGAAGCTTAATGACAGAATTTTCATTAACCGCTAGTCTCAAAGGCAAATGAATTTTAAATTATTTTAGAGATTTATTTTAACTGTAAAACCTCATAACCTGCTTTTATGTTACTCACTCTTAGAAAGAACTATAAAATGAATTCTAAAAAAATGGAAAACATTTAATACTGTAAACAATTTTCATGCAATCAAATAAAGAAATGGTGCAGTTCTAAATTTAAAGTATGACCTTTTATAATCTTGCAGAATGCCTCTAAATTACAATTCATTTTTGATCTTCTTACTACCATACCTTCAAACCAATAATCATCACTTGCTTTCATCAAATATTTTTCAGCATAGCCTAATACCACTCAAGTGTTAGGAAGGTCTTTTCAGCAAGATGCAAACAACTAATAATGGGAAAGTTCATTGTGCAGTATTTAGAAGTTACTGACTCTACATGGAGAAAATTACTCTTGTTCAACAACCCTTTTCACAGGTGAATGCCTGATTATGTAAACATCAGTTTATAAGAACATCAGGGTAATTTTAAGTCTGCAAACAGGACTACGGGAGTAAATTACAAAGGCATGTAATTTATATGGTTGGAGCCTAGAAGTTGGCCAGAACACAGTAGTAACTCAAATGGAAAATAGTATGTTAGATGCTTTACAGTACTACAATCAAATTTCGTATTTTGAATTTAAGATTAATCTTATTTATCTTTACCTATCATAAAAATTAGACTTTATTTTAAAGCTCATCATAAGGTTTCATACCATAGAAAGAGGTATGTCTCTCGCAAGAATGCCTTCATGTAGATGTATGACATCATGGCAACTTCATTTCAGACAAGGTTAAGATGAAACCCCAGTGACACATGTTTAATATACAGTGGGTCTGATGACAACAAAAAAGCACTGTATCACGAAAACAGAAAATATTTAGAATTAAACAAGCAATTTTAAAATGTAATCATCTTATAGACTGCTCAGACAATATTTACATTCCACCATCATAGAAAAGCTAGAAAAATTATAATGATTGCCACAATTTCACAGCTAAATTCAAGGCAATGTAATTTCCAGATTTCCTTTTTGTATAACACAGACTAGTGTTATAGCCCCAAAAGGCCTGAAGAAGCATATTTGCATAAGCATTTCCCAGTAACATTTCTTAACTTTTTACCACTAATAGGAAATAAAAAGAGGAGTTCTCCGCTTGCAGTTTACCAATAAAATATGCATGTCTGAGTGATGGACTATACTGGTGGAAGCCAAATCAGTACAAACTGCATTAAGTGTAAGGTCTTGTGCCTGGGAAAGCATAATCTGGGAGTGCAGCACAGGCTGAAGTTTACCTGCCTCGGGAGCAGCTCTGTGGAAAGGGGCCTGGGGGACCTGCTGGACAAGATCAATATGAGTGTACAGTGTCCCTCTGCAGAAAAGAAAGCCATTGAGATGCTGGGTTGAATCAACAACAGTATCACCAACAGAAATAAAGAAATCATTATTCTACTATACTCAGCACTTTCCCGGCCACAACTGGAACAGAGTGTTCACTTTTGGTTCCTGCAACAGATAACAGATGTGGACAGGCTGGAAAGGATCCAGAGAAATCCACAAAGATGACCAAAGGACCAGGAAGCCTGATGTATAAAAATGGCTGAGAGAGCTGAGTAACTTTGAGAAAAGCCTGCTTAGGTAAGACCTTATGACCATGTTATGACATTTAAGAGGTGGCTACAAGATGGAGATTGCCTTTTTACGAGGGGTAAAATGCACCCCTGGGGATATTCTGATTGGACACAAGAGAAAAATTTTTCACAAGAACATTCAGCCATTGAAATAATCTCCACAGGCATGTGGCAACTTCCCTGACATCAGAGAGTTTGGAGATCCACCTAGTTCAGATGCAGGTTCCTCTTGCCTAAATAGTGCTTTATGCTGAGAAAGTTTGACCTATATCATCCCTGAGGTCCCTTCTAACCTGGAATTCTGTGATTTAATACCTTCTACCTCTTTTTTGGATCTTGATGATTGATCCTTTGAAAAGCAAAATAGTGGGGAGTTAAATTAATTTGATGTCTCAATGTTTTACTCCTTGTGTATCACTGAATCCTCACATGTATGAGCACCACAAGATTTTAAAGAAGTTTAAGACTGGCAAGGGAATTACCTTTGGCTTTTTATGAGATGACAGAACTTGAAGTCAATTAACATTTTCTGAATTTAGCAGCTGGGAATTAAATACTCTTAAAGGTAACTGTGTGTCTTTTCACTGATTTCTGGTGATTATTGTGGGTTTGATTGAAGCCCTGACAGAGAGGTATAACAAGACGTTGTTTATCTTGTAATACGTTCTTTATCTTGAATATTCTGAAGCCTTACAAAGATGATATTTTTTCTAAGCCTAATGTGCTTTGAACAATTCTAGTTTGTATACATCTGGAAGCCATATATTTGTCTCTCTTTGCTACAACTCAAAGTATGTGGAGTGAAAAATAAGCTCATTTTAAAACAACAGAGAGTTAGTGGACAAGTCCTCTCATGTTGAACAATAGCCCAAAATACATCATAGCTGAGTAAAGGATTTATTTATATCCCCATTGCATAGTAGGTGTTACTGAGGTTTGTCTTAAAAGGATGAGACTGTATGGCAGTTGTGTATATTGAAGTTGTTTTGCCATAAAGAAGAAGATCTGTAATGGTTCCCTTCACAAAAATGAACAGCATAAGTACTTTATATTAAAGTTGGAAGAAGCAATTAGTGTAAAAGAAAATAATATTTTCCTGTATCTGCACTAGCTGATGTGACAGAACTTTCATGAAGGCTATGAAGTTCTGTAAAACTCTGACATTTGCTAAATATTGTTTAATGACAGCGACATTTTAGCCTAATTTGTTCTTCTAATAGATTTCATTAAAAATATTTCATTTACCTTAATTTCCCATCTACCTCTCTTTAATGCATTTGTTCATTTGCTACTGCAGAGAGTAACCTAATCCAAACTTTTAAGATTTTGAAAAGTACATTTAAAATAAAAAACATTGTAAATTTACCAAGATATTGGGGTAAAAAACTCTAGGAATTTTATGGGATTATTTTTTCATTTATTACAATGACAGTAAGTCATTATGTCCAAGATAACTGTTTTGGTTAGTCCATGTGTATATGCCAAGGGTTATCCCTGGAAACAGATTCATATATTATTATGAAACTGCAATTTATAACACATATTCTTTCCTAAGAAAAATCTTTAATAATGATCTCCTGTAACGAACATGATGAATTCAAGAATCAGAGTAGAAATTTTTCTCTCAAGATCTTCTTACAAAAGCAATTAGAACTCACAGAATGCAATAAGGAGGCTGGGACATTACAATGCTATTGGCTGAATATAACCTGACTTCGGGGAAAGAAAAGATTGAATGTTGATGTGAGGCTAAAACTCTGAACAGGAACTCAATAAATTCATATTCTACATCAGCATATTACCATCCATATTCTTTGCATCCCTGAATCTACCAGAAAAAAAATTTCTGTGCCTCTGCAGCAGTATATGGAAGTTTTGGAAATTCATTGGAACAAATACACTCTTCAGCTGCATTAAGGATTTTAGTCCCTGACATTTTTGCTGAAAATAGTGGAAGCTTATCCAAAAATCTAAAAATTTCTCTTACTGTCGTTAGCATACAGTCTACATAAAAGAAAATCTATATTTTCCAGCCTACATAAAATGTGTCCCAATTCCCCTTTTTAGTTCTTCATTCTAGAACACAGTTTAGTCCCTTGGTGTTGATCATCCATCACATTTTTCCCATTCTGTTACAAAATTTCTGTCTACTCCCATGTGCTTTCAAACAGACTTTTTTTTGCATCTGCTTTGCTGCTTCAACTTTTTTGAATCCATGTGTCTCACCAAACTGTTCAATGGCTTCAGTTTTTCTTTAATTGTGAACTTTAGGCCCTCAGTATACACACTGCTGGGTAATGTAGTATTCTATTGACAATAGAAGACCCTGTAGACCTAAGTCAGTCTGTTTTGTAGGCACAGTTTCCAATTTCCCAATTAAAGCACATTGAGTGTGTATCATTACTCTTATTGAGACTAATACACAAAGTAATTTTTCTTAATTTCTAACTAAACAATTTTCAGATAATACTAAAGTACTAAGTTACCAGCCCCTATAAAAACCTATTTTACTGCTTCAGTTTTCATGGTCTGCTTATTCTTTTTATGAGATACCATGCTATTTCTCTATATGGATGATGTCTTCCAGGTTTGTGTCATGGATAAGCATAGTTGCCTAGTTCAACTGACGTTATGATAGGGTCACAAATTAAAACGTTATGTAAGTTCACATGTATTTGTTGAAGGACCCTAGTAATCATTTCTAGCTCTTAAAGTCTGCTTTGAGCACAATTTACTGTCATCTTCCATGTAGACAATTTCTTACCACTTCACACATCTTTTACAAATCCCAGTCTTCTTCTTACTTGAGGTGAGCAGGAATGTATTCACTGGCACTGCTACTTCAGATTCCAAAATCCACATGTTTCAGGAAATGATTCAATTCTTCTAATTGTCACTGTTCCAAGTCCTTCCAAGTCCTAACCTAGGTTCGTCTGTTTCTGTTGGCCACATTTTCTAGTGCCCCAGTTTATTTCACAGAGTCTGAGGAACTATTTATGTTCTTCACTTGTACATGTGGAAATATGGGCAGAATTCAATTTCCTTGAGTATGGAGGTGAGTATCATAATTAAAAGAAACATAAGTTGCTCAAAAGTCTGAGTCTGAGCACTTTTCACAGCTGAACTTGGAGAATGGATTTCTCTTTAAGTTCAAACTCAGGTCACTGTAAAGCTTAATCTATTAATCCATGTGAAGAACTGGTTAACTATAGTGATCATCTCCATGAAAAAGCTTCCTGACTTCTGAGAAATAAATGTCCATATTTCTGGTCAACATATAAAAAGTCTCTTTGATGTTAACCCACTGCAGAAGCTAGATGATATTCAGAAGACAGACTACAATTTTCCAGCATGCTGTATTTTAAGAAGCCATAGTTAAGCTGGATAGAGAAGTAAAAGTGCTCATTCTGCCAGAGTGTGCATGGAACAATGGTTTGGCTAAGAATTCTCAAAAATAGATGGAAAAATGGAATGTTTTCATTTTTTTTTACTTAGTAGAGACCTAATTTCCAATTAGGCCAAGATAGAAGACAAAAATCAGACATCAACAAAACAGTTTCATTCATGTAGACCAGGTTGAAAAAAATCACAAGCTACAGCTTCAGATTGTGTACAAAAAGAGTTCACGTAGCAGTGATACAAGCCACATATGTTTAAAGCTAATGAGATAGGTTTCATGATTAATTGACAGTGATGAAATAAGCCCCAATTCAGTATTGCATGTAATAGCTTCATAAAATTATTTCTTTCCCATTAAATGGGGGGAAGAAAGCATCCATTAAAATATTTTATTTATTGAAAGCAAACCACTAATTTCCTTAGCACAGAGGCATAGAAATGAGCTATCCATTAGAACAGCAAGAACTATCAGCTCACATCACAAGTAATATCCTCTTCTGCAATTTTTCTGCAGTATGTCTGCCATAATGAATGTGGCTTTTCATTCTTATTAATTTTTAATAAGATTTTTTGTTTACTATATTTTTGTTTACTATACTTTCTTGTTTACTATATTTTAACTTCTTTCAAAGTTATGCAATTTTTCAATGAGTTGCCTGAAACCTGTTCTACCACTTCAAAGGTAAGCTCTACACTTACCTTTCTTTATGGCAATATCAGTTTAAGGAGTTGCCGCTTTTAACCCATGCTAATTTCCTCATTTATATATAAGACAGTTTAAAATGAGGTACATGGGGTCAGCTGTTGGCAGGAAGGCTACAATGAACAGCCAGATGGCAGAACTACCAAGCTACTACCATATAAGAGGTAGTGCACCTAAGCAAGATTTTCACCTTTGCCAAAACATTAGTGTTTGGGTGTGTTTTAAGCTCCCCCCATTTATGGTTGCTCCCTCTCCCCCTCTTTGTGTAAAATGGTCCGTCCCTCCTCCTTCTCCTCCCCCTCCGCCTGACAATCATCCCTTTCTCCGCCCAGGTTATATAACTTTCTGCTGAGTCATTCCCCTAACCCCACCCCGGGGCCTGTCTGTCACTCCGAGGCCTCACCCTTCCATCTAGAAGCTTCCAGCTAAGGCCTTGGGTGATAGGCTGGTCCCTGGGGACCCCTCCCTTCCTCCTACCTCATTAGGTATCTCCCCTGTTTGTCACTCCTGTTACCACTCCCATGTTGTTCCGTCCCTCTGTTACCACCCCCGGTTAAAAGGCCGTGCACATAGTGTTTGGGTGCTTTTTGGGGTAAATCTGCCTTCAAGCTACAGTTGTCTGTAAGGACTTCTAATAAATTCGGATCAAAGATTCCCCCAGAAGGATGGCTCCTTTGCTTCTGTCGACGTCGCTCCACATCTCTCCCCATCTGGTGGGTTTGTACCCACAGGCCATAGCTCGTGCCCACAGTGGCCAACAAGAGTGGCCTCAGCGGCCCACAGTGCCAAGGACACTGGGCTAGCAGGCAATCGGGAAGGCACCACAACACATTAGCATGTCTGCATTGTTGTTGACAAGAGAGACAATCCTCTTGTCTGGTGATTCAGTCATAAAAATTCATTAAGTAACAGCTACTGAACTGAGCAGTTCATGTTCCTTTACTGGGTCTAGAGAAATGTCGAGAAAAAGGACAGGCCATGCAGGAGGAATATGGGAATGTTTTCAGAGTATGCAGGGATGCAACCACTAAGGCTTAGGTCCACTTGGAACTGAATATGATAATATATGTCAGGACAACATAAAGGACTTCTTCAAGTACCAGCACTTTATTCAGTAGGAAAAGGAAGACCAGGAAAAATGTGGGCACACTGCCAAATGAGGTTAGTGCCCTTGGGATGGAGGATACGGAGAAGATGCAGTTACTGAATGTCTACTTTCCTTCAGTCTTTACTGCTAAAGACAACCTTCACCAACTACAAGCCATGGGGGCAAGAGAATGTTTGGAGAAAGGAAGATTTTTCCCTTTTGCAGAGGTGGATGATATTAGAGATCATTTAGGCAAATTTAACATCGAAAAAATCCAGGGGCCCCATAAGTGCTGAGGGAGCTGGCAAATGTTATTGCTAAGCCAATTTCCATCACTTTTGAAAAGTCTTAGATGGAAAAGTGTTTGAGGACTGGAAGAAATACAGTGTCACTCCAGTTTTCAGAAGGCAACATAGAAACTAGTGGCCAGTTAGCCTCACCTCCAACCTTTGAAAGGTGATGGAACAGTTCATCATGATTGTCATTTCTAAGCACATGGAGAAAGGTTATCAGGAGTAGTAAATATGGATTCATTAGGGGGAAATCATGTTTGACTAGTCTAATGGCCTTCTATGATGGCATAACTGGCCAGACAGATGAGGGGAGAGCAGAGGATTTTGTCTCCCTTGGCTTCAACAAGGCTTTTGACACTCTTTTACATAACATGCTTATAGATAAGCTCAGGAAGTGTGGGTTGGATGAGTGGGCAGTCACATGGATTAGGAACTGGCTCAATGGCAGAGCTCAGAGGGTTGTGATCCACTGCAAAGTGTGTAGCTGTAGCTCTGTAGCCAGCGGTGTCCCCAGGAGTCAGTATTGTATCCAGTCTTGTTCTTCTCCATCAGTGACCTTGATGAAGGGATAGAGTGCTCCCTCAGCAAGTTTGCTGATGATAGAAAGCTGGAGGAGTGGCTGATAACCCAGATTGCTGTGCCGTCATTGAACAGGAATGCTCTCTAGACCCTGTTCCTGGTTTTTAGGGAAGTGAAAACAAAAAAACCCATTTTATTTTACAAGTTCTTTAAAATTGCCAAGTCCAAAACTTACTGAAATCAAACTACTGTTATTCTAACTGGGTGCTTTCAATACAGCCCAAAGAGGAAAACATGCACAATAAAATAGAAGTGAACACACAACTGAGAAATTCCGTTCTTTTGGTAGGAATGATGCTATAACGTGGTGGACTACTCAACTGAATCCCTAGAGAATGTGGTAGAGGGAGGAGGAAGTTAAAGGGAAGGATGAGGAGGTCCCTCTGCTATGATTTACTTCCTTTTGCCATGCAAGGTAATTCAGAAGTCAAGGAGAAAGCCATGCTCATTATGGTCTAACATGAGTTGTTTTGTGAGTGTGTCCCCCAGAGCAAAGCAGCTAATCAATATCAAGACATTTTTGAGCATAAATATCCAAATGATAAAAAATGGCTTTTATTCTTTTATTTTCTCCTTCAATTTCAAGTCCCATTAAATAAAAGAAAAAAATTAAAGGATTTTTTAATTGAAACTTGCCATATTAGATCAATTGTCTAAATATTTTATGTCAATGATCCTGTGAAAAATAACAAATTGCCGTTGTTCATTCAGACTTGCAGTAGCACTTCACTCCTGAATTCTTTCTAATTTTCTAAGAATATGATCACATGAATCCCACTTGCTGAACGAATTGAAAATATTATCAGTCATGACTAGAAAAAACTAATTAAGAAGTGCATAGAACATAGAAACAAAGATTAAAAATGCATATTCCTTAATTTAGAGTCATTATTGTGCATAATCAGCAGCATTCTTGTGATTGAAGGCACTCCTGAAAAACTATGCACATGATTTAACAAGTGGTCTGATCTAGACATCAGCAATTACTTAAGATTGAAAAATCAGAAATGCCTCTATCATAAGAACAGCTGTACAGGAGATTTGCACCTAGAAATAGTAAGGTATTTTGAGTTCAGTAATAACAGAAGATGATTGAGGAACTTTGAAGCTTTCCAACTTCTTCTGTGTTAGACTTGGGATAAAATTAAACAAGGCTGTGAAGATTTTCATGCTCCTTCTTCTTCCTTTTCATAAAATCGGAGAACCATTAATGTTGGAAAAGACCTCCAAGATCATTGGGTCCAACCTTTGACTGAGCCCCACAATACTAAACCATAGCAATAAATGCCACATCCAGTCGTTTCTTGAACTCTTCCAGGGATGTGACTCTGTCAAATCCCTGGACAGGTTGTTTCAATCCTTGATAAATCTTCCAGTGATAAAAAAAAAAGCACTTCCTTGCACTTAGGCTCTTTATCATTATACAAGCTGCAGTGAATGAATGAGGAGAACGAGAGTTGGAAGACCACTAGAAGATAAACGCACAGCTCAATGACACATACTCACAAATGTATTAACTGGATAGGCATTGGGAATAGTACAGAAATCCTCACTCACATGAACCAAAGCTTAATCCCCTAAATCCAATTTAGCCCAGTACATCATAAGCCCAGGAAAAGAGGTAATTTGGACCAGTTGTCATGAGGTTAAGGCCTGCCTGGTACTTTGTGGCAGCACTTCCTCAGCCTCTGCCATTCATGTGGAATCAGGCAGCCATGTATTCTCCCCCTGCTCCATCTGCTAATGTTTGCACTGTTTATGGTTTTGTCAACAAGTCTGTCAGCCAAAGTAGCCCATGAGCTCACCATATCTGTTTCAGTTTTGACAAAGAAAGTAGGACTGTCCTCAGAGAGACTGTAAGGGATGCAGAAGAGCAGTGATGAAACATGGATATACCATATGATCATAGAGCTGTGTAAGTTGTTACTTTTATCACCTTATTGGTCCAAAAGACTTGTCAGGATCCTCCTGGTCTCTTATGTATATTTCTAGATATATATAAAATAATATGCTGTGAACAAAAAGACCCCTCAGCATCCTGATCTTAGTTGGCAAAATTCGGCTAACCCAACTTCCAGTTCACTATAATCTGCCAGAAAAAACCCCACGAACATAACAAGTTCTCATCTTTTCAAAAGCAAATATTGTGGATGTTTTCTGTCCCTCTGGAGCACCATCATGGAAACCCGAAACCATCTCTTGACATAAGTATAGAATCACTTGCTTTTCCCTCTCTGCTCAGACACTACTTTTATTTTACTTTTTACCATCTAAGGATAATTTCATCAGTCTGATTTCTCTCCTGTACCTCAGGTGCTGTTTTATCCGTGAGCATTAACCATGGTATCCAAGGAGTTTTATTGAAAAATGCAATATTTACAAAATATTTACAAAATCGAAAGCCTTGAAGAGAAAGGCATATTAAAATGATAAAACAGGTTATGTGTATGATACATATGTATGAAGCTTGTTCAAAAGGTGTGATGAGTCTGATAGTTTTAAGCTTTTTCTGGAATTGATAGCTGTCACTCTCTACCTGTTACCTTGACTTCCCTTGTCTTCAGTGAGAAGTGGGAAAAAGGAAATAAGTAATTTTTGATTTATTTGCTACCAACAGTCAGAGGAAAGAAGTGACAAGGCTGAAGATTCCCCTTAACTTGCTTTGCATTCAGCCAGGATAAAAAGCTTTTGTCTTACCTGAATAACTGGGGCCTTGTTTATTTGGTTGTTTGGTTTTTTCTTTCTTGTATTCCTATATGTTTAGTATGTAAAAAAGTGTGTTCAGACTACCAGCTTGTAGCTGCTCAGAGATGACCAATATGAAATATTTGCCAATAAAAGAGTTTCATATTTCACTTTACACAGAAGTTGCCACTGCTGTTTCTTTCAAAGACATGAGATGGTGCTTTCCTCTGAGCTAGGATATTAGAGCCTGGAGATCATTTGTCCTGTTTGAGTTTATTTGACTGATTTAGATGGCTGCGTTACGGAGTTCAGCTAGTCATGCTCTCTCTTTTGCTTAGATGTTGCACTGAAGATTTCATACTCCTGTTATGTCTTCCATCTCTTTGATGCTAAAAACCCCTCAACCACTATAGGAGGCATCTAATATTGATCAGTTTCTCTTAAGGTCACTGTCCTCTTTCTTCTCCCTATCTTCTTCAGAACATAGGGAAAGTGGATCTCTGATTATCAGCAAGGATGCCAAGTGATAAATTAGCATCAGGATTGCATCCAGGAGCTGTGATCAGAGTCAGATGCAGGACAGGGGTCTCCTGGCAGGTCCACAGTGACAGCGAAGGCCAGGAAGCCCAGTCCACAGGTGTGGTCAAGGGCAGGATGGATGGGTTCGCATGTGAGACTGAGCACACACTTCAGTGCTGCCCATCTGTGAAGATACACAGGCTGGGACTGGCAGTAAAGCCTCTTTTAAAGCAGCTCCCAAAGGAAGGGAGAGGCAGTGCCTCACATTTGGCTTTCTCCACAACAGCTTTTATCAGTGAAGTGGTGACCTCAGGTTCAGCCAGCTAAACACCTTGCCTCAGCCACATAAGCTCCAGCAAGGGGTGAAGTTTGCTCAGGATCTTGAGACAGACAATGAAATACACAGGAGCCTAGGAAGTTGGTTGATGCTGTTTTGATAGTGTAAGTTAAATTAAAGAAAATGGCTAATTTCATAGGCATCTCACTATTATGTCTAAAATAGGCTAAGATTCTCAGATATAAAATGCCTTAGAAGTGAACAGCATTTTTTTCTTTCCAGTAACTAGGTACTGAGAAAGAATTTGAACAGGAATTATGATGAATTTAAGGGCTTTCCTAGAACATAATATAGGAAGTACAACACAGATCTCATGAGCAGAGATTAATGGGTTTTTTCATATTGGTAACTTGAAAAATAATGAAAATAAATATAGAGAAGACTATCCAGCAAAGCTACTTACCCCTGCAAATGCCCATTACTGTAGAGAAGCAGATTAGGTAGGCTAGGATAGCAGAATAAATCCAGAGTAACTACTGAATTCAGTGAAGTTACTCCACATTTATACCATTTTAACTGAGAAAAGAAAAAGGTCCGTTGAGTGTAATTGAATCAAGGAGTTTTCCATTAAGTCCAAATGACTTTCACAGCAGGAGGCTCCTGAAAGCTCAGAGGAGAGGAGCCATTTCAGAACAGTAACATCTCACTTTTGTTCTGCATTTAATTCTTTACTGTTTGGACATGGTGTTCTAAAATATGCTCAGGATATGCTATGTTTTTTAGATTAGCTATATTTGATGTCAAACAGTCTTGAATTCCAGTTACAGCATCCGTATTTTCTATAGATTTTTACTTATATTTTCTGAATTTTTTGTCTTTACGTTTTGTTGTTATGTTTTGGTTTTTGTTTGGTTAGTTGTTTGTTTGGGTGGTTTTTTAATTACTTTTGTTGTTGTACAATTTATATGGGCTTGAGTATTGTATGTTTTACATACTTTCTTTTGGAGGTTCTGGTCATGCATGAGTGAAACATTTCAGAAATCAAAAGGTTTAAAATATTCTATTGCCTTACTGAAAATTGAACATATGACTAAAAGCAAATCCCACGCATTCAAAATAGTATAGATAGGATGAAGTACATTCAAAAAACATATTAAGGATTGTATTTATTTCCAACTACTCCAAAGGTTTGTTCTTTCTGAGGGTTTCTTTTGGAGATGAGTGGGAATTGGGTGCTTGTTTTTTTGTGAGTTTTAAAAATTTTTTTAGTTTGTGAGTTCCAGGTTGAATATATATCTTCCACCCACAATCAAATACATGGAGAAAAATTAAACTTACAAAGATGCATGTAAATAATGATTTGATTAATAATTCCTTTACCTACAGCTATTAAACAAAACTGCAAAGGAAAAAAAAAGGCATTTAACTGTTTTTAAATCTTTAAAGTTTACCTAAATGTCCTCACATTAACAAGGCAATTTCTGGCAACATATAGATGGGAATTTTGCCCTGGCCATCAGTACGTCTTGAAAATAGTAAGATTAATTGTTCATTTTTTTTATCATAGCAACAGGTCTCTGAATACTTACAATATATGCATATGTGTATGTAGCTATATATGCACATGCAGTATGATAATTTTATATATATATATATAATGTTCTAATATCTTTAATACAGTAATGCCTGTGCAATGTTATAAACAAGTAGAACTACACTGAAATGCTAAAGCTAGCATTTTTTTATTCATTTATATGAATATTGTACAAATATTAGTCAACCAATTTTTACACAAAATAGATAGATAGATAGATAGATAGATAGATAGATAGATAGATAGATAGATAGCAGATAGATTGATTACAGAAAAAATGAGTTTGGTGATAACCAGGAATATTAAAGCTAATAATTTTTAAAACTAGTTTCTAAAATTAAGCAAGGCTGTTGAAAGCAAAGTTACAAAGTAATTAACAGTGTGTTTTCTTTTTTAATTGAAAGTGGGAATGTAGTTCTGGCTCAGCAACTGTGTCTCTTTACTTCAGGTTTTATTCTTTTTCATGAAGTAAATCCCATTCATTTAGCTGGCAGAGACAGTAGGTAATGCTGTCAGGAGCTGACAAATAAAAAAGCACACTACCAGAGGCCCTGCATTTCCTTTTCTAGAATCAGACTGCATTTAGTCATGTTTTCTTTTTCCACAGTGAAAGCCTGGTTAAAACATGCTTTGCTTTATCAGAGTGTGATTAATTTTTCTTCCCAGCTTCAGCCACTCAACATGATTTACATGAATCTGATTATTTGTTGCACTATTTTATGATTAATTATCTAATTATAAGGAATGATCAATGAGGAAAGAAAGCAGGTTTTCACTTTGCACATATATGTTAAAATTTTAATAGTGTCTTTTTTTTTTTTCTTATCACTCTCTTATCCCCCAAAAGAGAAAAGAGATGCATGAAGGTCACTACTGAAGAATCATAAACCATTGTGAATAATGTCAGAACTATAATTTAATTAGCAGCCCATCTGTCACTTTCTGTTTGATGAGCACTAAATGTCCAATTATCATTTAATATCTGCTCTAATCAGCTCTGGCAAATTTCGCAGGCACACGAGAGATGACATTAATAGATGGAAGTGAGGCTACCTTTGCAACATTATCAGAGAGAGGAAGCTTGTGCAGTTTTGACTTACAATGGGGAAGGCATGAATTCATTCCAATTAACAGCAAAGGCCTTTGATGCAGACTCTGTTACTGCATATTGCTAACTAAAGCTTTTAGTTTCTTTTTTTCCCAGAGTTTGGTAAAACATTTTTAATTTCTATGGAATTTTTTATTTTGTTGGTGTCCAGAAATAATGTTAAGTATTATATTCCCAAAGCCTCTATCTTTCATCTCTCTTTCTTCATTGTTTTAATGTATTACTTTGCACCTTTTGATTCTTCCTTCTATTTCTGTCATTAGTCCTTGCAAACAAAAGACCCACAGGGTTCTTTATAAAGAAAGGAAAAAATGTGTTGAATAAATATGAGTAGATTTAATAAAAATCTCAAGCAAACAAATGAAAAAACCAACCTGAAATACACAATACCAGCAAAGAAAAATACTGGGATAAATTTTTAGTCATTTGCTGGGGCAGAGGACTAATACCCACCATGATCTTTTTCTAAGAAAGGAAAAGCAAAAGAAAAACTCTTTTAATGAGAACCTACTGCATGTGTGTCCTTTCAGACAAGATGCAGAAAATGACCACACGTTAAAAGCACAGACTAACTCGCTGATAAGGCTGATGATCTATGAAATATGTATTGGTAGCACCCTAAAATGTACTTTTTATCTTCTAATA
Source organism: Taeniopygia guttata (assembly GCF_048771995.1). NCBI lineage: Eukaryota > Metazoa > Chordata > Aves > Passeriformes > Estrildidae > Taeniopygia > Taeniopygia guttata. The sequence goes on along the minus strand of NC_133026.1, from coordinate 26,431,426 downwards.
GAAAATTGAAAACCCTACTTTATCCACACATTGAGTCAAGGTCAGGCAGCCTATACCTTCTCAGATTTAAGATCAGTAACATAAGTCTCTGAAAAAGGCTTTTGTCTTGACAAGAAGCTTCCTCTAATAAGTAGGAACTGTTAATGTAATTCTTTAAATTTAGTCCTCAGCTCTAGTTCAAAGTGAAATCCTCCAGCATGAGGAAAGAAAATATGGCCAAAAAACTACTGTTTGTAATATGACTGCATTGGTTTGATGCTGAGTAGCTAATAAGATTGGTGTTGCTGCCTGGCAGATCCACTGCAGTCATAAAATAGTCAGTAAAAGATATAAAATAAGCCCCTTTTCCATCCTGCTATATGTTTTGGCAGCAACTCAAAAGCTAGAATGCCTCTTCTGATACTTCCATATTTCTACTAATAAGATCGAATCTGAGATTGTGCCAACTACAGCTTGAATTTATAAGAACTTGTCAGGGTGTTACAGTCTCCTTAGCCCCTCATTATTCTGCCCAACCCAACATGCATCATAGCACTGGGTATTTAGAAAACTGAAATCTGTTGCTGGATGCAATGCAGGTTCAACTAATCCACATGAAGAAGAATTCTCATTATGTGTGTCCTCTCAGGTTTCCTATGGTCTATAACTTTTTAAACCTGCTGTGCCTATGAGGCACTAATTTAATAGTAAGTTTCTAAAAATGGGCACGTCTCCAAATCAAGGCATAACAAAGAGATTTTTGCATAAGGACAAATTAGCAATATATACAAAGCAAGCTAGTACCACCCCAGGGGAATGGAAATGAAGGAAATTATAAGTCCCCAGATGTGATTGAGCTTCTCCTGAGCTTTGGCTCAGAAATTTGACTCTAGACACAGGTCTGAAGAAGATATAATTCAAATTCAGGGATTTTCTCATGAGATGTCTGGAAAGATGTAGTCCACTAGGATGAAAGACAAATCCAGCAAATGCAAAAAATGGTTATCAAGGACTTAGGGGAGACAAAGAAGTGTCTTGATTCTGAAGACAATTGTAAATGCCCTTGAGAATTAAAAGAAAGAATTCAAGAAGAAAGGAGGTTGTTTGCATGCAGGATTGATATAAACAAGGACTAATATTAAGGGCTTGACCAAATCTTTTCCTCTGGATGAAGTATAACAAAAATCTTTAAATATCAGTAAAAGGTAGGCAATATTCTAATATAAAGTGAGTCTTGAGGACAATAAACTGTCTCTTCATGTGTACATGATGACTGAGCATCACTGTGCAGTCTTTTATTTCTGATTATGCAATGAACAGCTAAATAAACTGATTATATGAAAAAGTAATACCAGGTATAACATATTTTAAATTATTTTGAGACATTTGGCTCCTATTCTCTTATGTAACAATAGGGACCTGTAGCTATACCTCAAGCATCTCTCATTACTCCACTTGGTTTCACAGGCATCTGGATGTCACTTTTCCATTGTAACTCTCCCCATCTGTAGAAAAAACTGGAACAAGCAAGTATAAGTACCACAGAACCTGCACACCTTGACAAAATTTTAATGCAGCATTGTCTTGACAAGCTTTTTTTTCTGGAAAAGAAGCACTCAGCCACATGGACTGGTGAATAACTAAATATTTTACACTATTGTGACATTTTGAAAAAAAAAAAAGCTTACATCAGCGCTTCCTTTAGCTCTACAGCCCTGTTAAGTCCCTCAGATGTTGTGGTAGAGATGAGTTATATTTTGTCATGCCCTCTCTGTGATGATATAATGGATATCTAAATCCTGATGTAAGTAGGCTCCTTAGATTTGCCTCATAAGCACAATGGTAATCCAGCTAGATATTACCAAATGTTTTTTATCTATCATTAAAAAAAAAAAGTTTAATTCAGCTGAAATGTAGTACTAATTTAGACACATATCTCGAATTAGTTCTGGATTACTGAAAACACATATTCAGGAAAAAGTAATTTTCTTTTAAAAATTCAGCTCATACCTATGAGTTTTTCTCTCTCTTTAAAGTATATATACTTTTAAATCAGTACAAGGAATGACAGAAAGTCAGTTAACAGCTATTAATGGTTTAGGATTGCTGATACAGTGAGACATTCTTCAATATGATAAATGATAGGTGTGGAACATCCCTGGTGAAAAGTAAAAATTTTTCTGTCTACATAATGAAGAATACAGCACTTAGACATAGGTTTTCTAAAATATGAAAGAAGCCCACAAAAAGAAGCAGAACACCTCTAGAATGTCCCATAAAGAGTGGCAGCCCATTAGGAAAAAGAGTGATGGAGAAATCAGCTTTCACTGGTCAGATAAATATTTTTCATTGGCATTAGATTCTGCCCTGAGAGTCAGTGCTTAGACAAAATGTTAGATGAGTATGATCTCTCACCAGCCTAAAGGTAAGGGTTTTGGAGGGCTTTTAGCACTGGTTTAGCTGCTAGATCTCAACCTGAAAGACCGCATTTGCCTAACAAAACTAGTGATATGCATCTAAATTATAAAAAGGTCTGGGTTTATTTTATGACTTAGTCCATTAGCAGAATAGGTCCAAATGCTATTCTCATATCTCTTTCCAATCGCATCTTAAGTTTTACTATTCTCTATCATCACATTGTATTTCTGTAATATTTTTTCAATATTAGGAACTATATTAATGAATTAATAAATATAAAATTACTACAGGGAATCCTCTCTTCAGATAATGTAAAATGTAATAATAAATCTATTTTTTCTTCTTATGAAACAAATTAACAGTGGGAAAAAATAATTTCCAGGGCATTCTTCAGTCATTTGGCCAGGACTTCAGTATAACTTTTTTACTGTAAGCAAGTTATGAAAGTCAGTCAGCAACCATAAGTTAATGGTGCTCTTCAGTATCATGCTAGGAAAAAAATAGATTAAAAAAAAAGTCTCTAAAAAACCTCAACAACAAAAATGAAGCATGACCTGTTAGAAAAAAAATGAATGCAATTTATAAATAGTGTCTTAGACAAGAAATACCAGCCATTAAATAGTGGGCTGGAGGGCATACCACTAAAGCACTAAACTGGCACACCATCACTGATACTGCAGGTAACCTCAGAGAGCCTTGCTTTACCGCTCTGTCTTCCTGTGCACCTGCTGCCTATTCAGGAATTTTTGTGGCTTCTGTTTATGAAGGACATGGACTTGTTACCTTTGATGTCAGTGGTCAAACCATCATTACTTCCTTGGAAGCAGATGGGGCCCATATGGCCTGCTTGCATGATCATTGCTCATGTACAACACCCACAGAGCTAACAGGTTTCTAACCGGGATGAATTGCATTGTGATGAACAGTAAAATGAATGAAAGAAGCTAAAAAAATGTGAAAACTTTTTAGGAAGCAATGAATTTTATAACTCTCTTCTGGGTACACCATAGCACCTCACACCTTTTGAAATACTCAATGGAGGAATGAGTTGTGAGAGGCTATAATGGGACAATGAATAACAGGATGCTGTGGGAAAGGTCTGCTACTGTGGAAACTGAAGCAGTAAGAATTAATTAGAGAACTATTACTCTCTTGGTTTGTTAGTGTATGACCCTGGTGATGTCACTCTCCACTTAGGAGACTCCCGCTTCTTCTGGATTGTGAAATGTAGTGGTCGAGAAGTGCAATGCCCCCAACATCTGAACCCCAGCTTTACTCTCTCCAAAGCAAAAAGGGGAGTAGATGCTGCTAAAGAGCATAAAAATAAAACAAATTTTCCCCAGCTATGACACTGATAGTGTTGATCTTGAGAAGTGTCAAGTGGAGTGCTGAACAAAGCACCTAGGAGCAGCAAAAGAGGGGGGCTTCAGGGTTAGGAGACAGAGCAGCAGTTCTGTCTGTACAGTTCAGTATCAACTGCACTTAAAGGATGTGGCAGCAGGATACACAGTTGTGAAGGCACACAAAGTTCAAGCTAACATGGACTAGTCATGTTTGAGAAAGGGTGTAGCATCAGAGTGTAGCAGCTATGCCTTGCTACAAGGCAGGGTTAATTAGCTGAAGTGAGACAAACTGCAGAGCTGAAAGCCTCTCAGACAATAAACAGTGTGTATAATATTGGCAGAGATGCACTGTGTCATCTAGATAGAGTTTGCACACCCCTAACTTGGAGAATCTCAGGATGACCTGTAAGTACTGCTGTCCAGAGGTGCTTTTTTTCACTAACAGCCTGCCAATGACTAATCAAGGCAACTAATCTCATGTTCCTTACTGGCAGGAAAACACATGCACAAACAGCTTTGTAGTTACAAATTCAGGGCAAGCAAATCAGATATAGCAATAACTTTTAAATATGCACACCAATCCATTGCTTCAACCCTCCCCAGCTTTCAGGACTTACACCAATTCTCAGTATGTATGTCTCTTGATGAAAACAAATACAAAAGTTTTAAGATGTGTTTTTATCATGCACAGTGCTTCAGTTTGAGTGTGAAAATACTTTGATGTTTGAGCAGTTAGTCCAAGAATCCAAGGCCTGGCACTGATGCCTAAGATTTGTAGCTTTTATATTTTTCATGTATTTATAGTTTTGTAGATGGCTAATGCATTGCTACTTTCCCTACCCTTTTCCCCTACATTTAGGAACTGTAAGCTAACCTTCCAAACACATTCCTAAAATATCATTTAGTCTTATTCCAAAATGAGAACCAACTACAAGGTTGTTCTCTTTTGCAACCACAATCTGAGAAGACATAACAAAAGTGGGGCAAAGAAGCTTCTGGACCACTTCCAGTGGGGCAGGACCCAGGGAACTATTACCTAACCAACTAATCTAATTGGACAATATATGATATGCATACTAATCCACTAACCTTATAAAAATTATAAACTTACTGTACCATATGCACTTTTCACCACATTGTACCCAAAATCTTCCAAGTAAAGGTTTGCTTCTATATTACCTCCCTAACTTTGTTTGGGAAGCAACCTAGGAAAGAGTTCTTCTACTTCCAGACAACAGCAGCACCAAGGATGTCACTCTTAGCAAGGAAAATCATACCAGCTTTCTCCTGTGGTCCCAAATTATCAGACACTGCAGAGATATTTTCATGTTAGACAATAATATATTAGTTTAGGAAATCAAGCTTTAACTTATATTCGTGAAAACCTGTAACATCTTTAAACTTAATGCAATGGTCACCTTACACTTACATGTAATCAATGTAAGTATTCTCACCAGCTGTTCATCACAATTTCATAGAAAGTAAAGAGATCAAATGAAAACAGAATGGAAAGTTACCACACCTACATTTTCAAGAGAGAGGTATTTATGTTTTTCCAACCTATAACTGACCTAGAAATGTTGCGGTGTGTACCCAATTGTATCGATTTATATTTGCACAATTATCAGTCTGGTTAAAAAATTAAATATATGAATTATATATATAGAATATGCAGACACAGGTATAAAGAACAAGAAAAATACTTCAAAATTGAAAGCATCCTCAACTAAGAATGCAAAATATTCTTATTTATTTATCATGAAGGCAGTGACAATAATATACAGTGCTCAATGCCCAGTACCCCATTATGACGGAGTCATAGAAGAAGGAAATACAAATATAAATTTCAGTGTGACACAGGCTCTTTCTGCAATGAGCTGTAGATGATGAGACAATGGTGTAGATGAAGACTCAATGCTGATGAGAATGACATCACAGGGGCGTTGTAGAAATGGCTGTCTATTGATCTCAGGTTGTTTATATGTGGATTCATGAAGGTTTTAACTTGTGTATACAGAGGCCTTTGATGTTCCCCTTTCTTTTAATCTAAAGAGTTTTTGATACTTAGGTCAAGGCATCTTTCACAGAGGTCACTTGCTCATGCTTGGTACCTCTGTCATAGCTCATGAAGCTTCCTAAATCAATTTTAGAAATGACTGATACTATCTGAACAAGAAATTGTCAGAACACTAACAAGCACAGGCTTCTTAACTAGCTATCAAATCATCATCATTACAGAGGCATGGGTGCTTAACTTTTAAAGGGAAACTCAAACAAGCTTTCATTTTTCTAATGGACTGAGAAGTGCTACACACTTTCTAAAAAAACCCTCCCATGTTCCACGTCAAACTAATTTTTCATGTTAAGTGATGTTTTAAGGGGATTCTCTTTCTCTGTTGAGTTACTGTAGCATTTGAATCTGCCTTAAGTAGATGTTCAATTTGGATTTTTTAATCTTTTCTATACAACTTTTAAGGGTCCAAAACCAACACAGTTTCCTATTCTTTCTAAATTTTACTTACATTGTCCTTCTGCCCATTTTGGTACAAGCCCTTTTTTCTCTTTCTTTTTCTTTTTCTTTTTCTTTTTCTTTTTCTTTTTCTTTTTCTTTTTCTTTTTCTTTTTCTTTTTCTTTTTCTTTTTCTTTTTCTTTTTCTTTTTCTTTTTCTTTTTCTTTTTCTTTTTCTTTTCTTTTTCTTTTTCTTTTTCTTTTTCTTTTTCTTTTTCTTTTTCTTTTTCTTTTTCTTTTTCTTTTTCTTTTTCTTTTTCTTTTTCTTTTTCTTTTTCTTTTCTCATGCCAGACTCCCAATATATTAGAACAAAATAGAATAGGTCCTTCTTGAAAGGGATTAACTGACTGGCTTCTTCTGGGTTTACCAAAAGTTAAAGTATAATGCTAAGGGAAGTGTCCAGATGGCTCTTACACTGAAAGGCTTGGGGGAACTGGGAAACCTGTGTTTGATTATCCTCTCAGTAAGGAAATAGCTCCTAATGCCAAATCTGAACCTCTCCCTCACAGTTCTGAGTCATTCCCATGCATCCAATCACGGGATGCCAGGGAGAAGAGGTCAGCACCCCTCCTTTCCACTTGTCTTCCTTAGACAGGTGTAGACAGGAATGAGGTGGCCACTCAGTCCATTTTTCTAGGCAAACCAGGCAAACTCAAAATCCTCTAGCCACTGCTCACAGGACATACTGATCTGCAACTTCAGGCCAAAATACTATGTGTATGCATGGCATTAAAAGTAATATATGTGAATTGTCAGGCTGCTGGGTTGGTTTGTTCTTTTTGCTTGTTTGGTTTGGTTTTGCTGTATGGTGGTGGTAGAGATGGGTATGAATGGTTAGGTATATGGTGGTACAGATGGTTGGGTATACAGTGAAGAGGGAACCTGAAGTTAGGCTTGGAATTTAAAATGGAAAAAAATTTCTAAAGATGCATATCAGTACCTTAAGAGAGGAAAAAATACCTATCAAAATATTAAGAACATGGCTAGGAATGCTATAGGTGTTCAAAGAAACTGCAGTGATTTCTGTGCTCTTCTCTGTCAAAACCCAATTTCTGAGATGCAAGGTCATCTTAGTTTTTTCACACCTTTCTAGAGCCATCTGATTTTTCCTAATTTCTAATGTCTTGTCCCTGTATTGCTAGAAATATACTTAGGACACTTTTAGGAAGTCCATGGCTTTCTTAGAATGGGGAAATTCCCTAACTTCATTAAAGGGTTCTCATATATCATAAGTCCCGTGTTTTATGGTTCACTGAAGAATACAGGCAATTAAATATGTTTTTTTCATTTCTTATGGTAAGAAAGTTGATCTTATCTGAAAAGTGCTCAGCAGTAGAAATTCCAACCCTCACTTGTTTTAAATTTGAGGTCAGAATGAAGGGGATAGTGTAAGATTCTAACACATAGGAGACCTTGAGCACACATCTTGAATAATAGGCAGACAGTTGAGTTTGCGTGAGTCCTGCAGGAAAAAGGTCCTTGATCAGTCATGCTGCTGCATTCAACAAGAGTTGCAATTTGTAAGCGGCTTTCAAGGGTAACTCCAAATAAAGCACGTTACAGTAATAGAGCCTGGAGGCAAAGATCAAAGCTGAGAGAGGGGGAGATATAAATACACTTCCTTTACAAATGGCCAGATGATTCTTGAGCTGTCTGCTTAAATACTTCCCATAATGAAGTAATAGAAAGTAGTGCAGCAGTGACAGCAGCAGAAAACGGAACAGGTGCTTTCAGCTTATTTCTGCCATTTATCTTGAGCTCAGTGCCTCCAGATTCTGGTATTGAACTTTCATATTTCTTGAGCAGAAATCCTTAATTTAGGAAGCATAATTGCCTATTGCTTAGGCAAAATTGCCCATCAGCCTATAGTCCTTGGAGTGTCCATCTGGGAAAAGAAGTTCAAGCATACTTAATTCTGTGGAGTACTGAACCATAAAATACTTAATTTTTTAATTTTATAAATCCATTTAAAATACTCCACAAAGAGGTATCAAAAACATTTTATGTCTACATTTTCTTTTGAGAACAAATAATTTTCATATGCATGTCCATTTTATTTTTGTCTTCCAGATGTTGGTGAGTTTTTTATGTGATATACTCTTTCTAAGATTTCTGTTGTCATTATATTAATTTTCTGTTGCTATGCTACATATTCTGAAAAAAAGTGAAACTTTTATTATAGTGTTTATACACAGAATCACAGAAAAATTAGAGAATTTCATAGGGGTTAAGAATTGACATTGCAACTAAAATAAGTACAAAATGTACTTTAGCTATCATTCATCATCTACATAGTTCAGAAGGCCAAGTCTAGGCTTCCAGTTGGGCTTGGTTCTATAGAAGTGTTCAAAATAAGTTAAGAAAAGAAGCCTTTTGATGAGAACCTGAAAGAAAAACTCATGTTTCCAAGTTCTTTGAAGTATCTTTAATATCATTCTTGAAAGCATTTCAGGCTTTCTTCTTATTACATTGTAGAATTTCACTTATTTTCAAGTTTTAAGTCACAGTTCTGAAGCAAGTTCAATTCTGTCATTCAGAGAAGATACACTAACAAAACAAATGAGTGGAAATCTAGATGGATGTCAAGTTTTTTACATTTGTACAAGTAAATTTAAAAAATATGAAAAATAGCATATTTATGGCTTATTCTTTACTTTCTGCTTTAGTTTGTGGCCCTAGTGTCTTCAGCAAATGTGACTTTTCTAAGTATTACTAGAATTTTGTTTATTATGGCAAATAATACCAATATAATTTATCATCATATTTGAAGTAGACTGATTTTGCTTTTGTTACATTCTCCATGATTTTCCTTCCACAGCTTTTCCATAACAGTAGCCATTGAAGTGCAAAGTGTACTACAAAGCTGTTTTAGAAGCTGGATGAAAATGCAGTAAAAAATCCACAGAAGAATTTTAATTGTGTTCATATTTTCCAACTACCTTTTCTCATCAATGTCTGCTTTTTATGCTGCCTTACTAACCAGGAGCTGAAAGACCTTTTCATAAAAAAAAATCCTTTCCTGCAAGACACAGTTTGAAATGGAATTAATCTCCTCATCCAATTTCAGATATGTTTGTTAATTGTTTTGCTTTAATATTTTACTAAAGCAGCTACAAAATACATCATGCATGCTTCTCTTGCTCCTTCTGACATGATGCTTACTCTATTTGCTGGTTTATTTTTTCTTTTGTTTAATAAATCCTAACCAATTATAATCTGTTGCTACCTTTTTTGCCTTTCTATTGTTAAATGAGCAGTTTTTATCATTTTATTTCAGCATTTCCTCTTCAAACTGTATCAGCCACTCTTTGTCTTTCTTAAACCAGAAGAAATCAAATTCATATAATTTTTGCAGGAAATCATTTTGTCATCATAATCATCGCCTCATTCATCCATCATCATCACAAGATTTAATGCTCAAGAAGTTTCTGTGACTTTCCACTCTTTAGATATCCTATGTTGTGGCAAGTGTAGTGCTGGAGGCTTTTTGCAAACCATATATATTTCTTTCAAGTCCACTTTCTATTCCAATGTCATTTTTTGTCCTTCCAATTCAAATCTTCCTTATTCAGATATGTATATTTTCATACAGAGCTGGTTATTTGGGGTTTGTTTTGGCTTGGTTTGTTTTTTTTTTTTTTAATTGACTTTTGGAAAGTTAATGTCAAATTGGAATCAATCAACTCTAATTTATTTTTTTTTTCTGTAGGTTCTATACCAGAAAGAAGGACTCCTTGAAAATGTAATTGTTATTTCTAAAAGGAATTCAGGAATCTCAGTCCACTTAATATATCTAAAGTCCATGCTTCTTCCAGGGTAGAAGAATGGCATCTTACATCCAAATAAGATGTATCTATAGAACATCACTCTCTGCCTGCTGGCAGAAAATAAGGGGGTCATTTTTCTGTAAGAATAAGCAGATACTCAATGCACTGGTCTTTACAGAGTGAAGGGAAATAGAAAGTTCCTAGTTGCAATCATCTTGATATAATAGATACATAATGCATCCACAGAGGCATGGAGCAACCTTGTTTGTTCCCAGGACTTTCTATTTACTATACTCGGTCCTATAAATTGTTAGGCAGACTAACACTTTCTGTAGCAGATCTACTGCTTACTCAGTACTTATTTTGAATGATGCTTGTATATGTGCAGGGGACCAGATGTGTCCTTTCCAAGTGTTAATGAGGAATTGCCATGGATGTATTTTATAAAGGCAGCCTCAGTCCCTTAAAAAAAATTATTTGTCATCCTGGCAGTAACTGGTGAGAAAAGTATGCACACAGGGCATTTATTTTCTTTTCAATACTGTAAGCTAAGGCCAGAGGTTCAGACTTCACTTTACACTGTCTTTGTTAGCTTAACACAGGGCAATGCAGAGACTAAAGGGGGAGAAATGCTCATTTTTGTCACTCGCAGTGGTATCAGTGTTGGCCAAAGAGTGATAGAAGCCACAACACTTGATAATTTGCCTGCAGTGATGCTTGTACTCCTTGAGAGTTGTTTGAATTAAACACTGCCAACCAGGGAAAAATCAATAAAGTTGTTTAAATGGTTTCATAGGGGCTTTTGTGATGATTGAATATTACTCTTCTTACAAGACTAATAGCTCCTTCCTTTTTTTTTCAGTGCATGACCAGTAACTAAAGTTATTCAGTATAAGAACTCAAATGAAAGCTGAGCATCTTCTCTTCTTACTGTCTTCTTCTACTGACAAATAGTTTTCATTTCCTTTTTTCTTTTTTTTTACTAAAGTAGAACAAATCAATAAACCTCCCAGAAGCAGCAACATTAACATTCCAAATCATCCCTGTTTCCAGCTAGATCTGCAGAAAAGGGCAAGATCATCACTGATTTACACCATCTAAGGATCTACTCCAACATTTCTTTGGGTTAGATGACATTCAATCAATTTACCCATAGAATGATGCACTGTACAAGAACTGCAAACAATACAGATTTTCAGTGTTTGAAATAATGTAAGGTTTTATTTTTATAAATGTTTTTACTCTTTTGAATGATAAATAATAGTTTAGTGGATTAACACATAAGAGTTTAGCATTCAAAGCTGCTTTTTATGGGATGTGGCAAAAAATTAGATAAGTATCTTAGGGAAAGCAATAGATCTGAGAAAACCTGTATCATGCCCACGTAGAGGATCTATTCAGTCAGCTAAAGATGCATGATGTAGTAGGTAAAAAATTTAAAAGATACTTGCACTGAAATAAACCTCAGTCTTCCTCCAACACCCTGTCAGCTAAACTAATATCAGTTTCTGACATTACTCACATGGACTGACAATGCAGGCCTTGTAGCAGTCAAACAGGTGGTGGTTTTCTACATTATTTGTGCACAAAATTATAAAAGAGAAAGGAAAAATATGACTCATACTACAAGTCACCACCATATCACTGAAAATAGTCCCTTCACTTTTTGGAAATGTATGCTGTCAAATATGAGTTTCTTTCCACATCTGATGAAATGCTTTAATTCTCCTATGCATCTTTTTATGAAGTAAAGGTTATTTTTCTCCTAGAAGTGACATATCGAGCACAAAAAGAGTGGATGAAATTGATTCCTGCCTTTTCTACTTTTCCACTATTCAACCTTTAGGGTATGCCTTGATTTCCCTGCTAAAACCATGACAGCTACAACAACAGTTAACTATAGAAATGTTTTGAGATTTAATTAATTGTTACTACATTTCAAAACCTTCATTAAGAACTCTCTGATGTGAATTAATTACACACTGTGAAACCGTAATGAAGGAAAATATACTAACACAGGCTACAGCAAGCAAACATCCCACAAAAACAAACAACGCCTTTACAGTGAATGCCTTTACAGTGTTTTTTCACAGTTCTGGGATATGACACCTTGCAAGAATTTCTGCAATGTTCCCATCCCCATAATGTACTCTTTTAGACTAACTGATACATGTTTTTCTGGACACTATAACTTCATAGAATACTATATATTTATATGCAAACATCTTCACAAGAATCTCTCTTCATCTCTTCAAGTTGTGAAACTTAAACTACATCTTTTACAGACAATAACCACTGAGACAGCTTACACTGCCCATCCCAACTTCTTGCATAGGAAAACCCGATGAATTCAATAGCAGCAACTACCTGGAATAAAAACATGCACCATTTGAAACTAACATATACCCCTAAACCCCTAATTATGCTTCCAGATGAAGGAATATTTGAGATTTACTTCTTTTCCTTTCTGAATCTAAATGTTTACCAATTTAAAAGAAAAAAAAACAAACAAGCAACAAAACAAAAAAAAACCAAAAAACACCCCCAAAACCAAAAAACCCACAAACAAACAAAAAACCCACAAATAAACCCCACTAAAAGCTGGGAGTAAAAGTTGAGTTTACATAAAGGGGTTTATAACATCCTAATAAGAAATAGAGCATAAATTGTCTTCTCCAGTTTCCAGTATATCATGGCATGATAATGTATGCATCTGTATCACTTCATTTCTTATGAGTTTATCTTTTTTTTTTCCAGATTCTATCAACAAATAGAAAGTACAGATGAGACAGAAACAGCAAATAATTGAAGGGAAAAAACAGCAAGTTGTCTTTTAAGTATCAATAAAGTTCTAGCATTGGGGAAATATTCAGGTAAACATTCAGATCCAAACCAGCCTGTAGTAGTACATTTCAACACTAGCCTATCCATCTTCCTTTATTTAAGTGCTTGGAATATATATGTCATAGGTCCTCTGCTGGAAAAGGGATGGTCAGTTATCTTCAGGTTTATCTACTGCACCACTTGGTCCTTCAGCTGGGCTGTAGTGGTGATATTCTCAGTTCCACTTTGTGGCTGTCTTCTTGGAATTAACCAAACCCATTGGTAGTCATGCACAGGGACAAAACCAGCAGTTAAAAAAAATACACCAAAGATTTATGAAAATAAGTTTGTAATTTAGAAATCATTAGCTTTTTAAGAGCTAATCATTCTCCATCTAATGAAAATCTTAATTAAAAATGCTTATGCTAGTTTTTTGGGGTTTTTTAATTCTGGGGTTGATAAAAAATTCTAATATCTGGATTGTCTTATATGTGACATTTGCTTTCATAAGCCATGCAGTTATCAGAAGCTAATTCTGTTGAGAAACTAATCAGGGAAGGTGTTACACAAATGCAAAACATATGATTAAAGAGAGGGAAGGCAAAGCTCATGCAAAGAACTGAGTATTATAATGAAATTGCCACTGAATGGAGATGTGAGGACTTCAAACTCAGTTTAATTAGGCCACTAAGTGGAATCCCCTAAGACTGACAGGAATTGAACAGCTAATAATCAGTTTGTTCTTTACTGATTACCAGCTAATCATGTCCCAAACACAATCCCTTTCCCCTTTCTCATTATGAATAGATTTGCAAGCCTTTTTTCTAATTTCTGCATTTTTATGGGCACACAAGTCCTAATCAGATAACTTCAAGAGCTTCAACTAGTTTCTTTAAAAGCTCACCTATTGTTTGTGGAGCAAATATTTGCATCCTTCAGCATCACATTGGTAAACACTGGCTGTGCTTGTAGGAAGTGATGAGAAAGCCAATTATGCAAGAGCAGCATATTTTTTACCTAATTTTCCAAAGCTGATTTCCATTTTCCAGTACCTCTGCTGAGCATTCTAATTCTATGTACAAAAAAAATCCACTTGCATTCAGAATTTCTTGCATACCATGGCACTGACATCTGAGACCTATTCCTTTGGAGCTCCTTTTCTATAAAAAGGAAGAATAAACTTACTTTTCATGTGTCAGCTTTCATGTGAACTGTAAACTCAGATTTTTATCTATACCCCTTTTAAGTAATTTGAAAGAGGACTATTGACTTCCTTGGACCTTACATCTGACCTGTCATGTTATAGACAACAAAGTGATACGTTTTGAGTGTTAGCTGACAAGAGAAGTAGAAAGCAAATAAACCAGTAGAAAAGTATCAATTGCAATGGGGTGAACAGGTTATCTGGAATATTTTTAGATGAGATTTTTTGTGAAAAGCATTAAAGTGTCAGTGTACTTTGGAAATCAATAAGCTGTTGGGTGACTAACTTCTATACATATGTCCGTTTTCACCAGTAGAATTTCCTAAATTCCCTATAGAGCTCTTATGTAAACACCAAGGACTTCTGTTACCTTAACACACCTAAGCAGTTCAGCACCAAGGCCATGAATATGTCTCATCAGGATCCTCAGAACCTGTTAGCACCAATCTCATATCAGGAGTAATCTCTTAGACAGTACAGAGGGCAGAAATGCTATTATTAAATATCCCAGTGAAACAAGATGGAGATGACTGTGCACTTCCATCTTTTCTATAGCTCAGAGATTAGAAGACCTTTGTAAAGATTCCCCAGCATAAGAGGACTCAAGCTTGCATCTCTTCCCCACAAGGCATCACACTTTTTCAAGTAATCACAGGCTTTCACTCTCCTGCTGTAGCTTTGAATTTTATTTTTTTTAATAACTCAGTATTTTTGTTTGGTCCAGAAATAAAGGAGCAGTGGGAAATACAATTTCTTCCCACTCAACAAATAAGGACACCTGCAGAAGAGACCTATGTTCTGATCTGTTTCCATGGACTGTTTCTGTGTCTCACATGATGAAGACTTAATGCTATGTATGTGTGATTACATGCAGATGAGAGAGAAAATACCTCAGTATGTGCTACACTTCTTTAGGACACCAGCAAACATCATGTCTAGTGACAAAATAACCAGTAAAGGCAACAAAACAATTCCCAGTGATCTTATGGGTATGGAAAGAGCAAACAGCAGGGCAGTGGGTCACAGTGCTGTGATGAGTAAAGCCATCATGTATCTTTTTACTGCTACAAGCATGTCCAAATTCTTTCCACACTAGTTTTAATTTTTCCTGTCCATTTTAAACATTTCTTTGGCTGTTCTTACCATTAATTACTACTGCAACAGTACACATGTAACATCTGGTAACTGGCAAGAGTGTGGTGGAAATAAATTTCATCTTACTGAATCAGTAAATATGTACTGATTTCATGTTCATTTGGAGTTTTTTTAAATTATTCACAAGAAAAGGTTTATTTTCTTTTCCTGGACTGAGTCTTATAAACAAAATCAACACAAAATGAAGAAAAATAAATAAATCTTCAAAGAAATATCTTTAATTTGCACAGGCATAAAATGTGGTTGCAATTATTGTTTTCTGCTATTAATTATAAATTTTTAAATATATCCTAATATTTTTAGATTTTTGTTTACATTTCTTAAAAAAAAAAAAAAAACACACACACCAAAAAAGCCCAGAAAAAAAAACCAGCAAAACAACCCCCAAACCTTCTTGAAGAATGCCCTCACTTCCTTGAGGGAAAAATAACTTTATTTTAAAAAATAAACAAAAAATAAAATATAAAGAAATGAATTCGCAATTACAATTTAAAGATAAAACTTTACAAAAATAATTGCTTCCCCCGGCCTAGCTTTTCAAATAACTAAATAAATAATTAAAGGGAAAGAAGGAAGCAGTAAAGTGACTACATTAAGAAGTTGATTGATGTGTTGCTCCTGTGCGATGTACAGCAAGCTTTTCTCTGGAGAGACTTTATTGGTTTGCTGGTACTAAATTTTCCAAACATATATATATCTTCTGATGCATGGCAAGTTTGTCACTGTTGAGAAACTACGTCAGCCAAGTTAGAAAAGTTAAGAGCCTGTAAAACTTAAGTCATCCAGAACTGCCACTAATGGAAAAAAATATAGAGTCATATTAAAGAAATTCAAAGTTATATCAAGGTTGAGGTTTTAGATGGATGAGGGTAGAAGGTGGGTAGCACAGGCATTACATTTGCAGATTGCTTAAAATACATAGAAAATAATAATTTAAAATACAAAAAAAGTCAGATCACTTTCTAAAAATTTTCCTTTTAAAAGGAAAAAAGAAGAGTTAAACCTGAATCCTATAAAAATTTCCTAATACTGTCATTTGGGCTCTTTGTGTATAAAGTTTAGCAGTACAAGGAAGCTTAAACTGTCAGTTGAAAGTTATAATAAAAAAAATATGATTCATAACATTAACTTGAGAAATAATAAATTAGTCAATTAATTATTAATTAATTAAATTCCTGTATGAATTGAGTTTTTCAGCCTGCAGAAGAGAAGGCTTTCAGAAAGGTGTAATGATGGAAAATATCAGCTTTCTCTCCTGGAAAATCATATTTTTATATGCAATGCTCGAGCATGGACTTTTGAAAACGATTTTCAATTGTGTAAATGACCATTAACAAAATTGGATTTCTGCTGGAATATGTTGTATAACAACAGAATATTCTCTCATCTAATAATGAAACAAAATATCATTAAATCTGTGCAACTAACAATCCAAGCAAGATTTAAATATTTCAGAATTCACTCGTGCTTTACCTATAAATATTCATGGAAAACATAGGCCTGTCAAAAAACATTGATAAATTCAATGGGCTTTGTACATCAAATACTTATTCATCATATCCTTTTATTCCTTATAAATTTCCTCAAGTGTGTCCAGGGCAACCTATTTCTGAATCAGAGTACAGTGCTAGTAGTTGGGACTTGCTATTCAATAATCCATTCACCCTTGAGACCACTGCCCTTCCCAAAGCAGGTGAAACACATAGGTTCTAAAAGGCACAACCATGGGACAGCACGTCTGTAAAAACAGAATATAATCAGCCAGACAACTGTATAATGTACTTTAAAATTATATTTAAGCATGTGTTCTGCTGTTATGGGAATAGTAGATGATACTAATTTACCACTAATCAGACACTATTATCCACCAAGAGCAGCCTCTGCCAGTGAATTGTTACACTGGTAAAAAGCTGACAGATTACTTTCCACTACAGCGTGCAGAAATAAGAGATCTTTACAAATGACATGCCACAGCCATGAAAGCCAATGACACAGGGAGCACTTAGAGCTGATAAGAAGCATTTACTTTCTGCCACTTCAAAAGTGAATTCTCCCTGGGATGCCTTTAATCCTACCTGGCACCTTAAACCCAGTGCTCTGCACTGCAGCAAGAAGAGATGAAAGCAAAAGGGCACAGGCAAGAGAGAGACAAGCAGATTTAACATGGCAGGCAATACATATGACTGATCATTTGTTGACATAAAATATAGCAAGAGACAATGGAATAATGAGGAAGTAGCAACAACAGCAATAATTATTATAATTCTAATAGTTTTTAAACAAATATATTTGGGGGGCTGAAGCTTTAATCGGTCACAGCAACTGCCCACACAGCTGGGAAAGTGCTCTTGTATTAGGATGAAAATTGAATTATTAAAAAAATTAAGTGCAAAGGTATTCTCTTTTGCAGTGAAAAAGTTGTATATCCAGTAGGCAATAAGCAAATCATCAAAGCAAGCAGGGACCTGAACCTCTCAGATAGCAGAAATATTTTGCTGTAGAAAATGGTCCAAAGTTGCTTTCTTTCTTGTCCTCTCCCTTCTGCTAGCACCCCTTGACTGTGGGATAATATTGTCACGATACAAACACTTCCGAGTTTTGGCTAAGACACAGAACCATTAAATGTAAGCCACATGAAACTAAATAGTAAACCAATAAGTGAACTGATTTTTAAAATTATTTCATATTATCAAAAGGCAATACTAATTCTTAATAAAGATATCTATCAGTTCCATCCTAATCTGTAGGTGTGCATCCACGCTTGGTTAGGAGATATCTTTGCCTTGATAAGTCTTTGAAAATGTCATAGGTTTGTCCTCTTCAAGGATAAGGATTAAAAATATTTTCCATAATATACTAGATCTCAAAGTTTTCTAAAATTTATCAGCCTTAACAATGTTGTATTGTAGGTTTTATTTTTGTATGTAAAACAATATTTCCAGAGTTCCTCATTATTGTGGATGCACAAAACCCAAGGACACAGTTTATGACCTGAAGCAGAATGTAAGCAAGGTCTTTAGATTGCACTGATCCGTTTAAAGACAGTGCACAATTAAAGAATGTGTATTCTTTTCCCTGTGGATCAGCATAAGGAAGGAAATCTTTAATATTTTTTAGTAAAATAGCCAAGGGCCTACAGGGATGATGGCTTAATATTTCTAGTAAATGTTTCCTTAGCAAGAAACAGGTCAAATCACACATGGTCTTTGCATGCACTCTTGTGATCCTTTTAAGAAACCTGTAAAACTTGAATCTTCAGGCTTTCTATAGACTAGCTGATTATAATTTCTGTCTCATTTTTTCTTATTCATCTCAAGATAATTGAGAAGGAAAACAATTGTTTACATACAAATATTTATTATTATGCAAATTAAATTATATAAACAAGTAATCCTGGATTGCTACATGACTGCAGAATGATCATAGTTGTAATTTTTTTTCATGTTTACCATGACTTAGACTGGAATTTCTTTTTGTTTCAGTGAATACTGGGGCAACACAAATGCCAAAGTATTTGAAGGACTAACTTTTAATTGGACAACCACAGGATATAGCTATGATAAAAATAAAGAAACCAGAAAACATGCCACTTTTGTAAGCTACTTGTGAAATCCTAATGTATTATTTAATACATTCATCATTCCAAAGTATTAGAAGAGCACTCTGACACATTCACCTTTATTGGAGAAACAAAGCTGTGACATAGATGTCAAATTCTGTTGATCTTCCTCTGCTAAAACATTCTGTCCATAAGAAATACCTTGAAGACAGTGTTCCCAAAATAGCACAATACTTTATGGAAGAAGGTTGACAGAATCTTGATCAAAGTAAATATATGACTGAAAGTGACAACTTGTACACATAAACTTATGATAAAGAAAGAAGGAAAGAAATAAATTATTATTAAATCATTCTAGTTAGAGAAAAAGCTGCTTCCAAGTATTAATTTTGTCCCATAATGGTGAGGAACTTTCCTATTAAATGTGTATTTATGATACACAAATAGACGTATTCATAGTCTTTGTAGGCTTTTCAAATTCAAACAATCAAAAAGACAAAATGTAAAAACGTCTAAAAGCTTTTTTTTTTACATATCACATGTAATTATATAATTGTATTTATTCAGAGGAAATTCTATTTGCTTTGTGTTTCAATAACCAATAGTTATGTGGGCTTTAAATTATGGGGTAATTATATGCTGTAGTTAAGAAAAAGCTTCTAGTACTTCCAACCTAATCCTGTTTGATGTATTTCACCCTTTTCTGCAACATTAAAGAACTTGCTTAAAATAGTTGCACTTCATCACTTTGAAATTTCAGGACAATGACAACTTAGAGAAACTAACATCACTCAGTAGTATGATCCCCTGTGTTTAAGGATATGGTGATCATTTTCAGCAGTTTTTGTTCATCACCCTCATTATTTTGACAAGTTTTAACACTTCATCAAAGAACACATACTAAGTGTATACTTTGTGGCTATCAGGGGAATTTTCAAACTCATAAAATTGCATCATTATTCTTTACCTGAAGTGAGTGATTGGTGCTCTGTGCCATGAATCTTCCTTTTAATAGACTATTGTAGGCATTGAATGAAATTTGAAAACTTTTCATATTGCCTAAAACACAGCATTCTTAAAGACCAATCTCCAGTACCGTTAACTGCCTTGTCAGGGGGGTTGGACTAGATGATCTCCAGAGTTCCTTTCCAGCTCAGACTATTCTGTGATTCTGTGATTAATTGACTTTAGTTGAATACCCTGAACTGCTTCCTGGTCTGACTTAATTATTTACGAAAATTTGCCTGCTGATACAATGATAAGTTCAGCTTTTCTGAAATAATAGCACCAAAGTAGTCGCTGTAATATTGCTTAGTTGAGAAGGAGCGCAATGAGAAGTTAAGAAAGGATACTGAACTGAATGATCCTGGAGTTTAGGATGTGTGGGTCTCCTACCATCAAGTAGAAACAGTTATCTTTTTTAACTAAAAATAAGGACTGCCCTTTGAAAGGCTCTTCTGGAGTAGCTGTGCTACTAAGGATTTTGGCACTCCATCAGTGGCATGATGAAGGGTATCTCCCCCAGTGCTGTCACCTGTCACATTAGGAGAGAAGTGACTGGTAGCACTTGGGTGGACACCAGGTGCCCATGAAGTCTCTCTATCCCTTCCCACCTTCACTAGTCAATGGGAGAAAATATAAATAGGACTCATGGATAAATATAACAATGGAGTACTGTCCTTCAGGTCTCCAGCATGGGTCCACCGTGGGGTCACAAGTCTTACCACCAAAACTTCTCCAGCGTGGGTTCCTCTCTCCACAGTCCACAAAGCCTCCTTCCAGAAGCCTGGTCCAATCACAAGGTCACAGTCTCCTTCAGAACACATCCATCTGCTCTAGTGTGAGGTCCTCCACGGTCTGCAAGTGTATATCTGCTCCATCATGGAACTACATGGTGAGGCATGAGCCTGCCTCACCATGGTCTTCACCTAGGGCTACAGTGGAATTCTGGAGCCAGAAACACCTCTCCCCACTCCCTTCTTAATTGACCTTGGTGTCTTCAGGGTTGTTCATCTGACATCTTCTCACTCCTCTCTCCCAGCTGCTGTAGCACAGTAGTTTTATTCTCTTCTTAAATATGTTATACCAGAGGGATTTCCAGTGTCACTGATGGGTTCAGCCTTGTCCAGTAGTAGGTCTGCCTTGAAGCTGTTTATACTGTGCACAGCTTCTGGCATCTTCCCACAGAAGTTATCCCTGTAGCCCCTCCACTCCAAAACCTTTCCACACAAACTCCACACACTGGTCTGCATCTTCTGAGGCAGAATAGGTTCTTTAGGGTCTGCCCAGCCATAAAGATTTAGCACCTTCCTTCCCTGACCAGAGGAGTTTCCAAATGCAAAAATTGATGATTCTGGCTCTACTTAAAACCTCTAAAACCTTCTGATGGTGTGAAAACCTGTATAAGCAATAGGTCCTTACAGAGCATCACAAAGAGATCTCTGACTCACTGTTAGTAGTCACTAGCAGACAGCCTACAGTTGGATGGCAGTGTGTCCAGCTAGTTATGACAAATACAGTTCATCAGGGACTTGTTATAGCCATCTCTAGCCAAGGTTTTCTTAAACATTTCCCTATGGCAATATGACTAAGAGCCAAAGTCCTGTTTAAAAACACATGTTTCTTCCCTAAACTCTTTCCTTTCCCTGCTTTCTTTCCTGTTTCTGGACCCTCTTCTCACTCATATGCAAAATTAAATTCATTCCAGACCTCTATTCCTTTATGTCTCAGTGGAGAGCACATGAGGAATACAGAGGGAAAGCAGTCCTTTTAACAGGAGACATTGTTTTTCTTTATTTGCTTCTTGGTGATTACTTTTTATGCCACGCCTTGCATATTCTAAGTGTATTTGATCATGGATATATGTAGCACCTACCAGGATATGTTTTTCTGATGGGTTTGTTAATCTAAGATGTATGAGATGATTTAGAGTTATTTAGAATCCGGTGGCATTTTAATCGGAAAACAGGCAATATCACAAAGTTCTTTTTAACAGCTACCATGAGCAAAAACTTTTCTCATCTTTATAAGTCTGTTTATGCCAAGAAATAAGTGCATTGATGAGACATTATGAAATATCTTATTCATAATGACTTTTTAAGGCTAGGAAAAGCATTTAATATAATACTATTATGTCCTACTGAAAGGAAACATGCAAATCTTTAAACAGATCATGTTTTAAAAAGCTACCAATTTATAGTGGTAGTCACTTATTATTTTTATTTAGATATTGCCAGTAACAATATTATAGTGGTAGTCACTTTATTTATTATTTTTCTTTAGGTATTGCCAGTAACCAATTCTATTCCTCACGATGCCAGGAAAACTAGAGATATGTACAAAATTATTTACTTAAGTAACAAATTATTAATTTTCAAATGCGTCATTTTCTTAAAAATTTGAATAATGGACTGACAGGTACACAGATTGGTAGGACTCATTTCCTTTGTGGAACAGCTCTTTGTAAGCTAACATTACCTTCACTTAGGAAAGAATGGAGAGGATAACAAGTGGAAGCTAAAAGCAACTGACAAAGGACTCTGAACAAAACTGTAGTTTTCCTGACAGTGCAAACCTGTCCTGAACAAAGTACTGCACCATCCTGGTTAGGAAATTGGGGATAAAAGTAACAGTGATACCTGACAGTGTGATGAACTCTCACAGTCCCTTTGGAGCAACCATTGTATATCCTCTATTCCTTTTTAATCATTCCAGTCACCTACAGGCAATTCCCTCTACTATTGTAATAGTAAAAAGTGGAGATATTTTTAGCTGGTGAGGGTTCATTTGACATTTTGTATGCTTTCATCATATTATTTAGGATAGAAACACTGTTTCTCACTAAATAAAAAGATTTCAAGTACAGTAGATTCAACACAAGGCAGCAAAGAGCTTTGATTATGATATTTCAACTGTGTGAGATCTGACTGTAAAGGCTAAAAGAAACTTCTGTTACTCTGTGGGAGAACAATCTTCAGCACAAAGGCTTTTTACTACCTAGGACTTTACTAAGTTTTAATGCTGATTTTCCTCACTTTTCTTTTTAAGATCAGAACATCTCTATTAATGCCTTTTAGACTAGGACATCATGTAGAGAATTAAAAGGGCACTACAACCTGGAAATTGAGGTCTATTATCACAATCTACTTAATTATAAAGTTATGCTTATATATATAGCACCTAATAAAAGTATAAAAGTGAAATGACAAAGGTGTTACATTCTGACAAGTGGTCCCCAGACTGACAATAAATATGGTTTTCCTGCTACTTCTACACATACTTTAATGATGCAGAAAAACACACAAACTCTCAGCTGTTGAATCTTGAACTTAATGAGCTGAGTTAACAACAACTGTGTGGGAAGAGGTTGGGGGATAGCAGGTTCTCACAAGTTTCAAACGCCCATCCAGACACACAGGGGAGCACTCCTACCCTCAGCTTAGTTCATATAGCACCACAATCTATGGGTGTAGACATGTAGGTGCCCTGGCCCTGACTTCAGTACTGCCAATGTCCTGTCATTTAGTCTGGCCCCACACTGAGACTAAGCACATTGGCTGAGTGTCACTTGGTGAGTTGCACACACCTCTGTCCTCACTGCTGGAAATCTCACTGCATATAGGGGAAGAAGAATGGCACCACATGGCCCTGACTGTCCTAGAGTCCTATGGGTATCTGGCACTGACACCAAGTAATACCAGGGATGTTTGTCTCCATCCAAAAGATTCTTTCAAAGATCTCCTTTCAGGCAGTAGTTGGCAACTTCAGTAACATCAGCAGACATAAGGCTCAGTTCTATTCATGTATTGAGAAATCCCTTTTGCACAGGATTCTTACTAGAAGGTAATTTGTTCCACTTACCCATTTAACTACACTTTATTTTACATATAATTCATTTTTGGCTTGATGACTGTACCTTGAATAATCTATATTGATATTTGCTCAGTGGCTTGTGGAGAGACCTGAACTGTCACCCCTACCCATTAAAACACTAAACCAGCTGTGGGTTAATTCATACATCTTCCTTCTCCTTTAATAGGAATTCAACACTCTTTGCTGTTAAGGAAATGTCACAGTTTCTTCATCATCTACTTTAGTGGATGTTTATCTAGATTCTAAAATCATGAAACTTTGATAAACTGTATTAAATTAATGTGAAAAGATCATCATCAACACCTCAGGTATGCCCTTTTAAGTCATCTTTATATTACCTAAAACTAAAGGCAGAGGCAGAGGGATAAATGATGGCAAGGAAAACCCAGATTAAACATCACTTTTTTGTTTTTTTTTAAGCTGTCACGGAATCCCTGTTGAATTATCTAGGATGAGAAACAGAAGAAAAAAAATAGAAAGGGACTAGGGATTTCTAAACACATTAATTATAGTCACGATAATGTACTGTCTTCATCTCTCACAGCATATAAACTACCACAGTCAGTTTAACTATTCCTCTTTGTACTGATGGAGTACAAAGCATCACTTTTCAGAAAGATTTCAGTAGAAGTTCTAGTCATGTACTGCTATTCATCCTGAACACAAATATTTTGAGTGCTGAAGTTAGCAAGATTGTAATGGTGGATGAAAAGTCATTCTAGAGTACTGATATTTCCCATTATATCCTGTGAAACTGAAATTCTTGGCTTATATGATAAACATAACTGTAAGGTAACCCAAACTGGTTTTGTTAACTTGTAGATTGTTGTATATATTTTAAGTACAGAGCAACAGGCCTAACCTTAGGATTCAGGTTACACAGGTTTCAAATATTCTTTCGACATTTGAAATTCAAACTGATGATAATCTGATCTCTAATTTTACAAGCACTCATTCTTATTGAAAATGTAGAGAATTATTGTAAGAGCTTTTAGCAGAACAGTTGGAATAACTGTTTCTCTTTTAAAAGATATATGCTACACTGTGTACAATAAGATGGCAATAATATGCCTTAAAACACACATAATCCTGTATATTACATTCACACAGAATATCCTATTGCACTTCAGCTGATGTGTGTGTATGTGGATTTTAGTCAGCCTCACGGTAACAAAGGTCAACATTTTAAAAAGAGCTGTTAGAGCACAATGCACATCCTGCAGTATTAATATTCTTTCTGGAGTGACTCCAGTTATGTTGGAAAATATGTGTTTTTGCCATAATTTTGACACTACACCTGTAGTGTTTTTCTTTACTATTAGATTTTTGTGTTACAGTGCCTACTTACTTTTATTTTCAAGGCATGTTAGCAGCTCACCTGGCTGTGTTATGGAAGTTCTGGATCCTACATCATTAAAAAATCTACATAAGAAGCTTCAGCTGCTCTGTTTAAATAATCTGAGTAAGTTACATGAGAAACAGAGTAAATAATTTTTTGAAGTAGATTCAATGCAGAAGCAGTGGTATGCACTGCTTCCGGTTTAAGGGGAAGAACTATGAAAATAAGCACTCAAGCTTTATCCTGTCCTGTCCAGATTCTTTCAGATCCCAAAACTAATAGAGGTAAGCAGGCCATTAACACTTTATATTTACACATTACTGTTAGAGACTGTCCATTGAGCAGCATTCCACACAGACACAGCATAATCATTAATCTCCTAAATGAACAGTAATTCTTCCATATTCCTACATATCTGTAGAAAACCTTCTAAGCTACCTATGATCAGGGAAAGGGATCCAAGGCAGGAGCATAATACTCTTATCCTTCCCTAAGTATTGATTTAAATGCATAATTCTGATATCATTTGGGCCAGTACTCAGTAATATAGTTGTAAAAAGTGCATTACAGTTTCCCAGAAGTTATTTTGATTTTGGACATCTTAACATACTGAAAAAAATTCATACTTTTTTTTTATCTTTGCTCAATATTAGGTATAAGAAACTGTGGTCGGAACTTTAATACTTAAAGTATGCTCTGAAATATTTAGGAATAATGTTAGTACTTTGACCTTTACAATATCCTACATCTTCATTGGCCAGTTGCTTCATTCCCTTCCCCATAGGTTAGAGAGGCAGTAAAATAATGGGATGCATGGAACAGATAGGCACAATGGCCAGTCAAACAAATGAATATTAAAAAGGTCAAAATACTCAAGTCTACTACTATGATTTATAAAACATATGAAGAATTGTAATTTTAGTACCTAATTCTATTGAGAATAATCATAGTGAGAATTGAAAATGGCACAAAGAATAGATTTTGGTGACAGTAATTTCATTTTGAATGAAAGATAGCAGTCTGCATTCGTCACTAAAACTAGGTTCATTACCTTTATGATTTCACTCTTCAAAGGTACCCTTGGGTCTGGAACCTATTCTTCCTTTTTCTCACAAGTCAATTTAAATATTATAGCTACCTATACAACACTGTCACTCTGGGCAATACTTGGAATCTATTTCTTGCTGTGGGAGTAAGACGCTACATCTAAGCTCATATTTTTTATATCTTTACATGTGTGTTTTTATGTCTCTCTACATATACATATGGATCTACATATACACACCCTCAAACAGCTCTTCTGAGCATTATGAAAACATACAAGACAAAGCTTGTGATTAACTGCTGAAATAAATTTCAGGAATTTGTGTACAGATCATAGCTCTGCAGAATATGAACCAAATGTCTATTTTCTGCCCAATGAGACGTAGCTGTTTTATAGAAATGTAACAAGATATTGCAGGTGGGTTAAGCCATTTTTGCTGACTGTACATACCATTGCTTGATTCCTCTTCCCCTAGGTTTGTTACTTCTAGGTTCTTACTCTTAAAGTTTCCTTTGAGTTTGTTCTCCCTATGCAGTACACAAACAGTTAACAGTCAACAGACAACATGCATTGCCATATGTGTCCATATTTCAAACAATTAAATTTCATATTGCTCTTGCAACAAGCTAGAAGAGAAACAATTGATTGAAGACTGGTCTGATAGTCCTCTTGTTCTGCCTTGGGGTCACCATGAGGAACATCCTTGGTACCACGAGAGGTCACCACCTGCCTGGGGCGGTGCCAGCACTGATGGTGCATGCCTGGGGCACACATGATACATGGCAATTGTGTGGCCAGCATGTGCTAATCATGTGCCCATCACACAGCAATCACAAGGGTTTCACATGTCAATCATATGCTAATCACAGAATCACAGAACCATTTATGCTGGAAAAGATGTCCAAGACCATTGAGTCCAATCTTTGAATAATTTTCACTTTGGCAATTAGACCATGGCATCAAGTGCCACTTCCAGTCATTTCTTGAATACCTCCAAGGACGGTGAATCTATCAACTGCCTGGGAAACCTGTTCCAATGCTTGATAATCCTTCCCATGAAGAAATTCTCTCTGATGTCCTGGGATAATCAAGTGCCTATCATGTGTCTGACATGACAATCACTCATTCATAATACACTGGGAAATCACACATTCAGCTTGTGCTTGGCATGATGCCTTGTGAAAGCTGACCTGGAACAGAGGCTAGACAGAGTTAAAGAATAAAGTAGGGATTTATAAGAAGGCCTCAATGGATACACCTTGGGCAGTACAAGAGCCCAGGCAGGGCTACATCTAAAATGAACCCAAAATGGTCACAAAATGAATGACTGGTCACGAGGTCTCACACCTTTATAAGTTCTGGTCCATTAGCGTATTGGAGTTAATTGTCCAGTTATAGCTTTAGGTTATGAAGTCCCATCCTTATTTTTCTCTCTTCAGACCACTGTTGTTTATGCTCTTGGGCCTGAGATTTGGATGGGTTGCCCTTGGTCCCCAGCTAGAGAAGGAATTGTTTTGTCTACCTATTCTGTGAACAGAGCTTACTATTCCTAATATGAAGCTTAGACCTACACACTAAAGCAGTACAGAACTGAAAAATATAAAACCTAAAACCTGAGGTATCGAGCACACACCCAACTCACAACAATCAGGAACCCAGTGTGTGTGTATGGCAATCTGTTGCAACTACATCCTCATCCTCCATGTGTCTCCTACAAAACTGTAATGTCTGCATCCTAGTTCTTTTATAAGCAGCCATTGCCATAGCTCAGAAAAAGTGGTAGTTCATTAAATTATGTTGATTTAATTGCTTGAAATCATGTGAACATAGTGCTATTGCTGTCTTTGAGATCATCTAGGAAGTTTAATGGTGAGAATTCGTACTAGTGCAGCTGTGATAACGCTGATTAATTTTGTAAAATATGAACTTCATTTGCTGGCCTAGATTCCTGCAAAGAGATCTTTGCAGGAAGATCTTACCATGTGTGAATGTTCAGATTTCTTTGTAAGAAAATGGCTAAAAAGCTACCAAACACAGTCTCAAAAATGACAGCTTTAATATTTTCAACTTTGCAAATTAAACTATCAGTGTGGTAAAAAAAAAAAGTACATAGTCTGATTATTTGGCTTATTTTCTACTACAAATGAAATTGCAGTATAATTTTCAAGATGCTATGTGGTACTAACACTGAATTAAGGAGCCTCACAGTAAAATTCATCCAGTTTATTATAGAATACTGTGTCAAGGTCCTATATTATATCTTGAGTGCATTAGCAGAAGCATTTTATCATGTATATGAAGCATGTAAATTTAATTAATATTGCACTTTTAGTTACCTACTAACTGTTCATTGTCTTAAACATATTCCTGCAAGTGTGTTGTAGTCAATTACGTACTGCATTCTCAAATTATTGTGACTGTCTCTTGAAAAAGCTCTCTAACAATGCCTTTATGTCGCCCACTGAAAAAGTTTGCTGCAGAAGGTGCTACAATAGTGTTATTCGGACGCCCTTTTAGAGGTCATTAAACAAAATAAAGTTATCTGGGGAACTGATACAGATGCAAAATTTGCAAGCTGCAGATTTATAAGCTTCAAAGACATATATTTTGGAAGGAAGGTTACAAGAAGACATTCTTTTTTGTCTAGTCAATATACTGACTTCCAAATACTTCATTACTCTATCTTTGGATTCAGTCAGATGTACATTCATCTAGGCCTCACTTTACTTTATAACTAGTTCTTCAGCTACTGTTGAAATTATGGTATTATCTTGTCTCACTTCTGGCTGACCGGAGATGGCTTTTAACTTCAGGTATGTTGTACTTCTGGATCTTTTTAATTAGGTAAATTCTGCTCAAAGGTCACAAAACAGTGGTCTATAATTTCAGCATGCTGGGTAGCTGCTGCGTAGAGAAATAATTCAGCTCAGCACTAATACATAGTGTTTCAGACAGGTTTCAGGGAGAATTATGGAACAATTTAGGCTGGAATGAGCTTCAGAAGGTCTCTTGTCCAGCCACCTGCTCCAGACAGATTTGAGAATTGGCACATTTTTAAAAGAAATTATAGATTTGGGGAGTTAAAATAAAGACAGTTCCTAGAATCAGTGATATTTTTCTAATGGTAAGAACATTTAAGCAGCCTCTCAGAAAGACCAGTCAAAAGCTAGGGAAGCCAAAACCCAGCCAACAATGTGCTGGCCTATTCGCTTCCCACCTACATAGACACTAAGGTTCAGTTCTGTTTATATTAACCAGAAAATATCAGACTGAAGTCACATGGTTACAGATGGGTGGATCAGACGGCAGCTTTAATTACATAACTTTGTTACTGTAAGAATATTTTTTATTATTCAACTATAATACCTTGCATTTATTCTGGCTTTAAAAAGTCTTCACACTCTTCTGTGTTTACATTAGAGGAATTTGGTATTAAGTGGTTGCATTCTTCTGTGTTAATTTTTGCTTTCTTTCTGACAGAGTCCACCACAATCACTCTTTTGTTTTATTTGGTTTTGGTTTTATTTGTTTTATTTGGTTTTTCCCAAATATATTGACAGAATGTCACACTCTTTATGATTTATATTTGTTAAAAATAGAACTTGAATCCTTTCAGCATCATTTTTTATCACTATAAATTACTTTATGTTTTTGTAACCATTTCCATTAGTGCATGACAAACTGTGAAATTTGCCATTTTTGCCATGACCAATCCATAAAATCTGTCATCTTCCTGCATGATGGTGTTCATGAGTTACACGAAGTCTTATTCATAAGGTCACTTATTTAAATGGCTCATGAAAATTACTGTTAAGAAAGTGGATACATCTTGTAAATGGGAAGTCACATGGACCAATTTGTCACTCTTTCCTTTTTGTAAAATGAATGTTTTTTCAACACTTGTGTATTCTGTATTATTTCTATTGTCATGTTTTTAAATAGCCAGGATTAAAAAAAAATTCCATTACCTCCCTTCTGCTGAGTATATTGTCTCTAGGTGAATAGCAGGCAAGGAAAGAGAGACGCAAAATATTTTATTGTGGGTGGTCTGCAGATGCCTCATCATGATGCAGATTCACATCTTTTATAAGAAGGAACAGGGAAGGAAAAAATACAAAGTCCACATTAGTGAAACTAATTTTGGAAAACATATTTAATTGTCCTTACATATTTGAAATCTCTATGGTTGAGGGCTGCAAGCATATAATGTAGGTCCATATGGTCAATAAGAAATCCACAGACACCACAGCATTCATAAATTCAGTCTTATTTGGAAAAATAAAATTTAGGAATATGAATACTCAAGCACAAATATTTTGTCATAGGATTCGCCTAAAAGTGGTTGTTGGTACAGCAGGATTTTTACTATGAGAAAAGAATCCTATCTTCAGCCGGTCTTTGTTAATTTAACAACTCTAATTTTCTTCAAATAGATGCTATGTTCCACAGCATTTAGAAGGTTATGATTTAAAGAAACTCACAGTAGCAATGGCTGACTAAGGAGAGACATTTCTGAGCATATTAGGAATAACAAAAAGAGTGCAAGAGTGTGCAGGAGTTATATTTTGTTGTGTGAATAAAGAGGGGAGAATTATGTCCTGACTTTAGGGGGTGAGATCAGCTGATTGCTGGTAACAGGTTTGGACGTGCTTGCTTTACTTCTTTCTTTTGCTACGTTTTGCAAAACCCACATTTATTGAAAATCTTGCATAATTATTTGTATAAGTCTTTTTATGCACATGTTTCTTAACCAAACAGAGGCTCTTAAGTCTCTGCTTGGGGCAGTGCAGACGCAGGATTAACATATTAACAGAGTTAACTGATTGCTGTTAATCCTGCGCTGTGTCAAGGAGGTGGTAGGTACATGCTTCTGCTGGGAAAATGAGGAGGTTTGAGAGAGTCATACCCTGAACGGGACAATCAGAAAACACCAGTTCTCCCTAACTCTTTCTAGGTACTGGGAGTACCTTTCTCTACAGAAAGAGACTGCATCACCATGCCTGGAAGGAGAATCACATGACCTTGCATACTCATCCCATATCCACACCAGGCATTTTGATTCCAGAGCTGGCACAGAAGAATGTCCAAGTGATTCAGAAGCATTTGAGATTGACTGCTGTTAGTGCTAGCAGCTGCTGCCCAGCTCACTCTCAGGAACATCTGGGCAAACCTTACTGTTTAACTCTTGCAGGTTCAGCTCTGCCGTGCTGATGCAGACTGGAAGGCTGTGAGCCAGGGATTGTCTGGGTCAAAGCTGGGAGTGTTCCCTTACAAAGGAGCTCTTTCCAGTGCAGTTTCAAAAGGGATAAAGTACCCTCACAAAAAATCAGGTTTCTAGCTGTAAATTTAGTGCTGCATGAAGAGGTTTCTACTACCCTGAAATCAAGTTTATTTGGTACCTAGATTTACCTTCTTCTGAAGTCATATTCATTATTTTTTAAGGACTACAAACATACCTACATACATACATGCATAAATGTGCGTGCATGCATATAGATAGAGTTATGCCCTAATAATTTCAGAAGTCTCTTTTGACAAGGAGCATGAAAGAGGGATAATATCCTATCAATCAGGAAACAGATATAATCTATTAGAGAAACTGAGCAAATTATGCAATAATGAAGGCTTGGATTCAAACCAAGATTAAAGACAATATCACTTTCCAGACTTAATCAGAGTGATTCATATATGTAGTTTCAGAAATATTAAGAAATACCACAGCTTAAAGGAAAGTAGAAAAACTGCCTGAAGGGAGTGGATATTCTGTCACTGGGAGATTGTAGGTTATTCTCTACCAACAGGAAATCTTCACACAGAAACTAAATTGCCCCTTGTCATGGATGCTCATTTATATAAAGTGACACTGCTACTCCCACCCACCGATACTGACTTCCAGTAATCATTCATGTGTCACACGTACACCCATGCAGAGTTACACCAAGTCATGTGAGCTAATATTCACTTCCACACTCCCAGGCTGTGACCACTTACTCATGTCAAGATATGTGCTGTCCTGTTCATTAATACTAATGCCAATTCAAGCATATCGGTGTAGTCTTCTTCAATCTTACTCAGTTATGTTGGCACTTTACTCAATCACTATCAGTCAGACCCACCCAGTTGCACTGTAGCTCTGACAGATGCACACTCTCAGAGCCTCAGGGTGCATTTGACAAATAGAAATTGTGCTGCCCAGAACTGGAGACTATCTGGTTCCCATATCTTAGCGGTAGAAAAGCAGCAGTGACTTCATATCTATCATTTGAATAACTATTCTAGAAGAGGAACACTTACTGAAGGCCAAGTCAACGCTTTCTGAACACAACCATAAAGATATCTACATTTTATCATTAAAAAATATACACACAACTGTAAATAGGTGATTAGCAGAGAGGCTTCCATATGAGTGATTACCTCTGCAAACAGGTGCTGGTGCATGTATTATACCTCACATATTTTACATATTCTTCAATATTTTTTGTGGATACATGTGAGTGGTAGGCATTGTACTTTAGAAAATGTTCTCAAAGGCTGATCCTTGTCTGTGAGTCTTTGCCAGTTCTTTGTGTGACTTTGTATAGTATTAACAGTGAACTTTGATTTCTTCTCTGAACTTTGCTTCTTGGCAAAGCAGGTAAGATCAGTTAAAAAGGGAGCAAGAAGCATGATTTAAAATATGAGTTTGATCTTCACTGGGATTAAAAACAAGAAAACCAACTCTTTAATTGTACATTTAATATATGATATAATTTTAAATATTTGCTTACCTAAACTCTGACAATAATATAATAATAAATTATAACAAAATTCTTTCCATATCCCACATATGAATATATTTCATCTATTTCACCTTTTAATAGTGGAAGTTCTTAGTCCATACTGTTTTATTAGGCAGTAATTGCAACATCTGCATTCTGTCAATACAATAAGCAGAAAACTATTTCTCCAATACTTGCCCTCAAACTAAGCTCTCTCAGAACTGCTTGGCTTTGCCTGGGAATAGGAGAAAGCAAAGTGGGCCAACTGTGGCAGGTAAAGGACAAATGTGAATCAGCAGTCACATCAAAAATGTATTTAATCATCATTCAGAAATGTATTTAAAAAACATTTATTGTCATTACTATGTTTATGCAGAGTTTATGTTTATGAGAAAAAGAAATCTTTGTGCATGTATGTGCAAAAAGAGACAAGAAGGATCTATCTTTTTATTTACCTTTGTGGCCCCATTGTACACATTGTGAATTACAGACTTAAGTCCACTGCTTTTTTCTTAAGAAAGGAAGATTATAATTTAAGTTAGAGACCAAAAAGGAAGCATAATTTCTTCAAAGCATCAAAAGATTCAGGCAATTCTATTTGTTTTCTTGTTTGTTTGTTTGTTCGTTTTAAGATCAATAAACTGGAAAAATAACATCCAGACTTTGTAAAGGACATTATTTTTACAGGAAAATATATCTGATTGTGGATTCCCAAGAAGTTCTCAATTAAAGTTGTTTACTAGATTGGGTCATATCTCTTTATGTCTGCAAGGAATTTAAAAAAAAAAAAATCTGTCCTTTATCCCATACCAGCTTCACTGATAGTAACTTGTCTTCTTGGAGAAATGCAAAGGATCTTCTGGAGAGAGGCCTTATGAAAAACAAAGGAGAATAGGGACCTGCCTAAGTACCTGTGGAAGAGGTGTTTTATATTCTAAGAGCAATTTCTTCATTACGTAGGTAATTGTGAAGGAAATACCAGTTTATGGTGCCCCTTCTGACAGTGCACTGGGCACACCGAGTCCTCAAAATCACATGTTAAAACTAGGTTTTATTATTTTCTCCTGTTTTATTGTATTCTGCTAAGCACATAGGAAAGCAAAATTACAAGTGTAATTTGTTTTATATATGACAAAATCCCATTGCACAAATGGCTCTATGTGACAATGCAGAGAGGTACATATACTGTTGTAAAAAAAGCTTATTTTAAACACTATAGGGGCTTCCATAGGAAATAGTATCATTGCCACATTCCATATTCAATAAAAACTCTCATTCAAATGTGTGAAATTATTTTTATTGTTTAGTTACATTTATACATGAAGTTTTGTGTCTACAAGAACTGCCTAAATGTGGCCCACTGTTTATGACAAACAGCTCTAGAGGAAGATTCACATGGAAGAGTGTCCTTTCTTATTCTTACTCAAAACCTTTTGTTGAATTTGTGTGAACAAGCCAAGTTCACAAACCTCTTTTTACACTCTGTTATTCTTACTAATATATGTTTCATTTGTTCCTGGCTTTGTAACATTGAGTCCATATGCCCTTGTTTTTTTGGGTTTTTTTTTCACTTGTTGGGTCTTTTTAATCTATAAATCATGCCACATTTTCTTCCATAGAATTTTAAAATTC
The DNA here is from genome assembly GCF_048771995.1 of Taeniopygia guttata. NCBI lineage: Eukaryota > Metazoa > Chordata > Aves > Passeriformes > Estrildidae > Taeniopygia > Taeniopygia guttata. The sequence goes on along the minus strand of NC_133026.1, from coordinate 26,397,022 downwards.
AGGTGTTTCTAGCAGATTTCATTAAGCCTCTAACATAACCTAAAGAATGACGTAAATATTGACACCTTATTTTCTAAAACATATTTTTTCCATAATCTTCCTGTTATCTTGGTGCTTGGCTATTACCCAGTTATTTACAGGTAAAAACAGCTTTGGGTTCTCTAGACACAGGTCAAACCTTTATCTAAGCCCTAATCTTGTTCCATCATGATTACTGATACTGCAAATCCTGTGGTTGCCCTGTGATCCCCCAGGGACAGACTGGAGAGCAGAAAAAATTTAGTTGATGTGATCAGCCTATCATATGTTATTCCTCACTGAGTTCCTCCATTCTGTGTACCACACTGGTTTCTTCCTAATGTTTTCAAGGTCCTTCACAAAAGTGAAACTTCTTACATGTTTCATTGTCATAATAACCATCCCTCCACATTCTTAGAGCCCATAATCATAGACTGAGTTTTAGGTTAATTTCTGTGGTTCTCTGAGGAAACTGGCTGGGGACTGTATATTTCTGCTTCCAGGTCTCTGCCTGATTGCCAAAAAATAAAAAAATAAAAAAAAATTACCAGATTGGATAAGAAAGATTCCAGTGTAAAAAAAGAACAGCTCACCTCATTCTCAGAAATTCAGCAGACCTTTCAGGATGAGAGGATAGCCAAGAGATTGAACTATGGAGATTTACAGAGCAGTGAGAAAATTTGCTTTTTTTTCTATTCATGTAGGCAAAGTCTTGCAGCCTTTCATGTCTTCACTTTTGAATTTTCCTTCATTTATTGTCAATCCACATAGTCTCAAATCACCAAGCCAGTAGCTGGCTACCATCACTTTTTTTATTTGATAGACCCTACTTTCTCCCATTTTCCACTGTTTAGCAGATTTCAGTGTTATGACTTAATTTAAAATAAATCTAAATCTACAGCACAAGTAATTTTTCTTTCGAATGTTAATAGTATTAATATATAGCTATTCCCTGAGAAAAACAGTGATATATTATTATTTTCCTTTCCGGTGATAGAAAATGCAAAGGAAGTTTAAATAAGTTGTATTTCAGCTGGACTGCTCACAAACACTAAACTTTCTGAGGTTATTCTTTGTTAGCAACAGCCTAAATTAATCGTTTTCTGCAGTGTATGCCAAGCAGACAAACTAAGACAATTAAAGCCAATGTGACTTTTTCTTTAATCCTTATTTGATTGCTTGATGCAGTCTACTGATGCAGCTGTTGGCACAGTAGATTAAGTTACTCTTAACCACAGCAACCCCTGTTGCTCACGGAGCCAAATCCTAGAGGCATTTTTTTTTCCCTCTGCCATTGATTAGCAGCAAAAGTAATTAGAATATTTTGTAGATAAAACATGAGAATACTCAGTGGCTGAATATTCAGACCTTTCTGAAATTGCTGCAGTGACAGAGAATCCAGTTGGTATTTGCAGGTGCACAGCTGCAGTAAATGATGAAGCTGGCATCTTTGGCAGTTCTACTCAGTACTGATGGCACTGGATGTTGGGTTTTTTAAATCTAGTTTGTAATCTCCCTTCTTCTTTTGTACACATGGAAACACCCACATATTCAATTTGTTTTCACATCTTTTCATCACATACAAGCTACTAACTGCAGTCATTGCACGAAATATTATTCTATTTCCCTACTTCAGGTTTAACAAAGCCCCACTTTACAGTTGCAAAGATACACAGACTTTAGTTTAGTTTAGTTTCAAATTTTTCATTATAGGTGACTTTAAATGCCTTTTTTTTTTTAGTATGAAGGTTCTAAAATGTTGTAAGACAGAAGTACTCAAACCAATGAAGCATTGTTGATAATTCTGAGTTTCAGATTGTAATATAGAAAATATTAATGATTTCTGTCTTATATTGTCTCACTTTGCTGTAATGGATGTCATTATGGCACATAATAACAACATATGAATTGCCTTAAAAATGTAATGACAAATATTTTAGATGCAATAAAAATAACCCCCTCACTGCATGCACACAAAGATAAGAAATAGGGCTTTTAATAGATGCTTAAATAGAACACCTACTTTTTTCTGAACCTGAAAATACAACAGAGGTTTAGAAAAATATTTCAAAACTGGAAACTCCAAAAAATCAGATCAATTGCAAAATACTACTGCTTAGAAGTAAATACAAGCAGTCTAAATGGATTTTTAAAAAATATTATCTATTTAAATGCTGTGGATGAGATCATTGCAATAAAGCACTGCTTGTATTTTAAATACAGTGCTGGGGAACTGATAGACAATTCTCCTCCTGCCTCTGCTGACACCTGCCTGTCTGACACAGTCTTCCATTGGGCACTGAGTAATTCTGTTACAAAGATCCTCTTGATCTGAACTTGCTTTCTTTGGCTTATAGGCCTTTCTATTTCATGCCTTATCTCCAGCAGTGCTTTTAGAAGGACTTTTCCCATGTGACAGAATGAATATGAGAAGTGACAGCACGAATTTCAGGAGTAGCTCAGCACATGTGACATCAGAGGAATTTTTGTCCCTTTTCTAGCTGGGACTGTCTCTAGGGCAAACAAGAAACACAAAGACTTGAATTTTCTGTTGTAAGCCCACTAACCTGAAGAGCTGGATCTTGAGCACGAAAAATTAACAAAAGGGAATGGTGCACCATGTGTACAGGAGTTTTCATTATATTTTTACCCAAGACTAGGAAAGTAAACTGAAGGTGCAAATAGTGATCCTCTGGATGATCTTACTAGGACAAAAGAGAAAGCAACAGAAACTGTTGTCCATGTGGTCTTTTGATGTCACAGAGCTCTTGCAGTCTGAAGAAAGACCAACCAAATCACTGCCTCTATAAAAAAATCTTATCCCTATCTAAGTCATTGTATTTGAAAAATGACTTTCAAATGTTTTGTTTTCAGATCTCTTTTCAGTGAAACCATTTTATAAATTTGCCTAGATACTTTAACAACCTGAAATTAACTTCAATTGTCATGTCAAATTATGAAATGTGATAAGGACCTGCTAGGATATGAAATATTGTGAGGATGAAAAGTAAAGATGTCAGAAAATTATGAAGGAACAAGCTGGATTTTCTCTCAGGTATCATTCAAACAGAGCTTTCAAAGATGTTGGGTTTGGTCAGGGCATTAGTCATGTATATGCTGCTATCCGACTGAACTTTCTGCCACTCCTTGCAGCAGGGTGACAAAGCAAATGCATAACTCTGTATGTTCACACATATGAAATTTGAGAGAAAAGGTACAGAAAAGAGAAATGGTGAATCTGATTACAGACTCTTTTGACATACTCCAGTGGCAAAATCTGCTGCTTCTAAGTAATGGACACATAGTGAATACACAGAAGACAAATTTTTCCTAGTGTAGTCTGTAATGCATATATCATAAGGAAATACAAAATAAAATACTAAGTTAAAAAAAAAATTTCAAATAATTGTCTTCAAGATTTTATTTACAGCTCTGTATTAATTTGTAATAAGAGCTATTTTCTTCTTAAATTTCTTGTTGCATTTCAAGCCTGAGACAAGTAATATGATTACACTGTATTTTTCTGTGCTCTCATTTTGCAGTGAACCATATTAGCTGAAATACCCAGGAGAAAGAGAAAACTTCAAAGCATGGCCCCAAATAATGTGGAGAATAGGTATGGTCTGAATACCAACTGAGCCTGAGCTTTAAGTTCAAACAACCTTTTAAGACACTTCCCAAGAAATAACTTTTTTAATGAATTGGGGTCATCTTGGGGGTAACAGTGATGCAAAAGTAAGTTCCAAATCTGACTAGTTCTCTTCTCCTGCACATGTCTTTTATATCTTGCACAGCAGCTTGGGCATTGGGGATGACTCAGAAGCACCCTCACTACCCTATCACCTCCCGCAGTGAATAACTTGCAAAGCTAACATCAAAACCAGGACTTTCAAGACCTCCTAATTAGGATTTTATTGTTCAGTGTAATCAGTAAGGAAAAGAACACAGATACTAAGAAATGCTCTCCACTATGTTAAGTGGAGAGGAAGTTGCCAGCTAGAAACAAGCAGCTGACCTTCATAAAAATATTTATTTTCAAAATAAATGAGACTAGATAATAACAGTGAGTTGTTATTGACTACTTCTGGATCATTAGACTTATAGAGACTAAGGCATATGTGGGTGTAAGTATGACCTTATTAGCTTCCATGGAAAAATTCACTTAAACTCTTCATCCCTCTTCACCAGAAGGACAGTTTAACCTTTAGGAGCTATGTAATTCTTTAACACTTTTTTGACCAGTGGCTCATCAGACCATCTAGGGCTTTAAAGAGTACAGGTCCCTTTCAGGCATGAGCTCTTACCACTTATGCTCATCTGGTCTTGAAGAGTTGAATTCACAATGCTGGTTCCAGCCTGTGCCAGCTAGAAATCATTCATAGAATGTCCTTCCTTCTCTTTGTGTCCATCAAATCCTTCTGATTGAGTGATACCAGGGGAAGTCACCGCTGTATCCAAATTAACTAGGACCACCCAACCTTGGGAGTGACTCCTCTCCCTAATGGCCAACAGGTCACCACAGCTTAACTAGCTTGGGGGAAATGTTTATGCACAGACTTTCATAGGACCAAAGCAAGGTTCATTGGCAATGAAAGATGGTATGAATATGCAAAAGGTACAGATTATCCACTAAGCATGTGAATGCCAATTTTTCCTCTTCAAAATCTTGCGTATCTAAGCCTTCAGTCATTTCTAAAATAGGCACCAATCCAAAATCAGCTGAATAACTTTTATAGTTTTAAATTTTATGCTTTAACTTTTCAGAATGATCATTTTCAGACCTGTTTCAGAACCTGCGTATTGCCATATGTAACATGTGGATATTGTTACATGTGGTATTGCCACACATAACTTTATTTGAACAAGCTGAATTTCTATTGTTTTAAATTTCAGCCAGCTTCATCATACTTCACACTCCATACTTCAGGGATTTTCTTTACTGTGATTATCTATTAGCTATTCAAATTCTTGTTAAATAATTTGGATATTTTCCTTGTGTAACTCTAATTTACCATATATAAGGTCATTATTTCAGATCTTATATTACGCAACAGCAAGAAAATATATTAAATATAATATTAGAACTTCTACATTCACTTGATACACTTCTATATTCACTTGACAAAAATAACTTTTTGTGAGCTATCTTTAAACCATATTATTTTCAACAACCTACTAGATATTGAAATCCAAAAGGTGTTTGTATTTTTTTGTAGAGTGGTTTTTTTGGGGGTTTTTTGGCCGGTTGGTTTTAATTAGGTGTTTTTTGTGTGTGTTTGAGCTTTTTTCTACTTATTAACCTATTGACAGCTCACTAATTGAATTTTTCATGACAATTAACTGTTTCTATTTCCATGCTAAAGCCTTTTCTGGTGATAATCCTATATGGAATTTTGCAATATACAGCAGGGTTCTGAAGCACAACTGTAGTTTTAAGTTGTCCAGGCTGAAGATACCAGGACTCATGACTCATTATAGTTAAGGAACTGAAATCATTAGGTGGTAACAGCTTGTTGTCATACTAACTACCACCATGGTCTGAATTAAAGGAGGCACCCTGCTGAGATCTTTACCAGGACTCATTCATTAACTCCCTCTCCTTGTTCTCATCTGTTTTCCAGCTGTAGCCAGGTGAGAATTAACGGGGCAGTTTACATCAGGCAGATGGTAGGTTCCCCAGGACATCTTCATTTAAAGAATAAGGTGGAGGAGTCAGTAACTGGATAATAAGGACTGGACAAATATGGAATGTAAAGATTTAGGGTATTTTTCTGTATGCTCTTTGACTTTTAGTTGCTCCTGTGTGGAAATAAAGTTTAAAGTAATAATAATAATAATAAACTGATTTCTTATAGTCTAGAACCTTCCTGGCCATTTTAATTTTCTTACGTGTGTTTCCATTGAAAATAGCTCTTGAAGTAACATATCCTTACTCTAATAACACAGAATTCTTTTGAGTAAAAGGGAAGATCCTGCTTCATCACTCTTAACCTGTGTGCCCTGTACTTTCCAATTCTATAGGCTCTTTACCATACACTTACAAAAATTCAGAAGGACATGAGGGAAGTTATTTTTTAAATTGCTCAAATTGGGTTAAGGAGAAAATTCAAAAACACTGTGGGGGTTTACTCTGATATGGTCAGAAACATTTTGCAAAGACAAATGGCCCATGAGACAAGTACAATATTTTCATTTCCATTAATCTGATACAATTTTCACATTATTCCTTTTGGTATTCTCTCAAGATAAATACCTCTTGAAACAAAGTGGTTGCCACATTTCTCATGTTGACATTGGCCAGCTCCTACCTTCGTGAAGTTTTCTGATACCTTATTTCTCCAGTAATAATGTTCAATATAAGTAGTAAAAATAAAATTGTCAGTTCTCAGAAAGGGCTTCTTATTGGGGAAGTTATTTCTAGAAGTATTGTTTGGCTTTTCAAAAGTGCTTGCATTAAATACCAGTTTCAAATAACTGAGCATCTACTGTGACAAAGTTTAAGGGATTTAAGTGCACACATTCTACAATTTAATATTTTATTATATATTTTTATTACACTTTGCACATTTTGAGCTCCAGAGTAAAAGAAAACAAAGAAAAAGAAAAAGTTATATTTATTAGTCAATCTGTCAAAAACTATTTAATCAGGAAGCCTCTTTTTCTACTAAAGTCTTTTCCCTGAAAGGCATTTTCCTGGTATTCCCAAGTACTCTAAGGTTACAACTTAACCTTTCTTCTAAGGCTGCCCTTTCACATTCTGATCAGGAGATGTCTGAGTGACAAGATGGTCCCATAGATAAAAAATCTGTCTCTTTTAAGTTAGTAAGAAATGGTAACATGCTAGTTTGGTGTGTTTGCAACTTGGTGTTCTACAGCAGCTGAAGTTTAAAGGAGTGATTTTCCTCTCTTTTTTCCTTCTGTGATTTCTACAAAGAATGCTTTAAGTAAAATGCTTTTCTTGTGTTGCACATTGTTCATTCACATATTATGTTTCAGTGGATTAAAGCTGGTATGAGCAAGGTTGTATGGTAACCGGTATTCTTTAGTTATTGAACAAAACAAAAAATAAAAAACTTCACTCTAGATTTAACGAGGTTTAAATTTCATTGGTATTCTTTACTGAAATACTCATCTTCTTCACCCAGAACACTGGATACAATAAAAATTCCTCTCAGTACAAAATAATTCCATAGACAATAAAAAGGTACTGAATAGATGCAACAGTACAATGATATCCTGATGGTACCCTGAGGTATTAAAGAGTTCATGAAAGAATACAAGGTTCTCTTCCCTTTGAATGGAAAAACTTTCCAACAGTACCTAAATCACCCCTGCTATCAGTGATAGTAATTCCTGGTGAGATGCAGTATAACCCAAAAAAAACATGAATGCAAACATCATACTTAGGAAAAAACAAATGTTAATCCAGATCTTCAGCATAAAACTCTGTATCTAATCACCATTAATACTAGTATATGTTTAGAGATATATGTTTTTGTAGATTGGTACAGGATGTAACCTATACTGTATTTTTATTTTTTGTTTTAGAAAATACATAGATCTTTTTTTACAAATAAAGACTGTTTGATTGAAAAACTAATCTTGACTTCTCTCCTGCTTGAAAATGGCACATCCTCTTTGGCTGGCATGACATCTTTCTAATGTCATAAAACTTCAATGTTTTGAAAGTAAAGGTCATCCTAGAAATTTAATATCTGAGTGGAAAAGATCTCTTCATCAGTGTTTTTCTCCTTTGATCATTTAATTGTCTGTATTCTCATAAATATGCCTAAAGAAGAACAGGATAGATCAGTCAAGCTCAATTTAGGTCTTTGGCCAAGATCTGAGCAATTATAAAGATCTGTGCTATTTATAACACCTTCTGATACTATCATTTGCCAGGTTCTAATGTCTGTATCTTTTAATTTCAGATGATAAAAAAGCCCCTGTTCAGTTCTGTGCATCTGCTTGAATTAGATGACTTAGTTATTTCTACCTGGAGATGCATTTATTATAATGCTATTATGCACATTGGAAGGATCACAGAATAAAGCCTGTTCTAGCACAATGTAGTTAAGAGAATTAGGCATATGTACCCTTATATTAGCAGAAATCTGCTTAAACACCTCCCTGGGTTCCTCATGCTATTCTATAGATAAGCTAAATAAAAATCTGTATTCATTCCTGCCTTCAGCCATCAAGTAAATGGGTACTCATTCCATATTGTGTTAGCTATTAAGTGGAAAAGTTATTTTATATTAAAAGCCATATGCATCCTGGTCTCATAACTTCTTTCAAGTAAGGAAAGAAAGCAGGAGCCTCGTCAACATGTTTTATGACCTTTTAATGTACAGTATGGGAGTATAATCTTTAGTTACAATGATAAGCAGAATTTCTATCCTACTAGACTTCAGAGTAAGAGCTTTACCTTATTTTTTGTTTTATTACTGATACAGAAGAGTCAAAGATGCTCGGGTTCCACTTGAGGGATTTCATTTCTACAGTCAATGCTATAAAAACCCTTTTTTGAGAAAAAATTAGTAACAGCAATCTGTAATATTAATAGTCATCTTAAGCATTTCCCAAGCAGTAGCACCACATTAACATTTTATCAGCCTTCACTCCTTCCCATTTGTACTGTTTTCATTATTGTTTCTGAATATTACTTTCAAATCTTGTAAGCGCATATAAAAAACTAAATGTCCCCATGTCAGAACAGTTCATAAATTCATTCTCCTGGTTCAAAGAGGAAGCAGCTCATAGGTGTTCAAATGGATTCATTTTTGCTGAATCAAATTCAGGACTTGACACAATATAGAACAGGCACCTGTTAAGGATGTAGCTTAGCACTGAACATGATGGTGTTATTTTAGCAGTTGGATTTAATGATCTTAGAGATTTTTTTTCCAACCTAAATGATCCTATGATTCCATGATTCTCACACTGCCATCTATTGCAATTATTTCTATAAGATAGGAAAGATCAAAGTTTCTTATCATCCTGCCTGTATTTCCTTTTGAGAAGTGTAAACTGTTGTTTATCAATCCCAAAGTGAAAGAAATCCTATATATTACTTTTGTCTCTATATTGAAACTACTTTTTCCCACCTAAGGAGTTATTGTGCCTGAAAATTTTGTATGTTTTTCCAGGTGCAGCATTTGTTCAAGTGGAAGCATTCACTTCTTTCTACGAAAGGTTTTTATTCCATTCATCAAAAATGTGTGCAGCTAGAAGATAATGTGGAGTTTTCTTAATATTAAGCTGCCCAGGAAAAAAATGTCCGATTGTGTATATGCTTTTGACATTTATTGAATTGTTTATTTATTTGACAATTCTACTCATGAAAAGCGTACAACTTTCATTCCTTTTCAACATAGTTCTTCATGTGTCGCTTTAAAATTGCATGGGAATTCAGGGACAGCTGTGTGACCCTCTGAAGGGAAAATTTGTTTAGAATTCCCCTTGGTAGCATAATAACCATGCTAACTTCTGAATTCCATTAGTAACCGATGTGTCTCTATTCAGGATCTGTCGGTTTGTGGACAGGAGAGACCACTTTTTGCAGTTGTGTACTTCCTACAAAAATCTGTGCACCTTAATACTTTCTCCTCACTACTACAGGACCCCAATTAAAATCTAAACATCAGTGAGCCAACATAATATATAAATCACTTGAAAGTACAGGTTGCAGGAGTGTAATGGGAAAGGGGGAGTAGGTAACATTAATCACAGTCATCTTTCTCTTGATTTGGATTTTGCAAAAACCATTGCCTGTTCTTCAGCATCCTTCCTGCCTTTATGAGGTGAACTTAAAATAGTTAGTCAATTAGGGACATTCAAGGGCAAGAGAATATTACTACCAAGTTCTTTACTACTCTCTGTATTTTTCAAGTGTGCCTTTCATACCAAAAATGAAATTACTTCCTGAGAAAATGCAGAGGACATTTCAAGACATATAATACAAATGAGTAATTTTTGGTCTTCCTAAAACTATGTATTTTTAATACATAGTATTAATAATAATTTTAATAAAATTAATCTCTTTTTTACTGGTCTCCATTTGAATAATTTGAATTAATGTGATTTCTTTTTTTTTTTTCCTGTAGTTGTATAGTTTGGTTGTATCATTTGGTTTTCAATAAAAACAAATAATACTAATTGATTAATATGTTTTTATTAACTTTATCTGAAATAATAAGGGGGAAACAAAAACAAAACATCAGTACAATTACAAAACTGACTAAATTCCTTTATTATATGACCTCAGAAAAAACTTTCCTGCCATTGATTAATACAAAAACTAAGTTTAAAACATCAATAATACATTAGCTGCATGGGACCAGCCTGTAAGGTGTCTTAACAACACCCAATCTGAGCAAGTAGCATTGATTTAATTCAGGTGCAGATACAAAAGTTTAGAAGAAGACTCATTAAGTCTCATCACTAAATAAATAAGTAAAAGCAAACACAAGAGAACTCATCTCTCTTTGATGCTTCAGGAGTCACAGACCAAATTTAATTTGTTTTGTTCAGGTGTGTAGTCTCTCAAGTGCTGGGTCACTCTAGGACAAGAAGCCTTGCAATTCAATTGCATCTAAAATGGATGTAATAGGATAGTAAGGATAGTAAATGATTCAGGATAGCAAATGACTTTTGCTAATGAAATTCCAATGGCTGACATTATGGCATCTCTGTTAGTCTGTACATTTATTTGATGAAGTGTGCAAATCATTACACTGAAGAGAATTGTTTGAAAATAAACATCAGATTGATTTAAGCACTATCAGGGTAAAAAAAAAAAAAAAAAAAAAAAAAAAGACACCAAGAATACTTTTGAAATATTTTTGTTTGGTTTACTGTATCTAAAGCAGAATATTAAGATTCTATTGTTATACCAGTTTTATTCCTCTTCTAGTACAAAGAGTTTACCGGATACAACACAAAGCATTTGACCAACATTTACAATAATTCAGCTGAGAATTTCAGACAGATCCAGAGCTTCTCACAGGCAGATTCAGCAGTACATAGTCTAATTTCTATGATTTCTATGCACTATTTTAAACTAAAATGATTAATATACTGGGTGGAGAACCTGCTCATTCCAGAAACTCCTCCCAGACAGTTCGGGTCATAGAATTGACTAAACTGTACATGGATAATGCATCTGTAATTAGTAAAAATTGCTCCAACAGATGAAAAAATTGATCATGTCAGACAATCCTTCACACATAACTAAGATAGTCAGCAGGTATTTTATACATACTTTAGGATGATCAATAGCAACAGATGGCGCAAGTGCTGAAGTGATCAAATAGGACCATGGGCCAGCTGGGTATAAGAATTCAGCAAAAAGTGTTCTATGGAGCCTCAGTGAATCCAGCTAGAGTCACTGACGACACTGATTGTCACCGTCAGGACAACATTTAACCACCCTGTTCAAAAAATTCACTCCTCCATGTGAGCTGTATCCAATGCAAGAAACACCAATAACTACATGGTTTAGCAAAAGCTCTCTGCCAACTGCAATTCAAACATTTTAATTACAATAATGAGAAAAAGTGGAGAATTAACACTAAGTATTCAGCAAGTAGCAGCATGTTTTATATTCCTCATACATAAGACAGAGGTTTTTCATTTCATATGCATTCACAGCTGCTCCAGTGAGTAATTCTGAACAATCATGTGACTGCATGGAGATATTAGATTTAACAAAGACTTAGAGGCTTTTTTTTTGTGTGTGAAGATTTTATTTCAGGAACAGTATTTATGGTTTCTTATTTAAATTTGGAGGCAACCAAGAAAGCAGAAATGAAGCAAAGAGACTAAATTTTTATGCTTTGCTGCTTTAGTGTCCTGAAGTAAAAAATTGCTCTTGAGTCATACCATATTCCAAGCCTTCAGTACTGTCTTTTACATTATTGGTAAGTGGGAAGAAATTAATTTAACTAGAGCTATATGCCTCTAACACAAATTTAAATTTGCAGTTGTCTCTTTCAGTGGTTTCTATCATTCTAAACTGGTGTAATCAACTGACTAAGGAGACATGAAAATACAACCATATCATAATTATAGAGTGGCCTGCTCCTCTCTAATTTTGTAACAGCCCAGGGAATCTTAAGCTTGAAGTGTAATGCTCCTCTCAAAAGAATGCAGTAGTTGCCCATGAAGAATAGTGTGGGTTTGACCTCAAATTTCTAGATATTTCTCCCTAAGTATGTCCTGCACCACAACTCATTGCCCCAACTGAGGCTTTAAAAGAATTTCATTGCAGCAAATACAGGCTATGTTGGTCAGGATGTGTCTACATGCCTAAGGCTTTCTGAAAGGCTTTCTATCTAGTAGTCTTATTTTTAATGTCTTTGCCAGCTTTCAGCTTTCTTATACAAATCAAATTTATCTCATTTGAATTTTCACACCAATGGGATTAATTATATTGTGCAACCTGTTTGGTGCCTGCTTCTGTACATGTTAAGACTGTAGCATTGTAAAATGGTTTGGGATGAAAGGGACCTTAAAGATCACCTCATTCCAACCGCTCTGCCATGGACACCTTCCACTGGACCAGGTTGCTCAAAGTTCCATAAAATCTGGCTTTGAACACTTCCAGGGGTGGGGCATTCATCACTTCTTTTGGTAACCTGTTCCAGTGCCTCATCAATACAAGTGAGGCTAATACCTCGTCCAGGCTAAACCTACTCTCTTTTGGTTAATAGACATTATCCCTTTTCCTATCACTATGTGTCCTTGTGAAAGGTCCCTCTCCAGCTTTCTTACAGTCTTCCTTTAGGTAACAAAGCAAGGCTGCTATAAGGTTTCCACAGACTATTCTCTTCTCCAGACTGAATAATACCAATTTTCTCACCCATTTATCAGAGGAGAGGTGATCTATCCCTCTAATTATCTTTGTTAGCTTTTTGGCCCTCCTCTGAACTTTCTCCAACAAAACCATGAGATCTATGTCCTTGCTGTGTTGGGGTTCCCAGAGCTGGATGCAGCACTCCAGGTGTGGTCTCTTTCACTAGAGCGGAACAGAGGGACAGAATCTCCTCTCTTGTCCTGCTGCCCACAGGGCTCTGGATGCAACCCAGGACTTGTTTGGCTCTTTGAGCTGTGATTGCACATGGCTGGGTCATGCCCAGTCCCTCATCCACCAGCACCCCCAGGTGTTGTTCTCAAACCCATTCACCCTTCAGCCTTTTTTGATAAAACAGTTTGTGCTGACCTAGATGCAGCAACTTGAACATCATGGGCCCAGTTCTCAGTATTGTCCGGGTCACACTGAATGGTATCCCACCCTGCAGGCCTGCCAACTTCATCACTCAGTTCTGTGTCCTCTGCAAACTTCCTGAGGGTGGGCTTGATACCTTTTTTGATGTCATTGATGATGACATTAAATAGTACTGGTCCCAGTATGGACCTCTGAGATATACTACATCCTATATGCCACATCACAGCTATTTTTGGCTGTTTTGGATTCAAGCGAGGAAAATTTAACTAGTTTTTCCCAATCTCAGAAATGGTCCTAGAAATAGTTCTTTTTGCAAGAGGGATGAAAATCTTGCTACTACTGAAGGGCAAGTACAAAGTTTCCAAGAGAATTTGGATATTGACTAAAAAGAGCCACTTTACTGGCATTAGTTTCAAAACAAATAAATATTTTTAGTTTGAAAGTTATGCCACAGCTCCTGACAAACTTTATTTGATACAAACCCAATAATTTCTGCAATTCCTATCAGCAAATTAGAAGTATAAATAAATTCAATTTCTTCACTATTCAAATATACCTGTTCATCTTTATTGACCTCTCCTATTATCTGGTGATCTCCCTTTAATTTGCTTCCTCATTATCAATATTTATCAAATAATGCTATTGCATGGATAAGAATATTATGTGATTTATAAAACCTTTTTATTCATTCATCCATTATCATGTCTTGTAGATGTTGAAAAATTTACAAGCAGTCCCACATAAAATCACAAAAGGCTTCATCTTCTACTCTTCCAATACTGCTTTCCATTGGGAATGCTATTTTTTTCTCTGAGATTTCCTTGCAAATAAAGAAGTTTATTTATAGTTTAATCTGGCAAGGTTACTTAGAACCAAAAAAGTCTTGTAATTGGGCATTAACAAGTGATTTTTGCTTACCAGCAGGGCAACACCCACTACCTTCATCAGCCATTGTTCCTGGACACCTTCTGGGACAAGGATTTTCATGGGCTTTCCTAAAGTTGTAAAGGAAGGAAGAATACAGACTGTTTATATAGTTAGTTTTTCATTCTGGCTACAGAAACATAGACAATAAACAAACAAACCACAAAATCTTTATATTTTATAATTTCTTAAATGCCTTATCCAATTTGCTACTTTTCTTACATCACTAGTCACATAATTAATCGTGGCTATTTGTATCTCAGAATAGTCAGGATATTTTAACACTCCCATATGACTTTCTCTACAGTGAATGGTAATGCAGATCTTTATTAGGCTAAGAGATTACAATGCCGTCTTGAACACAGTCTTGATTGCATGAATGTTTGCAGTGTGTGAATAATATATGTTGTGAATCAAAGTGAATGTGTTGTTTTACTTCAAAGTAACATTTACAAACAATTTCAGCATTATTTATTCATCGTTGCATATAACATTTGGTAAATGTTTGACTTTTAATATATAACTGCTGTAAATATTGAATTTGTCTCACCTTCTTTAATAGTTTAAATTTACAAGACAATGAGTTGAGTTACATGGTTAACCTGAGAAATGGGTCTTGTTTTTAATTTCTTTTTACATTTTCTCTTGAAGATGCTTTTGTTGAGAATGAAGGTAATAGAATCATTAAGGGTGGAAAATATCTCCAAGGATATTAAGTCAAATCATTGGCCAAACACCTCCATGTCAACTACATCATAGCACTAAGTGCCATGTCCAGTTGCTTCCTTAACATTTTCAGGGATGGTGGCTCCACCATCTCCCTGGACAAGATGTTCCAAAAGAGTGGTGCTTACTTATCTCAGTATTTCACTGCTGTGTTTTATACTCTCTAAAGGAAAAAGAAGACAAATAAAAAAGTATTTCTGAGAAGTAATCAATTCAGCATTTTTCTTTTCCTATATCCATGGTATTTTGGAATACGGAACTTAAATTTTAAAGAGAACCTAATTTTTCTATAACAAAAAGTTGCTTAAGTGTGATACAGTTTTCTTTCCTGGTAGCTGCAGCTGCCAAAAAAGGTCTTCTTCCATCTTTCTCTACTCATTTCCGCACAAGCAGGGGAGTGTCTGAGTTTAGTCACTGAGCTAGTACTGACGACATGGGCTATATAAAATAATTCTTGTGCTTTCTCTTAGTGCTAATTATGTTTTTTCTTAAAATCTCCTTTGAGAATAAATTATTTAACCCCCGAGCGACCTAGTGCCTCATGAATTGTATTCACGCCTCACTTTTTGATTATGGTAATGCTACTGATAGCATCAGCACAATAATTAATAGCAGGTTTTGTCAATTTTCTGCTTGACAAATTCCTCCCCGAGCCTTACCTACATCTTACCACATCATACAGGATTAAATTTCTTTCCTTCTCCTTTTAACCTCCTTTTACTTTTCTTGTCTGTAAGTGCATATCTTGAACTTGATTTTTCAATAGTGCTTAGTTCCTTCATCTTCAAGTGAAATAAAAAAAAGTTTTCAGGGCTTCAAGGTTCCTGTTTTCTCATTCTCAATGTTTAATAATGTATTACCAGCAAATTCTTCCCAAAAGAAAATAAGGGTAGCCTGAAACAGTTTGCTTTTCAGCTTCACCTTAAAACAGCCAGAGCACAATAGGTTAAACAAAGCTATTGACTATTTCAATTTACAGCTGGCAATAGATAAATATTAATAGAGAAAACCAGGAAATGTCCACAGCAAGACCCCCATTATCTAGCAAATTATTTGCTTTCAAAATATATCAAAATCATGTAGATCTTACCAGGACTGGCTGTAGCACAACAGTTACCTGCCTCCTGGAAACATATTTAAAAAGGCGAAGTGTGTCTCATTCCACTTGTGATTTTATAATGAGATGTGAGCCTACATTAAAGAGTAACATGTTTGTTTTCTGACTGAAATTCCCCAGGTATTCTGGGATGCCAGGCAGCCTTTCTATCTGTTCATGCTACTGTTAACATGTTTCATAAATCTAATTCAAATGCAGCTGAATCTTTTCCATTGCAAAGAATCAGATTTTGAAGCTAGGTAGACATCACATGCATGAAGTGGTTAATTATGTTGTGGCATTCAAAGGCAATTTAGTCTAAATTGTTTGCTGCTCTGTGAGAGAAGGGTCACCTATGCACCATAACTAGAAAGGAAAGAAGGCATTTCTGCTGTCTATTCTGTCTCCATTTTGAGTGCAGGCTGCCTGCTGATTATTCTGCATTCACTTCTCTAAAAAGCTTATTAATATGGTCTAGAGGGAGACTGTCAGAAATGGCAGACTGAATCAAGGGATTTTCCTTCAACATCCAAGTGACATGCTGCAGCAAGAGAATTAAACAGATGACTAACCAGTGCCCTTTTGTCTGCAGATGAAGATGGGATTGCCAACTTGTAAACCAGAGACTGACATTTGGGTGGATTAAATCATCCTGTTATTGTACTGCTAGTTTCTAATCACTGGTGCTTTCTTGATCTCAAGTGCCTCAGCTGAAAACCTTCTCAGTTCTCTGAGACTTGTTTGCTGAAACCCTCAGCAGAGTTTTTGCTGTAAACATTTATCCATAGAGAAGTACTGCTCTGACACTGACTGAGGAGAAGAGTCGGCTTATAGGTATTTAATTAAAACATTAAGCAGGAAAAAGCATTAGTGTCAACATTCACAAGTGCTTTACCATAGCTGTGGGTTGTAATGATTGAGTTTTCCTGCAAATGCTTTTCCCACCCTCCCTTCCTTCTCGAAGAGCTGGAATAGCTTGAGGTTTGCTTTGCCTCATGCTGTTAGTTGTGGCTTTGAGACTGTGCCCCATGCTGTCAGTCTCTGTTTTCTTTCAATCTGGTTGTTAGCTTTAATTTCTAAAATCAAGATTGGATAGCAACAAAGGTCTCTAATGAAAAGTTGTGGGGGAGGGAAATAATTTGTTAAACAGCCTTAAGAATTCTTATGTGCAACAGCGTATTATGTGGTCGAGCTGACTGTGTTGTGATTTTGTAAACTGTCAAATGCTTCTTACTTTGTAATTAATATTAATAGAGAGAATACTCTGTTCAGGACCCAAAGGTACCATGACACCTGTAGAAGTTCTGTCTAGTTTTCTATTTGTCACCATTATGATAATTTCAAAAAACTTCATAGACTGCATTATTCCATGAACACTGCTGTTAGAACTTGCATTTAAAAAGTAGGGATGTCACACATGTATTAGGTGTTAGTCATTTCAACAGGATACTACTTACAAAATACTGCTTTATTTAAAATAATATAAACCTGTATCTCTTAGCTTGATACTAATTAAAAAGTACAAAATAATGCCCTTCAGAATACTTTACTGAATGAGATCTCCAAAAAAACATGCTCTTCTTTCCACACTCTGGGAATTCTTATTCCTACTACGTCAAATGGTCCATGCATATGACATCTTTAATGTAATGAATCAAATAAGAGGTTATTGTTCCCTGAAGAAGACATAAATTAAAGATTTATTTGCATATAATTCATAACATCTTAACTTATGGAAACAACATTTCAAATGAAAAAATATAGGTTGCCATTTCCACACTGCATCTGGCACTCTGGACATAGAACTAGAGAAGGTGGTAGTTACCTAAATGACAGAAAATTTATAAAAACACTTTCTGGTCTCTTACATCTGTAGTTATTATGGATTTATACTTTTAGCCTCACTTCCCTGCCTTTGACAAATAAAAGTTAAAGGGAGAATATCTGGAAGGATGTACTTTAATATAGTCAGCTGCCTATTCACAGGAATCTTAACTAAAAAAACCCAATGTTTTAATATATTATTTCCTCCAACTTTGCATGCCTTCTTAGAAAGGAAATTCATATTTATGCTAACACACAGCCATTGTGTGAAGATGCACTTGAGCACTTGGTTTGTCACACCATGGCCTTGCCTTCCTTTCCATCAGCATGCCATGGACAGCTGCAGTCAAGGAATTCAGGCACTGCAGTTGGTACCAGATCCTTCTTCTTGCTGTTAGGTGTTTCCTCTTCCTGCTCTTTACATGGGAAGGCAAAGGATTTATACTTTTTTCCAACGTACATACAAGATGCCCTGCACAGAGTTTTGCTCTAATAAGCAGCACAGAACTGCTTTATAGATATGACTTATAGATAAAGCTATTTCTGTTTTCTAGAATAAGCATGACAATATTAGAGCCCAAACTCAATTCCATGTGACCCTGAGCACTTTGCCATTTTGCTGCAGTGGTAGGGGTAGACATATACAGGAATATCAGCAACTGTGCCACGCCTTCTTAAGTCAGGAGTCTGTCCCTCTTCTGTTGTGCAATCACAATGTCTGCCATTCAAAATCAGTAGGGATCAATCTTTTTTTCTTGCTACTGTATTTATGATGGGAAAAACCACATTTCCCCAGCATCCCAGGCCTTTAGTACTCTGATTTGCATACCTGTGCAAAACACCGTGGATACTTTTTGAGCTTGTTAAATAAGCTTTTGAAGTATTATGAGATGAAAGTCACATGTAAAGCTTAAACAACGAGAGCAAGCTAGCATTACTGTTTCATTCTGTAAAAAACCCAAACCAAACTAGATGCTAATAATGGAATAGCTTCAGAGAAAAATCTCTGAAACCTTTGAAAAGCTTTCTTTAGAAGGTGAAAAAAACCTCCAACTCGATAGAACAAGTTTAGTTACAAAAGGTGCATTAATTCTATTTAACTTTATTTCTCTCCTGTATCTACACAGACACACACACCCACACACAGAATTCATGCATATGTTGTATTTTCAGCAAAACAGACATCCTTTTGTGTACTAAGTCATGACCTAGCTTATTAAGACTGTAATAGCTGAATAAATATTTTGGGGAATTTTTGTCAAAGACTTAAGAGGAAAAGAACAGGACACTTTAGGTAAAGACTGCATTTTGATTTTTTATCTTTTTTTTTTTAATTATTTTATTATTATTTTATATGTTCATATATTTTTTAGTAAAAGCAAAAATATTCCACCTGTTATATGTACTTGAATATTTCTGCTCAAAAAACATGAAGAGAAAATTCTGAACTATTCTAATTCACACTATAATTTTTTTCTAATTGTTTACAGAATTTTCTATTTTTTCTAATTCTTTTTTTTATTTAATTGCTGAAATAATTAGGAGTGAAAATGTATTGAGCATTCCTAGCAGAATTTTTAAAGATATTATAATAAGTTAAAAAACTTTTGGGATGTGAATTGTTTTTTGATGAAAAGCTACGGACTTACACACCAGTGACTAGTTTAATTAGGAAAGATACTTTAATTAGGAAGGAAATTGTTCTGATGTCATGTTCTCACCACTTTCATTACAAGGTAATGCCTAAATTGTGGTAAAGCTATTAGAAATCTGTTAATGCAAAAGGATGATATCCCTTTAAAAATTGCATTTGCAAGCTGGAGAAGTCATTAGTATACAGCTGTAACCCTAAGAGTGTAAACTTGAAAGAACTGTTTATTTTCTGCCTTGCAGCTGTGTGTAAAACCCACTGAGAGAAACTTGTTACCAATTACTGGTTTAGAGGCTTCAAGTAAAGACAGCAGGTACCAAGAGAGTAAAACAGTCTAGCTCACAAGTAACTATACAACAGTGAAATTCCTTAAGAACAGCTGTTAAAGGAAAGGAACTATAACTGCTGAGAATGAAACGGGGAAAAAAAAAAAAAAGAGTTTGTAAGTCAGGAAGTAAGTAAAGCAAAGCAAGATGTAGAGGAAAAAAATTGGTAGCTGAGAGAAGAAAGGTTTTTCACTGTAAGATTCCAGTAACAAAGTTAGATCAATAATTGCAATCCAGGAAACCAATATATTTCAAACAGTGTCTGAGTACTTGTAGTATGGAATTGAAAAGTCACTTCTGTACATCATGTACTTTAAAGAATATATTGCAAAAGGCAAGAACATTTAATAAATGTAAGAGAAGCCATTAACATGAACTGTTGCAAACAAGAAATCTATCTCTGGATTAAAAGAAAGTCAGGTCAATCAGTAAAAAAAAATTGATGGCATTAACTGGGAAAAAAAAAAAAGTAAAAGGAAGCATTTGGGTCATACTATGAAAATATATAAGCTCATAAATGAGAAATAATTTACAATCCTGAGGTGAAAAGGCAAGAAAATCTAAACTCACAGAAGTTAGATATGGGTTATCTGCTGTACTCTGGAAGGACTTGAATACTGGTTACTCACCCATAACCCCTTTCACACTGTATTTCCTGAGTCATTAGCACCTCATTTAGCACATTTCCCTCTCACTCTCTTCCCACTGAGCTCATCGCCCCATTGGAGGTGAGAGAAGAAAAACTCTTCCCTCACCCAAGCCATCTCTCCCTGCAGTGGTAAGGCATCCTGAGCAAAGGAGAGACAGAGTGCACGACCAGGTGCTGCACAGCCAGACCGGAGGGATTTGCAGCACAGAGCAACAGTACTGCCCAAAAACCTTGTCACTCTCAGCTGCACAGAGCTTGTATGACCACTTCTCATTTGTTTCCCTGCAAAATAAAATGGCTTGAGTGGAATAACCACAGGAGAATATACAGACTGAATTTCCTACTAAAGCTGATCAGGAAATTTTCTCAAAATTCATGGCCTTGGTTAGCTGTTAGTGTGAAGAGTACTTCATGCCAGAAGAGCAGCTTCTTTAACCACCTGTGTTGATTCACAGATGAACCTCAGACTATCTTCTTAATATTTTGGTCTACATCTTTGTTCTCTTTGTCAAAGTGGCTGGATGGCTACCAGTTTAACAATAATCCTTGTATTCAGAGTAAGTAGAAGACAGATATTGCACTCAGAACTGGTACAATAGGGAATTTGGTGGGCATCCTCATGCTTCTTTTACATCTTCGTATCAGCAGGATGAAGTCCAACTCATTGCACTTTATGCTTTTACAGCATTTTTCTACATAAGAGCTCAAAGTGCTTAACAAATATAAACCTCATAATAGCCCTGAGGGAAAAAAAAATGGTTTTGTGGTATTTTTGCTTTACTGAAAATTAGAAAAGGAAAGAAGTTTAAAGATAAAGTTTAATTCAGACAGATACTAAGGAGAAAGCATGAAGAATAAGAACCAATAAAACCTTAAGCTCCTATAAATTAGGTACTAGAATGTTCATTCTTCAGTTTGGAACCTCTGAATTCCTTAAAGTAGACTCGACAAAAGGCAGTTATACATTTTATTCTCCACTACATTGTGTAAGAAAATTACTTACATCAAAAGAATTGTCCCCAAAAATGGCATAGAGCTGTAAGCTTCCTAAAGGAAACAATAATGTCTGTGCACCACTGGTATTTGCTGGGCTAGTATTTTAAAAAATCCCAGAAGGGTGAACATCACAGTCAAGACAAAAGGAGACAGCTATGGTAGGAGTGTTAGAAACACAACACAGAATGGGATTAAAAAAGAATCAGGTCAGATTCTTTAAAAGAGGTGGGCACACATAGGGCATTGTATTAAAGCATAATGCTACAATAAGAGTTTTGGACAAGGCAAAAGGCTTCAAAGCAAAAAAAGTTTCTAAAATTTTGTATCTACTGAAGTCAGCAGCTAGGTATTCTCCGTAAAAACTGTCTTGAGGAAATAGAAAAATAACCCCATGTCCTTTGGCATCAGTAGGCTTTCATCAAGCTCATGAAATGAAGATATGAAAGACTAAAAAACATATGTGTTCCTACTTGGTTTGGGTTTGCATGGCCTGGTTTTGGTACTGGGGAGGCCAGAGAGGTGTCTTCTGTGAAAACTACTAGAGGCTTCCACAACATCCAGCAGAGCCAATCCCTGATGGCTCTGAAGATGGATGTGTCACTGGCCAAAGCTGGGCCAATTAGAAATGGTGGTAATGCCTTTGTGGTAACACATTTAAGAAAAAATCAAGATAAAGTTTATGGTGCTCCTTTAATTTCAGCCAGCAAAGCGGAGGAGGTGAGAGCATGTGAAAAGAACAACATGCAGACACCTAGGCCAGTGGAGAAGGAGCAGGAGGAGGTGCCAGAGCTGGGATTCCTCTGCAGCCCGTGGTGCAGACCATGGTGAGGCAGCTGTGCCCCTGCAGTCCACGGGGGTCCATGGGGGATGCAGAGATCCACCACACCCTGTGGAGGAATGACCCACACTGAGTAGTCTGGGGAGGGCTGTTCCCCATGGGAGAAACTCACGCTGCAGCAGCTCACAGGGAGCTACTTCTCATGAGATGGACCCATGTTGGAGAAGTTCACAGAGACCTGTCTTCTGTGGGAGGGACCCCAGAGAGCAGCAGGGGAATAATTCCTCTCCCTTAGCAGAAGAAGAAGCCACGGGTGAAGAAGCCACGGGTGATGACCATAACCCCCATTCCCTGTCTCCTTGTGCCACTGGAGTAGGGGGTAGAGCTGGAAGGAGGGAGGGGTGGGGGGAAGGTGTTTTTAAGGGCTTATTTTACTTCTTATTATCCTGCTCTGAATTTGTTAGTAATAAATTCACTTAATAGCTCTAAGGTGAGCCTGTTTTTCCCTTGACGGTATTTAATGCGAGATCTCTCTCCTAACTCTTATCTCAACCCACAAACCCTTCCTTATATTTTCTCTTCTCGCTACATTGCAAAGGGGAGTACATGAGCAGCTTTGGTGGGTGCCTGACATTTAGCCAGGGTCAACTCATGACACTACTACTACAACTACATTACTACTACACAGACACTAAAGACACTACTACTACACATTGTTAAATTTCTGTTCTTATTGCTTTTTATAAAAATAAAATATTTCAATAAAAATTTAAAAAAAAAGTGAAATTCATTGATGGAAAAAATTAGGAAATTACTGGATGGAAAATGAAAGTTACCATTGGGTTGTGCTATTAAAATATAGGTCACTGGTTACCGTAGATCATAAGCACACATACACTCTCTTAACCATGAGTTAGTATTAATCTGACAGGAGGATATTACACCTGATTATGCATTGTAATGATTGTGAGAGTAATTGAATTATTTCCAATTTTAAAGCAGTTTTCTTAAGATGGTTGTTGCTTACTCTAAGTGTTTTTTGTATGTTTTTCTTTAAGGTGAAAATTGCAAATGCATTGGTTTTAAAGGCACACTAAAAGGATATTCTAGCGAAAATTCTTTGTTTACTTGAGAGAGACTTCTTAAATGTTTAATGACATTAGCTTCTTGCAAACGGTATTCATTTCCTGTATATGCAAATTTTCTTAATGTGAAACCCCCATAACAGGTAGAATGTAGAAAGTTAATGAAGCCATGTAATTACAATCACTATAGTGACTGCAGTCCCTGGAGAACAATAAAATGATAATATACATGGGGTTTGACTTTCTTTGGAAACAACAGCTTATAATTTGAAAATAGATAGTAAAATATTTTCATTATCTTCTGCTGTCTCCTAAGGCAGATGGCAGGTACAAATATATTACGCTTTTATTAACTTGAAATATTGGAGATAATGCAATTAGGAAACATTTAATTGTTTTCCATTTTCCATGGCTGAAACTGGACTAGGTTGAAACCCTTCTTTCAACCACAGGGTAAAGCCAGGCTCAGTCTGACTTCAGCCTGGAAACTTGCTTTTGTTGTAACACTGGAGAGGTGCATTTGAAGATAACCAAGTATATGTCATGTTTATGATCACTTTAAAGTATATAACAGAGAAATCAAAAGCTAGTTAGAAGCTTTGAATTCCATTTAAGGAAAATGTTTCAAAGCACCTATTTTGAATTTCAAAGATTTAAGTACAATTTTTAAAATATTTTTGCAAAAAGTAGAAAAAAAAAGAGAAAGACGTAGTTAATGTTCTTATATCAGTTTTTTATTATTATTATTACTACTGTGACTACTATGCAGAGAAGAGGGCACAGAGAAGCTCCCTTCTCCAGCAGCTCTCTGTCGTGGTGTACCAGGACAAATCTCTGGCATCAGGAAACCTCCCTGGCAGCTCTGGGCGAATCAAAGCTGTCTCAGAGGGCGGGTTTCTACCCTCATACCTCTAACCCAAGAGACACATCTAACCAAAGAACCTGGTCAGCCTGAGATCTCTGTAGGGTAAGCAAAAAGAAATAAATGGCATTAATCTCTACTGGAAATATGCAAAATTTCTCTTAAAAGTGCTGTTTCTTTCTATTGAGAGGACCTTTAACTTGGGTACCTCAGAAAGATGGCCAAGATTTGCTAGCATTGTTGTGTTTTCACTTTACTTTTGCAATTAATTTACCTCTATGCTGTGGAGAAGCCACAATATTTTCCTGTCTGCATTCATTTTCTGCTCTCAAGCACGCTTGTTTCTCAATAATGAAAATTTTATATTTGGCTATTACAGAAGGTGCACTTTTACAGAGAGGTATCCTTTTCTCCCCTGCAGAATGGAGAACTATTGCTTAAATGACAAAAGTCTTTCTTTAGCAAAATCTCATAATATTACAATATTTCTACAGGTTCCACTGCAATATTGCCATTGCCCACAATGTAATTTTGTGTCAAGAAACACCAATGTTCTTGTGACAAATTTATGAGCTGGTATGTACACTTCCTACTTTACTCCATATATAACTCACCTGCTGTTTAAAGTGCTAGAAAAAATAATTTCTATTATTCTGTCAGCAGTGTGCTGCCTCCTTGTTTCTTTTTCTGACATTAACTTTTAAAATGGTGGTGCCAAACAAGCAGGAATAGGCTGACTCGAAGCAGAGTAAGCAGCTATAAATTACATAGGCTGCTGTCAGCTGGGCTCTCATGCAGTGTGTAAGTCTGTAGCTGCAGATCACAACACATGGTTGCTGCAGCAGCAGTAGCAGGAACTACAGGTTTACCTAATATGGGCAGCTCATCTCGTGATGGGGCTACAGATATTGAATACCAGCTAGTGCCAGACAATTTCCACAAGTGTTAACTCTGAGAGTTGTTAAGTTGGAGCTGTTCATTGTATATTGACTGAAAGCAAGCTGCACACCATGACGTGTCTCAGGTGGAAGTTTCTCAGTCCTTCACATCCAAGACCAACTGGAAGTTTTTCACTGCTCCAATTCATTTCAAAAACACAGATTTCTTCCCCCAAACCAGCCTGGTATGTATCTAGGTCTTTTTTCATTACTGGGGACCATGCTTGTACCAGATGTGTGTGGGGAGCCTCGGAGTGTTGCTGGTTCAAGAGCAATGCAAATCAGGCAGTTAATTTCTTGACACTTCTACATCAAACCCAGCCACATTAAATAACTCCACTGATTGAATTATATTTGCATAAAATTTTAACTCAATTGTTATGAAGTACAAATAAGTGAGTAAAACTACCTGTCTATTCTTGAACACTTCACACTAAGGAAAATAACTATATTTCCTAGATAAATTAATTATTGTGAATTCTTCATCCACCTTAATTTATCAGCCACCTCATTGTGAGGATTAATTAGCATCAGCAAATTACTTATGAAGATGAAAAATGCTGTAGAAGTATTCAGAAAGTATACATATCTGATCTAAATAGGACTAATAGAATCTGTTCTAAATAAGTCTCATCAAAATACTTCTCCTTCTATCTCAGAAATACTCAGGTTTTATACATATTCCAGCACTTTGGAAAGCATGGCTAGGTTTTTAGGTTTTTTTTTTTTTTCCCAGAGGGCTGTTCTCCACATGTCTTTGATAGTTAAAGCATAGATTCCTGATGGTACTTTTGTGACAAGGTTTCAGTCGGTTTTTGATTCCTAAACTTCTTTAGTAACTCAAGCTTAGGTTTGCAGGCATTGACAGGCATCCAAATGTCTCAGACACAGAGATGTAATTTCTGACTGTAAGACAGCAGAGCTCCAATGTCCAGAACCAAATCACACTGTTTGATGAAGAACTTCAGAGAGAAACCCTAAGTTTAAAAGAGATGCCCATAATATATCACTCAAACACAGTTGTAGACAGCAATTTCAATTAAACTACCACTAATATTATGAAATAAATTAATGTGAAAACTAGAAGAATACATTCTGAGCAAAAGGTGTGATGTGCTAAATAATTCTCTTGAGAGAACTTCCCACACAAATATTTTTCAGATTATTTCAGCATTTAGAGAGAATGTTGTTTTGCATTGATTGTTCTTTTGTTGAAGGTACAGAACAAAAATAGACAGTTTCTAGCAGTTACACTGAAAACCTGAAACTGTTTATCTTAGGCTATTCAGGAAGCTGATTTTGCATAGAGATACTGCCAAATTATATTGCAGGTGTTGTTTCTAAAAAGTGAACAGCTCCATGTTTCAAAATGTTTTGAAGCTGTATCTCAGAAGAAAGCACACTCACCAAACAATGCAAGATTTCTAACAGGACTGTGATCAAATTATATTTATGACTATTCCAAAGTGTAACCATATCCTTCACCCAGCTGTGACAGCTGAATCCAAAGTCTCCCAAAGATATCAGAGACATTCCCATGGATTTCAGTGGGATTTGGATTTTTGTGCATATATTTCTTGTTATTTTTCATGGATAATCTAGCTGATTTAACTTCCATGTTCAGAAATATGTTTAGATTCATTGATACATAATAATATAAGTATCAGGCCACTATGATAAAATGGGAAAGCAAGGTTTCTATGTTTGGACTTTTAAGAGAAGGAAGTAATTTAGAAATGTGTCATTTCAAATTTGCAATGTTACAACCATTCATCTACACAGCAAGAGATAATTAATGTTTATCTTGTCATTTAAAAGATATTTTAAGTGCATATAGAGATAATATAGACTATGCTAATTTCTCCAATCCCTGTAAAGAGATCCACATAGATTTTGCTTTTGGAGACTGGAACCAAGAAGTTAAGTAGAACCAAACTTTTATGACCTTCCTTTATGGTATTTGAGTATTAATCTAAAAGTTGTAAGGAAGTCTCAGAATATCAGTGATAAAAACAGAAAAATAGTCAATAGCAAAAAAACAAAATGTTTTTTGTCTGAATGCTAAGCCATCTGTGAAAATTTCATTCCAACTCTATGGACACTTATTTTAGCACCTGTATTTGTAATTACATGAGGCTGATTTGTGCCACATGAAGGATCTCACAAAAAAAGCAATATAACAAAATTTAACATTCATGGCAGGGCATTTTTTGGTCATTACAGTCAAAAATATATGTTTTGTTTTATCAGCTTATTACTTCAAAATATACTTTGTGCTATCAAAGTGATTGTCAACACTATCACTCTTCAATTTCATACTGGCACAGGATGGGATGGAAGATGAAGGCTGTCTGCAGTGCTTAGACAGCAACACAGGGGACTTATATCTGTAAGGTTGTCTTTCACTACTTCCATGGAATAGTTCCTGGTTTACATGTAGAATGAGCAAGAAAACACAGTGAAAGCTAACAGCTACTTACCAGAAGAAGGTTAACATTCAGGGATTTTATTAAGGATTCCTTTTTTGCATTTTTAACCCATTTTTAGCAAATTTTTGCTTATTTTTATATAAACAAAACCTTGGAACCTACATATTTGAAGAGCAGAGAATAATTCTGTGTTTGATGCTATTTTAAGGAAGAGAGCATTATTTTGAGTTGTATATGATGCATGACATCAACATGGAAGATACTCAGATAATTTGGTAATATTGTCTTAGAACTGCAGTACAGGTAGTAAGTTCACATCTCAACACTCAATTTTTTGTTAATTTAAATTGTCCTGGGCTTAAATGGAGCCCAGTGTCTTGAAAGGTGTTTATAGATACTAGAAGTTGTTGTTGTTTTTGCCTGCTGTATCCATGGGCAGCTCACTTAGCTTTTTGATGATCCGGTGTTTATTCTGCACACTGTTCCTAGTAATTCTTCCTTGTTGGAAGCTTGATGTTTTGTAACTTGTGCTTGAACAATGTTTTAAGAAGTGAGAGTTAGCAGTACTGATGAAATTATAAGCTTAATAATAAAACAAATGCAATGTGTTTATATAATAAAAGAGTTCTAGGAGAATTTGGTCAAGTAGAGCTGTATTATCCAATAGTTTAGATTACATGTTGTTTTTAGTCAGAATTTTACATTAGTGTAAGGCAGGTGGAAGGATGCTAGTCACCATATTTTTTATTTTTTAATTTCAATTGAAAAGATTAATTTTGAGGATTTAAAGTAAAAGCCAATACTGAAGCTGACATATGATTTTTTTTTTTTAAATCTGGAGCAGTAAATTTACACTAAACCTCCATAACAATAAAGTACATTAAAAATAATTATATATGTTAAGCTGGCTGTGCTTTGAAGATTTTTATCTGTGTTTGCAATGAGATGTGCTAATAAAATGCAGAAGAATGTTACAGCCCTGTCTGTAAGAGCACCACTGTACATTAGATATACCCTGGTGTGAACAAATTAGGAAGAGGAAAGGATAACAAAATATACTATGCTGATAATCTGCTAGAAGATTACATTTATATATTAAGTATAGCATGAAACTTCAGAAATGTTTAAAGCAGCCATTATGAACTTTCACAGCGTGATTTAATAAAATTGCAATATATGAATATACAAACTACTGGAAGAGTCATTACTTTCATTAAGAATATTACAGTGAATAAATTAACCTAAAACAATAAAACCTGAGAAGCAGGTCATTTACATCTTGTAGTAGACTCATTTGGTGTAAAAAAGAATAAATGTGTTATGGTAGAGGTTTCATTAGCACTTGCATTTCAATTGACTTAGAAGCACACCACAAGAATACAAAGGCAATAAATATCATCTATAAACAAGGATATTGTAAAGGACTTTTTATTTTTTTAAACAAGATGTTCTGTGCCATTGCACTTTAATAGTCATTTTGCATTTTCAGTATGAAAAAGCTAAGAAAGCTTGTATTGGTGCCATCAGCAAAACTGGTGTTCATATTTTATATGACTATATTACATAACTCTCCAATAACCCTCTGAATGCATTTTCATTTGACGAGACAAGATTAGAAAGCAGATTCTACCATATTCTGTTAAAGTCACAGTAACTTTACCTCTTCCAGATAAATTCTGCCCATGTTTATGAAGCATTTTGTGCAGTCTAACTGAAATATCCCTGGGAGTCTTAATTGTTCATGAACACTGTTATTCACTGGCACCAGTGTTGTTTTTAATGAAAACATTTTAGCATGTTTTCATTAAAATTTTGGTAATACCTGGGTAAAAAGGCTACAACTCTCTTGATCTCCTTCTCAACAGGACAAGACTGAAAGGATTTCCAGATACCTGACCCAGTGTCTGAATTGTTTCACACAGTGCCATTTCTAGTAATAAAGTTCAATATAGACTTAGCTATCAGTTTGAATGACTTTTATTTTATTCTGTATCATAAGTGATTGAGGAACCAGTATTATGCCCTGTGCCTGTCTTTGATGCTCATCACCTGTGATCTATTGTGGTTCATGTGAGTGTATTTGGCATCCAATCCATCATGGCAATACATGCTCAACTGTTTCTAAATCAGAAATATGTGAGGTATAATACCATGCAAACACAAAACCTCAGCTAGCTTCTGCCGTCATATATGCATAACTGTACTATGTCTCAAAAAGAGAATAATTTCTAAGACATTTTCATAAAAACAGCTATTCTGTTTGATTACCGTAAAAATATTTATATCTTTTCATACTCATAAAATACATACAAACAGCCATTTTACATGAAAATAGTCTTTTTTAGCTTAAAGTGACACTTGAAGAAGGAATAGTCATACTTCCTATAGAGAAATTATGTTTAAAAAGGATAATCCCTTTGATAAGCCCACACAATTTCCAAGGTTTGCAAGAGCATCTTGATGACTACTTGTAGTAGTTCATGATTGGTTCTAGTTTTCCTTTAATAAAATTATATTTTTGGCATCCAAAATCCTGCAATAAAATATTTGAAACTTAGTGAAATATTTAATGACAAGTATTCTATCAAATATGTCACCTTCATGTTTCCTTTTAAAGTTGATTTGATTTGCTTCATCACTTCCCTTGCAGAAGTCATTCAGTGACTCAAAATATACAGATTATACTTCCTTTTAAAGTATCAAATTGAATTACACTGCTTTTGAGACAGGATTGACTGAAATAGCATAATATTCATGCTAGAAGTTCATCACTAAATTTTTGTGTTTAAGGATTTCTGTTCCACTCTCTGTAATTTCCTTTATGAACTGTAGTAATTATTTCTCTGTTTGGAAGAGCAATTCAGATGCAGTTTAAGATGTGTTTAGCAACAAAGAAGATGAAGTCCATCATAATTCATGCATGTTCACAATTTTGTTTTGCTTCAGGGTGATTGTTCTGCATTTAACAAATAAATTTTCTTCCATATTGGCACTCAGACATGCACAAGATTTTATTATTTGAAACTGGTGTTATACACCTGAAGAAACTGCATTGTTAGCAAATTTTTCATTCACTTTTTTTTTTTTTTTTTTTGCTTACTTATGACTGTAGTTAATACAACTTGATCCAGAACATCTCTCTTTGGGATTCCTCTAATATCCTTCTTTCTCCAAAGCAAATGAAAATCCTCTCTTCTATATTTTGTTAATCCCTTGGAGCACTGCTTATGCTCATGGCTGGTTAAGATTCATTGCTAAGAAACATGTTAAGATTCCTGAATATGGCTAAAACCAAATCTTCTATCATGTGTTTTTTGATTTTTAATTAACTCTTGTAGATTAATAAATTTATTTTCCTTAGAAAAGCCATCTGACTCCTTATCACTATGTGAAATGTCTATTGGACCTATTATTTACTGTAGTTTCAACTACTTTACTCATTAAAAGCTTCAGACTTGCTAGCCTGCAGTTCCCCAAATTTTCCCATTAAACTTTTTAATCTGTTACTAGTTTTGCATCATTACAAACCGCATCTCATATTCTGTCAGTTTTCAAATTGATTTGTTCACAAAAAATATATCGTTATGGAGATACTGATACTCATTCCATCACTTCTTTCTAAAGGTTAAATGGTGGCACCACGAGCCAAAAATATTCATCAGTCCTATCCCACCCAGAGGATATAGATTGTCATAAGCCCCTCTAAACAGAACCCTGAGTGAAAAGATTCATTGTCTTTTTCTGTGGCGTCCTCATCTTCCTTGACAACTCATCTTAAATTTTGATCTGTATATAAGTACTACAGATTCTCTGGCAGGCTGTCAGGACTTTTTTTCTGAATTTGAAAGACTTAAGGAACTTGGTTTACAAAATCTCTTTTTGTTTTGCCTTGTTATTGTTTACATCTATCTTTTCTATTTCATTTAATTCTTTTTCTAGCCACAAGTTCTGCGTTTAGATTTTATAATCTGCACTTTTCTGTATTCTGTCATGGCTTTGGGCCAGTTTTATATTTATATATATATATTTATACACACACACACACACACACACATATATATATATATATATACACACATGCTTAAATTTTACCATGATCTTAGACAAAATTCATTCTCCCTCTGTTTATTTTATCCTTTTAGCTGTTTTTTTTTTTCCTAAATTGTGTTTCATGCTGTCACATTGTCATCTGAATTCCAAGACTAAGGGACTCAAATTGTATAAAAATAGCTTCAAAGGCTTGTCATACTGTCTCAGTTTTGAAACACTGAGATTTTATGTACCACTGTAAATAATTTTGCAATATTTCTCAAAATATTAAGCAGCTGTAAAATGGAGCATTCAAGTACAGGATCAGAATTTCATTGGAGGTCATTATACCTTATATTTTTGTAAAATTATGCTTCTATTCCTAAGGGATTATCTTTAGTTCTTTATAACAATAGCCTTCCTTTCCAAGCGACCTAGGTACGGTTCATCACTGTCTTTCAAGCAATCAGTTGTCACTCATAAAGAGATGAGGAAAAATGCACACCTTTCCTACTACAGAAAAGAAAGATGCACCAAATTTGTTAGACAGATACAGCTTTTACTAGCCTGCTGAAGATTGTTCTAATTCTTCAAACTTAGTGGATTTTTAAAACATAATGTTTAGAGTGACTTTGCAATTAGAAGCCTGGCATTTCTCTAGTGTTAACACACAGAAATGCATGACAGAAAGATGTATTTACATTATATGGTATGTTTTCCATGAAAAGGATTTATTTGTTCTTAATCAAAAAGATAAGACTTATAGGGAAATTTTCTTTTGTGTTTCATGGGTTCTTTTGGTTTGGTTTGGTTTTGTGTTTGTTCTGGGTGTTTCTGCTTGGTTTTGTTTGTAGTTTGTTTGTTTGCTTTATTTGTTGCTTGGTTGGGGTTTAGGGTGATTTTTTAAAATTATTTTTTCACATGGGACTGTTAGAACAGATTAGCAGGCTAGTAACATTTAGGGAGAAGTCTGAGCAGGTCTCTGTTTCACCTCACATACATGTAGTGTTATATCTCCAGATGTCCGGAATTCTATCTGTTTTGATCCCTTTTAAGCAAAAGTTGAAGTTAATTCAAAGAGATAAATATATTGTAGATATTATTTTCTAAGACTAGGGCTTTATAGCTCCAAAGTATTTTAAAATTATAACCATATAAAGGCAAATCCCTATCCTCTATAATGTAAAATACACACATACATAGAGAGAATGATAACCTTGTACTTTGAGAAGAATCTATTGGTCTGACATCAGTCCCAGACACCACTTAAGCATCCAGTCACACTTTGTCAGTATGATTGAAAATTCTTCAATTAAAAAGAAACTACATAAAATAGATAAAATATTCTGGTTACGATACAGAGAGTCAGCTTACAAATCATTCATCCTGAAACTAAGAACCAGCCCAGGAGTAATAGGGAAAGATCATCAGGGTGCAAATGCATAAGTGGAGTCAACTCAAGAGTGTTTGGCAATTTAAATGACTGTATTTGTGGGAAAGTCTTTCTGCTTTGTCATACAAGATACAGCTAAGAATTGTAACCAGTAAATCCATGGATATGAAGGATATGAATTTCACTTCATACATCGCCCCAGTTATTATATACTTCTGAATATTGCCTAGGTTTACCCCTGCTAAAATTAAAAACTCTGACATAATTAAATAAGACTTCAGGCTTTCAGAAAGGGAAAAGATACTATAAAGCTCTAACCCAGCTTCAAATCAGTTAATGAGACCCCTTCTAGACTCATCAAATTGGCTCATATAAAATACAGATTGAAATTAAATTGAGACATTTACAAAACATTTTTCTTTGCATCCATGGTAGCTCCTCCTCATACAAAAGAGAAAAGACCACATAGTTTAACAAGAGTTAAAATCCCAGGACTGTCATTTATTTTAATTACATGGGCATTCTGAGATAGGCACTTTCCAGAATGAGAAGATGGAATGATCACATAGTCTGGGGCTCATATTCTGGGGTGACTTGTCAGTGTCTTATGAATTCTACATAGGAGGATGAATACAAAGCTGGATCCTCAGTCTAGAGAGACTCCAGTTCTTCCATAGATTGGCAGTGTGATATATGAATCTATTTTAGCACATATTTTTTACAATTTCTTGGATTATTTTACCCTGTTCATGCCATAGCCTCCTTTCTGCTGGCCAGGATAGCTGAAGCCTGTATGTTTCTGATGGGCTTTTAGTAAATAATATCTCCATCTGTCTTATAAATTTTTTCCTGTGTGTTTAAAAGGTAATTTCAAAAGATTTTGCAGATACTATATTGAGTAGTCAGGGATTTATTATTGTCATCAAACAATTTCACAACTAAGATGCAGAGAAAACATGCCATGAATTTTGAATTAACTAACAGAGATGAAACAAGAGGTAAAAAACTTCAGATTAAAGTCTTTCAGCAAAGGAGTAGTGGTGGAGTTTGTACTAGTTGTATACATTTTTGTTGTGGTAGTACACCCTTTTTCATTAACAAGGAAAATAATACATTTTATTTCAAAATCTGAGCTATATTTAACCACTTTGGGGATTTGTTTTTTAATTTTTTAATAAGATAAAAAGTTTTGACAAAGTTCATCAAAGAATGTGCCATTTTTAAAGATACTGTTTGTCCCTGAAATACATTCATGTTTATTTACAGACTTACTGTCTGTGTTATGTACTACGCTGCAGTTTTGACTGTTTCACTTTCCATGCTTTGATTGATTCAAATGCAAATTAAAAGCAGCAAAAATATTATACACTTCCAAAAAAAAGGCGACTTTGATAACTTTTAGTTGAACTGAAACATTCTGGAAAAATTTTACTTTGGATTTGATTTCCATTGGCTTCTTTAGACAATAAATTTGCTTTTGCCAAAGTTTTATCTAATCTTGTCAGTAGGATGCTTATTTATAGTGAATATTAATGCAATGTTATCTCATGAGAGAGATTATATTATAAATATTTATTTTTTTAAATAGCTTAGTATAATTTTCTTGGCCAAAACTCATAGTCAAAAACAGATTTCTAACTCGCTGATACAGAATGTGTTAAGCCAAAACCCACTGAAAGACTCCCATTAACTTCAGGGGAGCCCTTTGGCAGATTCAGTGCATATTTTTGACCTCCATGTCTGCTGCCAGCAAACACGTTCTAAGCATAACAAAGGCATCTAAAAAGCAGCCAGATATACTGCCTGGAGTGTGTTTCAATCTGCAGCCAGTTCCACAGCACCCTTCTGTTCTCCCACGGGCTGCTGGACCAGGCAGCATCAATCCTTTGTGCCTTGTTCCTACTCAGATCCCATTATTAGAGAGAGATGCCTCTGCCTGAATTAAGGTGCAAACAAGGGTATATGCCAAAGTCAAAAGTACAGATTTTGTTTAGCAGTAGATGTGAGGTAGGGATAGAGAGAGAGAGAGAGAAAGAAATAGAGAACAAAAGAGGAAGGGAGGAGAAAGAGAGTAAAAGACAGATTAAGTAGAAAGTCACCACCCATGGATCCAGACTGCATTCCGTTCATTCTCCTTCTTCTTAGTAGTGGGGATCCCACAAAACACAGAATTCAGTGAGTTAATATATGTTCAGGTATACAGGGGAATACCCAAGGACCTCACTTTTGGGCACACATACTGGACAAACACCTGGTTTTGACTAATGACTTTTAGTCTCCTGATAAGCTGTTATCTGAAGCCCAGGTGGCTTGGTAAGATAGGAGTAATATCCTCATGAAGCTGGGAAATGTGCTTTGACCAGGGACCCTTCTGGTCAAGGACACAGCAGTTGGGGCAGCCTCATGAGCTTCCTCCCCTGTTCTGACCCCACAACCAATGCTGGCTGGTGGGAGCTGATCAGGCACTTACCCATTACAAGAATTAGTGCATGAGATCTAACCAGCCTGTATCTAACTGAGTTTGGTAGAAAGGGATATTTTGAAAAGTCTTTTTATTTCTTTAACTTTGGAGACTGAAAAACAAGAAAAACAAGACCTTTTTTAATATTCTGTCATTTCCCTGCTTACAGAAATACTGCAAATAAGCTGCAACTGCTGTAGTTTCAATGGCTTGCTGCAATTTGCCATTTGTGACAAAGTTCAATAAATAGAAAGCGTAAAGTACATCAAAATTATATTTAAGGATCCTCTTCATCTGCAGAAGACCTGCTTATTAGCTATATTGCACATTTAGCTCCAAAGGTTCTGATTATAATCAATAACTAATCAGAAAGTAACTTACACAAATGAAGTCCTGAATAATATACAACTGACTCATAACTTTCCCAAGTACATAAATACTAATCCTTTTATTGAAAAAAATATGCAGTTAGCACTTTTTCTCTTTTTATTGTGGCATCTGTTTCAGAAAAAACAAATTTAGGAAGTGAATTTGCAGCAGTAGCCTCTGTTTTCAAGAGCTCTATATCTACAGTAGTGTATCCACTTTAATCAGAAAAGTTGGAAAGGTGCCCTCTCAAAGACATGGTGCAGGAGAGAGCATGCAGATGGAGCTGATTGGAATGGGAGATCCTGGGGTAGAAAACTTTTCTAAATAGGCAACCTCTGAAGAGAACAAAAATGAAGCAAAAATCCATTTGCAGAGCAAGCAAGCTAACACTTGTCTCAACTTGGAAGCATAACTCAAATGCTGTGGGAGAAAGTGTGGCGAAAAGAGTTATTTATGGATGTCCAGGGATGAAAGCTTTGCCTATAAAGAAAACCCACAGACACTCCAGTGAGGTAAGTACCAACAGTGTAATAAGATTTAATGTGACCATCAAAAGGGAAATAAAATGGAAAACTTTTTGATCGCACTTTCTATAGTGAGGGCAAACTGCAGGAATGACCTTTACTGCTAATGCCAAAATATTGAGCCAAATGCACTCCTGGTGTGACAATGCTGAATTCCAGTAAATTATGCCAGGGATGACCTTGGTATATTTTGTTTACACATCTTAGCTATAAGCACCCAACAGTAGTCAGAGTATATTGTTTGAAGCAATAACTTTTAACAGTCCAGGAGTGAATTTAAAAAAAAACCAAAAAACCGAAAAAAACACAGCCAATTTTACTGACAACTCAATTCACCTTAGGTTTAATTGAAATAGCAACAACAAACTGGAAGCAATTCTTGCTGGAAAAATGGCTTCAGTATCCACTAGCATGAATCAAACATTTCACTACCAGGGAACAAAGCAAACCAGAACATTTCTAAGTTCTTGTGAGTATCCTAAAGGTAAAATTCTAGTACCTAACACGTTCTGAAATCTGCCTGCTTTATGTTTTTAACACTTCCATGGACAGCTTTTATGCCATTGCTTATTCAGCTTTTATCAGTGGTTGTCTTGGTAGAAGAGATGAAAATTTGCAATTCACCAAAGTATCAAGAGGGCATAACAGGTTTACCTTATGTATTTCAAACTAACAGTAACATGCTGGTAGCAGTGCACCTGTGGTACCTAGTCAGCCATTCTTCCCCTACATTGAACCAAAAAAAGCAAAGGGCATCTACAAAAGGAAGTAGAGAAAAATATTGGAGTTCACATATATGTATACCATAGTGCTTTTCAGGGTTATCCCCAGGATGAATGGCTTCACCAAAGACAGTTAGTGGCTTCAGTAAAGCAGTGTATGACTTGAGACAGTGCCAATTGAAAAAAAGAATAGCTACAGTAATGCAGATTTTTGATCAGAATACTACATTAGTATTTTACACAAAGCTCCCACTTTTCTAACCTTTTCCTTCATCTGAGAATGAAACTTAGCTTGATGGCTTTCTAGTCAAAGTAAGAAGTTTGTCTCTTAGCTTTTGTTTTATTTTGTTTTTAAATTCAGATAAACTTATACTGCCTTACTTCTCCAAAATCCAGAAACCTGGGTTAAGGAATGGTCCATGGTATTTGGCTCCTCAGGTATTGAAACAGTCTCCCTGTGTGGTACATATTTATCACTGGGTAGTCAAGGGATCCAGCAGCAACTCACAGTATTCTCACAGACCTGTCAAGACCCCAATATTAGGGGCAAGGTGCTGGGCAGCAATTCAAACATGGTTCTCTGATACTCAGTGACTACAAAGCAGAAGGCAGAGAGCCA
The DNA here is from genome assembly GCF_048771995.1 of Taeniopygia guttata. Lineage (NCBI taxonomy): Eukaryota > Metazoa > Chordata > Aves > Passeriformes > Estrildidae > Taeniopygia > Taeniopygia guttata. The sequence continues at coordinate 26,359,375 of NC_133026.1, read as the reverse complement.
CAAAGTCCCAAATACTCCTGCTTCAAATTGCCCAGATTTCCCAGTCCTTCTTTCAGCAGGTTTCCTGCTCTTGTTCTGTAGGCAGTCAGACACCAAAGGCAGTCCATGCAATAAGGCCACCACTGATTTTTGGATCCCTTAGGAACCAGGAAAATCCTGTAAAAAAAGACCATGCAGGCTACTTCAAGGTTGGCCTATGGCTCACTGAGACGTCACTGAAAGTTTTCCATAAGGCACTTGGACTTCATAAAAAGCAAACCTTCTTATTCCAGAATAAACTTTTCTAGTGTTCCATTAGAGAAAATTCCAGTAATCACAACATATCACTAATGGCAAAGGAATACATTTATCAGAAGTCTATCTTGATCCAATTGTAGACAAGAAACCACAAACAGGACCATATTTTAGCAGAATTTGTCTAGTAGTGCTCATTGCTCTTACAGTACTGGATCCTTAGGTGCCAATATCTTATGCAAACAATCTCTTCATCTAATAAACTCTTCAGTGTAAAATATGAGCTCTGTATTTATCCTATCCTTGTTACACACTAATGGTATCATTCTTAAATGAATAATAAGGAAATATTATTTCCAGAGGTTCTACAATCAGAACACAGGAACTCTCAGCTCCTAAACATCTTTGGTTTATATTTTTCAGCTATATTGTTCAGTTCTGTGTTTTTGATCCACCTCCCACCAGTTTCAGCCTGTGATCCTACTTCTCCTTGTACATTATGATGGGAAATCTGTCACCTACTGAAGAGCATACACATCAAAAGAATCCTTAGGAAATATGCATAATTGTGTCAGGCAGAGTATGTAATAGGACAGAATGGAAAACTGATATCTCTGAAAACAGTTTTCTGGATATTGAGTTTACTGAGATGTAAAACACAGGCATCTGTGAAAGGACAACACAAACTCTGCTCCCTGCTGTTTTATCTCATTTCACAAAGACATGTCTATCAAAAACCTCAGTAATTTATTAGATGTTCTGGTGAGAATGTAAGAAAAAATGTGTTTAAGTTCATTGCAATAGCAATTTCTGTGATAAAAGCAAACATCCACTAATAAAACAGGTCAAAAGTATTATAAAGGAAAAATTAATATTACTTCTGTTAGATGAATAAAAGTGAAAGGAAAGAGTAAAAGGTAAGTAGATTTTTCATCTTGTGAGCATCATAAAGTACATAACAAGTCTAATCTAGAATTATGATATCATAAACTAAAACTAATAATGGGTCATCTTCCTTGGGTTTATTTCTGTTTAAAATCAAGGTTCTATAGGACTGGAAAGGTGTCCTTCCAAATAAGAATAGAATGGAAAAGCTTACCAAGTAGAATAGCAAAACTGAGAATGTATGAAATGTCCCATTCGCTTACCTGGATGTGATTGTATAAATACCAGTGGTGCTAATTGTTCCATTTTAACTGCACTGCTGCACACTAATCTCACTGGTGATGTTATTATTTCATAAATGTATGTTCTCTGGCACTTCCCATTGAGGTCAAATACCCCAGCTCTTGCTCCAAACCAGGAAGTGTTTGTTGAAGCCTGGAGTCAGTCTGGCCTTCATGATGTTGAGGGTAAGCTTAGCCATAGTACAAAATCTCTGAAATGTGGAAACTGAAAACTGTATCTGAAAACAGATACAAATTAATTGGTTGCTAGAAAATAAATGTAGCAGGGCTACTCTATTATATAAATTTTATGTTTATTTCTGCAGAGCCATCAAATATGAAATTAAAAGAAGTTATAAACAAATGTTAAGCTGCTGGCAAAGTTTAACAGAGAATCCAAGAATCTTGTAGGAGGCTATAAGATTTTCTGCATACTGTATTCCCAGGATAGTTTCTAAAATATTTCTGACCATTTGAATTAAAGCTTCTCTTGATTTGAAATCATAATGTTATATCTGAATTTTTCAGCAGGGCAAATTTCAGGCAATTGCATGGGAACAAAAAGTTACCCATAAAAATAAAGAGATCTTCCATTAAATATATATGTATCTATATATAAAATGATCGTTCTGTCAAGACTTTTTCACATAAACGACTAAGATTATCCTGTCTACTTCTGTGGATTGGCAACAGAGAAAAAAGTAAACGTCACCTTCAGAAGAATAATTAGCATGGAATTAAACAGACATGGGATAGGAAAATAGAAAGGATGTTAAACAATTACTTAAGCCCAGCTTTACAAATGAAATCAATGAACATTTACCTACACCAGAAATTAGATTAAATGGGACAAAAAAAGAGGAAAATACAAAGTATCTTGATAACAAAATTAATGATTATTTAAAGGTTTGAAACTTGCACACTTCTATTACCCTAAGAGCAGCGTGCATACATTCAAGCCAAAGATCACTAAAAGAGTTAGAAAACAGATTAATTTAATGGATATTTTTATGATTTTATTAAGCCCAAGAGAAAAAATTAAAGGCAGTAACATGGCCAACATCATTACTTACTGAAGTGCAGCAATGCACTAGGAATTTTCACAACCCCTAGCCCTAGATACATTTGTTTTAACATATAAAATACCTTAATTTTATGTTATTTAATTTCCTATGGAAATCTAAGTATTCAGTATGGCCAGAAACAGGAGGACGCATCTCCCTCAGGGTGGCAGTCCTTTTTGATATGCATCAAATCGTTCTTAATACTCTTTTGTACTGGCTTCCACTCATTCTTCAGGAAAGGGCATGGGAAGAGGTCTGAGGGAGAAAATGAGAGCTGCTGATTCCTTTTGAAATAAAACTGGTTCTGGTATTGCTGCAAATCAAGTTGAGCTAACATAACAATCTAGTTGAGCTAACATAACTCCTCATTTACCAGTAGAATCTGTTCCTTTTGAACTATCTGGTCCACAGAAGTCTCAGTGAAACATCAGAGTTTTCACCAGAGTAGATATAAATTATGTTAGTACTAACTTAGTGGTGGCATGTGCTTTTGTTCAATTATTTATCTAAATTTTCAGAACCAAACTTGTTTGGGACTGTTGATAATCAGTGGTTAGTATGTAGCATTTTCAGCATCGCTACATGGCAAACTACAGAAGTCTGAACTAGATTTTCACAGCCTTATTCAGAATGCAGAAGCAGAGTAGCTGCACTAGCACAGAGCTCAGCTGAAGTGAAGTTTGATGTACTGAAAAACTGCTTAAGAGTAATTTAGCCTCGGTGGTGTTCCCTGCTACCATGCCTAGACAGCTGCCAGTGCCATGTTAATTAACTTTAAAACTTCTCACCAGAGGTATGTCTGCACTGCATTCTTGAGGAGCAGCATACTAGTAACAATATGCAAAACCACTTTGCTGAATTAAAATGGATATACACAGTGACTTGAGACAGTCTTGCACTTATGCTAAATAAGCATCCTCAAAAAGGACAAATCTTTATCTTTCCTGATGTGAATTCTAACTAGACATTAAAGCAAGTTGAGAAAAAAGACTGTAGGTAAAACCTTGTCATGTTTAAAATTCATGTGTATGCCATAAGATTAATTTGATATAAGATATGCAACTGTACATAAACAGAAACATAGCCTTTTTCCTATACCTTTTTTTTCAGTGTTCAACAAAAGCCTGTACTGTGAGTGTGAAATCTCCACACAAATTTCCTATATCAATCTTACTTTTATATGCAGATATTTTGCTTTAGCAAAATACAGACTCTATATAGCACAGGTTAGAAATAGGAACCAGGAATGACAAAATGTACTAGAAACCTATGGAAGATTTACTCTACAATTGATGAGACAGAGTAGAGATGAAAACTGAAAGCCATTTTCTACTCCAATGCCCAAAATACAAAAAGCAGAAGAAATATACTTCTACAAAATATAAGAACTAATAAGAGCTCTCATACAAAGAAGAAAACAGGTGTAGAAGAATTAGGCTAAGCTTTAGAAAAATTATAGATGGCAGAAAAATAACTGAAAGGCATTGCAAGCAGCTCTTGGTTTGGAAATAAATAAGAATTCCAACTATATGTGCCGAAGAGTAGAAACTTTATTTTTTAAAATTTTTCTTATTCAGCTATTGATTTGTTTGGTTGTTTACTGACTGTTCTGTTTAGCCATGTCAAATATCCAGGCATGAAAATGTAATGAATTATAGTAATAGTGATGAGACTGCAAATAAATTAACTTAAATACACTAAAATTAATGCTTAATTAAAGCAAAATACCTGAGCATATATAATGCTAATGTTTTTATATATACACATTTACTTAAGTGATTTCCTGAGAACTGGGGTTCTTTTCAGTAGACTTATATACTATAATTCAGTTTTTTCTTTATGATTCATCACAAGGGACTATCAGGTGTTCATTGAAGTTTGCAGATTCTTTACCTTTGTTGCTGTATTTTGATGCTGAATTTCACATATATATACACTCATATAGAAAATAATTTTAGAAACCTTTATTTTAAAATATTGACAGTCATTATAGAAAAATGTTTATTATGTAAAAGTGATATTATTGATATTATATTATTTTTCTAATGTAGAAAATTTACATTTTAGGGTAATCATTGTGTAAAACATATTTGTTTGGGCAAGAAGATTAAGGAGACAAGAACATATCTTACTATCTGTATATGTATTGTAACTGAACTATTTCATGCCAAAGAAATTAATTCAACATACTCTGGCCTATACAAACACACAGGAAATTAAATATGACGTCTCTAGTGATTTGAAAAAGATTTTATTAATTGGAATAAGGGACAGGAAACAATGTATTAAGAGTCTAAAGGAACCAAGCTAGGTTATTTTTTTATGTTGTGTAAGGTCTAGTATAGCTGATTGTTCAAGATAGCCTGCCCATAAAGAAGAACAGTAGCTAATGAGGATGGATGTATCACCTAAGCATATCAGAGATGGCTGCAGCAAAAGGAGAATTGTGATGCATGTGGAGGGCTCTTTTTTGTTCAGCTCCCTCTTATATGACTGGCTTTGAAAATAGAGGAAATTTATTCTACATTTGCTGAAATGACATTACAGAAAAAAATGTTAACCAGATTTAAATACTTATATTTCATAGCTTCTTTGTTTTCCAAAGGAAATATTTCAAACAGCATTCCCTCAATGCAGGCAGAAAAGAAATCCTTCAGAAGGAGGTGTACTAGGCTTAGTGACTGAAAATGAGGTAAGATAAGAAAACTATTTTATAAAGGAATAGAGATTTACTTACAATTTAGGTGATGGTATTAGTGACACTGATGGCCAAAGTATATATCTTGTTCTAAGCAAGAGATGGAAAAAAACTAATCCATATAAGAAAATCATGTCTGGAGAAATCAAAATATGCTGGTTTAAACTGAAATATTTTTCTCAGTGTTGTTTCTATACAATCAACGACATAAAAGAATAGACAATTTGCCAATTGTTGCAGGCATTTAGCTCGATATTCATCAAAAAAATTAAATGTTCTGACCAGGTTAGCATTTTTATCTGGGAACAGAAATATTGAAAAGGACTGGGATACTAATCAACTCAAGGTGTTTCAGGACAGTAGAAAGATTCTTATCAGTTAGAGGATTTATTTATTTACTTTAATGATGTAAAGAAACTTTCTTGACATAAAAACATAGAATGTTCTGAGTTAGAAGGAACACATAAGGATCATTGAGACAAAGTCTTAGCAGTGCACAGAATATCCTCAAAAGTCACACTATGTGTCTCAGAGCATTGCCTAAACCCTTCTTGAACTCTGTCAGTCTTGGTGCTGTGACACTTCCCTGGGGAGCCTGATCCAGTTCCCAGACACCCTCTGGGTGAAGAACCTTTTCCTGATATCCAACCTAAACCTTATCCAACTCAGTTTTGTGCTGTTTTCTTGGGTCCTGTCACTGGTCACCACAGAGATCAGTGCCTGTCCCTCCTGTTCTCCTCAGAGAAGCTGCAATGAGGTCTCCCTTCAGTCTCCTCTGCTCCAGGCTGAATGAACAACATCACCCACTCCTCATAACACCTCCCCTCAAGGCCCTTCTTGTTAGAAAGAATACAGAAAGAAAAAAAAAAGTAAATATAGGAAATAAGAGTTTTGGAGTCTGCTATAACTTTAAATGCTACCATGAAGCGGTCTTAGGTTATAGAATGTGATGCTAATGACCCAGAGGTTGTGGATTCTATCCCCATATGGCCATTCACTTAAGAATTGTACTCATTGATCTCTTCCAACTCAGAATATTCTGTGAAAAACAAGAAATAAAGCTGTATAGGTTGTTAAACACTAGAAGAAAAGGATGGAATTTTTTTTAAGCAGCCTAGAATGTGGAAAGTGTTTCTCTCCTGAAAATATGTGGTCAAACTGCTAGTCTGTCGTCCACTTCTGTAAAGAATGATATGGCATAATTCCTTGGCCAAATGAAGCTGCAGCTGAGCCCTGCATATGAGAAACCAATGAAGATGGACAGGCCTATACCTGCAGGAACAGACATGAAATAGCGCCAATGTGCACAGCTAAGAAAATCACAATAAAGACTTCACCTCAGGAGAAACGCTGAGCCTCACTGCACCACAAAACATCTGTATGCTATAGAATTGTTCCCTGTAAATTCCTTTTCCTCCAGGGAATTAGTTGTACTTTCTGGTGGACAGAGTTAGCATCAAGTGGGCTGCAGCAGCATGCCAGCTCAGATGAGGGAGTTTTATCGCCATTCAGTGATGAGGTTGTGCATCTCTCACTGCTGAATCTAGGCCAAAGGTTCAAATAGTCTGTGCCAAAGACAAAGGGACAGAACTATGCAACTTATTGCTTGAGAACATCACCCAAACACCGTGTCACTCAGTGTAACTCAAAGGTTTCTGTTGCAGTGTGATTTCCCCAAAACCCCAACTTTCTCCCCTGAAGTTGTCCTACCAGGTGTGTCAATCACTCCTCCTTTCCCCACCCTGACCCCTGCCAGCACTGTCTGTCACTCCTGGCATTCCAGAAGTGCGTTAGTGATTGGGCAGATTCAGAAGATGCCCTCCACCTCCAGGGGGCATTGGGCCATCCAGGTGTCCTTATTCCCCTGAGCCCTCCTCTCCCATACCTGGTTGGTGGCTCCCTATCCCCTTCCCCCCTCCCCCTGAAGAGAGGGGAACCAGGTGGTCCGACACAGTTCTGATGGAGCAGTGTGTCGGAATCTGAAGTATTGATGATTCCGAGATTGTAGAAAGTCTCTCTCTTTCTGCCCTATTGCCGAAGAAGAAGCCATAATTTGTCTGTGCTGTTTTCAAGGTTGTTTATTCTGTTTATCTCTAACATGTTCTGCTGCCCTGCCGCAGGTCTGTCCTGCAGGGCAGCGTGTGGGGCTCTGCCCCCAGTGGGATGTTACAAACATTATATACCAGAAACTACCTGTGCTGTATTTACAATAATGTGCCAATATCTGTCACCTACGTTGAGCAGTGTGTCCCCAGCCTAAACCAATAGAAAAATGCCAACACTATAGTGAAACATGGAGGGCATGAAGAAGGAGGAAAAGGACAAGACACACCCAATTTCCTCCATCTTGTCCCCTTTGAACCCCTAATCTAGAATCCTAAAATTTTACTTTTGCACCCGTGCCACACTTAATTATTACTCTTATCAAACACTCAGAGCTTGTAATTCATCCTGTAAGATTGAAAACTCTTTTCCATGGACAGATATCAGAGACAATGTTTCTCGGGGCTCTGTACAGGGGGGTTCGTGACCCCCTGCCAGGGTCCCAGACCTGCCAGGGCAGCCAGAGGGAAGCCCTGGATTCCCACACAGGGATTGGATTCAGAGTTTTGCTTGGAGCTGCTGCTACATTCAGAGGCCTGCGGGCCAGAATAAAAACTCTGGATTAAACTCTCCATCAGAAACTGACTCCTTTCCTTCACCATAGCCTTAAAAGCCTCTCCGGCAGAGGGAAACCTGAGGAGCAGAACCTCTGCGAGGGAAGCTCATCCGCCACACCCTGAGCTTCAGCTTGCCTGGATTTGTCCCCACACGCCCAGCTGCAACATCCAGCTAGCCACAGGTGTCTCTGGGGTGAAACACCACTGCTGCTGCTATTTGGTTCAGCAGCAGGGGCCAGACAAGCCAGGGCACGTCCCGTTCCTGGTATTGGTAACTCCAATATAGGTTTCAGAGAAGCAATCCAATTCAATCCATACCAACAGCAGAATACCTCAAATGCCTTAGAATCGCAGTCATGGCTGATCCCTGCAATCGCTTAGTAGCTTATGAAGCTGCACCTACCTATGTACCAACACTCACCTGTGTGCTTGGTTATTATTTGTTAGTTTCTGCAGTACTTTCATTGCTAAAATCTTCAACAGAAAAGTTAGTGTTATATAAAAATATCTCCTAGAACAAAATCCATTTGGTTACAGACAGTGTTAATGTGGAGCCTGACATAATCAACTGCCAAAATCAGTTTTAAGAATCACACAAATTAATTAGGTGCATGTCACCCTGTTCTTTTAAATGTTTTAAAGTTCTTTTAAAAGTTTTCTATGCCTTCTGATATTTACATATTTCTACAGGAGTTCTCACACACTGTTCATGTAAATAATAATAATTTTACATTCTTCTTTGTGAGAAGAGAGAATTAATAGACTGTTGGTTTGACCATTTTGGTTGGGAGAGGTGGCAATTTCACCCCAATCCACTGTCAGTTTTAGAATTCTATATATTGCGAGGTCAGAAACAAAACTTCCTCTTTTCCTTCTTTGTCATCTTGAGTGAGTGCATGAGTTATTTTGTGTCGTATTGCAACAGGTGCAAATTTTCAACTAGAAATATCCTTTAAGGCTAAATCCTTAAATTTCAGCTATTCTGTAGGCTGTTATTCTCTACCTCTTCTGTTCATGTATCTAAACAATACAATTAATGTAAAAATTTGGGTTTATATATTTCTAATCAAGATTAACAATACAATTAATACTGCTGATTGAAAGAGAGTGACAAAATTGTTGTGGCAGTGAAGGGAGCAATACAACTTTATAAACTTCAGACATCATCAGGATGGAAGTAATTAAAAAAATGCAAACTGTCAGCTCCTGGATTTTGTCCTTCAAAACTGTCAAAGAAGTTAACAGAAGTTAACACTGGTTCAGCCTTTTACCCACAGCAATATTTTTTTCATTTAGATTACTTCTAGGGATGATTCAATGTATTCATTATAAAGAATTTTACCTGTTTATTTTGAAGTGCTGTAGAGCAATGAAATACTGTACTATATTTAGGAAAAAAAAAAAATGGGGGCTCGGTGTATAGCAAAAATAGAAGGGAAGGTTCAAATGCACAACTACTCGTGTTCTGGAGATTTAAATCTGGAGCTTCACAATAAAGTTGTTCCAGTAACCTTATCTACTGCTTCCATGAGCCTATCCTAAATACATCAGTGCATTTTTATTTCAAAGAATTTTTAAGAAACAGGAACAGATCAGCATCTCTACAAAAGGCCAAAGTACACATAATCCCTGTGGGAAAACCAGGCATACAAGAGAAGTGCCTATTTCCTCCCTTACTTTATAACAGATTGCTGTTTTCATCATCTGTTGTTTGTTGGCATTACATTGTTGGTTACCCAGTGTAAGAAGCACTGTGAATATGGTACAAAATATGTCTGTATGACTGTCCTTAGACAGTATCCATCCAAGTAGAATGCTCATTGATCTTGTGCTGTTCAAAATTTTTTCAACACCTATTCCACCCTTTACTACATTACCTTCCTTTACAACATGTACTTGAGCCCTATATAAAGCCAAAAAAAGGAAAGACTGAAGTCTGCCCAGATTCAAAGCCTGGGATATTACAAATCATTAGAGTTTTCCATATATGATAAGGTGATTTATTTTCTGTCCTTCTTTCACCATTGAATTTAATGCCTTCCTTCCCTTCTGACTCTATGCTTGTCCTGATCTGGTTAAAAAAACCTCTGAAACAACTTTTCTTCTGGTGTCTTTGTCAAACCTCTGTCATACCAGCCCAATAGCATGGGTCTTAAATCCCAAGGTAGCTGATAAAATGAGATTGCCCAAAACACATCATGTTTGGTTTCAAGGAAGTCACAGGAATCATGATATTAAAAATTAATTTGGACTACGGATTATTTTGAGTCCACTTCTTTAATTAATCAGATAAGAAAAAGTACTAAAAGAAGACATATGTTATACACATATTTCTTTATTTTCTGATAACATCTGGTTACTATTGTGCTTTAGAAAGAGACCATTCTATGTACTCTTTAAAGTATTTAGAACAATCAAGCTTCATTTGTTTCAGGCCATCAACACTGTAAACAAAATTAATGAAAATAATAAGTGAATATTGCTCAAGAACTTCAAATATGGCTTTTTTTGTTTGGGTTCATTCTCATGAGTCTATTCTTTATGGCCATTATCTGCAAGTAATTCTTCTCACAAAGGGAAGGCCTATGGTTGAAAACTATTCAGTTGCCAATAGTGAAAAATTAATTCATATCCTATAATTATGATGATAATGACACCATCAGTAATCATAAATCATCATTATGACTTCATGATCACTGACTATTGTAGCATGGGTCTTCTGCCCCCCATGATAGGGGTACAATAGATAGAGCTACATGGTAAACTGAAAACATTGGCAAAGCAAACTTTACTACAACGAGGCTGGTAATTTAAAAAGCAATGTTTCTTAAAATATTATGTTTTCATGTTTATCTGTTTTCCTATTAAAGCGTAGTCACACAGGCTGCTTGCACATAATTCACTCTAAATTATTCAAATGTGATAGCATCATACATTCTAAGACGAAACTAATTATAAGGATGGACTGGAGTCTTCTATAATCTGGAATATTGTTTTTTAATCTAATTCTGCTTCTGAGATAATTACTCAGAATCAATCACTGTCAGGATTATGGCAATAATCAGATTGGAGTTAGAAGCTGTTGATAATATCTCAGAGTCCAATTTCTCCCCATGATAAGGAGATCAAATCAATCCAGCAACTGAAAATTACATTAGGATTATTCTAAATATAACTTGTATGCATCATTTTGCATTTTTTGATCTTGGGTTTATGTTTACTTTATTTGGAATAAATATATCCATACCAAACTTTAGACAGTATTTTAAAAAGAAATCAAATGTGTCACAATTAATCAGAATAGTGGCTTTCAATGCAAGAACTACAGTGTTCTTTCCATTTCCAGTTCTGATTTATGGTTCAAAAGGAGGACAACAAAACATGTTCCAGTTGTTTGTTTCTCTTTGACTCCTCAAAGAACACTAAGAAAGAAATCTGTCTGTTAAACCAATAATTTCATAACTGTCAATATAGTTGATAATCCACTATTACTAAGACTATAACAACTATGTAGTTATCTTCATTGTAAAAAATGGCAAGGAATATTCTATCTTAAAATTATATAAAAACATTTATTTGGCTTTGAATTTAAACAAAAGGGTCTATTTGGACTGCATTTTCCACTGAGAATAACACATTATGTATTTGGAAGTCCAAGCTTTTCAGGAGAAAAATAATTAAACTGAGTAAACAGAATTGTATTAACGATATCACATTACTGAAATCAGTCTACAAAATTAGTTTCATATTTTTTCTCTGCTTTATTGGTAATGACTTGCATTTATTTACTGGATTCAGAAGTTATTTCTTCAGCCTCTTTATGTACTCTTCCAATGACTTTGTATCTTCCATTGCCCTACAAGAAATGAGTTAGCAATTCACTGCTGCGTTATATATGGTCTTGACAAAGATATCTGGCCAATTACAAATCTTCCTGAATATTGCTGGTTTTTGACCAGGGACATTATTATTGGCAATTTTTCTGACCTTCGTCAAAGTCAATAATTTACTCTATGTTGTCTCAACAAATGCTTTCTTTTCGGGGGAAGGGGAAAGAGAAGAGAAGAGAGAAAGGAGAGGGAGAGGGAGAGGGAGAGGGAGAGGGAGAGGGAGAGGGAGAGGGAGAGGGAGAGGGAGAGGGAGAGGGAGAGGGAGAGGGAGAGGGAGAGGGAGAGGGAGAGGGAGAGGGAGAGGGAGAGGGAGAGGGAGAGGGAGAGGGAGAGGGAGAGGGAAGGGAAGGGAAGGGAAGGGAAGGGAAGGGAAGGGAAGGGAAGGGAAGGGAAGGGAAGGGAAGGGAAGGGAAGGGAAGGGAAGGGAAGGGAAGGGAAGGGAAGGGAAGGGAAGGGAAGGGAAGGGAAGGGAAGGGAAGGGAAGGGAAGGGAAGGGAAGGGAAGGGAAGGGAAGGGAAGGGAAGGGAAGGGAAGGGAGATGTAAAATTTGCAGTAATAGAGAAGAAAGTGACATAAGTGAGGCAAAAAGATAAAGGTACAAAAGACATGTATCTCTGAAGCATATAAGCACAGAAATAGCCTATGTTATGTCAATATTCACAACCCTCTGTGCAGTTTCTAGGAGGTGTAGGAGCCCCATTATGCACATTAAAATCTTGTCAGGCATCTGCCTCCCTTTTATGAATGCAAAGATTTTGAAAATCATGTCTAATAATATTCTTCTGTAATTTTTATATTAAGGAAGTAATGAAAAATTGCTAAATTATTTTGATCATATGTCAGCCCTATGTTCTATAAAATTCTGCTGATTGATCCCCATCAACTCAGTATATTTTAAATCTGAATTTTAACATAAATCATTCTATCAAACTAATTAAAAATATAAATTAAAATAACTTAATCAAAAGAAAGCATCATATTTCTTTTAAATAATTTTTTTTTAATGAAACTTAAAATTCCCCTTCACATTGTGTTTTCCAGAAAATTTGTTGCATTATTGATAATACCTGCAATTCACTTTCCCCAGACATGCCACCAAAATAAAAAATATATAATAAAGGTATATTTAAATAAGTTTATAAATATTACTATTATTATTAGCTTTAATTTACAGACACAAGATTCTGGAGTAATATCCATATGAATGTACAACTTTCTTACATCTTTTAAGGAACATTAAATTGGAAATAAATTACATTACATTTACCTCATTTTGGTGCTACGTTATATGGACAGAGACATGTAAAGGGAGAAATAGGACTTCAATATAAAGAGATTTGGACTTTTAATATCTATCTTGTTATAAACCCTAGACCTGTTTGAAAGTCTGAGATTATGAAAAGTGAGAAGATAGAATAACTTAGACAAAAGTTGTTAGACTTTAGGCTTACCAGCTTGTCTTTTGACATTCATTAATTATTAGATCATATCACATTTATGAGAGAAATTTCATATCCCACATAAAACCATTACACATCTTTTCTCAAGGCAAGCAGACTTTCTCAGACAGAAGGCTGAATGAATACACAAACAGCAGATTAATTCTTAAGGTTATTTTAACAATTATGTTTCTAAAAACAGCAAATGTAAAAACTCCAGAATTTACTGGGAAAATAGCATGAGGATGAAGGCCAGTTTTTCCTTATGGACAATCATCAAACAGCCTGAGAGAAGGGTCTTGGACTCCATAATTTCTTTTATGGCTAACACAAGCCATAAGCAAACAAAAAGTTTGCTGAAATCAATGAGAATTTTTTTGCAGACCTCATGAGAGCATCAAGAAGCTGATGTTTGTCCCATGTTTTTTCATTTTTTCTCTTCCACTTTCTATGTAAAGAAGGATCTTTGGTAAAAGTCCCCAGGTACAATTTATATAACATTTACTCCTCATGCATCCTATAACTGGGACTTTTTCTCTGGACCCTCATGTCAGATCATTCTGGCTGGTATAAATTGCACTCAGCAAGGACACAAGCAGAACCACAGGACCCAGGGACTCATCCTGCTGCATCATGGCAGCAGTGATTCTAGCTGCCACAGCTGGCATTATTTCAAGACTTATGGGGTTTTCTTTTGGTAAAAGATCTTTTTGTGATCTTATGGACTCAGAAATCAGACTTCAGGAAAATTACTTTTATGTAGATTCAGACAGGTGTTTAAAGTCTCCAAGACTGAGCAGAATGAACAAAAATCAGCAACACACAATGCCCATGAGTGGTGAGTAATACTGAGGTATCATGAGAAAGACCAATATATTCCTTTTGTTCTGTAGTACCAACATCCTGTTATGCTGCTGTACCCACTCAAGGCGTAGGCCATAGGAATTCACTGGGACACAGGACTTTTTGATGGCACCATAACTATGAATTGTGATACCTAGTTTCACATAGTTTTTACAAGCATAAACTAAGGCCTCAACTCATCACCAGATCATCTTGATCTGCTTACCTTCCCACATTAACAGCACCAGAGTTTTCTGCAGGACATGTGCAGCTTAGTCATGCATCTGCAAGTGTCATGGCTGTGGACCAAGGTCTGAGCCCTGACACAGTCAGCACTTTTAACCTTCAACAGAGCCACATTCCCTGAAAGTACAACTCCCTAGGGAGCTGGAAATCACCTCCAGCTGGCTGCAGTCTCCCTGAGCCTGCTGTAAAGCAGCACATTATGAGGAGGTTCTAGGTACCTTCTTATTCTGCCTCCTCAGTGGCCTCTTGCAAAGCAGAAAATTGAAGGACTACAAAGAACCATCAGAGCTTGGTTTAACCCCATTTTCTGCCCCAGGAGATTTACTGAAGCACACCTGGAGAGGCTGAGAGGCAAGATTACTGCTTGGCCCAGTTGGTCTAATTGTCTCCTCCAGGGAGTTAGGCTAAAACAGTTAAGAAGAAAGCTATTCAACTCCCACATGCAATTTCTTAGTTTCATTGTCTTGTGCCTTAATTCTCAGAAAATCAGCATTGCTACTAAGCAAAGCCAGAAATTTATCAAATATTTAAAGCAACAGTATCTCAAATTGCCAGTTCATAAGTCAAATAATGTTTCTGTGGCTATTTCTTTTCTTTAAATATGACACTCCAGCCATTTCTTATATCTCAGATGGAAAGGACACTGGAAAGTTTTATACCAGTTCAAGTGAAATAAACATCTTTCTGATGACACTATAAATTTGACATATAGCTTTACCCTATTAAGTCACAGAGAAAGTGGAACTATATTCAAACTAGGAGCATTTTGAAGATAACAGGATGAGATATATCAAAAATGTATATGGATATATTCTCAGAATTTGCCAAGTAGATAGTAATGAAGCTTATATTGCTTCTCTCATTGCCTTTAAAAATGTTACATACACCCTCCAAGTTACAGTAAACACAGCAGTTATCTCACTAAGATGAGTATTACCCCACAAATCATAGCCCAGGGCCCACTTTCTGCAGTGGGTAGCACTTAATCAGGCAGTTGCATCTGCTGACATCACATGTTGCCCATAATGTGCAGGGTTACACATGGCTAAGTACAAATTACAAAGACAGGAGGGAAAGAACTGGCTCCACAGTCACTGTTCCCTTAGAGCATCCATTTACTCCTTGAGTAGCAGAGCAGGTCAAGCAGAATTTCTTCTAAACAGTTTGATCTAGTTGGCTCTCCAAACTGGGATAAAATTTTTAAAAATGACAAATTCCTTCTCTTACAAATATGTTCACTTCAAAGAAATGCTGTTTCAGTAAAGCGCCAGCATTCTCTTCAAGTTCACCTTATCACTTTCTATTATATTTTGGCCCACTTCAGAAAATAATTAACTATTGAAGTATCATATAATAAACCAATATGATTGCTCTAATCAGATCAAAACTAAAGATTTTGATCATTTTATGGAAAAAAAAAGGCCAGTGGAATTGATGTAGGTGAGTTCAGTTTTATTGAACGCATAACTGCTTTCCCACTGTCAAATTTTTCCACTAGACGACTTCCTAAAAATTATTAAAAAACAGTTCTCTGGAAATACAGTACTGTAGTGACTAGTAATTCAGGGCAAGGCATATGTAATATGGTTTTAACCTTTTATAGTTGAAAATTGGAATAATCCTTAAAACTGACAATTCTAAAATATGTAACCCATTAGCTCTTTATATATATTTTGATTGGCTTTTCTGTATTGATTACAATAAATGCAGATAAGTCTCTGAAGACCAGGAGTACTGGATGGCTGGAGAGCATAAAAGAACTTTGCAATAGGTGAACACTACCTAGGCAGCACATGCACAAAGTGCTGAACTCATAAGGCAGCATTCAGAAGAACCAATAAGTTTTCACAGACACACTGTGTTTCTACACTGTCACATCTCAGTGAAAAAGACCCTCTGAGACAAATATTAGTTTCAATCACTGCTTGTGGACCCAGGCTGGCTGACATGTCAGTTCCAGCACAAGAGTGTCTCTGCTCTTCACTCTTCACTTATCAGGATTTTTTCTTTCTGGGTTCTGCATGGTTGTGGTGTAGATACATTCTCTGCTAATTAGTTTTTCTTTGATTTTTGATACCTGAGTGACTGCTACTCAGGAACTCAAAAGCCATTCAGACTTGGCAATCTGCACATCTGTGATTGACACTTTCTTACTTTAATCTTCTGCACGTAGGAATGAAACCAACTTTTAAAAAACACAGTGGGCTCTGTAATGCAGTAGACCATCTGTATAAGCCATGAGAGCTGCCAACAACAGAGTACCCCTCCCGTGCTCTGCTTTTTAAATAGGTTCCTTGGGGAATAGCAGATGAGATTTACATCGTCTCAAAGCAGTCTAGGAATGAAAGAAATGGGATGCCCAATACTGTGATGGCAAATCCCTCAGGCTTTGTTGTTAGGTAGGATGGAGATGATGATGATGGTGACAGTTCACTAATGAGGACAATGATGCTGTAGGCTGGGTAAGTTACCCAGGATTCCTTGATTAGAATTGTCTAAAGCATATAACTAGCTTGTCTTCTCTAATTTGCTTTCTGATAGCTCATATGCTGCTATTTAATTGATCCTTCTCAGACTTTTTGTCCCTAACCTCACCTAGACTTGAAAATCCATGCTAATTCTAATCTTAGTTTGAAATAATTTCATGTCCATGTTTTCAACAGCCTTAGCCCTTCCCTATCACAACAAAAATCTGCATAATATTTGCAAGTTAAACTAGAATGTCTTTCAACTTTTAGTCAATTTCTGAAGTGCAAAATTCTTCTTTTTAAAAAACATTCTTCAGAGCTAATGAATCTCAAGTCTGGAAAAAACATCTGATGCCTTTGTAATATGTCAGATTTTTAGGTTTTCTTGGGCATCATATGAAACTGAGGGAATTTCAGACAGGTGTTCTAAAATAATTGTGCTAAGACAACAGAAAAAATTTAAATCAGCAGATGTTATTCTAAGTGTACCAAAACCAAATAAATGTTTATGTGGATCCCTACAAAGCAAAACCGTCAAACTGAACATTATTTCAAGGCAAAAATGGTTTGCTGTAATGAAAAACACAGTTAATACTTTCATATTTCCAAGACCCATATTACCATATGTTCAAAGATATGCTCTCCTCTCCTGATAGTTTTACACTTTCAAAGGACATGGAAACATATTTTCATCTAAATAATGGCAAAATTATACTGTTTCTTTCAGATGAAAGATAGTGTATTCAGAAGAACAAAAGACAAAAGCCCAACAAAGAAGTCTAAGTGAGCTTGTTTGTGTTTCCATATATTTTCTATCATTGGTACTCTAGATCTCATTGTAGTACCATTAGTAAAATCCCATTTGTATATGAAAATAAGGTAAGACTCCTTCTGTTAGCAAACACTGAACTGATTCTCACTGTAAATATGATGGGCAGTTTTGTGGGTATTTACTCTACTGCTTAATTATATTAGTTAATTATAATTGTATTCTTTCTTATATCTACTATTTAGCAATGACAAGATGGAAGAATTTTTTAGGACAACTTTGAAAGAGGAAGAAGAAATTACTTTACATTACCCAAGTTTTGTTGGATCTTTTTCATTAAAACTACTACTATGGAATGCATGGAATAAAAGCATTTTCAGTGAAGCAAATCTAATGAAAAACAAAACTAAGCAAAAAAAATTCTTTGCAATTTACATCGGGATCATTCCTGTCATATTGTAAATACTTTCCATGAACTCATCAGCTTCATCAAGATTAGAAGCAATTTAGTTTTCTCCATTGCTAAGCCTTTCCAAACCTTTCTTTGTTGATTAGGAAACTATTTTAAATTTCTAGTTTAAATTTATACATTTTTATCCATTTAATTTTCTGTAAGTACTATCCTTCAATATTTATACCTTTGCATTTATTTCCTGAATGTATTTATGAAAAATAATCATACTCTTCTCAACTTTTATTTTGCTAGACTGAGCAAACCAATTCCCTTTAATCTCTTTATATATTATAAGTCTTCCATTTCCCCTTGTTATACAAGGAATCCTCCTTTTCTCCTGTTCCAGTTTCAGAGGATTTTGTTAGTTTGGTTTAAATACAGATTGCTTAACAGAGTATTACTGTATTTTAAATGTGCTCCTACCAATAGCTTTGTAAAGCAACCATGCAGTGCCTGGAATATTTCTCCTGAAAATATATTGCAATATATAATATTGCAATAATATACACAATATATTGCAAAACTGCAAAATTTTTCCATGGCTGAAATTTAACCATCAAATTTTTCATTTAAGTTTGTTCTTCCATCACATTGAATTGATTAACTACTTTTGTATATAAGAAGTACTATGCTGTCCATTCCAAAATAAATGATCTTGTACTGCTCTGTCTCATTCTTATCCATCTCTTGAAGATAGACCCCATGATAACCATGTAGTTCCTCACACTGGTAGTAAGTTCTGGATTGGTATAAACTCTACTTTTCTAAAACATTAAGCCCATAAAGAAAATATTGAACAGAAGTTTTAAAAACAGGCAGCACCCAGAGAAAAGAAGTGATTGAACCCCTTCCTTCATAATTAGAATTAAGGAATTATCATCTTTGTCTTATCCAGCTTTTTATTCACCATACAACAAACTCCATGCACTCCATTGTCTACAATTCAATAACTACTTGTGGCCAGTAAATCAAGAGCACTTCCTTAAACACAGCTAACGAAAGTTAACTAATATATAATTTTTTTTAAAAAATCAGTTATCATAAAAAAAATCAGTTCTCTTGGCAGTAATTAAGTTAATTTATTAGAAATTACCCTTCATATAAGCATTGTAGCTTTTAGTTTACTTTCTGTTTACACCTGCTTCCTATATATAACATTGAGTCTATAAACCACAGTGAGCAGGTATTTCCTGAGCACCTCCCCACTACTTCCTTTTTCAAAAGAAGATACTGTGTTTAGTGTTTTATTTATAGGTTTCTACATCCTAAATTCAATCCCCTTGAATAAATCTAACTGGAATAGTTACTATTTGATTTGCAAATTATTTTTCCAATTGTTTTAGTATTTTTAAAAGGTGATTAGATTTTTAGTTGCCCAAATATTGTTTTCATAGAATCACAGAATCTTTGATTTGAAAAGACCTCCAAGATCATCAACTCCAGCTTTAGCTTAATCAACCACCTTGCAACTAGACCATGCCACTAAGTGCCACATCCCATTGTTTCTTGGACACTTCCAAGGACAGTGACCTCACAATCTCCATGGGCAATCCCTTCCAGTGCTTAACTCATTCCATGAAGAAATTTCTCCCAATATCAAACTTGAACATCTCCTGACACAGCTTGAGGTTTGTTCCTCTTGTCTTGTTGGTGGTTGTTTGGGATGAGAGACTGACCCTCACTTGGCTGTGCCCTCCTTTCAGGCAGTTGTAGGGAATGCTGAGGCCCCCCTGAGCTTCCTTTTCTCCAGGCTAAACACCCCCAGCTCCCTCTGCTGCTCCTTGTAGGGCTTACTCTTCAGACTCTCTAGATGTGTGCTTTCATCCCAAATTTGGAAGTTTTTGTTATTCAATGTTTTGTTTCATGAGTACATACATATACACATTATATGTATGTGTTACTCTCTGCATTAAAATTGTAATTAAACTATGCATTTCCACTCTGGTTCACAGACTTGTTTTAGCCTTATATATGTCCCTGGTATTTGTAATGTGTTGCATAGGCCTTCACATTTTATCTCATTATTTATGTGACTGAAAGATGTATTTCTGGTTTTATTTACTAAGTGAAAAACTCCTCATCTTTTAGCTATTTTCACTGTATTCTTTATTTCTCTTAGTTTCAAGAATTAACTCTTTTGTTCATCCTTCTTTTTCCCTTTACCTGTCTATACCTTTCTTCTGGATGCCCATTTGTTTATTCTTTATTCATTATTTATCTTTGGTCACTTTATTATTTTCCATCTGAAATATAAACTCCTTAAAATATTTGCATTTACTTATTGTAAAGTAAATAAATTCTAGGCATCCTCCATGTTCCAATTCTTTGTGTCTTTTCAGTAAGTCACATTCTATTTTTATGCTTTGATCTTCCCTCCAGATTTACTTTCCTATAAGTAACATTTTCAGAAGTACCAAAAAAGCTCTAAAATTGTTCACTTCCAGATTTTTTTCCATGATCTGTTCCCAGTATGATGCATGCCTCCATTCATTCTAAAAACTAATTAGTAAATTAATTAAAATTTTGATTCTTGGTAATTTTGCTACCTGTCTCCATGAAAGACATGAGCCTATGACATAAAGAAGGAACTGCAAAGAACAAGAGGACAAGACGGTAGGGGGAAAAAAAGCTTACAACTTTTGGAAATGTGGTCATGACACAAAGGGGGAAAAAAAGGAAGAAAAATTCGGGCTAATACAATTAGGTTGGGACAAAATAACATAAACCATAAATTTTCCAGGCAGAAAGAAACCTAGACAGTCTAGACAGGAGAGATAGTAGAAAGCAATTTAGACAGCAGTATGAAATACAGCAGCAAAAGCAAGCCAATGCAATTTCAGTCTCTCTATGCATTGATAACACAACACAGTGCAGCACTCCATCATCTGGGAAAAGGAAAAGTAACTCAAGAACTTAAGGATGTTTCTATTGCGTTCCTTATACTAGGAAAAGTGATTGTATCCAATATACAACCGCCATAGACTCTCCTTCCAAACAACATCAGGGCTCAGACTACATTCAGTTGTCCAAATGCTGGCTTTGTTGAAATATTATTTTTAGATGAAAATGTGGATTCCATACTGGCTGCAATATTGCTGGCTGCAGTACTCATAAACCGGGAAGCTGAGAAGAAGTGTAGTGCCTAGGTCAGTCCTTTGTAAATATTATGTTTGCATGGTTAAAAAACTAAAACAACTCATGAGCACTTCTCACTCTGGGCTCTTAATTTAGCTCAGGAAGACATCAACTGCCTCTACAGACAGTGTTAATACTTTATTATTAGATCATTGCATTCCGGTCATACAAAAGTCAGCCTAATTTCAGTATGTTTGGATCAAACCTCCTTCCCATTTTCTAGGATTTCAATGTTACCACCTGTACCAATGCTTGAAAAACAAGATTTGTCCAGTATCTCATCACTGTTCGTCCCTCCTCATCTCAAGTTGTTGTCTTGACTGATCATGTTTTAAAACATAAGCACACTTTCTGTAGAGTTGTAAAGCATTTTTTGTTATCATGGAGCAGAAAGCTAGTGTTCATGGTATGCACCAAGCAATGAGGTTTACCATTTAACTGATTACTAAAGGAGATGACAGCACTGAACACATAATCATCACTATTCCCTAAGTAAAAAATTTTGTGTAACCTCAAAATCCTCCTCTCAGCCTCTCATCTTTTTCTCCAGCTTATTCTGAATGATTATCCATGTTTTATTTACTGCAGAATCTCTCAGTAGTTTGTTTGCTGAGCCACCTAAGACAGCAAATACAGCAAACACAGAGTGACTTTGTACCTGAGCATTAACACCATTTATCAGGTATTTGTAAATCACTCTGTAAATACCTGCTATTAGTTTCTTCTCTTCATTTTTTCTCTCAATGAGACCTGTGCTCACAAGTCCATTTCAGCAGGGAAATTCCTAGATCTCTGATCCAAGTTGTATATGCAGTTTAAACATACCCCAAAATAGCAAACTGAGATACCAAGTCACCCCAACCACTGAAGTGCTGAAACCCCCTTCAGTAAGATTTCACATTGTACTATGCTAGACATGAAATCCTTTATGAAACAGATATGAAAATAACAATTTGGCTGGAAACTTTTATGACAGGGTTAGTATATGCTAGTATTTCCTATAATCCAGGAAAAAATATATCTAGCATCAATCTACAGTTAGGAGAAATGCTTTGCATTTCATCATTAAATGGAGTCAACTGGCCTTCCTCGAGATATGAAAGTATTTAGAATTTGTTTGAGTCCAAGGTGAAAATGTGAATGGAGCATTTATCTTAGATAACAGAGACCACAGGACATATCTATTTGTTGTTCCTTGTTGCTAATCCTAAAATTATATTTTTTATTACAATAATATTTTTACTGTTAGAACAGAGGACATTCCTATCACTCATCAGCTTACAAATTAGGCAGCACTTTCCCTTCTACATCCCTCCCCTATCATTTGTGTCATCAGCACATTTTAGTTACTTTGAAAATGTATTTTATTTCAATAGCTGACTTCCTCCAACTATGCCCTACATGCTGAATTTCCAGATTAATCTTCAGTGGGATGTCCTGTGAATTCTAATCACTGCAATTATATTCATATCTATGCACAAACTGTGCTTCTACATTTATATCAAAGTCAATCTTAGGCCCACCTGTTTTAAGGATTAATTTTGAACAGTTGTACTAGAATCTATAGATATTTGAGTTCATATATTACTGAAGGATTTGATAGAAAGAGAGCTAAAAAGGTTGAGTAACTTAAATCATCATCTGACCTATACTTCGCGTTTCATTTCCACATCAACTATGTCTATAATCTCTAAAGCAAACATGGATTACAGCAGACTTGAATGAAAATTGATATTATAGTGTATATTGTCAGAGGAACTATTTCAACAGCTCATTGGATTTTCAGGAAGTCTGATGGCATTAAAGACATCCCTTGTTTATCTTGATGTAATGGAAACAAAATTTTACCTTAGAAATTAATATTTATAGCCACTTGCCTAAGTAATCTCATAAACTTTCAGCTTTTTACTGTCTTGTGTTTTGAATTAACTTCATTTATTATGCAAAAATTAGTTTGCATTAAGGTGGTTGTTCTACATTAATCTGTAGAAAATGGAGTGTTTATTTTGCTAAGAAAACAAAGAATAGCCAGACAACACATCCCTTGTATCCCTTGTATTCTTACACAGGGCCATGCAATTTTGGATAGAGGTTGTATTTAACCTTCTGCATCTGCAAGATAGAAGCAACAAACATTTTCCTGAGATTTGGCAAAAATTAGTCAAATACGACTTCAGCCTTAGTTGCCTGAGATCTTAATATAATGCATAGTTTTGACGGGTAATTGGATGCAGGTATTCCTATAGTGAGTGTAGTGAAAGAGTAATTATACTTTCCTCTTGATGATACAGAAGCACAGTCAGAGCCTTGTTCTGTTTTTACTGCCAAATCTGAATGTTTAATGAATACCTAATTTTTTAGAGTGGCCTGCAAGTATTAGATTTGTCCCTCTCTTTTCCATTGCGGTGGAACTTACTGTTTTAACATAACCTCACTGAAGCTGTGCAGTGCGAAATGTATTGTTTTGGGTGTGTTTCCTTATGTACAAAGAATACTTCTGGTATAATTATCAGAAATAAGGTGTACAATATGACTTTTTGTTCCCAGACACCTGCACAAAAGAGATTATTCTTGAAGAAAACATAGCCATTTACATCAACTACATCCAACTGTTAGCAACGTAATAGTATGAGTAAAAAGAACAGGAGTTATTTCTTTTAAAACATATTTTATAGAAATACTTATGAAGTCATTAAGCTCTCCTCTGAGATTTTAAAATTTTTATTTCTAAAGGCTTAAAAGGCTTATTTGGAGATTTTAATAAAAAGCATAATAATATCAATTTCAAATATACTTTTCCTCTCCTGTTGCTGTGAGGTAATGATTTGCAGCCACGCTTAAATCAAAGAAAACATATCTGCAGAAGTTGCCCATGATTAAAGCTCCATCCTTTTGCCACCCATTTGAGACATATTTACTATTTGTGAGGTCTGTGTATTTTTAATATTCATTATATGTAGTGAAGCAACATATTGCCTTAATTAAAATAAGTCACATTAATTTACCAATCTCTGTTTGAAATTTTTCAAATAGTGATTAAGGTGTAATAAAAAGATGCAATCATAGCTGCCGAGAATTCAGCAGTTGCCTCACAGTGAGAAACTCTTGACCTTACAACTCATTTACTCTTTGGCTTGGCCTGGTAATCTCCAGAAGGAAATGATGTGGAACACATGAGGATTCAGGTCAGAACCTTGTTAGAATCAGTGTGAAAGAGCAAAATATTATTAGGATTCTCAATAAATTATGACTGAAAATTATTTAAAAGTAAAATTAAGCTAGGATGCAAAAGGAGCAAGGAGAAAAAATAATTAAATAAGCCTTTATTCTTCTGAAATCACATCAAGCTTGACATATATTGGCATTATACCACTATACAAGATGCCTATCTTTGTACAGATTGATTTTCTCTGTTATTTTCTAAATATTTTTGCTTTAAAAAGCCTATTGCTATTTATGATAATAAATGTCAAGAAACAGACAATTCTATTGTGTGTATGTAGGTTTTTCCTATTTGCTCTACTTCTTACACTGATAAAATCTTGTAGTAATTTATGCAAAAATATTTGGACAATAAACAGAATCAGTACTGTTTAATTACAAACAACCAAGTTCTCTCTCAAAACTCCATTTAACTCCCTTCACTCCCACATGCAGGTACTGTGCCAATTCATGGTTTTCTGTACTCCATAAGACTACCAATATCTGCAAGCTTGTACACAAATTGGAAGCAAAAATACGTGTCCAAACAAGGTTTATTCAGCCTAAAATCATAACTGACAAGATCTGAATAAACAATGCTCTTTGGCAGGTTGCAGTTGTGTGTTTTTTCTTTCCATATTCTTTGTACTACTCTGTATCTGAGAGTGGTTAAATGTTGTGTAGTAGTAATAATCTTATCATTATTTTCCCACAGCTTAGTTTCTGCCTTGAATCCAGACTTCACCAAAACTTGCTCAGTTTGGAGAGTGCTATCACACACAGTCCCATCACATCTGTCTTACTGGTATTCCAAATATCTAACCTCAATGGTTGGTCCCTTGCCTCCCCTCCAGGTGTCCCACAATGTCTTTACTAGATAAAGGCCTATTCTACTTATATTGACTGTAAATTAATAATCCAGCTATGGCTTATCAGTTTTGTCCTCTAGTTACTGGATGCTGATGAACAATCCTCTTCAAGATCTCAATCTTTCCTGAAGTCCTTAAGGTCCAGTAAAATATTCAGCTGGAGATTATGCTTTGGTTTTTCAATTGCGTATCTAAGCCTGACAACCTGCCCATAAGAAAAGAGGATTTTCAGTGGACCCTTGGTTTCACCATGTTCTTGAAGCATAGAAATGAGAGAAGGTAATCTCCACCAAAAAATGTCTTTTCTGCTTCCAAGATACTTCCTGAAAAAAAAGAGAAAATTCTATAAAACTCTGTGCACTGTTATACAAATAGTGAATATAAGGGAACTGATCTTAAGCAATCATGTCAGCACTGAAAAAAAAACTGAAAAATATCTCCATAAAATGAAGGGAGGGAAAAGGTAAGCAATATGTTGAAAAACGTTTCAATGTGATCATTAAAGTCAGGCTTGTCAGAAGACTATGCTCTCTCAGACAGTAATGAATGTGCTGTGATTCTTCTCTTGCTACCAAGTTCTTAACAGGAGAGAAATTCTCACTTAGTGGGAACAAGACCTTTGTTATATATACATCCAAAATTGCATTTTAGGATCTATAAGTAGATGTTATTCTTTCATGTCTAGGACACACACATCGCCTATTGGGATGCCAGTGAAATGCTCACATCAATGCTTGCCGCACTCGCTGCAATCCTCAAAAACAATCTCATGACATTAGAATTTCCATTAAGATATTCCTTTCCAAATTACTTGTCGTTGTACAGGAAACCACCAGATGGCGACTAGAAATGCAGATCATCATTTCCTAAGACTGAATAATGCTCTGTCTTCAGACATGGCTTGCTGGTGGCCTCAAAGGGCAGTCAAGTTAGAGTAGATGAAAGGAAACCATTTATCACCTTCTGCAGTTTACACCTGCCTGCCAGCCAAAATCTTAAGAGAGCTGCAAACAACTTAAACATGCATAGATCTGTTTATAATGTCATAGTCTGCTATGAAATTTATTCTACAAGCTCTCCTTTACCCCCAGCTTAGCAATACATATAGTCTCTGAATGTGGCAGAGATAAATCTGCTATTTCACTCAAGAAATTCTAGGTCACCTATCAGCTCAGTGTCTGGTAGCAAGTCACATTGTAACAGAGAACCGGAGCTCAATTGTTCTGAAAGATAAAGTATATTAACTGCAGAAGAAAATGAAAATAAAGGGCAAAAGGCTGACGGCAGAACTGAGAAAGTTTTTCCACTATTATAATAATGAGCATATTTATTAATCTGTCTTAGTGTTCCTTTAGTCCTAAACCTCAATGAATGAGTCTTCTTGTTGCCACTATGTCAGCTTAACTGGGTTTATGATTTTCTTTGCTACATCTGCTTCATTAATTTGCTCTAAATGACCTGAGAAACTGCTGGGAACATATTTTACTGCTAAATAATTTATGTGGACAGTAATGATATGTGGATAGTAGTCTGCAGTTGCCTTCCCTTGTGCATGTTACAGTCCACTCTTCCAGATAACAAACCTAATTACAAAACATCCACAGTTCTTGAATCCTCTAGTTTGACTAGGCATGCAGCTTCCATGGCTAGTGGCATGCATATTTGCCTATGTTGCATTGAGTTCCCTCTGTCTTGCTCAAAAGAACATTTACCATACTTGTATTCTGTATTTGAATATGTGTACTACATTCTGTATTTGAATATGTGTACTACATTGTGTATTTGAATATGCAAACTATGGGTTAGAAGATTTTAAATTAATCTTTATGCTCAGCCCCTTAAGTTTATATGAGGAAAATATAGCTCTGGCTGGATCAGAGTATTTTGATATATTCAGGAGCTAATCTTCTTTCACTTTTGAAATAAAGTGTTAAACAGTTTTGGGGTTTTTAGTGGATGACGCGGTTTTTGGTTTGTTTTGATACTTCTTCATATATATCCTGAATGTCTTTATCCAGGAACAAAGTAGGAATTCTTCCCAACTATCTCTTGATAAAAATGACAATGACGACTTAAAATTCAGTGGAAGAAGCCAATTGTCATTTGTTAATATATTTTTGCAGTTTCAATCTGATTAATTGGATACGACCAGGAGTACCTAAAGCTGAAGGCACAGAAAGAATTGTTGTGCATTGGAAAGTGGCCTAAACAGGTACATCATCTCAGGGACATCACCAGAATTAAAGGACTTCCAGAAAAATATCATGTTATTGCTACTAGACCTTGCTATTCCTGTTGGCACTGCAGCATACATTCCCACCCTTCTAGCCAACTACACATGAGGTGTGTAAAGATGCAAGGGAACAAAGTAATTTCCCATTTTCTTCAAGCATGCTTGAACATCAGCTCCATCATTTTCTTCAGATCCTTACAGTGGTTGTAAGGTACATTACAGCTTCCACAGAAAAAGGAGAGATGATGGATAAAAATGTAGTGTTCTTACAAGACTTTGGGAATCCAGGGCTTCCCTCTGGCTGCCCTGGCAGGTCTGGGACCCTGGCAGGGGTCAGGAACCCCCCTGTACAGAGCCCCGAGAGACACTGTCTCTGATCTCTGTCGATGGAGAGGAGTTTTCAATCTTACAGGATGAATTACGAGCATTGAGTGTTTGATATGAGTAATAATTAAGTGTGACACGGGTGCAAAAGTAAAATTTTAGGTTTCTAGATTAGGGGTTCAGAGGGGACAAGATGGAGGAAATTGGGTGTGTCTTGTACTTTTCCTCCTTCTTCATGCCCTCCATGTTTCACTGTAGTGTTGGCATTTTTCTATTGGTTTAGGCTGGGGACACACTGTTCAACGTAGATGATAGATATTGGCACATTATTGTAAATATAGCACAGGTAGTTTCTGGTATATAATGTTTGTAACATTCCACTGGGGGCAGAGCCCCACACGCTGCCCTGCAGGACAGACCTGCGGCAGGGCAGCAGAACATGTTAGAGATGAGCAAGAATAAACAACCTTGAAAACAGCACAGACGAATTATGGCTTCTTCTTTGGCAACGGGGCAGAAAGAGAGAGACTTTCTACAATCTCAGAATCACCAATACCCACAGATTCCGACACAAGACTTGTCTAGCTCTTACTGTTCTGCTGGTGTTTACTATTGTCTGAGTATATTTATTCAGTTACCTTAATTTTATGTTGAACATTCTTTAATCCATAATCCATAAAAAATACATTAGTGTATGTGGTATGTGTATGCATGATATATTATCCATAATGTCAAATATGTATTCTATAATATATTCATATTCTGATATTTGTCTTATCCCAAAATACTCATTTACTTGCCCTGGATGACCAAAATATGTCTTGAGTACAAAATTTTATTTCTAATTTTTATAGATCACATGCAATGACTGTGCCCATTGCAATTTAATTGGATTTGAGTTCTTTAAGCACTGATACAAAACTACATATACCACAGTCAGTGATATAAAATACTGCTTCATAAATGCAGTGGAAATGTACTAAGAAATACAAAGAAAAGAAAAAGAAATATTCTTTAGAGCTCTTGTTGTTAAGCCTTTAATGTGTACATTCTCTGCCAATAAGATTTCACTTACTGTAAGTTTCATTACATAAACAAAGTAGAAAGCATGCATGAAAGTAATTTTTATACACCACCTATTTCCTTCAAAGCCAGAGCATATTCCAAACACTCTGTTTTTTGTATATCTTGTAAATGGGAGTTGTGAGCAACAAAACAAAAAGCATTTGAAATAAAGTTTGGGCATGATTTTCTAACACTGTTCATTAATAAGTCAAAATAAAACTATCAAAAATTTTGTGTGATCCTTTGCAGGACTATTAGTCAGTCACCCAGATTTTGGCTGAACTAACTCAGAAAAGTTTTTGCTTTTTTGTTGATGCATGAGTGTACAAACAGCTGTGAGAACAAAGATAAACTTCTGAAAACAGCCCACTTCCCCTATGGATCATGGAAAAAGCCATCATCTGCTTCAACATATTATGCTGAGTGGACTAGGCCATCTCCTTTCTTTGTAACATTAGATCAGATAAAGCCCAATAAATTTAAAAGAAATCACCTCCATTAATGATGGAGTCAAACTACTTAACCAAATAGCAAACTATTTTAATATTAAAACTTACCCTGATACTGACTTTTAAGATTGGAAAACCAAAATAAGGACATGGTAAGGAGGTAATGTATTATTTCAGTGGTGTTTTTTCTAGTCTGAAAGTTCTTTTCACTGAGCAGGGCAACTCAGAAAATGGTAATTTCAAAGCCACACATTCACAATTCTTGTCCTTCACTGTATGTCACAAATTTCAGAATCTAATCAATTTTAAGAGGTATCAGTGCTTGATGTGATATAAGCAAAATATTTTAATACCTATCTCAGGTGAGGTCACCACAAAACCAAAGACATATTATGACATTAGTGTAACTAAATGAAAAGTTTGTTTAAAAGATATGGGAAAGAGGATTTTTCTATAGAGCCCACTTGTTCAACCAACTTTTAACTGTAATGATAAATGTAAGCAGAATTTTCTACCTCCAATTATTTGCTATTTTCTATTGTAAAGTTCCCTGTTTATTTGCACAATTTATAGAACATTTCCTATGTGAGATAAAGTGTAGTCTCACACTACAGTGAGGTCAAGGCACAGAGATTCATTCTATAAATTTACTGTTTCCACCAGAAAGTCTTGCATCTTTATTTTCTCTGTAGTGTGGCAGGTTGTTCCTCATAAAAAATGATTGTAACGTCAGACAAAAGAGGATTTCACACCATTTTCAGTGAGGCAGATTTCCTTTTATACTCAATATATGAACTTCATTCTACTTTGACACCAAGACAGTCAAGATGTGCACTTGGTAAATCTGAAATCTCTGAATACGCAGTTGAAAAATCCCAAATCCAGACTGTATGGGGCAAGTCTACTAATGCCCACTCCTGTGGTTTTCAAAGTGGCTTGAGGTAAGGACATTTTTTTTTTTTTTTTTTTTAATAACAGCAATAATAAAGCTGTAGATGAGATGCCCAGAGAAGCTGTTTGTCTGTCTTTGGAGATCCTGGAAATCTTTGTCTTTGGAGATTCTGGACACCTGACAGTACAAGTTGCCCTTGTTTTGTTCAGGGGTCACTAAGTTACAGTTCTCTGCAGTAACAGTCTTGGTCTCCCTACGATTGAACAGCAGAAGGCCGAGACTGAGTAGTCTCTGTTATTTCTCCCACTATTAGAATGTTAGCTGGGGGTTGCTCTGGACATTCAGCTATGGAGGGACTGTGGGAGATTATGCTGTCCTGTCTTCCCACCAAACAACCCCACAGACACGTCTACCCCTCAGTTCCTGGGTCATTCACTATCAGAATTCCTGATTTCTCAGATATCAGAAAACAATCTTTTCTTACCTACTCTCACCTTCTGTCTTCCTCCTCTATTACCCATTTCCTCCTTCTGTCTTAATCTATGGATTAACCAAGAAAATGAGGCATCATAACCCATTGTGGTCTTCTACATTGATAGCACCTTAGAAGAAACAACAAATCTTTGAGTCTTACCTCCTAGGTCCTTCCATTTAAAGAATACATCATCAAGGTGGACATCCCACCCTCAAAAATTCCCTTGCCTCCTCCACACAGAAGTATCCCATTCCTCCCTGATAGGCTATAATAATCGAAGAATGTCCTGTTGCTGTAAAAGCCAAAACCCTCAAGACAGCACCAGCCACTAAGCCAGAAGTTTGTTTGCATAATATATGCATATATTATAGATTTATAATATATGCATATATATGTCTGTCTCTGGCTGCATCCTTTTCTCTTACTGGCAAAATGCAAGAAAAGATAACTTGGGTACCAATACTTTGGTTGTACATCCAGAGCTTTGTAATTTTCTTTGATTTTATCCAGGTTCTGGCTTGTGGTGTCATTTATTCCCACATGAAAGGGCAGCAATGCATAGAAGTCTGTGCTCTTGACAAGCTGTGGCACCCTCTTGACAACATCTCAGACCTTGGGTCCCAGAAGGCATCACAGCTCTCATGGCTCCCTGTCAGAGCAGCAGATGGGCTCCTGAGTGCCCCTTAAAGGGAATCACCCCCTCTTTGTTTCTTTTTGTGGTGTATACATCTGAAATATCTGTAAGGTAAGAAGTATTTTTGTCCCCATTTCTAAGCAGAGAATTGAAGCACTGGGAGATTAAGTGGATTGCCCAAAGTGATAGAGGTAGTGAGGAATAAATCCTAGTCTCTGACACAAACTCAGTGCTTTAGTAATCCTCTCAGTTACAGCTGCTATAAGAAAATAAGCCTTATCCCTTGTAAATATTGCCTAGACCTCCAGATGTGTAATCCTGCTTGAATGTGTAATGTCTGTTTCACTGGCTGGAGAACAGAAAGCCAGCCAACTACATGAAGATGTCATTACAACACTTTAAGAGAGCCCATGACCCCACTGGATAGTACTCACACTCTGTTGCTGCTGCCCTGTACAGCCACAGTAAAGCCAGGTCAGAATCTGCAGAGGTGTAAAGTCATAGATTCTTCTCCTATCGAAATGTTAAATAAGGGCTTTGAAATTTAGTGCACATATAAAAGATTGTATTTGTACATATACTAAACATACTACTCAGGGGGTTTTAATATTTTGAACCAACTACTTATTACACCTCAAAACACTGCCTTCACAAGCTAAAGGCAAAGGTCTACGCATTGGCCTGAAGTTCTAGCAGGTCATGGAAAACAGAGAAAAGCAAAAAATAATCATTACACAACTAAAATGTACCTATGGTTTCATGGGACTGGTTAGTTATTGCCAAAATTTGTTAATGTGAATCTTTGGTATTCGATTCTGAGGTATATAAATATACAGAGAATACCCAAGTTTTGCTCAGGTTATGACTGCAGAGACCACAAAAATACTAATGAAGGCAAAATCAACAGAAGAATTTTTAAAGCACACCCACAAAAAAACCCAACTAGATATGATTCAGTTAATACTTACAGGTATATATATGCATTTTGAGAATAGTGACAAAAGGAAAAAAATCACAAATTTGAAAAGACTTTAAAGTTTTTTTCAGTTTGATAAGTGGTGCTCAATGGTAATGTTAGTTATTTGATCTCTAAGCTTTGCTAAATGGTTCGCATTGAGCCAACCAGAATAAATCTCCAGTGGCTCAGAAAGGTTAACTATACAGTATACAGTGACAGGATATTTCACCACATATTAATAAAATCTCACTGTTTGCTTTCTCTTCTACCAAGTATTTTCATTTTAATTCCCAAAAGCTTCTGCTGTTTCTTTGTTGTTCCTTTTTTCTCTGATTTACTCTGAAACTCTTCCCCAGTCTTCAGAGGGGTTATTACAGCCATGTTTTGTCCCCTAACACAGAAGGAACATCATGTCAATGAACCTCTTCATGTCCTTCCTCCACAATTTATTAATTCAGATAAAATTGTGGAAAGTCACACAGCACAAAAAAACCTCTTCTCATTATAAATATGGGTTGCAAGGGTCTTGATGTCTTGCATTCCATACTGGTTTTTCTGCTGTTAGACTCAATCTCTGCATGCGTTCTGTCCCACAATTCACCACCACTATTGAAAGCTGAGCTCTTTATACGTCCTTATTATCAATATTCCCTTCTCACATCTTCCTACCAAAAGCAGATAGCTGAATATGCCTGCCCCAGTCTTCATTCAGGCCGTCACAACCAACCCCATCTCATTATGAACACAAACCAATAAATCTGAAAGACTCAGGTGTGATTTTGTCTGCTCCAGAGGGGTCCATCAACCTGCTCAGAACTGCTCAAATTTAATGAAAACAGAACAGACATATGAAAAGGGGAAACTGAGGATAAAGAGAAGGCAAACCAAGGCAAATTTAAGGCTAAAATAAACAGTAGAAATACTGCTTTTTTATTGCCATGTACCAAAACAGACTAACTTGAAATATGCAAAGATTAACTGTAACAATAGAAAATATTAAATTGATTACCAACTGAAATTTTTCTGAAATTTGTCTGGAAACTGTTTTATGATTCACTTCTCCACCAGCTTACAGGTGTAATATCTACCCTCCTTTACAAAGAATTTAAGAACCCTTTTAAGATTTTCTCATGAAACCAAACCTTTGGAATAATAGAAATATCTACCTGAGACTGTGTTACAGCAGAGAACCAAAGTGCTAGAAATATCTTGGAGGAATGGAGAGGAAAAGGAATTACACCATGCAAGGATGCTGTGATGTAACCAGTAGATTAATGAAAAATAATGCAGGTTACCAGCAATAGCATATTAACCTCCTCCTTGAAAACCTCACCAAAAGTATCTCCAGTACAAAATTATGCTGTTAAATGCTGTTCTTTCCAAATCAACATAACCTGCAAAGTTAGAAAAGACTCATTTCTGTGGGAGAGAAAATTCTAAAAGGTCCTATCATATAGGAGGTCAGTACAGACTTGCTGACACAGCACCTCCTTTTGCCCTATCTCCTCACAGCCAGGAATGTGACTATGAAAGCAGGTGCTCTTGTGATTTCTTTTTTTTATTTTTGTTTTTTTTTAGTGCTTCTTTTGTTTCCACTGAGTGGAAGTCTACAGTGTCCCTTCCCTCAGGGATACCCCACTGGCAGGCGGGCTTTAGTAAGGCAACATGGGGAAAAAGTTGTCAGGGAGATAAAATGTAGCTACCATCTCCCAAGGAGTTCCCTAAGCTACCACCATTTGCTCCCTTATATCTCCATGATATGTAATTCTATGGCACTGGTAATATTATCATTTTTTTAAAGGCAATGCAAAGTGATGCCTGGACATTGAAGAAGCTACGTATATTTATGCAAAGTAAAATATGGCATAGAAACATGATATGTATTTGCACAAAATTACACATGCTTTAGCATACTGCTGTCCCTGTATGTTTGTGAATCCACTGTCTGCACAAATTGGAATTGTTCTGAGGCAAAGGGTGGCACCATGTCTTTATATAGTGCTTGTACCAGCATCAGCATTTAACTGTAAGAATATTTCCAACACGAGTTTTGAATTAAGCTTTTCCCCAAAAGGGAAAATATCGATATTCCTTGAAGAATTTGGGACAGGAAATCATTATCTGAAAATAATTTGGCATTATGCTTTTGATCACAAATTTTTCTTCTGCTATTCAGCTGAGAAGCAATTATCATTAATTTAGTCTGAAGGAAGAGTAGAATTGGTTTGCAATTGGAAATAGAAAATTTTCAGAAACAAGGAATTAAGAATTTAGAGGAAACATTTTATATTTCTGAGAGAAATGACTGTAAAATAACAAACAAAACACTCTGTCTTCATCTGCTTCTTTACACTCACTGTGGGGAGAAACAAGACCAAGAAAATAACAGAACAGTGGGAATTTGCTCGTGTAAAGAGATTGTTATCCACAGCTATAGCTTGAAAACAACAGGTTGCAAATTTTTTGACAGCCATTATTCTGGGAGAAAATTCTATATTTTCCCTAAACTAAAATTTTCAAAATGAACACAGCAGGAATTTTGCATTGGAAAGAGTCTGTAGGTATACTGGATTTTTTATCCACAAAGGAAAAGAGACCTCACCCAGAATAGTCATAGATTAGTAGTTGTGCAGTTACTTTCATAAATGGGTCCACAGTTTAAGGTCCTATTTTGCCCAACTCAGAAAAGAACATTTTTACATCCCAACTGAGTATCCTAGCTATGGAAATAGGATCAATCATACCCTTTCTTCAGAACAGTGATTTTCTATATAAATAATTCAGTGGGGCAGCTACTTAAAGACTGACCCAATGGTAGCTGCATTCCCTTGAGAAGCAAGAAACAGAGACCCAAGGCACCTCTACAATAAATATTTAATTATTTATCTGACATGGAACAGTTCCACAAAGACAGCTTGGAAAAGAACACTATACTCTGCCAGTAAGTAAGGAAAGACCTTACTTGTCTTGTTCCATCTATAATTATTTACTAAAGAAAGAAAAGCATGGTAATGGACACCTTTTTGTTCTAGCATGCTGCTCTGATCACTATAAAGGCTAAAAAAGTTCATATGGGAAATTAAGTGGGAAAGTTTTAGCTAGAACTATTTATCAATTACAGTGAGATAATTTTTCACCAATTTTTAAATCAAGATGTGGTGCAAGTTCAAGCAGTTTTTATTCAGGGAACTCTCAGGGCCACGTCTGGAGGGCTTATTAGACTGTTACAGTAATTTCTTTGGGTTCTGTAAGTTTAGAATTTATGAAGATGACACTGTACAAGAAGGCAAGTCAGTAGTGAAGGACAATGAATTAGCTGTGAATGACCTGCTGATCTGGTGGCACGGTTAAGCCATTTGTTCTGAGCAAGAGCATCCCAAACATTCAGACAGTGGCCTAGTCCCTCCAGATTTGGGGATAAACATCTACCCTGAACAACTATATGAGATTTTGGACAGAAAAGGATCTTGTGTGGTTCTCAACAAATCCAAAAGAGCAAACAGAAATTAGTTCTTTTCTTCCAATGTTGTTTGCT
Organism: Taeniopygia guttata; assembly: GCF_048771995.1. Classification (NCBI taxonomy): domain Eukaryota; kingdom Metazoa; phylum Chordata; class Aves; order Passeriformes; family Estrildidae; genus Taeniopygia; species Taeniopygia guttata. The sequence continues at coordinate 26,323,674 of NC_133026.1, read as the reverse complement.
ATTTAAGCAGCCGGAGCTGCAAAATAAAGTTCTACTCCTCTGTGAAGTTTTTCATAACCTGAATATTATTCTTAAATTGAAATGCTGCTAAGTCACCAGTATTTCAACCAGATTTCATTGCAGAGAGCAACAGCAGAGAGAATGAAATTCTTACTCTAGATATCTACCATTTAGCCTGTCCAAAGCAGACTTACTCTCTGAATTCCATTATAGTCTTGGGGAGGTAATCAATAGAGTTAATGGAGTTTAAAGAACAATTCATCTGATCAAATTTAGGACAAGATGAACTGCTCTCTAGATGCCATTGACTGTATTGGCTATATCTTCATTGACTCTAATGGGACTTATACAAATAATTCAAATATGGCCAGATGCATTACGTGTAACCAAGGCAAGATGAATCTTAACTAGACCCTTTCCATTAAGCGGGTAATAAAAATACTCACAGCTACGTTAGACAGTGTACATAGTATGGCTGCACAAAACATTTTTTGTTTAAATCTCGTTGTTTCATCTGAAATTGAACTGAAGGCTGCCCTCAGTCTTCATCATGACTAAGAAGTTGAGAGCAAGCAGACATATTGCTAGTAGTACTGTTCCCTGTGTGACATGGTGTAAAAGAACTGCAATAGGCCCAATTCACTAACACAAGGGATAGACTTCAGGGTTGAAATTTTCAAATGTTTGACTGTTCTAATCTACACTGATTAGAAATGAGAATTTTGGATCTTCAGTATTCTACTATTACTTGCCTTAGATGATAAAATACGTTTAGTTATGTGTGACATGCAATTATTTTAACATAAATTTGAATCCAAATACATGAGTACAAGAATATAGAAAAAAAAACATAAATAAAAACATTATGGATCTTTTAGAAATATCTACATGCCAAAATATTTTAAAGAATGCTAGAAGGTGAAAAGTTTCTTGTAATAACTGTTCTCATAAAGTATATGCAAATGTTCGCTAGTATGAATAAAAGATTATTAAATTCTTTTATACCCTGAATCCATGTTTGGCTCGACCTTATCTCATTAAGAACTTGGTGCTGAAATAATATCTGCCAGATGGCATTATAATTCTGGGTCCAAGGAGCATGGGCTAATTCCTTCAGGTGAAATGTTTTCAGCCAGGACATATCAGAAGGGGTCTCCTGCTACCTTTAAAATTTGTTTAACAGAGACTGATAGCTTGTCTAAAAATATAGTCATACATTTCAGTCTACTTCTAATACTTTAACTGATTGGAACATAATTTCATATTACCATCTGGGACTTCCATTTTATTTCTTGTTATTGATTCTGGCAGGAAGAATAATATGTGAGTTTTTCTCAAAAGTTCAGTTTTACAAAATAGTTGTTTTATACAGAATTGTAAGGGACATGGATCTTTTAGATTGCATACCACAGTAAATTTTTGGTTTCATTACTGACAATATTTCTGTAAGTTCCTTATTTTCAAAAATTCTATTCCTCTCTGGGCATACATTATTTACTGGTAAAAGTAAGCAAAAGGACAAATTTTCTCCAAAAACCTAGGACAACCTTCAGTTCCTGTGTAAGATGGCAGCAAGGAGATTCTTTGTACTTTTACAATGGAATATATGAAACTTGGATGTGCAGACCATAAGATATGTCATTTTGAAAGGGATTTATGTCATTCTGAGCATGTAGTTATGAAGAAGCACAACTGCTGTAGGTCAATATGTAAACTAGAAGCAAAAGGATAAAGAAACACTATTTGAGCTTTCAAAACCATCTGGAAGTAAAAAAGGTACATCAAGCTATTAAAAATTACATTATATAAAATTACAGACCTCATCAGTTTCATCTTTATTTGAGTCATCGTACAGAATTGTCATGGTTTAGGAATGGTATTTCCCAATTTAGTCCTCTCACTACAGAGAAAACCACAAACCCTCTCCTCCTCTGGTGGGAGACAAAAGGAAGAGATCAAAAATTGAGATAAGAGTGATTTACTGGAAGAAACAATGAGATAAGAAAATGAACAGTAGCAGCAGCAATACTAATAACAGGAAGTCTGGAAAAGAGAGGATGATTTACATGAAAAATGCTCAACTCAGCCTGACCCAAGGCAGTTTGACCCCAAGACAAAGAACAATGGCTAAAGGGCTCCCCACCCTGCCACACTTTGTTCCACCCAAATCTATGCCCATCTTCCAGAAGCAGATCGCCTTCCTTCTGCCCCTAGAAGTGATGTATTTTCTGTGGAATAACAAACCCAGACTTGAACACTGAAAAAAGTTCCATGCAAATGTTCAGGAAAGACTGAAGAACTTTTTCTAGATGTCAACTCAGACAGAGACCAATGGGCCAATTCTGTAGGACTATAATTTGAATATACCAAGCCTTAGCTTATAAAATGTGTTTTAATACGACAATATTTATTGAAGGTATGGCCACCCTGAGTGACTCATTCAAAACCTGGGCTTTTAAACAGTATTGGGGAAGAGCTGTTTACCAGGAAGCATCCATTTTGATTCAGCAAAATTATGTTCTTTGTCAGTCAGCAGGTTTTCAGACAGAATGATAGCCAGTTCTCAGAAAGGAACTTCACAGATTTGCTTTAAATACCAGAGAAACACTGTAACTTGATGTGGATTGAAATCACTGCAAACTGAATTTATCTACTGGCAGAGTAAACAAACACAGCTACACAAATGATCCTGAATATCAGTGGACCTCTACAGGATCAAAAACTAAACACAATAAATCCATTCAGATCTTCTAAAGAATAATAGTCTACATTATCATGGTCAGGAATTAGGAGCTGTCAGACTGTAGTCATTGACTATGAAGACACATCAATAGCTTGTGTATTGTGGCTCCACTAGGTAAAACTATGCTGCTACCCACATGTATGATCATGTAATATGCATACAACCTCAATATCTCAATAATAGTAAGAGATTTGCAGAAGTGCTTTATTTTCTCCTTTTTCTTTTTTGTAGTTGTCTATGTGTGTTTAACAGCATTGTGTTGGTCTTCAGTTTCATTCTTCATTCTTTGGGAGTAACACAAAGTAACCAAAAATGATAGCAAACAGCAGGGAAATATTTTCAAAGCCTGAGAAAAATAGAGGATATTTTTGATCATATTTTGACCTGTCCCAGTGACCCTGTGGTGCACAGCACAAAACTTCATGAAAGGAAATATTTGTTTAAAAAGGTCTCAGAATCCCAGGATGTTGTAGTCTGGTATTATTTTACAAGTCACTTTGCAATGTTAAATGTAGTTAGGATGTAGAGTCTATTCTTAGCATCAGTGTTTTATACTGATCTTAAGCAGTATACTCATTTTTGTGCCTCACCGATCTTACCTACCAATATTTAATTTTAAGCATGCTGATCTAGCATTTGGTCAGTTTAGTATGTGGACATACTCTTAGCTTGATAATGTTTCTTTAACATTAACTATGTTACCAAAAAGTTCTGTGCATTTTCAAATGTTAAGTTTCCACAGTTGTAAACACCAAAATAATCAATTCCATGTGCAGAATTGCAGATTGAATAGTGGTCTTAAATCACATTAATCCTTCTGCTTTGATGTACACCTTCTTTATCCACCAACAACCATCACCCTAGCAGGGAAGACAGTAATAGCAGATCTTCTGACACTCAGAGGGCTCAGCCACAATCTATGAGGTTTAGCAGAGATAACCCATTAAATCTCTGAAGCCAAATTAGAACTTAAGACAAACTAGTTTCGTTTCAGCTCTCAGCTTCCTGAGATTTTCTCAGTTTTCTTTACAGCATTTATAGACTCAGTCTTCCTGTGCCTAAGACCTTTCAATTCCCTAATCCTTCCTCTAGCTGTATGCTCTGTAACCTCTCAATGCAAATCGAGGGACCTCAGCTGGTGATTCTGGCTGGCTGCTAAACAGTCTTCTCACGCTCCTGTTAATGTCCCCATGTGTTACTTAGAAAATGCTGCCTAATTCACTTATAGCTACCTTACACTTTACAAAAATCATGGTGCAAAGAATTTGCACCAAACCATTCCAGACTTGTATATTTCTGCAGAGATATTTAGGTCTGGATACATAAATAGCAATTTTATGCATGGAGAATAGCAAAAAGAAATTCTACAGGACTTTGGATCTGATGCATACCAGTTCATCTGATAGGCCAGAGAAAACCTTCATGTCTCCACTCTCACTCCTGACCTTGTATATGAGCATAGTCCACCTATAAATTTGAAAGTTATTTTATTTTATTTTATTTTATTTTATTTTATTTTATTTTATTTTATTTTATTTTATTTTATTTTATTTTATTTTATTTTATTTTATGTGGAAAATTTTAGATTTATTTAATTTTTACCAATCAAGCATAAAACCTCCACAAAATCAGTAAATAAAGAGAACCAAATAGAAACATTCAACAGCTCAGAAGACAGCTAATTGAATTCATCTACTGTGTAAGTCAAACTTTTTCTATAAGAAAATTCTGCATTCTGTTGACTTTGTTTCCAATTTTTGTCTCCTCTTTCTTGCATTTACTTGAGTCCCATCCCCAGGGCAAAAAAAAAGCTGATAAACATCAGCAATCTGAGTCTAGGCAGGCCATTTTGGAATAACTCTCTGAAGACTAGGAACAAGCAGATCCTAAGATTGGCCATGGCCAGGGGAATTGACAGATCCCTACTTACAGGAGGTGATTTTTCTAGTCTGAGTGTTCTGCTGCAAATGCTAAATGCTTTGCTCAGCTGTTTATTAGAGTCAGAACTCATCAAGTTCTTTGCAGATCCTGCAAAATATTTGAGCTTATCTGGATGGTGTCATAGGATCTCTACAGAGTGGATCTCCAGATGTTATTGATGACCAGTCCTGTGCATTGTCAGAATGAAAGTGCTAAATCTACAGCTGAATATAGATATCATGGTTGATTGGTTGGTTTGTTGATGGGTTTGGGTTTTTTTCTTCCATATTCTATAAGATCTAAGACATTGTTTCTCTTATTGAGAAAATGGATTGCTGAGCCATTTTCACTCCAAGGTGAACAATGAAGCAGATAGATATTCCTCCTTGGAAGGAAGAAAAGAGCCATTTTCTTGAAGGTTGGAGGAGGTCAAATTTATGCCTTCACCATGTATAACACAAATGGGGTTTTATGGATATTTGACTACCTAATAATTTATAACAAAAGCATCCATATTCTTTATAAAGAAGTTGGTTTTGGGAATGATGACACTGTTGGGAGGTCTAGCTTGCAGGTTACTGACCTCCACTTTTGGGGAAGGGAGGTGATGCTACTCAGGGCTCTTTTCATCTGTTGTCCCTGAATTATGGTGTCTAAATGAAGACCCACCATGTAGAATAGGAATATAAATCAACATAGTTCTTCTAGGATGTCAAGAGCATTTGTTTTTTGGGAGTGGTTTTCTGACCTGTTCCAGGAGAGAACATCCCTGTCCTGCTGGTCATTTATGAAAGTTCACCGAGTTTCTTAGTCTGTTCTGCAGTGACTGCCTCTCCAGCTATCCTGGAGGGCAAAGCAGTTACTTCCCATGAACATAAATGCCTTCAGAACCACCCCAAATTGAGTAGTCAAAGGACTCAAAAGCTATAAAAGAGAATTGATAGGCAAAGGGATCATAGACACACATTTACACAAGTCACACACAAGATGTAAAGTATGAACACCTGAATCTTATTCTCTGACAAGGTCAGAATGAAATACATTAATATAAAATGTGTGGAGATATTTATTTAGTAACTAGCAAGCAGAATATTTTGATCTGGCTCATGCAGTTATTAGGACACACTAACTATACAGGCTGACATTCCCACAGGCTGCAAGAAAAGAGCTACTTGTCAATAGCTTACATACATATGTCTTTTTGCATAGATCCATTACTTTGTTTGTGGTGGGATGAAAAGGATGTGGAAGTATAAGAGTGCATGTATTTCACAAGATTAAAGCAATGTATCCAAGTTCAACCACTATCTGCCTCTGATTTTTAAAAAAATACTATCTTGATGATTTCCTATGTCATCAAACAGCTCTTTGTCCTTGCTTTTCTTCCACTTCTTACAAGACAAAATATCTCTTTTCTTACAGAGTTAAAGAAACAAGAATCTCACTGGTTTTAACTAGGGGAAAGGATGGACAAGTTATTGTATACTTGAAATTCCCAGTGAGAATTTTAGGAGAAACAAGGAGAGGGTTAATTTCTCTGTATTGTCAGCAGGCTTCCTTCACCTCACAGTGAAAATTCCAGAAGAGAACAGTAAGACCCAAATAACAAGGCAAATCATAATAATCATAGCAAATAAATAACAGTGTTAAGACATATTCCAGTCATCTCTTCTGCTTTTAACTTTGCTAGAGGCATTCTACTTTTTTTCTATTAAAAAAAAAACAAATAAAAAGCAGCAAAATTTTTTATCAGCTTTGAAAATATTACTTTTAAAAATGGATCCCTCTCAGCAATTTTATTAAAATAAAGTTGAATATCTTCTGCTTTTTAAAGTGGAAATGATTCCATGCTTTTAATTTCTTTCTGAAGTAACGAATTGCACAGCACCAGAATGCTGCTTACCATTACTGGTTCTGGCCTTAGGGAATGTTACTTTATTACCTTTCCAAACCATACTTCAGAGGAATTAATTAATTGATGCTCTTAGCAGCCTCATCCTGACAAAAACATATGATACTCAAATGTTAAACATGGAAGCTAAGATGAAACTGTCAGGAGAAGGCTGAAAGTGGTTATTAATATGGGTTTTGATAAATATCTTCTCAGGCTCACACTGTGCCTCGTCTACTTTCATCTTGGAAAGTAGTTAATCTGATTGATGAAGATCCTGTTTCAGATTGTCTCCATGCTGAGTTTAATAACTGCTTCTTTTTTTTCCTCAAAAATAAAAAGTCCCTTATTGCACAGCAAAAAAGCTTTGCACTGGCATGTTTTGCAATCATGTAAGAAGCCTAACAGTGAAACCCTTGGGTTTTTTCACATTCCATGCTTGAACAGCGTTGCTTAATTACCACACCATTCCATATATGACAGTTCACTCCCTCCTCCCTGAGTGCTTTGCAAAGCAGACTCTGATAGGAAAATTGTCATATGTTGCTAATGTTAAGCCCCTAGGCTTAGAAGAGTAAGCTCATCATGGCATCCTATCAGGGCTGCAGCACAAAGGGGCAACACAGCAAGCCAGTTTTGTGTCATTACTAACATTCCCTATTAAAAATAAGCAAGCAGGGGGCTTTGTTATTATTTAAATTATTCTGTTTTAAACATATAGTCACAGTTATGGTTGCTAAGTTGAATAGAAAAGTGTACAGATTAATATCTGCAAATGCATTACCATACAGAAACAAAACTTCAAAACACAGTATATATGTTAAAAGATAATTTAAAATATTTTCTAATTAACTAATTCTACAGGTGAACTTGGATAACACTGAGGGCTAGTGCAATATTGAGGAATAGGTGTAATCACAATCTAGCCAAAACTCTACAGCCCTTTAGGAAATTGTCCGGGAAATGTTATTTTGCGTGAAAATTCTGACTCATCAGAAAATAAATTTAGAAAAGTTCAGCTTCTGCTGCCTTTTTTCCCAAAAACTATGTAGTAACAGAATGTTCTTTTTGTGTGTGTGTGTGTTTTGATGTGAAAGAGCCCTTTATTTTAGATTTTAGTTACTTTTCGTAATAAAAAGCATGAAGGGAAACTATATCTAAGTAAATGTAAAAAAACATTCTAATTCACTGAAATTTCATTTTTATACTGTTATCATGCAAATAATTCTGAAAGGGCAGCAAAAATGTTTTCATTCTATAAAGAATTACAATATATTAGGGCAGAGTTCCCTGAAGTCCACTCTTAACAATGTAGGCAAACTCAGTTTTGTTCCTGCAAGACCAAGGGGTCTACCAGAGTGCTCTTTGTTGCAGCAGCTGAGGCCTTAGCAGACTTCTGAGGAGACAGGGAATTTGTGAACCTGTGTAGAGTGAAGGGAAAACACCTAAAGGGTCTAGCTGGGCTTTCCTTGCAGTAGCAGTAAGGAACAGGCAAGGTGAGATTGGAAACTGGACATCTATTTGCTACCTTTCCCCACATAACCAAATCTCTTACTGGTGGGATTGGTGGTACTGCAGAATATGGTTTTCAAGGGCCTAAACATCAATAAAGGAAATAGGAAAGACACACAATGTCTCCTGTTCATCAATTCCCACATGCAAACCAGGGCTGTTCCTTCCTTCCCCAAGCAGGGAAGGAAGCAGTTATTTACTGTGAGGGAAGTGGCACCACTGCCTGCAAGTGCCACACACACTGTGACATACCAGGGGGAATCTGAGTTTGCTGCCAGTCAAAAGACTGATGATATCTCTGTCTCTTTTGAAATGGAGGAAAAGCTTCTCACTTACCCCAACTCCAACAGAGCACTAAAACATAGCACTGACTGAACACTTTCTCAAAAAATGAAGTGTGGAGGCAAGGGGAGGGGAAAAGAAGAAGACTCACTTTCCTGAAAGTGAATGTCTTGATAGACATGTAATACAACATGGTTAAATGGTACTTTTATCAGTGTCATTTTATCAGATTATGCTGCTCATAACAATTTTAAACATCATACATGTGCCTTGGGTGCTGCACAATTTCAGGTGTACCTTCCCAGAGGAACAGCACGCTGAGCTAACTGCCAGCAAACCTAGAGCACAAACTTTGCAGGGAGGACTGGAAAAGCTCAGGCTGACTACCTTCATAGGAGCAGCTGGTGGATTTTCACTCCAAATTGGTGTGGCTTGTATAGTTTTGTTTTGTTTTAAGTTACAAACACTTCAAGAAAGAGAATTCAACTGATCCCAAGGCCCAAGCCAAGACTATTTCATATCAAAATGGAAATAAAATCACACTTGACTCAATTTTAAAAAAAGAAAAATGTTAAAAAACTAGTATTTTTATAATGATGCTGATTTAGATTTTCTCTTGTGCTCTGGCTTTCTATGGTTTCACAATGGAAGGGAAGACAATAAGAAACTGTATATCTACCATTGGGAATTATCTTTGCATGGGTGTCCCTGTAGGAGAAAAGTTGATGTGGATTTTGTCATAATGGACATTGCCACTCATTCTGGTAGCAGGACTGATACATTGTGTATTAACACAGCATCAGGAAGACTGAAAAGAGATAGTCTCATTCATCTATGATTGTAAAGATGAATTGCTAAATAACAACCTTTGGTCCTCAAAAGGATAGCCCAAAAACTTCCACAACTGATTACATTACCAGAAGTTTGTGCCCCAAACTCTTCATGAACAACCTATTTTTGTCATCTACAAAAACAAAATTTATTTTTCAGAAGGGTATTTATAATCTGCACATAGTAAATATGTCCTGCTTATCTGACATCTCTTCAGACATGCCGTAGTTAAGTCTCTCATTTTTATGCATTCTTGAAAAAAAGGAGTGACTTAACTCTCTTTTGGTGAGAATTTGATGTAATCAAAAAGAGAGATATGGTTTCATCTCTTAAAAAGTAGAGCTATGAGTACTGTGAGTACCAAAGGGCATGCAAATAAGTGAGGTTTCTCAGAAAGAGAGAGGCAGAAATCAGGGCCAGATGAGAGAGAAAAGGGAAACAAAACGAACTTTGAGGTGAGAAAGGAATTCTTCGTGGGTGGAGATAATAAATTATTTGGTAGAGCAAACCCAGGAACAGCTAGTAAAATTAGATATTTTGCATGCAAAATTTAATATTTTTATCCTTCATATCTTGTGTATAGAAGGTTTTTGTGGTTTCATTGAAATTTTCCTTCAAATTATGAACATTGTCTTTCGTGTATGATTAAGGAGGGGGAAAGGGAAGTGCAGAGGAGTGTTGATTCTGCTCATGATGGTTCATAGTAAAGAAGTTAGTACAACCATCTTCTCTTTCTTTATGTTATTTACTGGTATTCTTCTGTCTCTTCCTATAGCATTAAGGGATATGTAGCAGTAGAAAGCTCAGTGAAGGAGCTCTTAAAATTTCTTAGCCATCCATATAACCAGTCAACTAGATCTTTCTATTTCAACCACTTAACTCCTAATTTTTTTTATGTATAAAAAATACAAACTCATTTTCCTCCCATGGCAAGGTTGATGGGTCTTACTGAACCTGGGAAAGTCATACAATGTGACTTAACTCCTCATCTTGGAATAAGTATTTATCTGTCAGGCTAGTGCTGAAGGAGCAAATTTGTAACCAGTTCTGGGCCCCCCAGTTTAGGAAGGATGTTGAGATACTCAAGGTGTCCAGAGAAGGGCAACAAGGCTGGTATCTAGACAAACAAGAGTCTAGAACACAAACCCTATGAGGAGAGGCTGAGGGAGCTGGGGGTGTTTAGCCTGGAGAAAAGAAAGCTCATGGGGGGACCTTATCTCTCTCTACAGTTGCCTGAAAGGAGGGTGTAGCCAGGTAAGGGATGATCTCTTCTCCCAGGCAACCAGTGATAGGACAAAAGGACACAGTCCTAAGCTGCACCAGGGGAAGTTTAGGAAAAAGACTCTTTGCAGAAAGAGCGATTGGGCATTGGAATGAGCTGCCCAGGAAGGTGGGGAGTCACTGTCCCTGGTGGTGTTTAAAAAAAGACTGGATGTGGCATTTAATGCCATGATCTAGTTGACAGTGTGGTGTTAGGTCATAGGTTGGACTTGATGATCTCAAAGGTCTTATCCAGCCTAATTAATTCTGTGATTCTGTGATTCTTTTGTAAATGAGAACATTCTATTAACATGGTTTAAACTTGTCTGTTAACAGGAAAAGTCAATTGACCCATGAGTTTGTATGGAGGGGGGAAGGGGCTGGTACCCAACCCTGGGGTTTTTTTATTTCTTTGCTATTCCTACTTTTTAATACAAAGAAAACAATTAGTCTTCTGGAAAAATGATAGCTGAGGTTTCATTTATTTGAGAGGAAAGAGATTAAATTTCTACACAAACACAGTAGCTTTACAAAAATTACAGTGCGCTGTTGGCAAATTACTATTAATGCAGTTTTAAGAATTCAAATTAGTATCAGATTGGTGGCAGTTCTGAGAAGCTCTGTGGATAGACATTAGTTACTTCAGCAGCTATGGAAGAAACTGTAGGCCTAAGTGTCTTGCTTTTGTTTGTATCAATCTCTGTGACTGTTAAAGCGATATGTCTGACGTTTCGTTTCAAAGAAACCTCTTCGTGACTAACAATGAGTTGATCTCATTACCTGCTTCTTGTATCAGTCTGGTGAAAGAGTAAATCTGAAGTTCAACATGTCAGTCTTTCTTCTTAATCTATCTGGAAAAAAAGTCTTTAAACTAAAGTGACAAATTCTCAAAAAAAGAAATGGAAAAGTAGATGTTCTTATCTTTTGAAATCTGGGCTCTAGCTTGGAGCTACATTTTTTTATTAAAATACCTTTTATAAGCCTAAGATATTAACTAGTCTAGAAAGAACATTTATCAAAGCTGCCGTTAGTCTCTGAAAAGCAGTTAGGTTTGAGGAAAATGAAATTAAATATGAAAATTCAGTGCTGCTGCAAAATGATCCCAAAAGCAGTGCATGGTAATATGAAAGTGCTGGTATATATTATAGTAGTTTAGCACATACCACACAGAACAAGTCATTACATAATTATAATTAAAGTTTTTTAATTGTATTCCTACATTATTATTACCAAAGGCCAAGAATCAAGAAACCTTCACTCATGCATGTGAGTCTCCTTCACTAAAGCTTATGGCCCTTGTGACTATAGGCAGCCACAACAGAGGGAGTCTGAGCACCAGATACTCTTGTTTTGCTGCTAAGTCTTCAATATCACTGCACTTTTTAAAATACAACCATTTAAGAATGCATTGTATATAAGCTAAACTTATTGTAATGAATTTCAGTTTCAAATAAGAGGATAAGAGTACTCTCAAGAGTAGTACACTACTCAAGCAGGAGAAAATACAGGTAATATCAAAATAGCAATATTCAAACTGAGTCACTGAGGGACAGGGGAAAATGGAGTGACTTGAATGAATATAAGAGCAAAAGATATAGGACAAACTGGGGGGAAAAAGGGGGGTAATTTATAGTATCAGTTGAAAGAAAAGAGGAGTCCAAGAATCATTGAGGTGACCTCAAAGACACTCCATCAAAAAAGGACCTGAAATGGGAAGAAACTTAAAGTGTCAAAGTACAAGAAGTCTCTCAAGGCTATCAAAGAGTTCAAGGTGAGATTAAGCAAACATGAACTAGAAATAGAAAATGCAAAATTTAACATAGAGGTAATATTTCAAGTATTCAAACATGCTTATGTAGGCATTTAAAGTTCAAGTCTTGACTAAAAGGACCAAATATGCTTTTTTCCCTGCTTTTTATAATTATACATAGGATATGTTTGAGTTAATTATTTCATCTTCACAACTAGGGTGCACAGAAGAAGCTTTTCAGAAATGAACATTGAAATGCACATATTTTTACAAGAATTCAAAGGAACATGTCAGCTTATTCAATTTTTTTAAAAATTGTTTTTAAAAAATGGCTTTGCATATAGTAATGACCTAAAAAGGCATGGGGAAGAAATCCATGTGAAAATGAGTGATGAGTAAAAGTTCCATACAACAAATAGAAAGTCCATGTTTGGTGGGGAAGGTTTACTACGCACAGCACTGAGGAGTACCTGCCTGACCCCTGGCATGGCCCCTGACCCGGGTGGGGCTGTGTGGCACAGAGTTCAATCTGGTTCGTTTGCTCTACCTCACTTGTCTTCAGCAAACCCTGCTTTCTGTTCCTGCCACCCCATCTCTTCACGGCCTGTGCAACGCAGCAAGAAAATTTGTGCCCTGCCCATGGCTTATGTGAGTGGGGAGATTCTCCAGGATTCCTTCTTTCCTGCCCTATCTTTAGCACTTTCCCCACCTTTTTTATATGTTACATTCTAGAGACCTGGTGGCAAAAAAACTCACTAGATGTTTTGATTTGGATGCCAAATTATATTTTCTTCTAAAACTTGGGCTTTTTAAAAGCCAAATTACATTTCTCATAATAGACCAAGTTTATAGGGTTCCAGCACATTCCTGGAAATGAGGCAAAGATGAGGCTGGAATACATTAAAAGAAAGGCAGCCCGTACAGAGAACTTAAACCATCAGAGAGAAAACAAATAGGAAGCTCCAAGACTGTAACTGGAGTGCAGTTATTGTTATCCCAAAATAAAATTTCTTCATTTCATTTAAAAATGAAGATATTCCAGTTAAGGACAGCTTTACTTGTGATATTCCTAAATTGGTAACAAAAATGTTCAAGCGGTATCCTATCTTCACACTGACAATATATTTCCATGTAGGAACCCTATGCCAGAAAGTATTTTGACAGAAAATTGCCATTGAAATGTTCCTTTGAGGATAGAATTTAAAAAAAAAAAAAAAAAAAACAACTACAACTACAACAAAACCAAAAGAAGAATAATATCAACAGAAAACAGGTTTAAATGCATAATTTCACAATTTTACTAAAAATATGTTTGCAGCAGAGACATGAGATTGAGAGACACCAGTGGAGGTTGTTTAGTTCAGTCATTCACTCAAAGCAAAGCAAATGATGTTGGTGACAGAATTTCTTTCTCTTTGCTGGGAGGAGAATGGTGTTGATTCTTTCTTCCCCCATATATAGGGAAGATGGAAGATTCATTCTTCCCACATTTTCTAACATGTTTCCATGTTGCACTCTCTCCATTGATCTTCAGCTCAATGTCACAATGTTACATGCAAACATATGATAACCAGAGTGCCAGAAATATGATGAATATTTGTTTTTCGCTTTCTTGTTTACTTAAAGCTGTTTTTCCCTTGCTCACAAGGTTGCGTTCCATTAAATGACTAGTGGTTTATAGAGTTGGTATGTTCATTATTAGCTCCTGCCACTTCAGGCAGTGTGTGTATTCTTCTCTCTTTCATCCTGTCTTTATCTTAGCTGCTCTTTGTCTTCAGATATCAGGCTCTTGCTTTTTGGTGATAGCAGCTGCTTTAATTTTTTTATTATTCTTATTCTTAAGACAATATTATTTTCCCAGGTGTTGTAAACAATACCTTTGTATTACTACCCGTGTTTCTTGCACACCTTAAAAGGCTAGATGATAGTATTTATTTTATGAGGAAAAAAAATGGAAAATAAAAAAAGGTTTTTTTCAGTATTAGATCAGTAACCTGATAGCAGAGAAGAGGGAAGCTGAGTCATGATTTCTGACTGCTGAGCTCCTGAGATTGGCCATACTGGTGATTAGGAGAAATGTTCTCAAAGGCAATAGCAAAAAAGAAAAGAAATGATTGTATGTGGTTGATTTACAAGTATGAGAATAAAACAAAGAGGCAGATGGTGGAGAAATATAAGGGCAGGAGAAACTGGATGAACATCAGTATTTACAGGAATGGTGATGAGGGAGAAAGAAACAAGGGCAGTAATGGTAAGTGAGGAACATTGTCTGTGACAGTCAATACTCAATGAGAGCACTGTTCAATCAATATGCAAAGAAGCAGCTAAAGTGGCTGCAGCAAAAGGCTCCGGGAAGAAGTGAAAATGGCTGCAGCACATACAGGGCGCATTTGTTAATCAACAAACAGCTGGAGTCGTGCCATCAACTGCAACATGCAAAAGAGCAAAAGAGGCAGGGAGCAGGCAAACAAAGGTTAAGTGACTAAAATGTGATTGATTATTAACAAGGCCAGCAAGCAGGTGAGAAGCAAAGGCAGTTCAGACTGAAGGATGGAAAGCACAGTTCTTTGTAATGACAGCAGAAAATGCCTAATACACACGCTCTCCCACACGCACACACAGACACACACACATACACACTCGCATGCAAAGCCCTGCTCTGCTCAGAACCCTTCCAGCTTCATGCATTCCAGAGGAGCTGCAAAGTGGCTCAGGCAGGCTGGAAATTTCCCACAATAACCCATCTTTTTTGTCTCTAACTGTTAAAGAGAATTCCCTAGTGCAAATTCTGTCTTGTTCCTGGCATATCCTCAACATTCATACTACATACCCCTTTTTAGTCCTATATTAGAATAGTAAGCAGGAGCTAGGATTACCTGCTATCATCATATACGTTTTATACAGCTAGAAATAATGTGCACTCTGCTCTTTTAATTCCTTTCAATATTCAGTCCTTTGCCATTTCTTTGGCTTTTTACCTGTCCAAGTCTTTACTTTCCTTTGTTACTTCCATTCATGGAGATTATTGTAACATATGATGAAAAAAATACAATTTGCCAATGGAATAGAGGACACATAGAGACAGCACATTGCAGTAACCCTAAAAACAGAGAAGAGTAGAAACATTTAGTTAGAGCCTTTAGAGACAAGAAGGACAACCACTACTAAACTTCTTGTGGTGATACTGTGACATTTTTCTCTTATGGTTTGTGGTTTTTAGTTTGGGGCATTTTGCATATGGGGTAGAGTTGGGTTTTTTTCAGCTTACAAATAAACTGAAATGATTCCCAAAGGAGATATATTTTAAGTGTAGGAAAACAGATTCAATCAATTATATCAGTATTCTGCAACAGGATCTATCAAGAAATTTGTGATCCAAAAGTCGTATCCCTTGTTTGTTTAACAAGACTGCTCAGGATGGCTATTAAGAGGCAATTTCTTATCATAATCAGGAATCTGAATACTACCTTTTTTAACAGCTGAACAGGTAATGAAATAATCCATTCTGAGAAGAAGAATATACTTAGACTGTGATGGACATAGCC
The DNA here is from genome assembly GCF_048771995.1 of Taeniopygia guttata. Lineage (NCBI taxonomy): Eukaryota > Metazoa > Chordata > Aves > Passeriformes > Estrildidae > Taeniopygia > Taeniopygia guttata. The sequence goes on along the minus strand of NC_133026.1, from coordinate 26,307,940 downwards.
CTTATGAGCTTACAGTACCATTTTCTGCCTGGATGCTGAAATTCTACAGCACATTTCACATTTTTAGATAAAAAATATTCAAAACCAATAAAAGGCTCTGAGTTTTCAGCAAATCTGACTTAGTTTCCCCATAGTAATTTGAAGTGGAAGACATTTAGCATAGGGAAAACACCATATATATTTCTAAGAACGACTCATGAAAAGCTTGCTTTCTCTGGCCCGAGATAATTTTACACCATGGTGCTATAGAAAAAACATGTTATAGATTACATATCACTCCCTGTACACTCCTGTAATAATTAAACAGTAAATTGCACAATACAGAATTGTGTATTTTTCATAGTGATGCTATGCTTGGAAATATATTTTAGGTAGAAACACTAGGAAAATTTTTTCCAAGATTCATTTTGATGATGAAACAACTAATTACTTTTGATTAAGAAATTATTATGAAATCATGTTTGTATAGATTCTCAAAATACATTATTTCTTAAACTCCTATAACTTAAAAAAACCCATTAAATCTGTATGCAATCATGTTCCCTAGCACCTTTATGGAATTGCCATTTTCCTGGAGGAATCTCCATGAAAGCATACAGACTACATCTTACTCTCAAAAAGTTTTCAGTATAAAGAAAGAAAAAATAGCTGTTTCTCTGTGCTATTTCATACAGTTACTCCCAGATATCATTATCAACCAAAGCAATTATTCCACATAATAGATTTATCTGTAGACATATGGAGTCTGCATGCAGCTCCATAACTACCATAAAAAATAGACATCGATATTCAGATAGATCAATATTATATCCTTTTTTACCTGCAAATGAAGAAAAAGATAGTGTGTAACTTAGAAGAATAAACATTAGCAATAATGTTCAGAATACCACAAGCTTACCATTGAATTTTTTATTTTCTATAACTTAAACAGTGAGAGTATAAGCATGTTCATAAATGAAGGGGAAACAGCGCTCTATAACAATAAGTGCACATTAGGTTAGGTTAAGGGGGAAAAAACCAGCCTTAATAAATGGCTAGGAAATTCACACATCTTAAGGAGCTGTTTAGCAGGGTTCCATACTGGTGTGCCTACATCTACAGTGGTTTGGGAGCCCTCAGTAATGATTTTCAAATCTATTTGTTAATCTCAACCACACTGGACAGAATGTAAGAGCCTCTAACATACCTGACAGAAGAGAAAGACAGAATCAGTGAATAGTGATGGACAACTTAGGACTGTTTTGATGTTCAGCTATTGCTGGTCACTGGGATTTGGTTCATCTGAGAGCCATTACAAGCTTCTACAATTGTAAAATTTTCACCTTAGTAAACATCACATAATACAACTGCTAAATCCAAACCCAAAAGAAATTGGATTATTCACACATACAGAGAAAGTTTTCAGAGGAGATCACTGCTCTTATTTTTTAACATAACTATGAATTTCTGCAGCTTGAGCAGAAGAAACTTCCTGAGTAATATGGTGCTAGCAGTAGAGACTTTACAATGTCTTGTGGAGGTGAAGAGATTTAGATAGAAGCCAGGGATGTGTAGGACACTGCCACAAAGGGGAGCCGTTCCTAAAGGAAATGTTAATGGAAAAGGACTCTGAGAACGACAGATTGCTATTCATTGTAACTCCCATAAGGTAAAGTTCTCAAATGAATGGGAAGCAACATAATCAGCCTCAGTGAGAAATCTGTATCTACAGAAGGAAAAGTGCTAGGAGGAGGATTTCCTTCATATAATTATACATATCTGCATAATTGTAAACCTTAGCTATTCCAGCTGCTGTGATCTGGATTAAGGTACTGGAGTGTAAGGGTTTATTTAATATTAGTCCACTGTGTTTCAACAGGGAAGAAGCTGTATGTTGGAAAGGGAGTGGGGAGAGATAGTTTCATGCCAGCTGCTTTGATACAGGAAGGGCCGAGAATGAGTTTCCCACGCTCGTCTCCATGGGTCTGAACTCTTTATACAAAGTGAGAAGGTGACATTAAAAAGACATTTGTATGGGCTGACAAGAAATAAAATTATGAAACCAGACAGAGGAGTGGAGATATAATGCATTGATAGATAAGCAATAAGCAGCTATGGCAATCTGAGTTCATTTTAGAAGACATAAATCAAAAAAAACTGATTCAGTCAGAACATAGGGCGAGGCCATGAAGTACAGGAAAAAGGCTAATGCTGTGACCTGTCATAATTTCAGAATTATTTTAAGGCAGAAAACATGGGGCTGACTTTGAAAAGTACTTCATGACACATGCAGGCAGGTTTGCCAAATTCAAGTACTGAGGTATACAAAAGGAAGTCCTGCCAAAGCACCCCTAAAGACACTGCACTCATTATTGATCCTATGTGAAAGTTACCTCTGTATCTATTTAAGAAACTTAATCTTGTCTCTCCTTCCCCACGTTTAACTTTCCTAAAAAGAAAGTGCTCTGTAAATTGTATTCCAACTACTCCAATTGTATAGTTCCTAACAGTTTTTTCCCAACATTGTTCTCTTGCAAGCATATGTTATAGTATACTATAATAGAATATAGTATAGTATATACATGTTGAAAAATGCTATAAAGATAGGACAATATAATTTCTTCAGATTCTTAGGGGTTCTGTCAGTTATCCCCAGAGCAGTAATACTGGGAATTGGGAAGTATGTTTCCTTGCCATTCCCTTCCCCTGGGGAAGCCTTAGGCATATTTCAGGTAGGATTTTCTGTGAAGACCATATTTATATGGGCTATGTAGGCATCTAAGGAATAGTAAGAATCACAGTGAGGTTTATAAAAGCATCCAATTTAACGGTGGATTAAAATTTCAAACCTAGGCTGAAAAAAAAAAAAGTGAAAATAACTCTCACAGTATTTAAACACTCTAAAAAGTCTCAACTAAATCAAATTTAAAAGCATGCAGCACATGAAAAAAAAAAAATGGGCCTTCTGTTCCTATGTTATCTATGAGCCTATGAAAATTTCGCCTTTAACAGCTGTCACTTTGTGATTATGACAAAAAATGTAAATGTCTCAGGTCTAGAAATAAATGCAACATCCTCCTATGTTTTCTGCATTAAACATGAAAATAATTAGGCATGTAACACTATTCTTCTGGTCACTTGGGAGCAGTGGCTGCCAAACATTTTATAAAGTCAGTGACTCGACTGGACTGTTACAGTGATCATTGATGGCTCTACCTATTTCACTGTCTGTAGAACATCAAAAATTATTAGTCTAAGACAAAAATAACATTACTATCCCAGAATTCTGTTGCAAAGTAAAATGAGTGAAGAGCCAGCTTTATGTTTTGATCCTATTTGAAACATTATTCATGACATTTTCCAACAAAAGTTGCAATTAGTGTCATGGACATTGCTGTCATTGCAATGAAAACACTTTGTTTCTTGTCTGTCAAAATCAGAGCAGCTGTCACAATTTGACTAAATAGAAAAGAATTGTAATTAAAAAGCCCTACTTTATAAACTTTCTCTTATATTTTAGCTAAAGTCAAAGTAGTAATTATACAGATTTCAGTCAAAAATGCAGTCTTCAAACTTTTAAAATAGAAAATACTGTATTTTTTGTTTTTCTGACTGCCAAGAGCAATTCGAAAAAATGGGGGTTAACTGAGAATAAAATATTACTGTATATCCTTAGTATTAGAAAAAATACTGTAAAAATATTAAATTACATAGATATTATACAATCCTCTATCCCTTAAGTTTTTCTGTATAGAAAATGGGTGCATTTACCCTAAAACTGTAACATGTAATGGGTACAATAAAGAGGCATTTAGAATTAGAGACTGAGTTTGCATTATAATTTTTCAGGTACCCAGAGAGACAAATTCCACAAGAAAGTTCTTGTTATTTAAAACCAGTAAATGATGTTGAAAAGTATCAGATGTAGCTATAGCCCCCAAATAGTTGCTGATTTGGGCACAGTAAGAAGGGAGAGTTAGTTTTAAGCCTCTCATCCAACTCAGATCTCAAAGGGGCTGTTGTTATAGTGAAAGCGGTATGATAACATAAAATTTATGAAAAAATTTGCAGCTTTATTAATTTATTGAGGTATTTTAATTAGTCTGAATGTCATTTAAACTGTATAGCTATTAATTCTTGAAAATAAAACTGTTTCAGCAAATTCCTTTGCTCTTTTTTGCAATAATTTGCAAATATTTCTGCTTCTTAAAAAAATATTTTTAAATCTCACCCTTTGTTGTTCAGCAGACTCATTATTCAGACAATTTGTATTGCTGTTTGCTTGCCTTTAATCTCAACAAATTCTCCAGCATTTCTTACAGAGTAAGAAATAGACTCAGCAAAATATTCACAGTCAGGTCTCTGTCCCAAAATTTCTGCAGAAAGATAATATGGGAGATGAATAATGAGGGAGTAAAACTTCTTCATGAACAGACATAAATGTTTGAGTTTGTTAAATAAATTACTGGCTGCTATTTGTTTTCTTTTATTTCCAGGTATTCTTGATTTATTTCCCATTTGAATGCCCATTTAATCTTTTTAAATATATTTATGTCTCCCTTTATACAAAAACCCATATTTTCAGAGTTAGACATATGAAATAAATGCACACTGAGTTATCCAAGTAAGTGACCTGATTTTTGGAAATGTTGAGACTCAGCTCCCAGTGTGATCAATATATATTGATTCTACATATTACATTCTCTTAATGCGGTTGAAAATATACCAATATTGCCATGCAGTATTTCATCAGAAAGCTATAAAAATTCTTATATATCTGTATTATTGACAAACTAAAAGTGTCCACCTATAATCCCAGTGGTGTATAATCTTAATAATGCTCAACACTGATTTTTAGAGTTTGAATTAGAGAACTTATTTATGTATTCTTTGAAATGCAGCAAAAGTTTTCAAACAGAATGCTATAGAAAGGACTTTGAAAGTGCCTCTTACCTCTTAGACAGTTCACTTGAAATCTCTTTTCTTAGAGATTTAGTTATTAACAGAATTCTATACTTCATGTAAAAAAATTTATAATCATATTCTACATTTCATGTAAGAACAGTTACTCTGTGAAGCCAAGACACAGATCCTGAAAAGTTAGTTGTGTTTTTCTCATATCATTCTTACCATCCTGAAAATGCCATAACTTCCCTTGCCTTATAGCTCTTACTGGATTATAAACTGGAAAAATCGACATCCTATCTCTGTTAACCTTTGGCAAAGCTTGAGGAACTATTTCTTGCTCATGAAAAAGCCATCTAATTGCTAATCTATAATCCTTTTAATATGCTCTACGTTGTGGATTGATCTATTGCCAGCTGACCCAGCAGTGCCCGTGGCTATATTAATCCTATTATTCACATGTTCCAATGGAACTCTTTAATGGAGTCTGAAAGGCTTGCATACTACTGATATTAAGGATGGTTACACTTGTATTGCACCTAATTATGGAACACTCTATTGTATCACCTAATTGTGCAAATTACTTTTTTTCCCAAGGCATAATTTATTTCGACAACGAGCTTTATCATATTGTTTTCATCTGTGTTCTTTTTTTTTTTTGGAGGCAATGACTTATTTACAGCTTCAGTGCTATGTTTTTAATATCCTAATAAGTGTTACATTGCTTGACCAGACTGAAAATAAAATTAGCAAGGTAAAAAAAATGTTCTGAAAAACAGGAGTCATAAATAGTAATATCTTGTATAATTAGAATTTAACTAGAGGATTTAAAACTACTCAAAAAATAATGACAAGTTGCTAGACCTTAAAATATTCTTTTATGAAAGCAGATTTAACAATATTATAGATCTGTAGGGAAAGAAATTAATGAAACATGTTAATAGCAATGACGCTCTACTATCATCCACAATGACACTTTACTATCAGCCATAGTTCAATCTTGACTCTTTGACTTTCTTCCTCACAGAAAATACAGTAACAATATGGCTTGTATTGCCTTCTCCTTTAGGAGTTTGAAGGAATTCACAGCTGTTGTGGCTGATGTAATCACTTTCAGTGTCCCATACTAAAAAACAAATCTATCTTTCCACTTCATGCATTGCACAGCAACTAAGCACATCATTTGTAAGTACAGCATCAGGATAAAGGGTTATAATCCAGCCATCTGTGATCCAGTGCAACTTTGAAAATAAAGGCCCCTATTCCCTCCACTGATGCCCTTCACCAAGTCTTATTGGGGTTTGGGTCATGTATCTCCACAAAACCTGCCCTGCAGTTACAAGAGAAATCACTTAGTCGTCATGATGTCATAAGAAAAACAATAGCCTGCTCACTCAAAAAAACACTCAAAACAATTGTCACATGTTTCCCTGTCAACCATCCCAAGAAATAAGAATATCAAGAACACCACCTGTGTTTTGTGAACTGTATCGCTGGTATGTTATCATTGTACCCCTACTTGGCAGTAGCCTTTATTTGTGTTTTATTGGAAATTAACATTTTATTATTAACCCTTAATAATTAAAGAATAGTAAGCATATTGTACTGTCTCAGCTGTTGAGTGATCAGCAGAATACATACGCTCCTCACTGGTAAAAAATATCAAAGAAATATCAGAGCCTCAACTGAATAGTAACTTTCAGCTACCCGTGCTTTTTCTCTTAGGTCTGTTGCAAAATATTAAATCTATCCTATGAAGCAAAACTTTAAACAAGTAATGTAACAGTGGAGTATTGATTACTTTCTTGGTCTTGATAAGGTTTATGTATTTATACACAAATACAGACTCACAACAAAATATATTTATGATAGCCAACTTGTACTACATAATAATTTGCAACTGACTTTTGCTTGCGCTTCCTAAACACCAGAGAAAATGAGGATGAATGCATGTTGTCTCTGAAACACTTCATTAAGGTTGTCTAATTAGAATGTTACTTAATTATCCAATATAATGGCTACAAGTGCTTATAAGACATGCAAATACTCATAGACACATGTCTAATTCAGGATAATATTTTAAAATGCACTACATTGGTGGCTTTGGGTGTCATAACTGTAAATAAAACTGCAGTAGCTGCACACTTACTCAACATGTGTGAGTTTTCTTGACAAAATACTGCTCTCACAAAATTCTCTTGAAAGAATAATCTCCTCTGGCAAGAAGTAGTGCTTACTTTCAGTTTGGCTTTTCTTACAAGTCAATTGCTTTCCCAGGTCACTCTGGCTGATTCCTTCATGAACCTTTTCCTAGAGCATCCTTCATTCCTATCTGCACATGTATCTGAAATTCTTAACAAAGAAATGAGAATCACTAAGGAATTCATTCTGTCTTTTCATGGCATCAGACATTTGGGACCTCCTTCAGAGGATTTGTGTCTTACAGCATGGACACAGCATTTCCCTCAGCTAAGGGGCCAGGAGCAACTCCAAAGTACTTTTTCACGCTGTTTTACGTCACTTCCCTATGCTGCACAACATAACTGTGCAACCCCCCTAAAATATTATCCACACTACAGAAATCACTTAGAAATGAGACACACAGTGCTTAAAGAGACTTGATAAGCCAGAAATGGAGATAAAAAATTCACCTGAAGTTGCAGTGCCAACCAGACACCCACACTGAGTATTCTCCCTCCTTACCAGCAACCTCATTGCCATTCCAAGGAACTTCTGAATTAGGTGAGAGTCAGCATGGACAACAGGGTAACAATCTGGGAAAGAGGGTAGGTAAGAGAGAGAAGTGAAAAAATAAGTAGTTCAACTAAGGGAAATCAATGCATTATTCAACCTTTGGCAGTATGTGCAATTAACATAAATATGTTCATTAGTCTGCTAATAGATTTATCAGCCAAAAGCATTCTTCCCTTTAGGAGCATGAGCACCCCAGAACATAGGAGTCTCTGACTCTCTAAAAAGAGAAGATCCATGCCAATGTTGGCTATATTGACCAACACTAGCAAACAGTCACCAAACTAGTAACAACAAGAAAAAACAAACCACCCCAAAATCAACAAACTAACCAAACAAAAAGGAAAGTCCAACTGGTTATGTAGGAAATTAGCCTTGCTCTGGTGATACCTTAGTTAAAGTTGCTTGAATAACTGACGCTGGCTACCACTGAAGCAGAGAGTAAAACTAAGTTAGGACAATGTTATCAGTCACACAGGCTGAGAGAAAGGGTATGAAAGGCCCAGAAAGACCATGGATTGCATGCAAAAATGAAAAGCATCTGGGAAAATATATGTATATGGTTTGAGGGGTTTTATTCCTATTTCAGATTCCTGAGATCTTGCCCGGATCCTTTATGTTTTACTTTATTACAATTTCAATTTGTTATAAGCTCATTTTTTTACTATCTTATCTCTGAAAGAAACTGAAAAAAGGTAGCAAAGATTTTAGTCTTGGAGGGAAGGCGAAGAAGGAAGATATTACATCTGTTATCTTATATTTTAACTAAATGACATTGATAGTCATTATAAGTTTGTTTCCGCAGTATTTCTAAGATATCTCTGGTAGTTTATACTTAGCAGTTGTATGTGTGTATCACTTATCTGGTATGTTCTCTAGGACCTGTTGAAGTAAATTGGCACAGATTAATTTGGATCTTAAGATACTAGGCTTTTGTTTTGCTTTGGGTTTTTTTTTTAATCAGTTTTAACCCATTTTTAATTGTCATTAAAAAATCTTCATTTACTTTCATAAGGAGTAGTAATAGTTTCTTCATTTTTTTAAAGATTAGATGATCTTTCCTTTCTGGAAATTAATAAATTTTTAACTCTGCAGGTTGTCAATTTGTAGCTGGAATGCTGCTGAACTAGACTTCAAACACCTTTGCAAGAAGGATTCATAGTGTTTCTATTGTTGAGGATACAGTTAGAGAGTCTGAAAGAGTGAAAGCAGTTGAGATAGTTCTGCTAATTTATCAATGAGCTCTCTTAAAATTATCAGATTCACAAGTGTATTAAATAGTTTATCTGTTGTTTGCTGGATTACATCTGTTATTTGCTTTCTCCATAAATATGTATTAGAATTTACAAATCACTGGCTCATCACAAAGATTTAATTCATCACAAGAATTTGCAAGAGCAATATGCAATATTTCTCTGTACAAAGTAGAGCACGAATATTAAGTTTCCCAAAAATGAAACTGACTGGCCGCTGTATCTTTTTCCTGGTAGTATACTGTGCTCCTAAGTCTACCAAAATATGACAAACAAGTCAATATTCAGAAAATAAGTGACAGTAAATTTACAGATTAAGCATGCATTACAAAAAGCAGCTCAACTATATTTAGAAGTCCAAAATCAAAGTTAATTGTAAATTGTCATAACTATCTGATTTGGGAGTTGATTGATCAAACAAACTTAAGCAGCAATATATTTCATAAAATTGTGAGAACCTTGAGGCAAAGCTATCAAATAAATAACAACATTAATCAAAAATGGCTCACTGCAATAAGTGAAGGTTTAATCAGTATAAATGTACTGAAGCAAAACATTTAGTTAACCCTATATGCTCTGCTGAATCAGAAGACTACACCATAGGTTGCTCTAGTAAAGCATATTTGTATCATAGGGCAATTGTAGGGATCACTTCCTGTGGTGTCACCAGTCTATTTATTTGTGAAGAAAATTTTAGTGTGAATGAAGACAAAGAGGTAGACTATTCATTTGCAGCAGAAAAAAAGTATTTTGTTTATGCTAAAACAGTAGAAAAAATATTACCTGAGGATAAATTTAAATATTTTCAGGAAAATCTTACATTTTTTCTTAATATCTGACCAAAAAATGCTTTTTCTAGGTAAAAGTTGCCATAAAGGTTGAAAAACATTTAACTTCTTTTGAGGTGGATATATTTTTGTTATTATATATGAAACATACTTATTTTATACTGATGCAGACTTATCAGTGGTTTTTGTTTGGTTAATTTTTTCCCCAGGCTAATTCTAGAAAATATTTCTTAACAGTCTAGTTATTCTGAAATACAGTTAGTGCTCTCAGAGGACTACAATGAGTTACACTGTGCAAAATCTATCCAGGAGAAAAAGTTCACACAAGGGAAAAAAATCAACATCTTTTAAATGAGTCAGTTTGGAATGTATTTTACTTCAAGATAAACTTCTTTATTTGAATGGAGGGTTTTCCCCTCCTTTTGGTTACATTTATGCTCCATATAACTCATTAATAAAAAATACAGTAAAATGGAAAAAAAACTATTCCCTACATGATAGTGATGCCTTTTCCTGGTCTTAGGAAATTGAGAGACAGACACAGTAAAGTGATAAGGGGTTTATACATCAATATTTTAATAAGGATCCTTATTGGTGCACCATGTCACCAAGGTGGAGTGTGCTGCAATGCACACACACAATAAATCTCATATACAATTTAAAGACCTTACAAATTATCATATCTAACAAAGAGGCCCCAACAGGAGGCCTGGATGAATGACATATTTCCCCATTTGTGGAATTCCCCGCGGATGTGCCCAATCTCTGATTTCCAAGATATGTTCTAGAGAGGACCTTGATTTCTCAAGATAGCATAGGGTTTTCCAGCCTCCAACTATAAGGCCTTTATAGTAGGAGTAGTTTAGTTTGGTCTCCTGGCCTAACAGAATACTAGGGCTATGCTCAATTACCAGACTTAAGGAATTACAAGTATGCATGCTAAGAATACTGAGGACATATAAAAGTTATATAAAAGATAAATAAAAGAAAATGCAAAAAAATCATCTTGGCATCAATAGAAACAGATAACATAAATTCAACTTCAAGAACAATTCTTTCAATGCATTCAGATAAACTTGATAAAGTCTGTGTACAGTTCAGCCTGTACTGCACCATGAACCAGGCAGAGGACATGCAGCTAATCCAGGCCCTGAAGTCTGTGACATTTTTCTTAAAAGAAGTATGGCTGAATATAAGGATTAAGATTATAGTATCTGGAAGGTCACAGAAATATGTATAATAAATAAAACAATCTACTGAGGATGGACACTGGGTCTGGAGCATTACTATTCAGTGCAGAAAAAGTTGAGAAATGAAAGAGCTGTGCAAATAGTGTGTGCTGTGGAGAAAAGTGACATAATTTTTCCATCTTCTAAGCTTCTGAACTAGCAACCAGAAGAACTTTTAAGCATGCACTACTCCAAAACAATGTATGGCAGTAAAGTGAGAATAGGCAATCCTCAGATGAGTCTCCTCCCATTTCCAATCCATCCCACCAGTTTCAGGGTCTTGTGAAGGCTACTGCTGCTATGAGTTAAAACTTCTGGCACAGGGAATTGTCACATTTCATTTCTACCCAGGCATTTTGAACGGCTCCCATGGCCAGTAACTGTGTGTGGGAAAAAACCTATTGACTCAGTCATATAACAAAGAATTTATTTCTTTCTGTTATCTCTTCCTCTTCCACACTAAGCTTCTGTTAAACTCTTCAAAGTATTGCAAAAGATGTAAATACAGTCAGAAATTTACTTATTGGATAAACTATTTAAATCCTTGGAGACCTAAACTGAAATTATTTCTGAATTCAGAATAGGGACTTGGGTACCCTTTTTCATATTATAAGAGTACTCTGACAAGTTGTCTACTGGTTAGGGTCCAATAGATGTTTCTTGTTATGTCTCTCAGTTTTGAATTGTTAGAGGTACAAAATAACTTCCAGTACTGTAAAAACTCTACATAATACATATATGTCAGGCAAGAATTTTAGAAGAAAGTGTATCAGATGAGTAGCTGTAAATGAAAGACTTAAAAATAAGTTAAAATAAGTTATTTCCTGATCCTTAACAAAATAGAGGCAAATTTAAAAAAAAATCAAAAAACTTATGAAACAACAAGTTTAAGCAAAAAAATTATATTTATTCATCTGCAAAGACAACTAGTTTACTAGTAAAAATAATTTTTCATGAACCGGGAAAGAAAAAAGACTGTAATATATCTGAAAAGCAGTTTCACAACTGCTTTTCAGACATATTACATTTATGTACTTAATATCACAATTAACTACATATACCTAAATCAGAGTTATAATTTTAATTGAAAGATTCACCTTTGCAGCTTTTTGTATTTCTCTGATGAGCATCAGAACTAACAGATCCGGACATAGCCATTTTGTTGAAAATTTTCTCCCAGTCTTAGCTGACTAAGTGAATCCATTTTGACACAAGGTGATTGCTTTGCTTCACCTGCATAGTTTCAGTGTAGCATTGAGCACAGAATTTCCACTGGAAGGATGCCTTTGAATTTTGATGTCCATTTGGGACAGTGGAGGAAGAGATGGTGGTGACTGCGCTGGCTGCAAGGCACAGGTTATTGGTTGTTGCTCTGAAAAGGTCTGGTGGTATGTTTGGCTTGTGCAGCAAGTTGGGCAACCTCAGGATGTTCAAATTAACTAATTCTCCTTTATTAGAGGAGAAATGAAGGAAGATATTTTAAAATAGAACATTTCAGTACGAATTCAATGATTTTCATATAGATTAATTTATGTTATAACATGTGAAAACTAGAACAGAGTTTGTGTTATTTGTAACATATTTAACCTCTGCTTTCTACTTTAAATTTGTAAATGATATTAAAGCATTGATAAATTGGAAAATACATACATTAGAGTTGCTACCTAGTGTGATGCTTTATGATAATGTTCTTAATTGCTTGATCTCAAATTGGAATACTTTTTCACTACATATACACAAACACTTGTATTCACTGAAGTTTGTCTGAAGGCAGATACTAAACTGAAAACTTTTTAATACTAGCTATCATGAGAATTTATTGAAAGTTTTTGTTGAAAGATGCTAGACTGGTCTGTAAAGAGTCACTGTCTCAATGCCATTACATGAGCTACAGTATTAATTTATTTTATAGAGGACCTGGAATAAAGTTCCAAGTCTTATTCTTCCATTTTTCTATTTTATTTGTTATTGTGGCTTAAATCTCTAATTTTGATTTGGTACCATATTTAGATCCAAAGAATCTTTCTGCACATTTCTGACCTTATCTCCCACACTACAACAATTCCACAGAAAGTTCATTTCTAAGGGAATTTTTTCTTATCATCTCTGGTCTGGGTGTAGTAAATAGTCATTGGGGGAAATGTTGTCTCATCCACTGTGTCTAGACAGGTATCTTAAAATGGAGATTTTTGAAGATTCCAAAGAAAAAGTATATCTTCTAATGATACTCACCTTCTTCAACAGATCCCAAGAGAGGAAGATGAAAGTTCAGGGCAAAAAGAGCCTTATAAAGACTGTTGCTTGATTTTTACTGAGTAAGATTTTACTGATTAAGACAGAAAGGTGCATGTGTTTTTAACTGTGTGTTAATTGATCATTATTTGTAAACACTGCTTTATACTTTAAAGGCAGTCACTTGATTCATTGTAAGACTTACTCTTGCATGGAAAATAAAACCCTGTGTTTCTGCCAGTTCCTTAACTAATGTTTTAAAGAAATTAATTAAATAACTAAATATAAATTCTTGCATTTTCCTGTTTTTAATTTGGTCCCTGTTCCAAGAGTGGTTTAGGTTTTTTTCAAAGTCAGTACAATAAAAATAAGAAAACACACACACACACACACACACACACACACACACACACACACAAAGAAAACACCAAAACAAAACCCTTGAAACCTCAGAATACTTGAAACACAGAAACATTTCAAAACATTGCAAGTACTTTCTCTCCTGCAATTTCTTAAGGGCATCAGCTTTATGACAGTATCTGCTAAATCACAGTTACATGTGTAAACTTTGAGACAGAAAAAGGTTTAATGGCAAAATACCGAATTTGGCTTGACATGGAAACAGAATATTGATTCCTCATAATATAGAGTACTTTGACAACTGAAAGCAGCGTAAGACCTAGTCCACTCAAGTGAGTAAAAAGATCATTGATATCCTTGTGTTTTATATATTTTAAGTAAATATATATAAATACATTCATTTGTATCATATGCACTTAAAGAAAGCTTCTGAATTAAATATGGAACTTTTGTTTAGAAATAGCCAATTTTTGACCCTGGTATTTTCCAAGATTCACACTATTGCAAATACTGAAAATGGGCAGAAAATGTCATCTGAGCATGAAAACAATCTTAAATAGAAAAAAAAGCCCAACCTTTTCTATTTCAGAATATTTCTCATCTTCCTATTAAACATTATCCACTTTCTCTAATGCAGAATTCAATTTCCAGCACAAAAGAGATAAAACACTGGTAATGGTAATGGATATTAATCTGAAATGGAGTGAAGGAAAAAAAGAAACATGCATTAATATATGCTAATGTTAGTGCTTACAAAATATCCATAATATCATGTTTTTAATGTATTTAGGCAAACTGAAAGCAACTGACATTAACAGTGGATTTACAAATCCCTTTATTTTCTATGTCCTCGTATAATTTACACGCTGAGATCATTTTGTTTTTTGACACACATTTACAATGAAAATAACAAGTAAATAAATTGAACTGGCACTACTGAAGTGGGCACTACTGTACCACAGTACAGGATCTCTCAGGTTTTTGAGTTCAAATATACCTCAAACATAACAGGACATACAAGACAGTTTCTCTGTGTGCTAGGAGAACACACAGCTTACCCCACAGAGTTCTTCTAACACACAGAGAAACTGCCAATATGCCCTTGTAAAATATATTGCATGAAACATGTCAATAGCAAACATTATCAACTTAATGAAACAGCTGTTCAGGATTCCAAGTGGATTGAATGACACTGATAGCTTCATTCACAAGTAATAGTCAATATAAAATATGATTTTCTTAATAGAGCAGAGCACAGTATTGATAATTAAATAAACTTTTAATAATGAATCTGTCACAGAGTAAGAAATGCCATGAATCATTCATAGTTACATGCTTGAGGCAAAAAGTGAAAAATGGCTGATATTTTTCACTTTTTTTCTGTCCAGATTTGCTTTTCCAAATTAGCTGGCCAAATGAGCTGAATGATGAGGTCATATTTTTGACAAGGTTAAAATATCATGGGTTTACATCTTTTAAATAAGGTGGTGGTACAGCTGTAATGTTCAGTAAATTATTCAAGATTATTTAAAGTGAGAAGATATCATCGAATTTGTATTAGGTTTCCTTTGCAAAGCTGTGGCAAACAATAGGTGTTCTTAATATTTCACTGTATCTAATTCCTATAAATATGCATTCTTTCTTCAGTTCAGCCCAGTCTGGAAGTGTCTGACACGACTTGGGGTAAGAACTGAAATACCACACAACTGTGTTTTACCAGAAAAGCTCTGAGGTTTCTAAAAAGGTGGCCTGCTAAAGAGACCTCAGACAGGCACCTCACACAAAACTGTGTAAGGAGGCAAAATTTACTCAAAAAAAAAAGAATATTGGAGGAAGATGAAAAGTCGTGTCGAGTTTGCAGATGGCACCAAATTGGAGAAGACAGTCAACAAGCTCAAGGGCAGAGCTGCCACCCAGTGTAGAGTCTGGAGGAATGGGCAACAGAAGCCTGATGAAATTCAGCAAGGACAAATGCTGAGGCCCACACATGGGAAGGGAGATCACCTTGTAATGATACTGGCTGGGAAGAGGCTCTGCTTAAAAATCCTGAAGCAGTTTGCAGAAAGCGAGTTAGGTGAGCAGGAACTTAATGGTACTTATTGGTACTGAAAGGTTATAAACTGGTACTGAAAGGTTATAAACTGGCCCTAGTACTTTTTGTTCAGTCTGACTCTACTGAGTTTTGTGAAGATAAAAACAGACCAGGCAGAATAAAGACTACTCAATCAAATAGCCAATGAAGACTGGAAACAGTGCTACCTTCTTGGGTAAGACACTGCCCAAAGGACTTTGAATGCTTCAGCCTCTACTCTTCTGTTATTCTGTTCTTTCCATCTACATCTTCCTGAGGGTCAAGCAATAGCACAAAACGTTTTCCACGTAGCTCACTGACAACTTACCTTACCATAATGACACAATGCTGCAAACTGCAAAATAAAAACAGCTCAGGAGAAAAACTACTCAGTAGATAATTGGCAGCCTCTAGTATTAGTTCATCAGTGATGTGTCAAGCACCATTGCTGTGCAGCACAACTCTTTGTGTGTTCCTAGAGGACTGTACACTTTGTTTTCCACAGGACTGCAAGGCAGGGTTAATAGTTTTGCAAAGACATTTTCTGGTCTGTCTCATATTCTTTCTCTTCTGTGCCCCATTTCTTCAGTTTCTTAATTCAAAAGGATTTCCTTCCTTACAATCAGATGTGTATGGTGAGTAATGCAAGCAGCTCTGTATTATACTCACGTTCTCAATTAGTTCCTCCCTATTGAAGAAGTAGATCCAGGACAGTTTCTCCTCTGGTTGCATTTTCTACTTTCTGGATCATAAAGCTGTCTTCTCAGTATTCTTGGAACTACTTTTGTGTTTTACCGTCTTCATTACCTAATGGGTTTCAAAATGGTTATTGTTAAGTCCCTCATGAATATAGTAGCTTCTGCATTTTAACACTTCAAGGGTTGATTTAGGAATTTTCCATTCCAAGTCAGGTGACCTATAACAAACACACAGATTCATATCTTTATCATATTAATTTTTTTTTTCCAAAGTAGACAGTATGTCTATCTGGTACTGGGTTTTTTTTCCTCTTATTTTTCTATTTAATGATTCAAATAGTTTATATTATATAGCTGTATTATCACTTTTTAAATTTATTTTGTATTTTGTATTTTAATTCTCCCCTAAGAATATGTTGGTTTATGTTTTCTCCTCTTTTGATGTCTTAGCACTTTTCTTTCCCATTCTCCTGACACGTGTTGCATCTTTCTTTTCTATTCTTTAATCCAAATAGCCTAGAGCAACTAAAAGATTTCTTTTTACTTTCAACTGAAAATTAAGCATTTTACCCTATGGGCTTTGCCAGAAAAGATAAAGATCTTTGTCATCTATTTGTATACATTCCTTTAAGAAAGCATGTTCTGTATATCAGCTAACAGATACAGTAAGGCATGGTAGTTGCTAGGAGAATTTTTCACTACAATAACAGAGCAAATAGTGATTTGTCTGAATATAATTTATAGCTTCCCTAAGGCTGCAGTAAATTATGCATCTTCTTTTACTCACAGAATGTCTTACAAATGTCTACTGAAGATACCTCTTTTTTTCTACCTGTGTTTTTTTTCCTGTTATGCTTCATATTTTTAACACAGACAGAAATAGGTTCATAAGAATAAATAAAATTTTGGGATTTCATTTTAAAGCTGACATCCTCAATAAACATGATTTCCTAATACATACACTCTGTAAAGTAGCCAGTTTCTAATTACATCTAGTAAGCGTTAATTTTGAATCATTATGGAACATAAAACTGGTAGAATGTCCATTTCTTCTTCCTTCTCACCAAGGGTATTTAGGACATTTTCTAAGCAACTGAAGTGTTTAAGAGAATCACAAAATGGGTCACTTTGAAAGGGGGTCATCTGGTCCAACATCCCTGCTCAAGCAGGGCCATCCTAGAAAATGAGTGCTAAGTTTTCAGAAATAGTTGTAATTTTATTGGGTAGTTTTAAAACCTGCCCTTTGAGATGCTGAAAATCAAGCCAGAGTATTTTTTTTTTAATGGGTTTCCTTTTACAGAGAAGAGTTCTAGTAAACTCCCTAGAAAGAGAGCTCTAATTTTATGTTGCTCATCTTGGTCATAGAGTGAAGCATCAGCAACTGTCACTTGCTTGTTTTTGCTTGTCAGAACTGACTTATTGACATTACACACCTCTACTAAAATTTCTGGGAAACTTCACATCTTTCAGTTTACAGACTGCAAAATTATTTACAGAATAGTGTTATAATGCACCTATGGAATAATTTTTTTCCAAAGGAACTGCAAATTACCCAAATTTAAGAAAAAAGTCTTACATGCACCACAGTTACAGCTTCCACCAAGTTCCAGTGCTCTCAAAACAAGAAAGCATTGAGAAAGTAAAGTCACAAATAAAGAAATGAAAGTTTGACCTCTCTTGAATATAATTTTTGCAGTGTCCAAAATTAAGAATAGTCACATTCTTTAGCAGGATGAATTTCAATATTTTTAATTATAGTTTGCTTTCATGGTATTAATTTTAAAGATACAAGTATTTGCACCCAATGAAAATGTAACTGCATTTTATACACTGAGACAATGTGGAGTCTAAAGGTAGTACTATTTTTAATGAATGTAAAACATAACGTCTAAGGTGACGAGTGCTAAAAATGACACTAGAAACCGTGATAAAAACTTATAGTAAGAAAACTTCTTATTTAAATGATCAAAGAATTTATTATTTATGGAAAAAGGCACTTTTGACCTTCTATTTCTAAGCCTATATTGTCCTCAACTCATGGCAAGGCATAAAAGGCTGAACAAATCCAAGATCTTATGTGAATTAAATGATTCATTTCACTCATAGAGCAAGTGCAGTAAATTATACTAAATGCAGAACAAGACAGCAGAAGACAAAGCAAGTAGCTCAGGAAACTGACTCTTATTTAAAAGGCAAAATGATCTTATACTTGCACAGCAAATATTAAAGAAAATTCATAGCCATATTGTGTAGGTTATCTAAATTATTCCACTGTATGCTTGTAGCAGCTTGCCCCTGGCTGGCTATTGGGTGCCAACAAAGTTGTTCTACCACCCCCTTCTCAGCTGGGCAGGTGAGAGAAGATATAAGGAAAACCTCACGGATCAAAATAAGGACAGGATGAGTAACTCAGCAGTTACCATTATGGGCAAAACAGACTCAACTTCAGGAAATTAAATATTTCATTTTATGCATCAAAATCAGAATAAATTAATGAGAAAGCAAAATCTAAACCTTAAAACACCTCCCGCCTGCTCCTCCCTTTTTCCTAGGCTCAAGTTTACTCCAAATTTTCTCTATCTCCTTCCCTACAGTGGCACAGAGATTAGGGAATGGGGTCTGCAGTCAGTTCATCACACATCGTTGCTTCTGCTCCTTCCTACTCAGGGCGGGACTGCTCACACTCCTCTGCTCCAGCGTGAGTTTTCTCCCATGGGACACAGTTCTACGTGAGCTTCTCCCACATGAGTTCTTCCCACAAGCTGCAGTTCTTCATTCACTGCTGCAGTGGGAGACCCCACAGGGTCACAACTCCTGCCGGCAAATCTGCTCCAGCATCATCTCCTCTGACTCCATGGCTCCACAGGTCCTTCCAGGAGCTTGCACAGTCCAGGCTTCCCATGGGGTCACAGGCTTCTTGGGATGCACCTCCCTGCTCCAACACGGAGTCTACACAGGCTGCAAGTTGATTTCTGCTCTACTGTGAACCTTTCTGGGCTGCAGGGGCACAGCCTTCCTCCCCATTGTCTTTTCCAAAGGATCCAGGGAAATTGCTGATCTGGCACCTGAGGCAGCTCAGCCCACCCCTTCTTCCCTGATCTTGATGACTTCAGAGCTGTTTCTCTCTTGTATTCTCAGTCCTCTCTTATCTGTCTGCAGCTGCTGTTGTGCAGACCTTTTTTCTCGTTCTCTTACATTATCCCAGAGGTGCTACCACCATCATTGATGGGCTCAGCCTTGGCCAGAAGTGGGTTCATCTTAGATCTGATGTTTTTGTCTCCACTGGAGATTAGAGAAGCTTCTGGCAGCTTCTCACAGAAGCCAGCCCTGTAGCACCCCCTGCTACCAAAACCTTGCAGATCATACCAAGTACAAGGACTTCCTCTTAAACCTTTTTATTTAAAGAAAGGAGACAGTTACATTTAAATAGTTTTGGGGGGTTTTTTTTGTTGTTTTTGTTTTTTGGTTTTTTTTCCTGGTTTGATTTTCTTAACTGACCTTGTTTGGGATTTTCAGCAGGATCATATGAGCATCATATGCACAAACATATTAGATGAGAATATGGCCACAGTGGACATGGGCAAAGATGACAAAAATATGGACAACTGCAAGAGAATGCCTTAAATTCTCCGAGAGAAAATCACTTTATCTGCTATGTATGGAAAACCAAATCCTCATTTATATTTTCAGGACATGTTTATTCTCTTAGGCCTGTTACTCTGGGAGGTTTGACTTGCTATGTGAGAAGTTTGCAAATATTAGCTAGCTTTTAAGGAAACATACTGTGCTGAAAGGTATGAGCACTGAAGAACAGTGTAGGAAATTATTTTCTTAGCCTGTGGTAAGTCTGCATCAAGTCAAAACTGAGACTTCTGAAGGGTTTTATGGGAAAAAATAGAGAGCATCTGTTCAGAAGAGGCAGTAGCTCCCACGAGAGATGGGAACTGCAAGTTCAAGACATTCATGTCAAATTAGTCAGGGCAAAGATGTAAAGTCTGTTTTTTTTATACCATCAGTGCATGGCTATCTGTTCACAACTACAGGATTGTGGGCTTTTTTTTAGTTTTGACAGAAACTAAGTGCTGACTAAGGGAAACCTTTCCTGACTTAAAGAAAAATAAAAATTCTCTACATTCATGTGGGTAGCTCCCTTCCAGTACCTCAGTATTTTCTACTGAAAATTTCTCAACTTCTAGTATCATTTTTATGAGCTCTGTTACTTAATTCCTGGCTTTTTCAGACTACTAAAATTTGTCATAGTACATTACAAAGGTCTTCCATAACAGAAGGAAAAAAAATAGTTAGTGACAAAAAAATACTTCAACTGCAGCTGTACAAACTAAACTGTTATATGGGCTCAATATTACCATTAACTTTTAGCTTTTACTAAGCAAATGTTCCTGGCCTCTAGTTCTTTCTGCATTTCTAATTTATAGCCAGTCTTTAATTCCTGAATTTGAGTGATATATTGTGCATAGTTTTTCCTCTATTATATCTCAAAAATAGATTTCTGCAGTGTTAATTTTCTCATGTGTTACACATCCAAGGAACTCAAGAGGTTCAGAGGAGTTTACAGAGACAAATGTTTTAGAATATAGAGGGGTTTGGAATTTCTGCTGATTTGAAACCTATGACCTCATACTACAAGGTCCAAGGTGATTCAAGTGTAAAATTTCAGATATTTTCATGTTTTCCAAGTTAGTGATTGACCTGCCCCAACACACAGGAAAATTTTAAGAACTAACTGAGACACATGAGACACCTTCACCCTGATCCCTGACTCAGGTAGAAAAAGGGGAAAGGATTTGACTGTCAGCTGCCCAAGGAATGTAAATGAAGATTGCTGTTTTATTATTAACTTGATTGATATATTCTAAGTAAAAGCACTCTGGAGCACTCCTGTTAGGTAGTGATATTGGGTGATATAGCTATTTTGCATCTCCCCGGCTATCATTATGTTAATTATGTTAATAAACTTACAGCCTCTAGCAGTAATCATATTCTTATATGTGAATCTTGTTTGCCTGAGGTGTTTAAATCAATATACAGGTCTTACCAAGCCCAACAAAAATTGATATTTTGTTACATGATAACCAGTTTAAAAAGAAATTTTGGGGGCTTGGGATGTATTCAGTTACTGGTACATTGAAATTTTTCCATTTTTAGGAAATATACCAAAGGGATATGTATATAACTTTCAAAGTACCACTACATCCCACACATAGAAACTCAAGTTACATCAATGAGGATTTTTAATGAGCCCAGGGTAGTGTAGACAATCATATTTCTTTTTTAACACTATTTTATAGGTCATTATGTCAAATGGGTTAACCTCTACCTATTTAAATTGTTTTTATCTAATTGGATGGTATTTTTCCCAATATCCTAAAATTTCTCATTTCCACAGAGTTTCCAGAGCAATTTTTGACTTTATAATTAAGAGAGATGTTTTCATATCTTGCTTCTAATAATGGTAATGCAATTGGATTTGAAAATAAAATAATAGTTAGAGGAGAAAATTTGCTTAAAAATGAGTCAAACATTTATCATGCTTATCATTTACCAGCTGTAAATTAGCCTATGTAATCCAATGTAATCCTATGTAATCCAAAAGACATGATTGAAACCTAAGGATAAACCAGCTTTATCACAGTTTGATTTGTTTGAAAAAAATTTTGAAAAAATTGATATTGAAATAGAAACATCTGTATAAAAAAACCCAGAAACTATTTTTGTTTAGGCATATAAAAATTTTGAGGACATCTGAAAGAACATATTTGATGAACAGGTTAAACCAGATTATTTCTACAATATACCACAACCGCTTCTCTGAGGAATCCAATTTCAACCACTGTCTGAGAAAAGCAGTAAAGTTGATTCTACTGAGGAATATCATTATATTACATGATTAAACGAACTTTACACATCTAAGGATTATTTGCTGATTTGTTTCTTCACCTCACTATAGCCATTCAGTATAAATGCAAAATAGAATGTGGCAACCAGCAGAAGATATCACAACCAGGAGCTGTGACAAGTTGCCCTTAACACAAAGATTGCCCACTGTTCTGGAAGACTCTTCAGGCTTTTTAGCATGGAAGGCAAGTGGATGGAAAGGGTTGACAGCCCTGAAGGATGGGATGCCATCCAAATAGACCTGGGCAGGCTTGAGAAGTGGCCCATGCGAACCCAAGAGGGCAAACAAAGCCAAGTGCAAGGTCCTGCTCCCAGGTCAGGTCAATCCCCATTATCAGTACAGATGGGGTATGATGGGATTGAGAGCAGCCCTTCTCAGAAGAACCTTGGGATGCTGGAGGATGAAAGACTGGGCATCACCCAGCTATGTGCACTTGTAGCCCAGAAAGCCAAACATGTCCTGAGCTGCATCCAAAGCAGCTTGGGCAGCAGGGCAATGCAGGAGGTTTTGCCCCGCTCTGGTGAGAGATCCCACCTGGAACACAGCACCCAGCTCTGAGGTGCCCAGCACAGGAAGGACATGGACCTGTTGGAGCAATTCCAGAAGAAGCGAACAAGATGATCAGAGGGATGGATCATCTCTCCTAAGAGAAAAGGCTGAGAAAATAGGGATTGTTCAGCCAGCAGAAGACAAGGCTTATTAAGAGGAGATCTTATTGCAGACTTTCAGTACTCAAAGGAAACCTATAAGAAATATGGGGACAAACTTTTTTTTAGGGTCTGTGTGACAGGACAAGGGGAAATGGCTTCAAACTCAAGGACAGTCAATTTAGATTAGATATCAGAAAGAAGTTTTTTCAATGAGGGTTTTGATACACTGGAAGAAGTTGCCCAGAGAGGTGGTAGATGCCCTCTGCCTTCCGGAAACATTCAGGTTGGACAGGATTCTGATCAACCTGACCTATCCAAAGATGTCCTTGCTCATTGCAGTGAGATTGGAATAAATGATCTTTAAAAGGTCCTTTCTCAACTCAAACTCAAACTATCCTATGATTCTGTGAACAAACAATGAAAAAAATCTAAGTGAAAGTCATGGTCAGAATATGTGACTAGATGTTGCTTCAGGGCATGGTCAGATATGGTGGTTGAATTCAGACTTTCTGTGGGCCTTTTGGGTCCAGAACTGATTTGGAGAAAGAATGTAGAAAAGCAATTGTTGGTGAAAGGGACATTGTTTAAGTAAGCTCTGGAAATTCAACAATGTTAAGTATTTCATACCACAACTAACAAATTAAAATTCAGAAACCAAAAGACAAACACACTCAAAATGTATTCATTAAAAAACAATGGTCTTAATATTTTTTAACTAAAGTCAAACTCATGAGTCTCTGATTTGAAGACTTATTCTGACTGCGGTTTTGGGGATTTTCCATAATGTCCAGTAGAATTTCTATGATGATATTCAATGAAGCTCTTCCATGTCCATATGTGAAGTACAACAGAACTGACAGACTACCAGTTGCAATGAGACTTTCAGTTGTAATAAGATGATGTGTCAGCCACACTGATGTCATAAACAAAAGTCTTTCTTTCTATAGAAACCAGTAAAGTAACTAGAAATCTTACTGTCTTTGTTTAAAATACTTTGGATACTAACAAATTTCAGACCTAATCTGAGATATCTTAAGGTCAATATAAAAGATCCCAACAGTAATTGGGGCTTTCAATCAGGTTTATGGTTTTGGGTTTTTTTTTTTCTGAAAGGGAAATCACATCATATTTTCCTCTGAAGGGAGTTCATTGAAGATAATTGTTACACTTTACTTGAAGATGTATGGAGAAGTTGGACTATGTTCTTTTCCAAGATAGTGCCTTTTTTCCCCCTTCTACAACTGTTAAACCAGCCAGTTCTGGTTTACCTATATTCTACAATTTAAAGATTTTGCTTAACTATATCTTTGAAATTTTGCCCTGCAATTTCATTCTCAAAAAAAAATCCAAAAAACACAAAAAACAAAAGCAACCCAACCCAAAACAAACAAACAAACAAACAAACACCAAAAAACCCCAAACCAAACCAAACAAAATCCCAATCTATCATACTCTAATCTATGATTAGCATGATCATTTGATTAAACTGTGTTTGCCTGATTGCAACCAGCAATGCTAACATGTCAGGAAATTTTATCTCACTGTAGCCCATTTTCAAAATTGTCACTGTCTCATAAATTCTTTGTTGTGTTGACACAAAACACATTAAGTCAATGGGCATTTTCTCTTGACTGGCAGTTGGGACATGCATAGTGTTGGTATCAGCACTTCCAGACTGTTCAGTCTCTTCTGATTTTACTGTAAATGCTTTTTCCTGCATCTGATTCACCTAAAAGCCTCAGATATCATCAAACAACAGAATTGTTTATGATAGCCTGTTTGTATAGCCATAATTATAAAAAATACTGATCAAGAATATCAATTTTACAGTTGCCATCCTCCTTAGATTTACAGAAATTACTTCCATTGCATTTGGGTCTAGTTTTCATTTTTCATTTCTTTTGGGTTTGAGAATTTAGAGTGGAGTTCTTTTCCAGTTCTCTCTAGTTCAGACAAATTAGCAATGCTAGTTCTAGTACAAATCTCAAAGTTTTGGTATTGATTTCACAGACACCTCAAACAAGATTTTGAAAAGGAAAACCTATTCGGAAATTCAATCATTTGTAGTAAAATTATGTTAGCTACTACTTGGCAAGATTGCTTTAGAACTAAGTCTTTGAAGCCTGTCACAAGTCTTAAAAATAAAATTGCTTGAGTAGTTGAGGAGAACTGTATTAAAATGCAAATTTCCAGCTGCTAATATTTCTTCAAAAACCAATAATCCCTCAAGGCCACCAATATGTCAAATACTTAATGGAAAAATATCCCTTAGGCAGAATGGCCTTTCTAAGTTGACTTTTGATTAAACTTAAAATACTATGTAGCAAAAAACTTAAAATCAAAAAGAGAATATAAATTTAGCACTAGACTAAAATGTCATAAAGAATGCAATTGGAGGGGCAAATTTAAGGTCGCTAATTTTTAAGTAATTTTCTACCCTTTCTGAGGATTAGTCAAGGAAATAATTGCTAATATAAGGTATACCTTATAGCACACACTCACAAATGGGCCTTGGAGGAACCAAAATTCATATTTTTTTCAAAGTAATACTTATGTAAACAAAAAGTTCTGATGTCGTTGGTGTGCACAGCACAGAAGTCAAAGTCTCCAGTGCCAAATACTTCTCCTTCTACTCCTGTTGTACAAAACCCCAAACCTAAGGCACAAAATTATCAAGTGAGAATGCAATGGATCTTATTTTCTCTGGCTACCAAATTCTAAATTATGTGCATCTCTGTCAAACAGAGGAGAGAATTTTCCTTTGAAAAGGAATGACTCAGTAAAAAGTCTAACCCTGTTCCCATGAAAAGAAGTGACAAAACTTTAGTGTGAGGAGGACTGGGTATTGTTTTGCTCAAGTAACAGTAGACTTCCGCAAAAATTTGAGGAAATGAAATTATTGTTTAAACATTAAATCAATCATAGAACCAGTAGCTGCTAGCATATTGAATTCCATCATTCCCAAGTGTTGTCCAATAAAACAGATTTGTGGAAATCACAAGATGTCTGTTTACTGGTGAGCATACTCTGTGACAATCGTGCTGTCACAATATCACCTTTTACAATGAAAACTTTGTGGCTGCAAGGTAAAAAACCAGAGATACACAGAGTTTGTAATGTCACTGAGTGAAGAGACTATTTAGTACTAAGAAAATGTAACACCAGGCGTCTGATGAATAATCCAGGCACAGCTCATTTCTAATGTGCAGCACAATTGTTTTTGAATAGGAATTGGACAAGTGTTTTGGCCAGATAAGAAAATCTTATGTGATCATGAGGAAACAACAGCTGGATTCTCAGCTGGGGTGAAGCAGAATAGTCTGACTAAAATATCTTGAACATACAAAGATCTATATCAGTTAAAGACGCGACATTGCTTTTGATCTTTGGAAGATGTGTTATGATGTTCTTAATCTGTAATATAATTCCAAAGGACATGTTTTCAGTACTAGAAGTATCTCATAGCCCTTCAAAATATAATAATCTGTATAGCTTCACTTTAGCTTTTGAGGCTTCATTCACCAATGCATTAATCTAGTGAATGTGAACCAAGTAAAAGGAATGAAATTACCCTGAGGGAAAAGTATGATGTAGAAACAATATCAGGCCTCTGCTTTTAAATAGTTCTACTTTTTTAGCAGCACAGAGCCATAGCTTCCCTGAAGAGCTACAGTCACCTGAAATCTGTATTTCTCCCAATGAGTTCCTTACATCTAAGAAAACAAACTGCCCTAGGTCTCACCTGCAGATGTCTGACCATCTTCCCATATAACATACGCTCATGATACAGGATGCTGAATTTTAACCTTCAAGTTTACAGAACACAATGCATTTTCTCTCAGTAGTCTATAATCTAATCTAGCAATCTTTAAAGACTCTTCAAAAGAAAAGTACCCATGCTTTTAAAACCCTATGTGTTTAGTTTCTGGTTGAGGAGATAAAGTAGAATCAGACGTGGACACTTCATGTGATTAGCAGGTTTCCAGTTCACTGAGTACCCAGTTCTCTTTGTAAAACGAAATTGAAGTCCAAAGAAACTAATTTTTTTTTTTCTCAATCACAAGGAGGTCACTTATTGAGTGTTGAGGACACCGTGTTAAAGGCTGGTGATCACATTCAAATTTGGCTGTGATCAATGATCAAAATATACCTGTTGACAAAGTGTGTCACAGTAGCATTTCTCACAGGATCAAAATAGCTTTACAAACTGTTTCATTTGCACTGGGTGGAGGAAAAAAATGTACTTCTACATTTTCTGGCAATTATATGTTTAAGAGAGGATGGAAAATAAAAATTAATTATAGTTAGAGGTACAATAAAATTTGGCAGTATTTGGCATGAACAATTTTAAATTCAAGTGTATGTCAATCTAACTCCCTGAACTTGTCGTCAGAATTAATTTTGTTGATTCATGCTTTGGTCTTAGCTGCACTTCCAGCCAAAGTACATGTCATCAACACCATATGATTACAGACATATTGTTATCCCAGATCTACATTTGGCATTTAACATGGCATTTAACAATAGATTGTTCTAAACTCATTTTTGGTGGTTTTTGAGCCAGATTTCACAGCAATAAGTAGTTGTAATTCATATTGTTAAACCAAACGTGGAACCAGACAGTGTTCTTTATTCAGTTCAGGCCTAGACCCTTTTTTCTTCATAACTCATAAGGGAGGAGGAAATGAAAGACTCTTTCAGTCTTTTTGAGATCCAGAATTAAATGCTATCAGACTTTCACTCTTTTAAAAATCTTTAGGGTTGTGTTGTTAGCAATTTAAGCTCACAAACAGGTGATCTATGTGATAGCATTATAGCTTTCTTTCAGTATCAGTTATTCAGCCTTTGTTTATCTATCAGGATCTTCTGACAGTCTTTTGAAAGTCAGCAGTCCAACCCTTTTATTTAGTCTATTTTCTGATGCTTCCCTTTATTTTACCCCAGGTCCATCAGGAGTTAATTTTTTGTTTTGAACAAATTCAAACATCCTTATTTCTCTGTTCACTAAATAGACGTTTTGTTTTGTGTTGTTTTTTGGGGTTTTTTTTAAATCTAGTTATTCTTGAGGGGCACTTTTACATTTTAATTGAGACAATTGAAAAGGCATTTCTTTTACTTGTTTACCTTTCATATTAGAAAGACCTTGGCTGGTGGGTTGACCTTGGCTGAATACCAGGTGACTACTAAGCCTCTCTACCATTCTCCTTCCCATCTGGAAGGGCAGAGAAGATAAGATGGAAAAAAATTTATAGGTTGATGTAAGGCACTTTACTAATATGAAAGTTAAAGTTTGCATGTGCATAAGCAAAATTTAAAAATAAGTTTTGTCCTCTACATTCCATGAGCAGGCAATGTTCAGCCACTTCCTAGGAGGCAGGGCTTCAGCACATGTAGGGTTGCTCCAGAAGGCAAACATTGCAAATGAAAAATACACCCCACCCCATTCCTCCTCCTTTCATTAGGTTTTATATCTGAGCTGACATCATATGATATGGAATATCCCTTTGGTAAATTTTGGTCAGCTGGCCTAGTTGAGTCCCCTCCCAGGATCTTGTCCTCTTGCAGCTCCTTTGATAGGAGGAGGATGTTGAACAGAGAGCTGATGCCGTGCCAACACCGCCCAGAAGTAGCCAAAACACTGGTGTGTTAGCAACATCTTTTAAGTTACTATTGCAAAGCACAGCCCTGTGAGGGCTGCTAAGGGAAAGTGAACTCCATCTCTGCCAGACCAGAACCAAGGCATAGTCTGTCTTTTAGTTTGGTAAGGAAGTTGCTTGAACATTGTCAGATTTCTAATTAATTCCCCAAATGATAGTGGTTTTTGTAACTCATTTTCGGCAGTTTGGTTTTTTACATTTAAATTGCTTTTTACTTTGATATCCAGTTATAGCATCAGACAGCCTTGTTA
Source organism: Taeniopygia guttata (assembly GCF_048771995.1). Taxonomy (NCBI): domain Eukaryota; kingdom Metazoa; phylum Chordata; class Aves; order Passeriformes; family Estrildidae; genus Taeniopygia; species Taeniopygia guttata. The sequence goes on along the minus strand of NC_133026.1, from coordinate 26,279,199 downwards.
TATTGTAGGTAATTTTTTTTTAACGTTCACATAGTAATGGAATCAGGAAGGGATTATGCAATGGTTTACATTTAGACATACGGTAATTTTAACTACAAATTTCAAAAGAGCCTTATCTTAAATAGTTGAGAAACAATTGAAGTTTCCATCAGAGACAGAACATGAATAAGTTAAAAGTAATGAGTTTCTATAAAACATATCCTAACAATCAGTGTTGTCTAAAAATTAAATCCTTTGGCATTCTTATAAAAATTGCTTAAACTAAGAATTATATTATGTTGTAAAACAAGGGTTTATCATCAAAGAAAAACAAAAGTGAGAGAGAAAAAGTCTGATAACTGACTTGGATTTACTCCCCAGCAATAATGCTTATTCTGAATGGCCTCCTTGAATCTGTATAAGTAATGGAATTTTCCCTTTTGTGCCTGTTGAGTAACTGCCATTTTGTTGGGTGGGCAAGATTAAACTTATCTGTAAGACTGGCTGGTATTTTTAGAGGTGAATTATTTTCCTTGTCGTTAACTTATGATTTCCTTGTTTTTTGACCAAAGTGGCAAATAGATTTATAACCTGTCATTTCCTACTATGGTGTCTTGAACTTGGCCAGCTGATGGATTCCCAGCCAATTGTTCCCTCCTTTTCACTCCTCTCACAAGCATCTGCTGGGAGAGAACGAAGATGAAAAGAGCTTGCAGGTTGAAACAGCACCTTCCTTCTATCCATCCTTCTTCCCAGGCTCAACTTCACTCCTTCATTCCCAACTTCCCTACTTTCTCCCTGTTTCAAATAGTGCAGGAAGATGAGGAATGATGGGGTCACAGTGAGTCGGTAGCAGTTCCTTTCTCCATCCTTTTTCCCTTCTCCAGTGAGGGCCTCTCCATGGACTGCAGTCCTTCAGTGAAAACCTACTCCAATGTGGCCCTCAATGGACCACAAATCATTTAGAAAATATCCAAATGCTCCAGTGTAGAGTTCTCCATGCAGAGTGGATGTCTTCTTCCCATGGATTGCAGGACAATACCTGCTCAATCATCCATAGGCTGCAGAGGATTCTCTGCTCTGTTCCTCCTCTTCTTCCATTTAGGCTGCATATGTCAATAAACTGGCAAATACTGTCCAATCATACTACCTATCATGATATTCATGTTCTTTAAACATTGTCTGTAGAACCATGTTTCTTTAAGTCAGAAAGAATGCAAGCAAGAGTTTAATAACACAAATTCCCCACAAATAAATTTGAATTATTTTATTGAAAAGCATTTTTGTGTCTCTATTAGGATTTACTTCCTATAATGGTTTTGCAAAAACATGCAAAGCAAGCAGTATATTTTTGTTGTAAATGAAACTAGAGGCAATGATACCAGATGGATGAGGAGACAAGGGGTCAAATTAACCATAAACAGAACTGTCAGAACAAATCTGATTACTTTTCAACTTGTTGGTAAATTAATAAGACCCTTTCATTCAATTTTCAGCCAAGACAATGTCTGTTAAACTGCAATACCATAGGCAGACAAACACTCTGTGTATGCATTTTATGCAAGAATTGTGACACCAAAGGGACAAAGATGTGTGTGGTCTAATGTAGAAGGGATCCAGGTAAAATCAAATTAAAGAATAAAATAAGCACAATATTCTGCACATAGGCAGAATATATTTATTAAACCAAATACATTAGAAGGATACTCATCTATAAAACACTTATAAAAGACTAGCAGCTATGTAGATGCAGGGATGATAAAAAATAACTTGTGGAGTTTTTAATGAAAGAATTTGGTAATGTCTTTTTCTAAACCTCAGAACTGTTCTGTTTTGCCAGTATCTTAAGCACTCCCATCATATCAGTCTCTAACTTCCTAATTTTTTCTATATCTACATATATCTGCATGTGTAATAAACTTCACGGCATTTCTCCATCAGCATTTTTAAATGTGAGAATTTTAAAATTTTCACATCCAGACATTTCCAAAACACCAAAGGATTACCTAGTCATCACTGCACAAACTCATAACAAGTCTGCTGAGAAAGGAAAACCTTTACTTCAGAAGTATCTCCTTAAACACACTTCCCAAGAGCATCTTTCAAGCTAAGCTAATCTACCAACTCAGCAAAGCCAACAAAAGGAACTTAAACAAGGGGTGTTTCTTCCTCTCTTTACCCTAACATGGTGCTATCACCTCCACTACCAAATCCTAGCTCCCCAGTGGCAGAGAAGCTTCAGATACCAAGTCTCCTCAGTATTCCTTCTCTACTGGGAGAAGCAATGTTGCTTTGGAGAGATCAAAATTCAGGCCCACAGAACTGCACATAAAAGCAGCAAATGTGCCAAGTCTAAGGCATGAGGCGGGCAATAGGAAACCTGGGAGGGATGGTGCGGTAAAGGTGTGATCATCAGCATTAATCTGCTCAGATCTTTCTGGGGCTACTGAAAAACTCAGTTTTATAGGACTCCCTGAGGAGTCTTCAAGAGCTGGTTGGGACACAAAGTTCCTCAGTCTCTTCAATTTTTTAATCACATTGACAGTTTCTGATGATGATGGAGATTGTCCACATCCCATGTAAGGAGTTAGAGTTCAGTCTCTGGTGATCAAAAAATCTTGGCATTTCAACTCTGTAGAAAACATTCCCTAGAAAATATATACAATGCACTCTTAATGGCTTCTTGATACTGTCACCTCTTTCTGGGGAAAAACAAAAAATAGAACAACAGAATGAGCATCTTACAAATGCAAGAAGTTTTGGTGTAATGGGCTAGACATGAAACCTGCTACATCCTGGATCTTGAGATTTATCCATAAAATGTGTATCAGCTGTATATCACTCCAAAAAGCAATCACAGAAGGGGGAAGCTGTATCTCTTCTTTACTATTATCCCCAAACCTGATGCATAGGTGGCTTTGTTAATCTGTGTGTTGAGTAGTACTTGGAAGGCAAAAAAATGGCAGCATAAGAATATACTTCAACAGTAACGTGTTATGTAGAGAAACTTTCACATAGGAAAATTCTGTTACTTTAATTTTTCTTTTGAAATACCTTATGTTTTGATTTGGTGTTCATTAAAGTCACTGAAAGTTTCTTTTGAGAGCAGACTTAATAAAAAATAAAAAAAAAAGTGTGAAAAAAAAAAAAAAAGGAAAAGAGAGAGCTAATGAATATGATGTTTATTATGCTGTCAGCCATTTAAGGCTTATGCTGCCTCAACTCCAGTTAGCTGAGCACAGCAGTAGTTATGAGGAATAATGAATTTGACAGACATTTTGAAATTCCTCTCCTGCTGTGTCCTGTCAGTTGAAAAAGAGGGAGACAGTGATGGCCAACAATTTCAACATAACAGATTGACCATAACTGGCACCTAAAGAACAATAAAGCAAAGACCAAATGGCAGGATATGACCAGCTAGCTTCTAAGTTCCCTGAATATGACAATTGCTACATTTTATGTTTTGATTGAAAAGAAAAATGCAGTTATAGATTCAGTAGCTGGAAAACATTTAATTAGAAATAACCATATTCTATTGGAAAAAAACCAAGATAATTTATATCATAATAATCAACATTAAAATTACTACATTTTTTTTCTGCTCAACTTAAAGTAGGGAGGTACTTTTTTATAATTTTGGGTAATAGATAAGAAAAATATTCATGCCAAATGTATTTTTTCACTTCTAGTAATGTGTCTATGAAAGACAAGAGACTACTTTCCTTCTACATTTCTACTCAGAAATACTGAAATCTGGATTTTTAAAAAACAAAGTAGATCTTCATAGCTTTCACCATGCTGCACAGCTAGAGTATTCATTATATTCTGGTAGAAGAGGGACTGGACATCAGATTTTCCACTCCAAAAGAATATGCCTCTGCCAAGTTATTTAGATCAGATCTATATGAACAATTTATCCTGCTAGAACTTTATTTCCAAAATAATACTTTAGTATTTATAAGAAAGTTAAAAAAAAAACAAAAAAAAAAAGAAGAAATTTCAAAATCACAACAAATGGCTTTTCAGTTCTATTGTTTCACTGGAGAAAGTCAGTCTGTGAAGTTGTTTCATATTCTGGTATAAACTAGAAGACTTATCAAAGGAGGGTCTTTAATTTCTTGTGCTAAGGAACCTAAACTTTAGTTTATGGGGCTGAACTAGTTACTCCATGATTCTGCTAAAGACAGCAAAGAAAAAAGAAGGCACATCTAGACACTTATTTCTCTCCCTAACATGATGGATCAGGTTAATTGTATCAATTTTTATTTATATTTGCTATGAATGGAGTCTCAAGTGTTTAATTCTGAATTAAATATCCAGTTTTTATGCAAATCTTTTTTTGCCACCAATGTAGCTTATTTGGTTATTTTTCTATAAATATTCTATTTCACTTCTTTTGAAATAAAAAATACAAAGCTCATTTCCCTAAAATCTAATTCTTCATGATTCCAACAGTCCCTTTTTTTAAAGGGCAGAACCTTTGGACTAATTATATAAAATTTGTATCATGTGATATCAAATAAGTAATGCAAAGCAAATAAAGGTAATATTGGTTATGCCTGATAATGCGTATCTGTTGTACTTGTGACACAAGAAATAACAACCATTTATCTTTTTTTTTGCAGACCACAGCAGTAACTTGTTGCAGGGCACATTTGGACAACCATAAGTTCACAAAATCACAAGCTGATCTGGGAGCCCCCAGCCCCTGAATCTGTAATTCAGCCACCCTGGAGTTCATCAGAATACTGCTTAGTTCACAGATCATTAGCTTGATGGAATAGCTATCTTAAATGCCTAACTAATTTCTTTTTATTTTAAATATTAAAAAATGCTGGGGTAGATTTATTTCAAACTAAGAAAACAAGGATTGGGCATGCTAAACTCAGAGCTTCATCTGCTTGGTCTCTGTCAAGCATCCTGACTGCAGAAGAGTTATGCAAAGAAGCCCCTGGACTACCTGGATAGTGTATGAAGCTCAGCCAGATTTACTTAAGGAAGGTAGTGCTGGATCACAGGATTCAAATGTCTGTGACCAAAAGAAGCACAGAGACACAGAGTCAATGTAATAACTAAAATCTTCCCTTCCACATCCACTGGATGTAACAGTATTCCCACTTTTGTCACGAAAAGGAAAACATGGTGTTGTCACATTACTTGGCAGACACACAGCGTGGTGTCACATCATGTACCCAGGAGAGCTCGTGCTGCACACTCAGCAGAGCAGGTGCTGCTTACGTGTGCAGCAAGAAAGGAGCTGCAGTTCTGTATTGGCCTCAAGCAAGCTCCCAGTGCTACTGCACCAAAGGAAACGCTGGCATCCAACTTCCCGAAATAATTCCCTTAACACACTAAGCACCACAGAAGGACTGCAGCTTTTACAACTAGATAAGGAGAGCAGCTTACAGCAAGAATGGCAATAGGCTTAGGTACCATAATCCACAGCCATGGCTGTAGCCTTGACAGAGTTTTGTGAACTGCATATAAACCTATCCAGGTCTCACAGACTGTTCTTGCTATTCAAAACCATTTCAAAAAGTGCTTTTACATGTAGCTCTGTCATCCACTGTAACAGCTGAACTGTATCATCTTTTCTGCTACATGATTATTTTTCATCCAGGATTCCTGGTATAGTTCCTGCTTCTTGAATAGACAACACAGAAGTTTAAGCAGGGAATTTACAAGTGAGAAACAGAAAAGACTAACCCTTTTCAAATATAAGAAGGAATATTCCTGTTGAAATTTCCCCCAGCTTTTATATTTGGCAATTTTTTAATGGGAAAAATAATGATTTTTTAAATAATAATACTGAAAAACACAATACGGGAAACAAACACAATAATCATTCTCAAAGATATTTCTAACTATTTTTTCATACAAAGGCATTTATTTCACAGATTTATTTTATCACTCAGAGAATAGAACTTTATTAAACAAGGGAATCCAAGGTATTTCCAGCAAATGGAATCCAGGGTGTTTCCAGCACATGTCACAACTGAGTCCTTGAAGAAATAATTTTCTCTGTATGGAACAATAAGAAATACTGAATGTTAGAAGGAAGCGTGACCATGCTCCTGTTTTTGAAAGCAAGTATTTAAGTTAATCAAATTGGCAATTAATTAAGAGTTTTGCAGTTAAATGAATGTTGTGTCCATATCCACATAGATGTCAGTGGTACAATAAACTCATATTGTTGGACTTAGCTGACAGGAGCTGGTTTATTCTAGGCTGGGGACTCAGTTCCTCTTCTGACATTGATCCTAATCATGTTTTGAAAGCAATAGAGCTTTGGGAAGCTATTGTTTTCCAGAGATGCCAGTGTAGGGCTGATGTTTTGTTCTTAAAACTGAATAGGAAAGCAGCATGGTCTATATTCTTAGGGTCTTCAAAGGGACCTGACTTTTACTCTGGTCTTACCTTTATTCTGGTGTTTAACAGGATGCCACTCGCTTGTCTGTGTTGCCATAGTCTGTCTAGATTCTGGCATCATCAGGGAAATTCTTCTAACTATAAATGCACAAATTAATTCCAAATTGCTATACCTTGGTTGAGGCTAAATCTTAGAGCATATTGACTGCATAGTCAGTAATGTCAGTACAGACACCTAATCTGAATCTTTATCCATTTTTATGCATGAGAATTCTTTGCCGTGGTACTGAGATGTCTCCACACAATAAAAAGTGTATATTAAAAATATGTCTGAAATTCAATAGCAATAATTTTGTTGTCTGAATCAGGTTATCATCTTCCTCTTTAAAGCAGCGATAAAGGCAGATTTATGAAAGATATACGTCACTCTCACAAGATACAAGACAGTATCTAAGTTCAGAACAAGGGAATGATACATGTCAAGCAGGAGACATAGGAGTCAATTCCTTCCTTTGTCACTAACTCTATTTATGTCCTAAGGCATAACAATCATCTTTTTTTGGGTGTTCTTTTTTTCTGTGTTGGTTTTCCTTCAAGGGTTAATAATATCTCCCTATCTCACGATACTTGGCAGATAATCTACAAAAAAATCGGAAGCATTTGGATACAAGGCTACCAGTACTAGTCTACAAAAGGGCATTTAATAGAGACAACACCAAACTCTTATTATGGGCTCCTCTTTGACTCCTTCACTCATGGCTTTTCATTTCCATCAACCCAATCCCCACCCTGCACAGCTGCACAAAGTGCAACCACCCAATGATCAAGATCAAGACCAGCTTTCACGCTTCACTTCATACAACCATCTAGACCAGTGCTGAAACCTTTTTTTATTTTCCCTCAAATTTCTTATATGTTTTAGTTTCTTTTTTTTTTTTGTTCTTCCTACTCCTACTTTTATTTCCCATTTCTGATCCTGAATCACACTGAGTTACCTCTTGTAACAAAGGTTTCTCAGTCCTTTCCTAATTGGCAAAACCCTCCCAAGAGGATTACTTTTTAGCATTTCAGCATCTCACATTATTGCTCTGATCTTTTGTGTAAGAGAGACAAAAATGATTCAGGTTCAGTTTTCCAAATGAGATGACTAATGGGAGTAGACAATGGATCTGCAGATGGACCTGTTTGTCTCATTCTACCCCATGAATGTGCAGATATATCACCATGTAGATGAGTGGCATTTTGGGGGGTTTGCAGGAGTTATAAATGACATTTTTACACACTCAAACTAGAAAATAATGCTCTTATTTTCAAAACCATTACCTATTGGAGATTACATAGCCTCAAAGTCATATTAAATCCTAGTGTTGGATATAAAGAGTTTTTCTAATTAATTCAATTTGGTTATGCAGATTTGGTTCTGTCTACATAATTTTTCATGTAACAATCTTAATATTACCTCTTTTACAAAGAGATTAGACTTCAGAAATTTAAATAAAAATCTATGTGAAGAATTGGATGACATTGGTCTGTCTTTAACCCTAACATCTACTTCTTCTGTGAGATAATGGCTGCTGAGCAGACTAAAGTTCTTAAGTTTAAATGTGACTGCATAAATCATGCAAAACAATTCAAAGTTTCTAGGCATCAAGAGGCTTGCAGACTTGAGGTGTGATTGAAGAGTGATAATGTGCATTTGTCAGTGAGTTAGCTTGGATCTGAAAAATAGACTAGCTGATTGAAGGACTTGACCTAATGATCTCATTCTTCCATCTCTACTCTGTCCTTGTTTCCAGTCCACTCTAGATTTTTGTTCCCTATTTCTCAGTAGACAAAAATTTTCCCTCTATTCCACTTATGTAAATGAATTTCACTGAGTCTGTTAGTTTTGGTGAGATGATTCTTTATGGTAGCCTTACTATTTTCAGCTGATCTGACAGACTTAGCAATAAGTAATAACAATAACTTTGGCACAAAAATCACAGACTTTTTTCCCCAGAAAATTCCACATTACTCAGATACAAATTTGTTTAGCTAGAACAATAGCACTTTAGGTAAATATATATAAGATTTAAAAAAAATATTTGCAGAAATACTAAGCATGAAAAATATATCAACTTAAATATGTCTATTTAGATTTACCTTGACTACTTCTCTTTGTTTTTGGTAGCAGGTTGGGCCACAGAAGTGGCTTCTGTGAGAAGCTGCCGGAAGCTTCCACCATGTCGAGCAGAGCCAGTCCCTGATGGCTCTAAAGATGAAGATGCTGCTGGCCAAGGCTGGCCAATTAGAGATGTTGGTAATGCCTCTGTGATAACTTATTTAAGAAAAAATCAAAACACGGGTCCCTGCATTATATTTTCTCCCTTGTTTAGTTGCAGTGGGGAGTGAGTGAGAGGCTTTCATGGGTGCCTGACGTTTGTCCAGTTTCAAACCATGACACAATCATTTGATATAAAGTTTAGCGTGATTTATATTCTTAAATCATCCACAATCTAGAAAAGATTAGTATGGGTTTACCAGTACCTTTCCCAGATCATATCAATAATTTCACAAATAATGTTATTATGTAAAATCTGTGCTAAAGGTCTACCTGAGATTTTTTTTTTAATGACCTACACCAGACTGTACTCACCTTGTTACAGCACAGAAAAAAGAACTCCTATCTTGAAACCTGAAATAAACTGTTTTCTGAATTTCACACAAAATTCTGTATATTTCTAATGCAGGGATAGAATATTTAATATTCTAATAAACACTGAAAATAAAAGGTTATTTAAGGAACCAAAAATGCAATTTGCATTTCTTACACTTTTCATAAGTTACCTTATCCATAATTGTCATCTTTGTCATCAGAGCAAAAGGATATTCAAATTTTAATAAAATTTATGTGAATGACAGTACAATAATTCACAGGTGATTTCAGTGTTCTTGAAGAAAAACACAAGTTTAATTTTGAAGGGTTAAGAGGGAAATTAATGAAGATGTATGATTTAATTTAGATATAACTGAAAACAGCTGCTATTAGATGCTTTCCGAAAATTCATTCCTTCTAAGCTGCTCTATCACAGAAAATAAAGAGATTACTTTAAGATATATTTCCATTATCTTTATTATCAATAATTTACCACGTGTTTTGATTGTTTTAAAATAAGAACCAAATCATTGATCTACTCTTGCTAAAGATAATGCTGCTTGAAATTAAAGGAATATTTTTTCTTTATGTTATAATTTTCAGAGTGCCACGAGCAATTGATTTATTTCAGTATATATTCATAAAGTAGTGCTGCACATTTGTAAATGCTATTTCTCTGTCGTATGCCAATATTATATCTGTGCTACTTCCCACACAAGAAGGCATCCATAACGGAGAAAAAAGTTTTACTTTGCTTGTTTTTATAGCTGATTTATTGTTTCTAGGGATTTAATAAAAGTTTCCCCTCAGAAGCCTAATTTTCGGAACAAATTTACATATACCAGCTATTCTAAAATGCAACTAATATCAGAAGACCCATTTTTATATTTAATTCTTTAGCTGAGAGGGGGATTTTTAAAGGGAAATTCATCCAGTACGAAAAGGTTTGCAGAAGTTTTGCACTCATTTATGCACTCCATTCAGGCTATACGTGAAACTCTCAGTGCTGCTTGCTCGGGAGACTTTAACCCAATTAAAAAGCCCTTGACAAAATAGGCTACTGCATTTCAGGCTCAGTTAGCCTCAGGAGAAAACATCAGGGATAGGGACATGACAACATGGTCAATTAACATGACTTCAGATATTTTAGCCTAGCTCTGCAATGCCATTAACTAAAATCAAGTGAACTAATACAATTAAACAGAAAAGCCTCTTTATCCATCCAAATATACCCCAAAGACTAACAAAGATGACCCAATGCCTGCCAGATCTTTTTCAGGGAAGATACAGCTAAAGTTCCATCTGGAGCACCATTTCAACCTTAGGTACAGCCACATATTTAAGTCAAACTAGAAATCAGTCACAAATTTTGCACCTAGCTTCTATTTCTCTTGCACAGACACCATTCAAATGAATGCCTTTTAGGAGCAATGAAGCATCATCCCTGCCCTTTTTTTTTTTTTTTTCTGTGATCCATCCACATTGCACACTGAACAGGCTAGCACTGGTACAGAACCTGCAGAGCTTGGTTATTGTTTCCTTTGCCTGGTATAATGACCCCTTCCAGGAAGGGCTTACTTGGAGTTTTTTCCAACATTTACTTTGTCCGTTGTCATAGTTTAATGGTAGGACTATTAATCTTTTCTGATAAAATGTACCTTTTCAGCTTTCTGATAAAGGGTGACATTGACATGGAAACCAAAAATATTACCACTCACTTTGGAAGTTTCTTCAACAACGACTGGTCATTCTACAAAAAATTTCATTGAGATATAAAAGCAAAAGTGGATTATTTTAAAATGTATTGACATAACAAAGAAACAAAACTAATTTAATGTTTCTCGAGTGTAAAATTCTTATATATTTTATAGACCATAAAGAATAAATCCTAGAAAATTTTAAATACAAGAATAGAGAGAAACCCAAGAACTGCATTGAATTGTGACTTGATAATGGGATACTGATAATGTTAAAAATAAAGTTGTCCAATTTAACTAAAATAATGCAGATGGAAAGGGAGAAAAATGCAAATACTTTCACAGCACTATATAAATTCTCTAACTTATATTGGATGTTAACACTCAGAACCTTTATAGAGCTTCACTTAGTCAGAATTTTTCTGGAATAAAAGTGTAGTTACACAGTGCATGTCAAGAAGTACCTTTCTCACAGCTGCAGTCCAGAGCCTCTGGATCAACATGGATCACTTTTACCTGCACCACATTGTTTACATACTGACTTGAAATGAAACTTCAAGTCAGGGACATAAAACAAGGCAAAACTTCCACATGATTTGTAGCTACCAATCTCTGTACATGTCAGTGTGTCAAGTCATGACACTATTACACATTTTCATCCCTATCCTTTCCATTTTTTCTTCTCCTTGCCTTGTTGTTTATTGCACTCATTATGACCCATTTTTGATTTGATCCTGACCTTTCCAAGGGAGAGAATTTTTTCTATGGGTATTTTGCACAGCAAATTTTTGGTTTTTTTTGAATCAAGTAACTTGTTAAAAATAATATTTGAAACTATTCATTGGTTTGAATGATCAGTTTTAGTTCTTTTGTTATTGAATCAGAAAAAATAACCATATTTGTTGAATAATCATTTCAAATTAGAGTCTAAAAATATTTGTAAAGTAATTTGACCAAATTCTGAAATTTGTCTCAAAATTCTCCTGGAGGAGTCTCATAGACAAACTGTGGTAAATGCTGTCTGTTGTAGATAAGATTTTTTTCCATAATGGAGACAGTAGGATTTTACAGACCTGGAATGGCTTTTAATCATTCAGGTATGGATTACACCTCTTTCCTTTAAAGATCCTTTTCTTATTTTTGGATGGTAATCATTGCTGTCAGTCATGATACTCTGTAGTTTCATGGTTTTCATAAAGATGAGAAAAAATTTAAAAAATAAAACAAGAAAAAATAGGTCTCCATTCTCACTATTATAATTTTCTCCCTCAAGTCTCCTTTTAATTCAAAATAAAATTAAGATAAATATTTATTTTAGCACTATTTGACCTTCTAGCACATTGCATTGAATGGGAATATAAACCACACAGGAATCAGACAATATAGACTCAACAAAAACTTATTTTTCAGTCAAATAATATAAAAAACATATTATCAATGGGGATTTGTACAAGATTGTCATGGCTATTACAACAATATAGCTTACTGTCACAGAAGGAACTGGGTTTGCTCAGCCTGGAAAACATGAATGCCAGAACCTACAGGAGGGCATCAAGAATGGCTCTTCACAGAGGTGTGTGCTGGGAGTATGATATGGACATAAGTTGAAATAACAGAGGTTCAGACTAAATATAAGGAAAAGAAAATTTTACCATGAAAGGAGCTTGAATGAACCCATTTGCCCAGAGAGTTTAGGTAGTCTCTGTCTTTGGAGATTTTGAAGACTGGATAAAGCCATGAGTATCCTGTGTTAAACTCATAGTTAACCATGAACAGAATTTTCCAATAATCCTTTAATCCTATATCTAACAGCTATGTGGAATAGGATAATGAGTTATTTGTGTGGTTGCATTGCACTTAGGATTTTATGGAGATACACTGAACAGAACATTCTTCTTTTTATCCATGGAGAACCATTATTGTTGGTATATAGGTGTGGGAATCCAGGGCTTCCCTCTGGCTGCCCTGGCAGGTCTGGGACCCTGGCAGGGGTCAGGAACCCCCCTGTACAGAGCCCCGAGAGACACTGTCTGTGATCTCTGACCATGGAAAAGAGTTTTCAATCTTACAGGATGAATTACAAGCTTTGAGTGTTTGATAAGAGTAATAATTAAGTGTGACACGGGTGCAAAAGTAAAATTTTAGGTTTCTAGATTAGGGGTTCAGAGGGGACAAGATGGAGGAAATTGGGTGTGTCTTGTCCTTTTCCTCCCTCTTCATGCCCTCCATGTTTCACTGTAGTGTTGGCATTTTTCTATTGGTTTAGGCTGGGGACACGCTGTTCAACGTAGATGATAGATATTGGCACATTATTGTAAATATAGCACAGGTAGTTTCTGGTATATAATGTTTGTAACATCCCACTGAGGGGCAGAGCCCCACACGCTGCCCTGCAGGACAGACCTGCGGCAGGGCAGCAGAACATGTTAGAGATAAGCAAGAATAAACAACCTTGAAAACAGCACAGACGAATTATGGCTTCTTCTTTGGCAACGGGGCAGAAAGACAGAGACTTTCTACAATCTCGGAATCACCAATACCCACAGATTCCGACATATAGGCAGAAGAATTCAGCTGATTTAGTGGTTTGCACAATACTTAATTCAGTAGGGGACCAGGCTGGGGAGTTTAAGTGCTCAAGTAGTACAGATCACAAATAATGATATTAAGCATACAGTACCAAGTATTTAAGCATTATGACTTCTTTGCAATAAGGCAGAGAATTCTTTCATTTTACACATACTGCTAATCAAAAGTATTCCACTGCACAATTACAAATATTTCTGTATGTTCTTAGATACCTACACATACAGCAACACAGAGCATATTATAAAAAATAAAGCAATTGAAGTAACTACATATAACCCACAATATAGTCCCAGGAATATCAACATACACATGAAGCTAGAGCTGCTTATAAATATAAATTTCAACCTTGACTTCACTGGAGAGAATTAGCATAAACAGCACTTGCAGAAAGTGTCAGCACTGTTGGAAGCCATTTCATAAACCTGGTTACCATTTCTTTTCAGGCTTCAGAGGAAAACCTCTTCACCATCTTCCTCATATGCACTTACCCAGGTTGCCCTGTTTTAGTCAACAAAAAAGAATCACCACTACTTTGTGAGTCTGTGTGAATAATTTCTCTAGGTATTTATGGGTACAGATACAGAAATGATAACTGGAAAAGAGAAGGCTGAAGAGCTTAAAGGACATGACGAGACACAGCATGTGACAGTCTCCAAGGAAATAGTATGCTCCAGGGACCAGATATCCCATTGAATCTATAAGAAACGATGATGTGACAAAGCCAAGATTGGACAAATCTGTGCAAGGGCAGTAGCGCACATGGGGATCAACAACAGACTGTGTGTCTTGGACCACTTCCAGCGAGGTGGTGACTGCAAGGACTAGAGGATTGTGCACTGTCCTTCAAGAACGGACCTTGAGGGACTTTCCAAACACCTAACTACAAACCATTGGTCCAGCAGTTTGCAAACATTTAAAAAGCTGGAATGTGAGATTCCAGCCTACTGCCTTGCGGAAAATACAGCAGGAAGATAAAATCATTCAACTTATTGCAAATAAAGTCAGCAATGAGATTTAAGTTTCTTGAATCCACTGTGATTGGTAATGCCTAAGAACATATTTTAAAAACTGTTACGTTTGTTCCAGATTTTCTTCATAGGTTTATTAAGTCTAATGGCACTCACAAAAAAGGAAAACATTTTTCAACATCTTGATATTTAATGCACAATTTTGTCTTGCTCTGGATGTCTTATTTTAAGTACTGTTCCCATAAACAGGAGCTGACCTCACCTTAGTTAGAGACAAGTTTTGAATGCCAAGATAGGCACAAATTGCTATTTTGCTTTACTTTCTGATTTTATGTTATTTCTGTGATTTGTAATGTACTGCAATTTCATTTGCAGTCTATACTGTCTTTCTAGGGAGATCAATTAAAGATAACAAGACAAATTCTTGATTATATTCAGGGAGTCAATTTTAATATTACTTACAAGAGGGGATTGTAATCTTATCAAGGATGTAATCTCTCCAGTTTTTCTTTTGCTTACTGGGAGGTTTGAGCATAGTAATTCAAACCAATATGATATGGAAAATAAGCAAATTCCAATTTAACAGTGTTACATCACATAACTTCAATAAATAACAGTGTAATGAAGAGTAGTCAAAGCTAAAAAATCTGCCCAGAAATGCAGTGACATTTCTGATGGCATATTCTAAGAGGCAGTGAATCTCAAAGCCAGTGCAGAGTGTGAGGGAAATATCAAATTAATACCAATTTCAGAGAAAAATACAACTTCTTACTGTATTCAGAATTACTTTAGTTCATCTTTATATTCAAAAGATAGCATAGTATCCTTGGGAGAGAGCAATGAGGTAGCTTGACTCCACTAACTGCTGCCTTCAGTGAATATGGAAATGTCAGGTGCTTCCTTTCTGTACAGGATTTCATGAATTCTTATAACAGAACACTGATTATGAGGTGGGTGTGAGATCTTGTCTTATTGAAAATCAGAACTGATATCAGAATGCATCATTTTAGATATCTAACTTGAGACTTTTGTAAACAAACTGTTGAGATACATAGATTATATTTCTATTAAGTTTTCATTTTGCATACGTACCTGAGGCACTGAAAGTCCAAAGTGTTTGCTATAGAACAATGTACACTTTTTAGGTCTGCTGAAATTAGTGAAATACTTTTGCAAACTAACATATTGGTATTAATAGGATTCAATTAATAATTTAACTTTCAAAATACTTTGCTGGCCATTTGCTCATAGGTCTAGGTAAAGAGGTCTGAGAGAGGATGGAGTAATTTCATGTATTCTGGAGGCTTTATCCATACAAGGCTGATCCCACTTAAGTTAATGGTACTACCCTGACGTATAAAGGTGCACCAGAGTGTAATACTGTCTCTGGTTCAACACAGCTTTTGATATCTGCTTGTTCTTCACTGTGCAAGACCTAGTTCAGCTCATTTGAAATTCAAAAATAAATTGAGACACAACTATATTTAATTTATGCTATTTTATTAATGGCTCAGAAGATTAGGCAAGTAAAAAACACAGCATTTTGTATTCCTTTCATTGCATTTTTGTAAGAATGTGACTGACCTTAAACCAAAGAAGGTTAAGTGTCCTGAACTTCACTGGGAGGAGTATTGCCTCATGCAGGTCAAGAAATGTGATCCTTTCTCTCTTTTCAGCACTGCTGAGGCCATACCTGGATTACCAGGTGCAGTTCTGGTTTCCCCAGAACAAAAAAGATATTCTGGAGACCACCCACTGAAGAGCCACAGAGATGTAGGGGCTGGAGTGTCCTTCATAGGAATGGAGCTCTATTGAGCCTGACTAGGGGAGTAACCCCACCAAAGTGCATGAATATACGAATGGAGGCAGCAGAGAAGGTGAAGCCAGGTTATTTTCAGTGGTGATCTGTGACAAACCAGGAGTCAGTGGACACTGAAGGTCTCATCTGAACTGTGAGGGCAATGGAGCACTGGCACAGGTTGCACACTCTACATCCTTGGAGATATTAAAAAGCCATCCATTTTAAAGGCTTGGTCCTGGAGTACCTGCTCTAGGTGACCCTGCTTGAACAGGGTTGGACAAGGTGACTTGGAGAGGTCCCTTTCAACCTCAATGATTTGGTGAATCTGATTCTGTGGCTCTTGTATCTCACAGTCCTTTCAGAAAGTATCAGAAATATTGTCTTTGGTTTGCTCTCACAGGAGCAGAGCCTTGTGAGGTGCTTAGAGCTGTGTGGATGTGGTTGAATTGCTGTTCTATACCACCCACTGCATCACTCAAGACATTTTAGGGAATTAAAAAACAACCTCAGGACAGAATTTTGCTGTTTTGCTCAATTTCTTCCTTGGGGAAGCCACCAGGACCATCACTGAGGACTCTCTACCTCTCCTGCTGCTACCCTTCTTGTCCCTCAGAGAATGCAGCTCCAGGCAGTAAACACATCTGATCATGGCACATCTCCAAAAAGCCACAAACTCAGCCTAGACTCAGCAGTGAGATGAGCCTGAGCTGAGCCCCAGCCGAGTCCAGCAGAGCCAAGCACACAGGTCCAAAGCAGTGGTGCCACAAGGAATTAAATCAGTGGAGTCGAGCAGTCTGGAGGTGGGCACTGCAGTGCTGTGCAGATGATCCAGCTTTTGAGGGGGTTGTCCATCCTCATTTTTTACTGTGTTGGGCATGAAGATGAGGAACACCAGCTTTGGAGAGCGTCTGCCAACTTGTCTTTGTCATGACAGACACACAGAATTAAGATGGTGAACGTCCTTTTTGTGCAAAGACCCTTTGCTTTTTTATACTATTGTTATGAATATTGTTGCTGTTACTTTGTGTTTCTGATTCCATTGCTATTTGTTTTCAGTAAATTGTTACCTCAACTCATAGTTTCTGCCCTCTGTTGCTCTCTCTCTCCAGAGGAGGACTGGGGAAAGAGGAGCAGCTTATTCGGAGTTTAATTCCCAGCTGGTTTTTTAACCACCACAAGTATATAAGGTCTTTCAAGACCAGTTTTGGCAAATAGGGACTTGTGAAAACAGTAGGTGTGAGGAATGAAAAAAACAGGAGGCAGAAGGTACTCAGCTCACAGTTCAGCACTACTATCCTTCCATGGGCCTGCAAAGCCCAAATTCAGCTAGATCCCACTGTACAAGTGTAACTTGACTTCTTAGGACTTCATGATGATGCAAGATCTGCATTCACTGAGCACCACTTCTATGAACTGGGCCAACCAAAAAGTCTAGTATGCACTGCAGGCCACAGGGAACCTCACATTTATCTGAAAAGACATCCACAGGGCCAGCTGGGGGCATGCGCATTTGCATTAGTACAATTTTTTATTAAAGTCTTTGAGCCCCATTTTTAGAAGTATTTAGGGGTCTTTTAGCTGATCAAACTCCTGGTGGTGGTAACCAGGTTTGTATGAGCTGCCATGTAGGCATCCAGGATCTACCAGAGTAGAGTGAGAAGAAAGTGGAAGAATAAGGAGCTGGGCTTGATAGCACCAAGACTGATAACTTGTCCCACTGTGCATCTCACATGAAATTAGGCTTCTCAGTCTCTCTTCCCATTTACGGTACCTCTTCCAGACACAGCTGGTGTCACTTGACTGTTTATGCAGATGTTCCAGCTGTTAAGGACTTTAATCTGGCCCTTCTGCTACAAGGTTTACAGGATAGAAAGCATTAGGCACTTTATGTGAATTATATATCATTCACCAACTAGATGATCCCAGCTTCTGTAATAGTCCATCTTCAAGGCCTCAGTGCTGGAGCTGGTGCTCCAAGCAGCTAATCAGTAGGGAAAGTTGCAGCAATGCTTTGGATGCTGTGAAGCTGCCTGTTGAAAGAGACTATACACGTAACTGAATTGGACACCTGGGAGGTTGGGCTGTAGTTATAGCTGTGAAAACAGCAGCCGTGCCGATACCATGAATCTAAGCACCAATCTGTTGTTTTGGGAGCCTGAATTATTTTGAAAGACCTAGGAAATTCCTGTCAAGGAGACTTAGAGCTACCGCTATACCTTGTTATGGGATGTTTCACTGGTCCTTTCTTAGGTCCTGAGGTAGTCACATCAGTCCAGGTCCACTCCAGTATGTGTATTTACTTTCTCAAAATGGGATGGTTGCTTGGACTAAGAACTCTGCAGAGACTGGTACAATTGGTGACTGGGAGAAAATTCAATTAGGAAAGAGCTACCTTTTCTGCTCACAGCAGTACAAGCTGGATATCCGAAAACTCCAACACCCCTCTGGTGTCTTATGAAAACTGGACTTCTGGTTCCCAAGTCATTTTATACTGGCATTTCACATCTCTATCTGAATTTCTAGAACAAAAATAATTACTATTCCACCAGTGAGGAATAGAAGGCAATGGTGAATTTAAGTATGGTACATTCAGGGTTTATGTTCCCATGAAACATCTGTCTCATGAATATAAGTCTCTCAGTTTACCGAGTGAAGACAGAAAAAATTTTATCTAAAGCAGCACTGTGGAAAAAATTTTCTCATAACATAGAGCATTGACCATTACCTTCTAATACTTGCTTGTCTTCCTCCTAGTTTTAGTAAAACTAATTTTATAGTTGTAGGAGTATTTAACGAAAAAATAGTACAAAATTTTTTTAACACACAACAAAAAGAGTTCTTCCTACCTACTCACCCATTCCATCTGATGTATTTTAAACAAGCTTTGAGATAGCATTGAATGTTCTAAATATATTTAGCAATGTTAAATACAAATTACAAGTCAGCAGGGCTAGTTACAAAGAATAAGGCTTACTGATATTTTTTTCCTTCATAAAATGAGACTTGTAATTCAATTATGTACTCATAGGGGGAGAAAATGGTGCATGTTCCAGACAGCAGCTCCCATTGTCCACATGTGCATTCTCAGATCAAACAGATCTAATAATTCCTTGTTAAAGTCATCATTTCCCATTAGATGAGCAACTGTGGCTGGTAAAAGGTAATGGTTACAGTGTGTTACACAATTAACACAGTGTGAAATGAACTGAAATATGTTTTCCAAAGAAGATTTTCAATGGAAGTGGAGTATTTAGACTGTATATATCAAAAAAATACATACTCAAATGAGGATTGTACTGAATATTTTTATAAAACTGACAGTGTGCTCAGTCACAGCAGCTCTTATACTATAAATAAAATTAGTATGCTGTCAAAAGCATAGCAAACATTCTTTAGGGCTATGAAAGAGAAAACTTGCATTATAAGAAAATCACTTCAAGTTGTCTGGAAATACATAAATGATGGAAATATTTTTAGGCTTTGTAATGGTTTCTGACACAAAATGCACTAAAAATTCAGATAATGAGAAGTATTGCAATGGATAATAGACAGCAAGTGTAGTATAAGTAGAATGAATTCAGAAAAGAAAATTATATGGGTCTGGTGATAAAAAAAAATAAAAAAGAAACTAGCAAACTCATAAGTGAGCAATTTACTGTGTTGTCTGCATGATATGTTTCAAACTCCCCCAGAATAACTCATGTAGCCAGTGAACCACAATATCCAGCAGTTCTGAGGTTCAGAAGTTGATTATCAATTCATGCAGTTTCTGCCTATCAATAAATAGAGCAGGTTTCCTAGCAGACATCTGATCTGAATTTAAAAAAATAAAAATCCATACATCCTTTCATGGTGTAGAGCATTTTTACTACCTGTAGGCTAAATGCAATTCTGTGGAATTTAGCGCAGTGAAACCATTTTATATGTCACCTGGGTAGAGACACACTGCTGGAATTTGATAAAAGGTGCTCCAGAAGATAATGATGTGAAATTTGTTCTTCGAGTGCATAAATCATTACCAAAAGTAGCCAAGACTCTAGAGTCATTTAGACAGATCTGTATGTTACCATGTCCCTGCTAACACGTCTTGCTTCTCAAATGGATTTATTGATATAAGGCAGTCTGACCAGGCTAGAGCACTGGGCAAGTTAATGTACAAGTGGCAGCCTCTGATCATTTAGAGAATTCAGGTGGCCCTAAGGAATCTTTGGTGTTGAGAAGCCCCACCTCAGAATTGTAAAATCACAACATGGCTTGGGCTAGAATAGACTCATAGCATCTTAGAATCATAGAATCATAGAATCACAGATTATGCTGAGCTGGAAGAGATCTGTCAGGATCAACTCCTGTCCCTCTGCACGACACCACAAGGATCACACCATGTGCCTGAGAGCATTGTCCAAATCCTTCTTGTACTTTGACAGACTTGGTGCTGTGACCACATCCCTGGGGAGCCTGTTCAATCACCCTCCAGGTGAAAAACCTTTTCCTGATATTCAACCTAAACCTCCCCTGTCTCAGCTTGATTACAAGAGCAAAAAATCTCAAGACACACCTTTCATAGAGTCAGAGAATCATAGACTCATCATAGAACCATAGAATGATTTAGGTTGGAAGTGACCCTAAAGAACATCTAGTTTCAAGCCCCCTGAAATTAACAGCTACACCTTTCACCAGGCCAGTTTGCTGAGCCCGAGCCCATCCAACCTGGCCTAGAACACTTCCAAGGATAGTGCATGTACAAACGACTCTGTCTAACCTTTTCCAGTGCCTTCACCATCCTCACAGTGAAGGATTTCATCCTAAAATCTAATCTAAATGTATTCTTTCGACTTGAAGCCATTCCTCCTTGTCCTGTTACTCCATATGTAGTCTCTTTCTATCTTTCTTGTAGGCTCCCTTCAGATACTGGAAGACTGTGATTAGGTCACCCTGAAGCCTTCTACTTCCACACTGAACAATCTCAATTCTCTCAGCCTTTCCTCTTAGAAGAGCTGCTCCACCACTCTAATCATCTTGGTGTTCCTCCTCTGGACTCTCTCCAACAGGTCCATGTTGTTGCTGTGCTGGGACCCCAGAGCTGATGCAGCACTGTGGGTGGGGTCTCAGCGAAGCAGAGCAGAGGGGCAGAATCTCTCCTGTGCCCTGCTGGCCACACTGCTTAGGATGCAACCCAGCATATGGTTAGCCAGGTGCACAGATATGGGTAAGCATCTCAGAAAAGGATTTCAAAACACTGACAATACTACATTAGAGAAAATCTGGCTGAATTTCAAACACAGGCAATATTCTGCATCTCCCTTATTGTATAAAAGGTGAACTTCAGCTTCCAGTCAGGATGAGATCAGGCCATTAGGAATTATTTTATGCATCTTCCTTTTAGGTCAGGAGTACCTCTCAGGGGAAGAGATACAGAGGCTAGATGTGGAAAAGAAAAAGGCTCAAAACCAAGGGTCTATCTTTACTATATAATGGAGCACAGTACAGTAATCCCACCTGTAACTACTGAAATAGCATGGCAGGTTTTATTATCTATTTTTCCTATGTTGCTGTCATGCTAGAATTCTTTTTCACAATTATTCTATAGGTCTTCTTTTGAATGCTGTTTTACTGTATACCACTATGCTTGTCCTTGAGGCTTTCATTTTACAAGCCTACCAGCTAAAAGGTGTTTGATGAGAGCAGTTCAGAGAATAATTAGGAAATGCTGATTTTATGCTATCAATAGGATAAAGTAGTACTGAGATAGTTTTGAAGCACCATGCAGTATCTCCTTTTCTTTGTCTTTATGCCTAACCTTCTTTTTTATCCTCCATAAGGCACATCTTTAAACTCCCATCTCTGTTTAACTGGTTTTTGGGACAGGGACTGTCGCTTCTGGCTGCACAGTAGGATCATATATCCCATTATGCAAATAGTAAGCAATAAATAAATAAATAAACATATGAAAAAACTCCAAAAAACCCAAATGGTTTCATTCCTCTGTTTGCAATCCTTTGAAGGGAGACAACTTTTTGTAGGATAGTTCCTTTTGCAGTATCAAGATCCCACTATGTTCCCTGGGAATGGGATGGAGAGGTGTTTAGTTTCAAAGATGAGGAATAAAATCCACCACTAAAACATTCACTGATTATATCTTGTCTGTCAAAAATAGGGAAAGATTTATTCAGCTATCCTGTCCCATTGAGAAGATTCAGCTATGTTAGTCTATGAGACAATTACAATTTTATACAGAAGCATGATACCTTTGATTGTAGTAGTACTCATTAAAATTAATAAATGTAAAGTATTCATTACATTGCTCTGGAAGAAAACCCAGAGACTCTAAACTGAATCTTCAAGCCCAGACTTTGGTGAGCTTGAAGTTGGATATCACATGAACACTCTGATATGCATTTGAGATTGTTCCAAACCTGAGTTCTTCAAATAATGTCATTGTTTTTGTATAAGCAAAGAACACCAGAAATTACAGACCAAAACTTGACCCAATATAAATACTCAGAAGACTTGATTCCCTCATAGTGTAAATCTGACCTTGTAACTATGCCCTCTGTGAAAAAGGTATCATGTAACTTGCCTAACAGTGAAATGCTGGAGCATGATATCTCCTTCTATAGTTAAAAATACACACAAAAGAATATATCTGCTCTTAAATCAAGCACACTCTACTCATTTGCAGATGATGTCCAGATAGGTTACTTCAGATGATTGGCAGACAGAGTTTAAAGCTAAATCTCTTAGAAACCAGCAATTTATTTTAAGTCCGCAGATCTTCAAAACTACTCGTCATAAATCAGATTGTCCGAACATGATTTTTTCAATACACTGAGGGCATTTGATAGTTCAAACTTACAAAAAATAAATTGACAATAATGATGCTCTTCAATAGCTCTTTTCAGAAACTCCAAAACAATGACCTATAATTCTAGGTGAAAAAAATATTGTCATGTCTCAGCAGAATAGCTTTACTTAGAGTGGAATATTTGCAATAAAAAGCCTTTACATGATTGTCTAGAGTGGTGAAGGGGACAGAGGGAAGTATGAGGTCCTTCACACAGGTCATGCCAAAACATTTTTAGGTAGGAAAAGGAGGCAGATTTATCTTCTTACTTTCAACAGCAGGAAGCAGTATTAGTGAGAAGAGACCACATGGATGCATGAGCTGGTGAAGTTCCACATGGAAAAGCTGCTCTGCAGTTGTTGTCTCCTCACAGAAGCATAGTCCTTGGAAAACAGAGATTCCACACTGTCTCCCATTTAGACTGATGTTATACAGGGCTAATAACATCAGAAATACAAGTGAAGAGTGGAAAAATTCTCTTCTGACAGAATTTCTGCAGAAATGAGATAATTTATGCTTATCAGGCTGTTAGGCAATTGAGAATAACTGGTATTTTAGTTCCAATAGTGAACAACACTGTAAATAAGTTCTGAGTATATTGATTAATCAGTGAACAAGTAAATAGGGAGAGAGACACTTTCCTCCAATAGAATGTAAATAGTCTTTCATTTGTTTTTTGATTAAGCTGTAGAGGTTAGATTCACAAAAGGACAAATGCACCTTGAAACCCATCAAGTTTGTCCTTATGATACTGAACCCAAAATTTCATGCTATTCTTTCCTAGCTGACTGACTAAATTGTCCCCTTGAATAGCTAGAGGTCCTTCCCCAAATTGCCCAGCAGGCCAAAATTGCCCTTGCTAATTTGCTGTCTATCAGGAGAGAAGGTAAAGCCTACACTTCTTACAATTTCAAACAATAAAACTCCAGAATATTTGGAAGCTTCTATTCTGCTTAAATGTCAAGCCTTACACTTCTCTCTTCTTGAAACCTTGGAGGTGCTCAGAATGATAGTTTTATTCAAGCACATAGAACAGAAAAGAAGAGAAATCATAGCCTTAGAGGATGCAAGTAGAGTGGATGATTTGGCAGAGTAGGGAACCCTGAATTTTGAACTAGAATTCACATCTTCCACTTTCTAGGCAAATGATGTAACCCAATGGTTCTCATAGAAATTGTGAGGATGAAACCTGTACATTGTAAAAGGAAAAACTTTTTTCATTGTTTTGAAGGAAATACAGGACTGAGGACTGATTCAATTTATACTGTAGGTATCATGAGATCTGATTGACAGAAAAACAAAAGTCTGAGTATTTGGAGACAACAGCCCAGGAGGAGAAAGAGCAGAACACTTCTTTTAGGAGCAAACTGCAGAAATTAGACTGGTGTTAAATGAAACCACTTCCTCAGTTGCAGCACAGGATCCACAACTTTTTCAGGCACTTTTTAACAGCCAGGTGTGATCTGACTTCACTTATGAACTTATCTCCTTTCAGCCTGAAAATTGTGCATATTTATCACCTCAGAGATATTTTCACATTTAAACTCATCATGGAGGTCTATTAGCATAGGCAAGTGTGTTAATACAGCTTTTTTTCTCACACCCATTTTGATCAGAGCACTAGCAAAGTGTCTGCCTGAAAATAATTAAAGAGACCTGGACCTTTGTTTTCACACTTTTATCTGTTCTGATAACTACATTAGACCCAGAGGTAAACAGAGAGCTGATGGCTAATTGTAAAACAGTGCAAAGCATAAACATAGGTGAGTTTTGTTTTACAAATATTTGTAGTTAATATAAAGAAGGATCAAATTCAGATTAAAACTAAATTATGATAATTTGATGATGAGAAAATGGAAATAATATTTAGAGAGCTAAAGTCCTTGATTTCACGAGAAGATACCATTAACATTTCTTAGACATGTAATGTCCATTAAAATGTGGGAGCTTATCTTAGAGTTATATAAAAGTCATTTTCCCAAACTAGAACCTCTGACCTAGGCAAAAAGTTTTATTTGTAACACATACGTCCTAACAGGCCAGAGGTAACAGGTACTTCTAGTATATTAAAAAATTTCAGTATAAATCCCAAAGAAACTATGAACAGCATTCTCTAAGGAATTATTTCACTCATTAATATGAGAAGGAATTAGATCCTTATTAATTGTCGCTGGTTCCAAGAGATATACTTTTCTGCCTTGACTTTGCATGCAAGATCTACTTCAAGTTTATGACCTTTCTTCCTTCCAAAAGCAGATAAATTATAAAAGTAGCTAATTCCCTAAACCCATTAAAATATCTCTTCTGGTGAATGTTTTTTTCAGCCTCCAGTTTAGTCCCCAGTTAATCATTGCCTTAAATTTTTGTGATTGTAGTCTAAAAACTGTAAGTGTAAAAATGCCAGCTTGGTTGCTCTCACAATGTTAAGACTCCACATGTGCCATCTTGCAATGATTTACAATATCATTAAAGACTACAAAGACTATGAAGAGTTGATGTAACTGTGAAAAAAAAAAAAAAAAAAAAGAGGGAGGAGAGAAGTCCTTTATTGAATACCAAAGTTATCTTGATAAATGGGGGGATTGGTCTGAAATCAATAACAAGAAATTCAATAGAGACAAGTGCAGAGTACTACACTTGGGGCTTGTCTACACAAACAGATTAGTACAGCAAACTAAAGCATGAATTTACAGTACACTTGCTGTTGCATACTAACTTTTCATGCTGACACTTTGCTAAGCAGTAAGTATAGCTCTCTGTGATGTCTTCTACTTCACATTCTGCACAGAGACAACATTAGTGCAGGCTACAAGTATCCACAGGGGAATCTGGCATGGAGAAGCTAGTGTGCTGTAAATTTATACCCTATCTTACCAAAATTTGGTAGTTTAAATTCTACCATAGGCAGAAAAAGTCAAATCCACAAATAGAAAATGTGGAATATTACTGCTTAAGCAGGTTGTAGTCAGGACAGCCAGCATAGTCAATGACAAATGATAAATAACTATGATATTGTTATTACATAGAACACTGTTACAAATAGATAAAAATAAACAGAATAGAATTATTCACATTCTGCATTTCTCACTGTTGGCAAGCCATAAGCCAGAATAGTCTACTTTCTTTGGAGTTCCACTTCAAAGGCAGGCAGTTTTTAGAGTAGTCAGAAAAATGCAGTCAAACATGCTATAAGAACCAAAATTGCTAAATCCAGAATAACTAGGACTGATGGCTGAGTATGGTAGCAGTCTTCAAAGACATAAAAGGGCACCTTAAGGGAACTTCCTGCTTTATTTTTATTCCAGTCCAAGAAGACTTGGAAGGAAATAATTGTTTCATTTGCAATTGTGATATTCCATACCTTCAAGTGTTGATGTATACCATTCTGAGGGGTACAAGAGCAGGGCAACACTGGAAACAAGGGTAAATGGGTCCATTGCTATAATTTCTAACATCATGACATGTTCTAGGAGTGAGTGCGAGAACAGCAGTGAGAAAGTGATAATGATTAACTTTCTTTGAAGAAAGGTATAAGAACATAGAGTTTGAGAACTACTGAGTTTGGAGACAATTCACTTAGAAAGAATAAGTAATTAAGCACACTGGAGGGTCCTAAAAACTATTCACAGACAAACATCTTTCCATGTGGTCTAAACATTCTTGAAACTTTCTCTGGAGAGGAGCTCAGAAGTAAACAGCTTTGCAGTTTCCTTTCATTTCTTTTTAGACCTATAGCAGCCTTCCTAAAATGTAGACCTTCTAGTGGTGTGTACTTGGCTCAAAGATTTTATTTGCAATTTGCTATGGGGCAGCAGCACCTACTGAGTGAAGCCTGACAAGAAGTCAATGGGCTCTAATTTTATATCTGATTATTTACCACCTATTTTTCAATTTCTCACCTAATTAATCTTCCTCATCTTTGCTATATGTAAGAAGAAATCTTAGTGTTATATTTCTCATAGTTAAAAAGAGAAATAAATATGTAAATTACAATATATGCAAATTATGCTTATATTTATGTGTTCTTTTATTATTAATTTGGATTTGCTTACTTAACTGTCATTCTAAGTGCCTCCTAGTTATCCATATATCATTTTCACTATTGAATATGTTCTATGCTGAAATTACAACTTGCATGTTATGATGGATTTAACCCATCATATATTAGGACCCAGCTAGCCTAATAAATAAGCTTTTAAGTTGGCTGCATTTCTCTTCCACAAAGACAGCACATAGAAATTATCTTAAACTGAGAAACCAAAAATCAGTACCTGCTAGAAAAAGAGTGAAGAGTAAATATAAAGTGTGCCAACTGGATAAACTAAAAGTTCTGCAAATTTACAAATTCAAAAGGTCAAAGGGGAGAATAGAGTTACAGGAAATTAGTTGCTTTCTCTTGATAACTAGCCATAAGATGGTCTAAGTCATATAAGAGTAGCAAAAGGAATCCAATGTGAAAGTCTTTTAAAGTGTTAATCATATCTGGGGGAGAATAAGACAAAGTGAAAGGAATAGAATAGGCCTACAGGCTAGCAATTACAATTGTATATTAGCCTTCTACCTAGAAAGATACAAGAAACAGTGGAAACTAAATGGAAATGAAGTGTATTTCCTAGGAATGATATGAAATTTTATTACTGATTTGTTCTACCACGATGCTAATCACTTTGCCTTTAGTGATATTTAGACACAGGCAACAACTTTTTTTTACATTAGTTCCCAGTCCTATGAATAAAGTACTTATTTTTTTAATGTCATACCTAAATCTTTACCTGAGGATTAGTTACGACTATGCCTTGTTACTTAGTATTTCTAAATTAGTTTACACAATCACCTCATTTGATCAATTTTTAATAGAAAAAATAATCATGTATTTCATCCCTTCCTATGTGCAAACACATCAGTGAGCACTACTCACATCTGATTTGAAGCAGACAAATGCACTTCAAATCAGAGTTAAAAAAACATACCAAACAGGGAAGAAGGCAGGCCAGAAATCAATCAGAAAAGAACAATAAAATATTTCCTATCTTTATGACACCACAGCAGTTAGCTAGAAGTCTATGTAATGTGCTAATGACAATTCCTCCATTTGTGAGGCTAGAAATGTATTAAAAATGGGTCTAAAGAGGTAGATTTGCATAGAGTAGTCATGAATACATCTGAAGACTACTACTTCAAAACTCAAATGAGAAGGAACACTGGAAAGAAGTATAATTAAGACTTGCTTCTAATAGAAATAATAGGGGAGAGCTAATTAGCAGTAAATTTTTTGGAGTTTGGGACCTGAGAGAAACCACTGTAACTATGAATATGAAGGAATTTCATTAGAGAAAGGTGATGAGACCTTTTATTACTGGAATTCCATGTAAAATATTTCATTCGTTTTGTAGACTTTAACTGTATTAGAGACTGATGATATGGGAGTTGTTCTCAAAACACCAACACAGTTGTTTTGGAGTGGTTAATTAAAAGCAACTTTGCAGGTAATACTTGTGCAATTAGCAAAAGGAAGTAAATTGGGCAAATTTGTGTGATTCCCATGAATAAATGAAAGTGATGCTTTTACCTCTGTAGGAGGAAAAGCCTTCTTTTAGAAGAGGAAATTGAGTAACACCATAGTCTGCAGGGTAGAAAGTAGAAACTTGCTTAACATTTGTAGAATAGTACAAGGAGTTTTAGGAAAAAATACCTCATTGAAAATGGGAGATTACTTGCTAAAGCATTTCTCAGAGTAATAGCTTTGATTAAAGAAATGGTAAGCCTCTGTTATGCAGAGGAGATATTATAATTCCATGAAATGGCATGGTACTGGAAAATATGGGTGAGATCTTGAGAAAAATACAGTTCAAAGTTTGTGAGTATTACTCCTGTTTTCTAAAGGGCTACAGCTAACTAACTGGAGTTCATCAGCTAAAGGTTTCAATAAGTTTTTCTCAAGTCAGGGAAGATTCATTTGGGAATTCATTCGATACACAAGCTGTGTTGTTAGTGTCTGTCCACCTTATTAACTGGACATGACCTACAGGTCATTAGCAAAATAAAGACTAGAGCACCTATACAGCTATTTATCCATTTGTTTCACAGAGTTTATGAGTGACCTCCACACTTTGGATGTTAAAGTGAACTACACCTAAATAAGTGCATTTCTTTTGCTTCTAGATTTACAAAAATACAAACACAAAACCAGAAACAGAAAAACACAACCCAAGATCACCACGGCCCCTGCCTTTCAAGGTCTAATATTGCTGGTTTGTTCACTATCAGCAGTTCTGGACTCCACATGCAGCCAGTTGAAAGGAGTTCAAAGTATTTGCCTCTGGAAGAAGTATGTTGCAATTGTAGAAATTTCCTTGTGGAAAATTCCATCTTTATTTCCACTTTATGACTAATCAAAATGCTTTCCTTTCACAAAAGAAATTGTAAAATGCTTCATAAATATATCATAATAAATTTAACAACAATAGCTATTGGATACTGGAACAATTAATATGACTTTTCATTTACATTCCATAAGTGATCTCAAATTTTCCTTAGGTAACCTGTTTCTAAGTAGGCTTTTGCATTTCATTCCAGATTTTCTGTGACCTAGATGAGGAATTAAAGATCTTATGTTATTCATGCCTTTTCCAAGTCTGGTTTTCTTTATTTTCTGTGATGAACAGACCTGCCAGTACATTGAGCTTTTTCCAGAAACTCAGTAGCCCTTTCATAAAATAATGATTTACTTTTTGAAATGGCTAATTGCCACATCTTCACTGATGTGTATGAACGGCATCAAACTTATAAATTTTCTTTTGGTTCCTCTAATTTCTTATTAACAACAGGCAGAAGTCATTTCACACACCACTTAAGCCTTCCCTCATAGCAATATCCCTACTAGGTACATGACTGAGGTACAGCTTGAACTAGCTATAAATCCCAAACATGCTCTGTCTTCTCAAATTCCTTCTTTGACAATGGGAATATAACTCTCTTAGAATTAAAGTTCAAGTAAGTCATTGACTTGCTCCTTATCTAAAGCACCTACAAAAAGCTACATTTCTTCTTTATCCCAAAGGCAAACTAAGGTAAAGGATTCAAAATTAAGTATGTCATACACAGGACATCAGTCCAAGCACAAGCAGAGGTTCATCAGCTGTGTCCCTCAAACAGAATTAAAAAATTGTATAGATATTCTCCAATGGGAAAATGCTCCTGTACAAAACAAAGTAATCTCTTGCTAGTTTGGGTACATTAACTAATTAGCACAAAATACAGGAAACAATGAGAAAATGCAATTTTTAACTGTAAGATGGATCAATGTTTTTGAAGAAATGCTACAAGTATTTGATCATATTGTCAGGTGTATACTACTCAAAAAAATAAAATATTCCCACAGTCCCAAAATTTATTTCATATTTACATATGACAGTTTCTTTTTAATGAGTGTTCCTATTACAAGCAGCAAAAGGTGTAAACCATATCCATAGACATTTATTTTGTCAAATTAATCCAGAAAGTTATTTAATCTGCCAATTTATCATATTTTAGTAAGATACTGACCATTAAAAAAGAAGAAAAATAATGGAAATATTATTTTATAAAAACTCTGCAGTAGACTGTCTTGGAAATTAGGAGTTCTTGGCCTCCAAACCATACCCAAATAGATATTGTATACATTATATACTATGCAGCTCCTAGCACAACAGATCATTGATGCAGCCATTTGAGGTCTCTGGCAGTCCTAAGACATTCAGTTAAGTACAAATCACTGGAGAAAAGCTGCTCTTCCTTTACTAGATGCAGTCAGATTCAATTTTACTACCTCTGCCATGGAAGGACAAGAGAAGGACCTACAAGATGCCAAGACTGAGGTTCATTGTCTTCTGTTGAAGAAAAATTTTTCAGATCAGTTATCTACACTTTAGGTTTTACTGTAAGCTTAGCAGGTATTTTTTAATCCATTTTCTTCCACAATTCTCTAACACATAATTTGAAGAGTAGTTTATGATATTCTACTAGAATTGCAATCTACAACAAAGCATTCAGAACTCATGAGGATGTCATGATTTAATCATAGTAAAACTGCCCTCTGACCAAATGACTTGAATAGTATTATTTAAATTTTTGTGCTAGCATGTATCAGAACAGTACAAAACTTTAATTCTGCTCTCCTATAAGTGGAGTTTGAATATTTCTAAGTTTACTGTAAGTTACTACAGTAATTTTCAATGTTTTCTGACAACATTACTTTTTAAGTAAGGGCAAACTTTGAAAAACAATGTGTAAAGGTGAATTTATTAGTTTGCTTACTATCAGTGTAAGAGGAAGAAGGGGGAAAGCAATACAAGTTTACAAATTATTTCATTAGGAGAGAAGATAGTATATTTTCTGCCCCAGGCTGAAATATTTTGATAAAATTAACAAGTGAAAGACTTACAGGTCACCACCACGTTTTAGAACTTTGATCAGTGATTTTTGCAGGTTTTTTGCAAACCACCCATTTTCTAGACCTTGGAGTCTTTTTTCAAAAGCACAGGAACTGACATATAAATAATATCACTGATCCATGCAATGCAATTTTAATATACTGATACTTGCTCAAGTGCATGATCCATGTATTTTTCCACCAGAAATAATTGATTTAAGTAAAATATCTCTATCTGTGATTCGCTATGAAGTGAAAATAAGAGCCAAAGCATGACTTAAAAGTTAAAAAAAAAAAAGAAGGTGAACAGAAACAGTCTCTTCACTTCTTAAAAATAAGTAACTTAGTCTTCTTTAATCCTAAAAATATACCTTTAGAGATATACATCTTTATTACTCCTAGAATTAGTGAGTTATAGTGTGGCAACATTTACCTGGCCTAGCACACCATTAAGGCATTTTTCATGTGCAAGACCCAGACACTCATTCATACATTGTTTAACTGACTTAACACAGTCATGTTCATTAAAATCCTTTTCCAAATGACAAAACCAAAAACATTCTTTAACAAAGTTAGTAAACACAAAATATTTCCCATATAGATTGAATGAAATGCAATGAACTAGCACCTAAGTAGTACATTATCTATTCCAGTATTAGATAACTGTTTTACAACTCAATCACCAAAAGAACTCTTTCAAGTTCAAACTCAACAATGTTTGTGAAGAATAGCAAATTCTTCAAAGGCTTAAGACTAATTAGTAGTATGAATGACTGTGACAGAGGCAGATAAAATACCAACAATCACAATTAATAGGATCAAACATTGCATCATGAATAGTTCCTTTTTGCATGGATGCTACCTGAAAAGTGGACAAATATTTATACATTAATAGAATGTATATGCTTCATAAACTTATGAGAAGTTTTAAAAAATATAGAAAACAATGAAACTGTACCAGCAATAGTTTTTCACATCAGTTTTCCAGGAATATAAATGAACCATATAATGCTCAACTGCAATACAGATTGCTAAGATTGTTAATCTTATCTAACACTGGAGTTCTACATACTATTAAATGGAACTTATTGAAATCAATAGCAAAATTCCCATTGATTTAATAGACCCAAGATATAACTATTGGCAACAACACAAAGTAATTTATGGTTTATATTCATAACAATTACTTTTAATAGAGCACAAGGGATAAACACTACCACTTTAATCATGATACCTGTCAAAAGAAAAAAAAATTATGTGTTAGCATATTCCTGAATAAGATCAGAATATGGACTACATGGTTTGGAAAATTTCTTTCTCCAAATCTAGACATGGTCTGGGGTCACAATTTTGTCTTGGGAAATGTCATACATAATGAGGAAATTCCCACACACATATCTATTCAAAGAAGCCAAGGCAATAATAATATGAAAGTCTCCTACTGGTACATCATTGGGAAAACATTTACTTTCAATAACATTATCCATTTTCTTTGTTCTATTTTCACTTAGGTTCTGCACATTTCAGCAAAAGAGGTCCTCAACTGGTAGTTGTTTTGCACTTTTCTGTTCTTGAAGCACTAGTGGAGTGTTTATTGGGATTTTGGAGAAGTTGTTCATAATGCTGCACATAGTTGGAAACTGACACGTATTTGCATTTGCAGCTGTGACCCAAGAGCACAGAACATGAAGGCAAGGGTGGAAGGGGAAAGAAAACATTTCCAGGAATGATAATTCTGAAAGACATGATATGAAATACTGAGTTCTTTGGGCAGCCTTCTTTTAGGCAAGGACTTCTTACAGTTGCTGGTTTTCTGAATGTTGGGGATAAAGTATGCCACTATCCACAAAATATATATATATATATAAAAAAGCTATGAGCTTTTTCTTACAGGAAGAAAATTCCCTAGTACCATAAAAAGGGATCTCTTCATTCTATAGAGATCAGTACCTCACAGGAGGCTAGAATTAAGGCAAAGACAGGCCTTTGTACACAGAGAGTGGCTCTATGTTTTCCCACTTCTAAATTATAATGACTCATTTTAAACAAAGCCTTGCACCTGTAATTTCTTATCGGAGTGGGGGTTTCTGCTTGAATTAGCAAGACCTTCAGTAATAAGATCTATTTGCTAGGAAAAGGGCTCAAGAAAGTTTTATGTATTCAACATATATATGTATTTGCACACACTCACACACACATGTACTTATACACACACAAATATGCACACACACAAATTCATAAATAGATGTCTATATATGTACATATGCAAAGAGACAATATTGAAAATCATATTAGACTTGGAGTATTACGTGCTTGTCAGAACTATTTAAACTACTATCTACACAGTACATATTGAAACTCAACTTTAAGATTTTTTATTTTAATGTACAGTTCATTTTTTCCCTCTGGAAATAAAATATCTAAATACAGACAGACTGTAATGTTGTATATGTATAGCTTTCAACAATACTTTAGCTGAATAAATGCTTTGTACATAGTTCTGTCTTTTAATGGAGTTTACAGCTACATTGATAAAATGGATTCCTCATTTCCTTGATTGTTTTAAACAATAACAAGCAGAGAGACAATTACAAGTTAATATTAATAAGCAGCTCAAATAACACTGGTTAAATTATGTACAATACAAACCATTCATACAAATGAAGACTAGGATATTGAATTTGTTACAATATTTTGTAATAAAGATAAGACAGCCACTTATAACTTACATGTTCTCCACCAGGCATTTTCCTTCTTAGAGATCAATTCCAATTTTTAAGTCATTTAACTGGCCTAAACTCAGACAAGTTTAAAGAATCAGAGCTTAAAGAGTCAGAGAAACATTAAACCAGAATGTCTGCTCACATGTAAATTCCAAATGTTTGCCCATCTTTACTAGAAGAAGGCTTGCTCCATGGAAAAAGAGCCACCAACACCACCTTGAATGTGCCTACTGTGTGCTGGGAAAAGTCATGACACCTTGCTGTGCTCATATAATACAGAATACTGAACTCTAAACACACTTTTTTCCCATTTTAACAAGTACTTATTCCTACAGTATTATTTACCAGTACAGCTGCTCCAAGCAGTAGAATGCATGAGTGGGGATTATTGATTGGCATATACTCAAAGGACTTTCAAGGAGATTTCCATAACAGTCTGCCTTAGAAACCTTGTACTGTCTAGTTAATCCATTTTGCTTGATGATAGGTTATGCTGAATCCTTAGACATCAGACAATGAAAGATTTCTTAACAGGAATCTCAATAATGTGCACTGAAAAGTGTGTGCGTGTTTCTCTGTGTATGCGTGTGGTTTTATTTCAAATCCATAGTGATTTACACCTAGATG
This sequence comes from Taeniopygia guttata, assembly GCF_048771995.1. Classification (NCBI taxonomy): domain Eukaryota; kingdom Metazoa; phylum Chordata; class Aves; order Passeriformes; family Estrildidae; genus Taeniopygia; species Taeniopygia guttata. Next base: position 26,244,560 of record NC_133026.1, on the reverse strand, counting down.
GATACATGGAACTGACTGGGCAAAAATTACATTAGATTGTTTTCCACTAACATATTTGCAGCCATTTGACATCAGCAGCAGCAGGTAGACACATTCCAGGCAATAGATGTGGCCTTCCTCCTTGAGGTTACAGCCCTGTTATTCGACCTCTTTTATTCCCCAGGCTTCAGTCTCAGACACAAGTTGGTCCTCACCCTGAAGGGAAGTAGGGTGTGTCACTGTGGTAGTTGTAATCAGGACACACCTTCTGTACTAGTTTATAATCTGTACTATAAAAGGAAATGTAAATACAGATTACTTTAAAGGGCTTGGAGCAGAGCCATGACACGTGGCTCTGGGTCTGCTCCTGATAACAGGTTTTTGAAGGGTCATAGTTGCAGAGCGTATTCTTGGTAGCCTTGTCAACCTTTTCATACTCGATTCGACAGTTAAAGGACTTGGAATCTTTGGCATCAATCACTGTCTGTTGTGCCAAGTCAAATTCCACTATTTTTGTAGGGGGCACTAGGCTCACAGATACATTCCCTTGACCAGTGGAGTTATGCCTGAAGTAAACACTAAACGTCCCATTGCCATGGTCAACGATTTTCCCTGTTATTAACAGATTTAGCTTCACAGTCTTGATGTTGGAATGAAAATCTCCCCAGCCAAACATTTTCTTAAATTTCCCAGTCTTGACAATGGGCCGTCTCTTTGCTCTGGGCCGAGGTTCTTGCAGATCTGTGGAGTTCCTCAGCCAGTCCCAGAGATCTTGCTCAGAATAAGTTTCTGGGACATCGTATCGCAGGTCCAAATCTGTATCATTTTCCTTTCCACGAAAAGTCTGTGACAGCAGTCGGCTGATGGACAAGTCTTTGCTACTTTCTGTCCATATGTGTTTTAGTGTGGATTTGGAGCTTCCTGATTTTAGAAGTTCTGTTTTTCCTCCATTTGTTAAATTTGCACAGGTAACCTGAAAAAGAAGGGAAGAAGAAAGAAACAACATATTGAGCTATGTGATACAAACCCCATCATTTCCACCTGAGACCAAAATAACCAGATTTCTTAAACATAGAAAAATAATTTTTTGAGATATTAAATTGTACCTCTCTAATCAGTAAACCAAAAGAAAAATGTCTGTTTTCCTCCACTTTCCAAGTAGTTATTACCCAGTTCTCCTTTGCCAGTTTTTTTTTAAATTTGCCTTCAGATTTAATCACAGACATTCACATTATTTGTCTGTTATGATGTCTGTAAGTGATGAGTGTGTAATGAATTTCTACAAAAACTGATGTACACAGTCTTGTCATCCTTCAGGCTGTATGTGGCATCTCAGAGTGAAGTGTTCTTGCTTGAATGTTCACTCTGCAAGGTTGCTGTGCCTTCTACCATCAAAGACACATTCATTTATTTTTGTTGCCTCTGGAGTCCACTGAAAGGGTGCTGTCTTGGTGGTGCCAGCCTGACCATGCTTGGATTACGTGTCATTATGAATCTAATAATAATAATACAATTTCCCTACTCCTTTTATGAATACTCATTGGTCTATGGTCTTGACAGTCACAACTACAATATAAATAACAGAATAATGAAAATTTTAATGAGTTTTGAGTTCACAGCTGTACATACAGTGTACTCCATGTCAGTTAATGCAGGAGGAGTCACAGCCTTTTCTAATAATCCCTTATAGATCAACTACGGGTTTCCCTTGTCTGTATCTAATATGACGAGCATTTCTCCTCTTTTGCTTCACTTCTTTTTTCACCATTTCCTCCCCAAATTAAATAGAGATCTGTGTAAGACAGAAAGCCTTTTGTATATTTACAAAAAAAAAAAAAAAGAAAAAAAGAAAAACAGAGGCACAAATTAAAAAGCAGTGATAAAAAAATCCTGCAAAATCACATTTTAAAAGAACAGAAAATCTTGCACCAAGTTCCTATAAAATCATATATTTCAGACATAGTTTTTCACAAAATTTACTGTCAGAGCAATTTGTCTTATTTATATTTTTTTCTCTTTGCTTTAATTGAGTGGAAAACAGAGAACAGATGCAGGCTCGCATCTGTCTAACGTTCAGCACTGGCAGAGAGCTCTGACAAAGAGTACCTGGGAGGGCTGGAATACATGCAGGGTGGATGGAAAAGGACTGACAATATGTGTAGCCCCATTCCCCCTAAAATTTGTGCCACACACACTGCCCAATGTTTTAACATTTGCACTGCTCTGAAGAGGCCATCAAGTTTCTTATTTTCCTTTTCATGGCTATATATGAGATTCCAAATAGTCTTGTTTTACTCCTCTGTGTTCTGGCACTGATTTGTGTGCTTCTATCACACTTGCAGTTATATCTTTCTCTCCAGTAAAATATGAATTGAGTGCATTCCATTCCTAGGAAACCCACTGGAAACCAGAAAGTATTTAAATCATGTCCCCTCCCTACTGGTACAACTGGAAGTATATGTCATGGAGGATATCTATCACAGCATGGCCTTTTCATTTCTTAACAATCATGAAATTGAAACACACTTTCATTAACTTCAGTAGTTTTCCAAGGTCATTTGAAGGCACATACAGAAAATCAGTCTAAATTGTCTTAATACACTGATCACACAAGAGATATGCCCCCAGCCTTTTACAGCGAATAAATAGGTAAATAAATCTGTCACATCCTACACTATACCTGCCTATCTATTTCATGTGAGGCCAGTAAGGATAATAGATAAAATATGGATTTAATTCAGGATTTTGACAAAGAGACAACTTTCCGCTCTTTTGAATGGACAGAAGGATTAAAATATGGACTAGGATTTTGATAGCCAGTTCATAGCTGCATCTTAGCAATAACACAGTAGGCCAGGAGAGAAACTGTAATAAAATGCACTGATAGTGCACTGGTTAATGAAGCAGCAATGAAGATGTCACAGGGAGAGAGAGAGACTCAGAATATATTTTTTTCTATGGCATATGGGGAAAGAGGGCAAAATAAGAAAAGAAATGTGGTCAAAAGGAAAAATGTGCCTGTCTAGAATGAATCTGTCAACCTACAATTAATCTAAGCAGCTAGCTAGCAGAGCTAGTAAACCAGCAATCTCTAGGTAGGATGCAGACTGCTTACCTCTCCTATTTTCTTTGCTTAGAGTTTGTTTTTCCTTTGTTTTCCTCTCTTCATCTAATGATTTACATTTCATAGGATTAGACTACCAGTTTCATGTAAGAGTATAAAAACCTTGAAAATAGGTCTCTTTTTTTCAGGTATATGAAACTGAAGACTCAGGAAAGGGAGGAAATTTTCTGAAATGATTGATGACTGATCCTATACATGGTCTTTTGAAAGCCAGCGTACTTCATGGAAATGGATGATTTAGGCTAGATGCATTCTATACTGCTTCATATCCAATCTAACAGATACAACTGATTGTTATTGTCATTGATTTTGTAATACCTGAAAGATTTCTGGCTGTGCAGTTAGCCCTGAGACCTCTGTTTGTGATTTTCAGGGTGGGTAACTGGTTGCAGTCATGAGTAAGGGTCTGAACCTGCCATTACTAGTCAAAAGTCTGTGTTAGCACTAAAAAAACAGCCCACAAGCATTAATAAAAAAAGTTCTAGAATTCATTGTGCTTCACTAACATTTTCCATCCAACTGCTTTTTCATATGCTGTTAGTATACTCTGTGCTATAGAAAGTGTCCTCAGAGACTCACACACCCAATGGCATAGAGAATTGCTGTGTAATAGAATTTCTGCAAATTCAGTACTTCTTTCACATCAACTGATTCAGTTTTCTTCAATCTCTCTTCTTCCCAAACACCAGGTTGCAATAATACAAAAAAGAGCATGCGAAAGTATGAGGTTTTGCACTTAGTATTGTGAAAATGAAACATAGACGTTTTTTCAGGGTGCGTGGAAAAAGAGCCAATTTAAAGTGGATAACAAAACACAGAGCAGCCTAAATTCTATGGTCGTTTTCTTGTTCTCTTTCTTAAGGATACTTATATGTGATTCAGAAATTTGCATAGTCTACTTTATCAATTAGTTCACTACAAGCAGTTTTGCCTCCTTTTCCACAGCCAAATGTCACTCCTAGATGAAACATTGAAATGTTTGGCCCAATTTTAATGGCTCTATCTAAGATGGAGTCCATTTTCTTCGTAGCAGCTCATATGGTGCTGTGGTTTAGGGTTTTGACCCAAATGCTGGTACCACATTAATGTTCTACCTTGGCTGAACAGTGTACAGCACCAAGGCCTTCTCTGTTTCTCAGCCCCTCAAATGAATAGACTGGGGAGGTGCACAATGGATTGGGAATGGACACAACTGAGCAGAGAACCTGAATTCACCAGAGATATTCTATAATATGTAGCATTATGCTTAATAATTAAAAGAGAGAGGGGTTTAGAGGAAGTAGCAATCTTTTGTTCAGGAACTGGTTGATCATCATTCTACCCATTGGCCTAGATTGTGTGTTGAGTGTTGACTTTATATCACTTGTTATGGATCATTTTCTTCTTTTATTTCTTCTTCTTCTATTTATCCTTCAGTTATTAAACTTTTCTTTATCTTGACTCACAAGTTTTTCTGCTTTTATTCTTTTGTTCCTCTTCCCCATCCCAATGGGGAAAGGGGGAAAGGGGGAAAGTAAACAAAGAACCGTGAGATGCTTAGCTGCTCACCAGTGTTAACCCGAAACACCACTGCAGTGCAATAAATCAGTGTTGTAAAAGGGCTGAGTAGGGGGATTTCCTCCACAGCTGCATAGTCAGAAGTGATTCTGAATGATGATGATGGCAGAAATGTTTGTATAGAAAAATAGTTAAGAGCAAAAAAATTTAAAAGAGCTTATCTAGTGCTACAAGTGTCATTGGAAAAGCACTTATTAAGCACAGCAGACTGATATTTAGTTCTGGTCTTGTAGTTTTACTGGAAAGTCTACTGATACCAAAAAAGGCACCAGGAGCTTTTACTACTGCCTGGCAACCCTTTTCCAGCAAATACTGACAAATTGTTATTCCATTTCTTCTACTTCTTTGAAAGGCAGTGAAAGACAGTGATTTAATTAAGCATATTTTAATTAATATATATAGTTATTTTAGGACTTCCTAAAGGATAGGCAGTTTATTTATCTCAGAAATTTTTGAGTTCTTTTTCAAGACACAACCTTAATATTTGGAGCAGAAAAAATGAAGTTAAAAAGGAATTTCAGGAAACCACGAAGGCCTCAATTGGTGATTTAGGTCCTCTTCTCAGTGTAAAATCAACCGTAGGTATATTAACAATTATTTAAGATTGATCAATTTGAGATTAAAAAATATTAATTCAAAAATGTACAGAATGCATCTTGATTTCTCAGTCTTTTCCTTTAGCTCTTCTACAGTTCATTACCTATAATTACAGTACTGGTTTAGAAATTATGCATTTATTTCCCTGAATATATTACTACTTCAGAGCAAATGAAAATGCAAACAAACAATCTAATACTCAAAGTGGAAAATCTCTCTCTTCAGGTAAATAACTAATAAAAAACAAGACTGTTTTTATTGGCATAGAACTGTAAGAATTTGGCAGCACTGTGTTTGCAAATGCCCTGTATAAAAGAATTCAGAATTTTCTTTCCTCAGTAATATATCTCAGAGACAACAAAGGCAGGGGAGTATTGATGGACATTACAATAAGCTGGACTATTATCAAGGCAGGGCAGCACACAGAAAGTGGTTAGAGTCCAGTATTCTTATATTCATCCTGTTTATGCAATGGGTGGAGGGAAAACAAGGCCCAGTTTACTCTTCCATTTAGATCCATTTTTCTTCCTGCAGCTGTCTACACATTGTATGAAGTTACCAGGGGCATGGAAATATTTTATTCAGTGAATAATGCCCAGGATTATTTATTCTGAATTTTCAGAATATTTATTCAGAATTATTTTTATTATTATTTAAGAAAAGTCAAAGTCAATATTCTTCAGGTATCTGGTTATAAACAAAGAAACTGAGAATGCAAATTAATGGGGATATTATTATAGTGGAAGATAGTAAAACACACTGAAGGACTTGTATCTCTTAAATGGGTACTTTGGAAAGGAAGGCTGAAAACAGAAAAGCACATGCATGGATATTTCACAGAAACAGGCCTCTCTGGTTTTAACTTACAAACCTTTTTGCAAACATTAAAAGAGTAAGGATGTGTGTTGGTCATTCAAAATATCTGCAAACTCAAATGAGTCTGATAAACAGGACAGTAACCCATGATCTATTGTGTCAAGTGAGAATTCAAAAGTGGCTATGCAGGATCAAACCAAAGACTCATTTAGAAAAATCATCTTGTCTCCAATAGTGACTATAAGAGATGCCTGGAGAAGGTCAAGAGCATGGCAAGCTATACCCTTATAGACCCCTAATTTCTTCCCAACTGTCCAATAATTCTAGTTTCCTCTGCTAGGTATTTCTGAATATGTTTTCTGTTTCATCATTTTCCTTTCAATTTTACAATATTATGTTATTACATATAAAAATCTGTGAACTGAAGGATCAAACGAGTTTTCTGTTTCAGTAACTCTAAATAGACTGATTTTCTGTGCATTTATTCACTTTGACCCTTTGTAAACTTTTAACACTCATAAGGTGCTCCAGTAATGAGTTCCACAGCTCTGTTTCCTCCTGTGGTTTGTTTTGAACCTGGTTCCTGACACCTTCTTTGGAGAAACATTCATGTGGAAAATTCTGACTCTATCCAAATTTCCCATGCTCCTCATTATTTCTCTTTGTTGCTATGCTTTAAGTATTTTTCCTACAAATACCACTGAGTGGAAAATTTGCTGATTCCTAGCTGCATGAGGAAGCCTCCCTCTAGCTCACTAGTACATGCCTCAGCTATATCTATTCATAATAGTAAACAGATACTGATCTCTTTTCCAGCCCTAAATGCCTCCTGAATCATGCAAATAATCCTTGTACGTAAGTTATTCTATATCTATACCTTTGAATTTCCTTTTTGTCCGTCTCTGCTCTCAGCTCTGTCTTTAAAATGAGGAGACCAAAATGGTACACGCTGTTCAGGATGTGGCACCATCCATGGTCCTGTATGATGGCAAATATGGCCTTCTGTTATTTGTTCAGTCTTTTTTCTCTACTAAGTCAAAGTATTTTATTTGGATTTGGTCATAAAATAGCACTGAATTGATTACTGACTATATAAAAAGAAGTATCTGAAGGTTTTAATAATATTTTCTAAAGTAATCACTTTGGATCACTCATTTAAGCATAAAAAATTATAATTTGTTGTCACACAGAAAACAGAGGGAATATAGTTTTTTTTTTTTACTATCTTTAGGTTAAGAAAATGAACTTAACATACACTGTTACTGCAATTTTTGTATAGAGCATCCTTAGGAATCATAAAATTCAGAATACTTCTATTAACTTTGCTCAGCTCAGCTTTAAATTCTGTATTTTTCTGGTTTTAATCTATGAGCTATCATTCTTTTTTCAAATAGCCCTTGTTAAAACAAAAATGTAGCTACCTGAGCTTTGCTCATCATTCACACAACAGCAGTTATGCAAGACAAGAAGCTGATATAAATTCAGCTGACAACAGCTGATATAAATTCAGTAAAGTTTAACATCATTGAAATTACACTGCCTGTATCAGATGATATCTCTTTGAGATCTGACTAAGCATCAAAGACTAATTAGAAAATTTGTACCCACAGAAAGATGAGGGTACTAATAAAACAGTTGCAACACGGCTTTGTTTAGGTGCATTTTAATTCTTAACAGTTGTTATCATAAAATATATAGCTATTGGGATGGCTGTTCTGCAAAGGAAAAAAGCTAGCAAAAATTAGTTTTGCAGTGCTTTTTACACAATGTAAGTTGCCTTATAAATAAATCTGAAAACAAGCTAGTCTCAATTTTCAGGAAATGCAGGGATGGCAAAGCACCTCAAGTGTTAGGTCCCAATAAAAATCCTTTCTTTTCCTCTCCCTTGCATTACTGGACTGTGGACTAAGCTGTGACTCTGCCACAAGCCCTGTGAATGGTAATAGACTGATGAAAAAATCTGGTGGACTTCTAGCTGTTAGGTCCTGAATGCTATTGTATTCTTTGCCAGTCCAGCCCATGATCTTGGGTGGGATTCACTGATCTATTCTTTCACCTGGAATTCTAGGCCTATTCCATAATCAAGAGAGAAACAGAATGGATTGTGTCCTCTACCTCCATGAATTGTTGATGAACTTTCCAAATTGAATAAATGCTCATCATCTAGTTGCCTAATAGTAACCAAGAATAATCTGACCTATGGTGCATAACTTGCCCTGGAGACAATTCTGTGGAGAGAATCCAAAGGCTATAGGCTGTAAGCAGAGCAATGAATGCTCTGTGTAAATGCCTTCTGAAATTCTCTATTCCTGCTGAAGTGCACTTCTCCCTATACATCTGTAAGCACACTGAAGCTGATGAAGTGATGCGGTACTCCTACAACAAGGCATGCACAATTATTAGTATTGCTCCTCCTTTTAGACAAAGGAAATTCCCCATCTGAAGGTTACAAATCAATAGATTTGTACTATTCTGTTGTCTTTTGAGTTTGATTTAATCACATGGAAAATTTTCACAAGTATTTAGAATCTGAAAAATTAGACTTCTTGATCCTGTTTCGTTCACGAGTGACTAAAATAATTGTTTAGTAAGTAGGCTTTTAAGAAGTGTTTAGTCATCTAAGACAGATAGGTACTTTAAATCAATCAGACTTTGTAATTACAGAGACATTTCTTCCAGTAGCAGTGCCTTAATGGATACTTTTCTCTTCCTCCTTTTTTTTCTCTGCTTCATTCTGCCAGTGCTGCCTTCTCTCCTGTGACAGTTAGATACATAGAAAGAATTTCTCTAGTCTTTCACAAACTTTCAGAGTGGAAATCAGACCCAGAATTAAACATCCAGGCTCCTCTAGCTGCCTGGATAAAACTGGAACCTTTGAAGCAAGAACCAAAATTACAGAACCACATCCGGAAGCGATGAAAAGCCAGCCCTACAATTTGTTCCACCCTTTTCCTGGAAAGCAGGAGCAAAGACAGGCACTGCTGTCACTGTTGTTTTTCAAAGAAGAAAACTCTTTGTTTTCTCTCCAAACATGTAGCTTTTAAAGGAAAATAAAATGAAATTATTGCAATTTTCTATTTCATTTAAGAGTTCAAAAGAATTAGCAAGTCAAAATGGAAGTCTATCTGGCCTTGGACCGTGCTTTCAACAATAGCTAAATGTTGATTTTATCAAGGAATGCAAAATGAGGGGAGAAATATACTATTTGTACCAGAAAATATTTTTCATTTTCAAACCTTTGCAGATCAAAGACTCCTTAAGTTGGGGGTGTGGCTATGAATTTATTCATTTTCCATAAGTATTGCTTACAAGCACTTGTTTGTTTCTGGATGAATCTTCTACCATGTGAAACACCCTGCCACCTCATCTCTACTTCAGACTCTCAGAACTTTCTCATCCTGTTGTTTTGAACAAGTCACCAGCCTCCCAAATCTGATTTATCTGATGCCACCCAAAATCTGGTCCAACATGGCACAACAAAACCTAGGAAGGAGGCAGCATTTTTCCCATGGGGTTCAGGCAGAAGTTTGGTGCCTGGCTGCTGAGGCCAGGAAAAGCTGTAAACATCTATGGCTGGCACTATAGGATCTTCCTTGTTAAAGAAAATAAGATGTTGTCTGAGTTACAGCTACCTTGAGAACTAGGCAGCTCCAAAGGTATAGTCAAGGAAAAGTGTAAAACTGTAGGTTTCAAGTACATAGGAAATGCATGAACTTTTCCCAATCAATTTGTGGGCTGAATGTTCACCCACCAATAAAGTCAATCATTAAAATCCTAGAGTAGCAGAAGGATGAAGACAGGGTGGTATAAAGTATCTTAATTTAATTTTTGTGCCCAATTAAGCCAGAATGGAAGGTGTTCAGTTTGTAAAATGTCATTTCTCTTTCAATTTAGAAAATATTATGCTATTGCATATAAAATTCTGTGAACTGAAGGACCAAATGAGTTACAATACCCTGTGAAAATCTTCGCATTCGAATTTTACAGCTTTCTGGGGTTTGTCTTAAAAGAACAGAAATCGAGCCCAAGTATTTCTGATGGCAGAGATGCAAGTGAATGTATAAAGATTTGGAAAATGATTGAAATATAACTGTATGAAATATCCTATTAACTCTTGCCCTAAGTTTAACATTTTTGGAAATAATTTAAACTAAATTCTTGAAGCCTGCTGTCTGTGTTGTCATTACAGATTTTTTACTTCAGTGGATTATGACTTTTGAAAATTCACCCCATCCCCATTCAGCAGGGGATTAAACTACCATGGAATAAATTAAAGTGGGTTAAAAATGTCTAACAGAGTTTTAAGATCCCTGTATTATGCCAGTATCACAGAGTCTGCTAACTTTGAAATGAAAGTCTAGCTAGGTAAATAAATTTTGACAGGGATCTATTGTTCTTTTTCCACATTCCTGTAAGCCTTCTTTTATTAATATTAGCTTGCCATTTTCTGCATACATGTAGAAAGTAATATTAAATAAAATTAGATTTAATGTGAAAGGCCACAGAGCAACATTTTAATCAAAATTTACACTATAGTTTGCTTTTCGTGTACACACTGAAGAAAATATCCATTATCATATGAGAAGCCATATCTTCTGAAGAAAGTAAAATTATTATAACTTGAAATATCTTGGTATTATATAATGGACAAGTCCACTGTGCACTATTAACATACTCTATTAATATTGTTCATTTTCTACATGATGTTTCCAATCATCCACTGTCAATGCAAAATTTAAATAAAATTAAATCTACCCTAATTGTTTGTTGCTCCTGTGTCTGATGCTATATTTTTTCCAGAGAAAAGCACTAGAATGTTGATACAGCTGAGTCACTTTCCACATAGATATTCATGGGGGCTTCCTAGAAATCTGAATTTGAACAAAGATTCATTTGAGGAAATTTTACTCCCACTGATGTTGACAGAGTGCGCATTGCCACACAAAGGAATTTTATATCTACATGAGAAGCTTGTGGGGGGAAAAAGGGGCTCCCACAAGTACAAGAAATTTTATTGCAAAAATACAAATTCCTTTCATTAAAATTCCCTGTTCTTCACCATGAATTACTCATCGATTACAAACAGCTGAATACTTCAGGAAATGCATTTTAAAAACCTAGAAGAAGCTGTTTCAATGTTTGGCATATTCCTGCTAGCTTTTATGCCTTCATCTTCACCTTATGCCCTTGCTGCATACACATACTAACTTCTCAGAAGTCTTTTGTGATGCCAGAGAAGGTTTTCTTCTCTGAATTTTAACCAGATACTGCATTTTGAACTGTGTTTGTTTGATAGGCATTGATCATTCTTTTTTTTTTTGGTTAGTGGATATCAACTTGTATTAAAATTAGTTTCTGAGGAAAGAGGTATACTTCTTTAAAATTGTTCTAGTAAGGAAGGGAAGCATTAAGCAGCTATTCTATTGCAAGTGTATTCAATTAATTTTTATTGAGATTTGCTTGATAGTTTTGTCAAGGTCTGCTAATTCTTACAGGGGTATGCTCAGTGGTAAGCAGCATGTGGGCACCAGCTCTACTAGGCAAGCCAAGTGCTGAACATTGTTTTCCTGGCGATGACATACACAAACATGTTGCAATGTTCCCGAAGTGCAAAGATGTCAAAGAAATATGGATCGGCCTGTTGGAAATCAGGAGACACCACATGTTACATATTTACAAGATCCAGGCAAAATTTAGTCTTGATCTAAATCTGAGCAGCACTCTATCATGAGTGTACATTTGCTCTGTCAGGATGCAGGAAACAGAGCAGCCTCAGTAAAAGTCCTAACCACACTTGCTTACAGAGTTGGTCTTTGTCCAGAGTTTGGCTCTGGATGCTGCATTACAAGAGATTATTATGCCATTAAGAGGAGTAGAGCTACTGAGTACTGGTAGGGGATACTATAAACCTCTACATCCTATAAACTCTTAATATTCTATCACTGAGTTTGCACAGACCTGTTTTAAGGTCTATGGTACCTTTTTGAGCTGATCCAGACAGGTATTGTCAAGGAATTTACCACAGCCAAAAAAAAACCAGAATAGAATACTCAACAGAAAATCAACATTGTCACTGCTGATAGTAGTCTTATATTTTCTCCTGCAATAGTATCACACCTAATTAAAAGCGAAAATTGATAGCCAGCAGGATTAATCAAATTCCATATGCAAATAGCTGGCTCATGAGAGCCATGGTCCAATTGCTAATACTAAAGTCATTAATTTAAATTGAGATGAGTTAAGAGTCGTTTGGGCATTGACACATAAGTTGAAGGAGGTTATTCATTGCTAAGTTTTTCACACTGTAACAAAAAACTTAGGAAGAGAATACATGAATATTGCTCCAGCATGCCAGCTTCTAGGATGAACAGCACTGTGAACTTGTCTATGGGAGTTATGAGTCTTCTCCTGAGTAGTTCTGATACATCAGTTTAAATTCTTATTAAGATGTACTGAAACAAGTTAAATACAAGACAGTCCAAGGTTTAGTAAATTTACATCTTTGGGATTTATTTTATGCCTGCGAATTTGGCCGAACATCTTCAAATAACAGAAAGACTTCTATTTTTTAAATAAGACCAGTTTCATCAACCCTTCAGAGACTTTCCCAGCCTTCAGCCTTCATAAAAGGTCCAGATATTTCCAGTTAGCAAGAAGTATTAACTCAGCTCATAAAGAGAAATACTGCAGCAATTCTAATGCAAATAAAGTGCATTTTCAGTTTACCAGTTCAACTCAAAGGTAGTTCCAGTGTCTTGATCTATCACTGCATTTCTAGACAGGGTGACTAGAAAAAAAACGTAGTCTTACAGGCAGATTATGCTATAGTGGTACCCACCTATGAGTTTTCTCCAAATGCTGATGGCAAAAATATTTTAAGTTGCACAGTAACAAAATTACTGCAGAGTAATAAAGTAGTGATGTAACTACATAACTTGTCCTACATAAAGAATAAAAACATTTATTGCTCTGAACTTGTACCCCAAGAACTTCTCAGGTATGTAAAAAAAATTCAATTGGTCTATCAAAACCAATTAGGCTTAGACTAAAGTGATACCTGTAAATTTTGGTTGCCAGAACGCTTTTTCTTAATTTAAAGAGACCACTGGAGTCTGTGGTCTGACAATTAATCTGGAATCCTTACAAGTTTTGGCTTCATTACGTACTCAAGATCCTGTTTTCATATTCTTAGAGTATAAAAAATTCAGGTTACAGGGACAATCAGGCATTCTTTGTCCAAAAATCTGCTCAAATTAGGAAGTGAGGTGGACTCCAAAAGATGGATAGACAAACACAAACTTTTCACATCAAGTTTCAAGAAGCATTCATCTTTTTTGACTGATACATGGAGATTGCTCTGTTTGATCTCAGACAATTCTAAACATCAACATCTAATCACACTGAAATATTTGAGCCAATTCTCTCTCCATTTCCACTCATGCAGCCTCCTGCATGAACAAGATTTCAGTGGAGTAATTCAGACAAGAATTAAGTGCTTTGTCTTTCATAGAATAAACATTTCATCAAGGACAGATCAAGATCACTGTTACATTCTTCTGTCTGCCCAAAAGTGCAAATAACTTTTTTACATTGTCTCATCCTTCTATATCTTTGTTGCTGAGCAGCAGTACAAAACAATTTAACATTAGCAAGCAAATTGCATTTGTTACCTGCCAAATGCTGATACAAAAGATAAATATGAAAAAGCAATAATGTCCTCATTCTAAGGCAGAAGGTAACATGTCTTCATTATAATATACTTGCTAAGTAATATTCAATAAACTCATAAAAGCATTTAATTTAAATATAAATGCTTAGCAGTTCCATTTTTCAAAGAGTAAATGACAGTCCTGCTTGTGTTTCTCTTAAATGTATTTTCAGAATAGACATCCTTTCATAACCTCTAGTTAGTGTTATATATATTATTACTCTTATTGCAATGCTCACAGACCTCCTTGTGGTCAGGGTTAAGGTGTACTAGAAGCTAAACATATATAGTCACTGACCTAGAAAGATTTCTCACTGAAACAGATTTGACAAAGGCAAAGATAAAGAAGAAATATTAGTGATGTCCTAACTCAATTGCAGAGCTAAGAGCTAGTACAAATCTCTGGATTTCTCTTTCCCGTATGTACCAATGAAAAGGCCAATTCCAATAATTATTTATACGTAATGCCACTTTAAAAAGGAGGCAAGCTCAAGGAAACAAAGTCAGCTTTGAAGTAAGTTGTGTCAACAAGAAGCCTGAAAACCATTTGTAGACCATTAGGTGGTTCTAGTTTTCTACAGGAGCAGGAAAAATTGCCCTTTTTAATGAGAAATGTTTGATTTGTTCCTCTGCCAAAAAATGATAGTGAAAATAATCATACTCATGTCTTTAATGAATGTTGTGTTGCAATGTTGTTATAAAAGAAAAACAAAAAATAAATAAAATTGGATTCACAATTTGGAAAGACATTATAAATGTCTTTCAAAATGTGAATCCCTTTATCTTTCAGCAGCCAATCAACGCCAGCTCTGGGTAGAATATAAGCTACCTAGTGAATAACAAGAATATTTTTCCATTGTTTCAAATTCATTATATAAAAATCAAATGATATAATTTTTATAAACTTAGAGGAAACCAGAAGTTTTTCAAGTTATTCATTTTTTAGAGTGTTTTCTTTCTTAGTTTGCTATATAGATAACTAAGACAAAAGACCATGGAACAGCAAAAAGAGTCAAGCTTATTACATGATACTATAAGATTTTTATTTACATTTTTTGTCCATTTATCTTATGGATTTTATTGCCAAAATATGGAAGATTTTTTTATCTAGTGTAATCCAGCAATATTCCTAGATTAATTAATAGAACAGATTTCCTGGTAATTTCAGAACAGCTTTTCCATGGAGAACAGCATGTACACAGATTTGATCTAAAACATATCATATTTACAAGAAAGACATTCTATCACAAATTACAGGAGTATTAGAATACAAAGCTTTGGAATTTTAAGTTTTGCTATATCATGGTAGTAACCCTAGGCGAATGCCTGAAGCCTAAGACCCAGCCTCAAACCCTTACTCATTCTAACCCCCTAACATACTACCTCTCATCTCATCCTAAGCTATTTGATGGCAAGAAAAAGAAGGGCAGGCCTTATATGTATAGTACACATAATTTTGCTATTCTACATTCAGAGCCCTTCAAATAATTTTCATCTTTATTTTAGGTCCAAAATATGATTTGGTATTACTCAGGGTAAAAGATTCCCAAACAGAATACAAAAATCTCAGACAGAGAGACTGAAACTCTCAGCTTGTCCTTGAGACCGAAGATGGCCGTAATTTTGGTTATGGAGAATGGCAGTAGAAGCTTCATGTCAGTTCTCCATGCCTGTTCAATTACTGTCCATTCTAATCAGATTGCTAACAAGGGATCATTAGGAGTTTGGTGTCTATGATGTAAAATATCTACTAGGAATTGGATTTTGATCATCACTTCATTTTACATCTGTTCCCCACTAACCAATGGAACAAAGATTGTTAATCACTCTTGACCTTTCCTGGACTCAAACTAGTAATTTAATTGCTAATCCTTACCGAGGGACTCTGAAGTACACTACAGAGCCCCCAAGGCATGCAGCTTGACCCTCTCTGTTCAGCACTGCCTTTAACCAACAACATCAGCAAGAGCACACTCAGATTTGACAATGTTAATTGCAGCTTTGGCCAGAGTTTCCAGATGAAGCAGAAGAAACTGTCTAACTAGAAACATTAAAAATATCTGCTGAGCTCTAGGTGATTCTACATGAATCAAAAAAAGTCTCTCCAGCCAAAAAGACTTTGCAGCCAAGACAAATCTTGCAGACTCACACTACTGCACTGTCAATTTGCTCCTAAGAAATGCCCAGCTCCTGGCAATTAGAATTCCTAAGGGGCTGGTGAAAATCTGTTGGTTTTGGCTTGTTTCAAAATCTTCCCCCAGATGGTAATATAATTCCAAACCAGCTGAGATTCACTTTGTGTTGAATTTCATTCTAAAAAAGGATCATACAGGAAAAAAAAGGAACAAAAGCTTTTCCCCTCCTCAAATTTCAAGTTACAAAATGGAGAACATTTTCTTTTAATCATTCTTCTGAGTACAATTAGGTTATTCTAAATTCTGTATCTCCAAATCTAAACTTTCTCCTTGATTATTTTCAAATCTACATTCAATTACATTTCAGACTAACATTTGCTAACTAAGAGAGAAGAAATATAGAGGCAGCATGATCTATCATGCACTCAGGTCTTAATGCAAACCTTAAAACCAGAAGAACACAAGCTTCCACCTGCACATTTTCATCCATATTAAAATCAAATTAAACTGATAATAATTTTTCTGTAAATATCAGTGCCAACTACTGTTATGGTCTGTCACACAGTTTCATGCCTCTTACATGTGTTTGTCAATATATATTGGTTTTTTACAGGATCAAGGGTCATATCTATAACTAAGATTAGAACCACATTTCTGTTTTAAACCTGGCTGAAGATTTCTGAACTGTATTATGTTTACTTTTCTGTAATACTTAGAAGGCATTGCCATTGCAAACTGGAATGCAGTATCTACTGCCCTGAGATTGTATTGATTAATATCTCAGACAGAAACACTAGCAAGGTCCCTCAAAGCAGACAAACTGTGTGGACATGAAGTTTTGCAGCAGGTAATTAAATCCACCTATTATTAGACCTTACCTGGAGCACCATGCAGCTCTGTGCTTACTGGTTCAGGAAACAGAGGTCTGTATAGAGGTCTATACTGAATTTTTTGTAATGTCAGAGCCCTGTTCTCTTCATTTTTATCCATTGAAAAACATAGATCTTCTAAAGTAAATACAAATCACTGTAGTTGGTCACTGGAGAGAGTAATTTCCCATGAAAACTGAGTTCAGGCTTCACAGAGGAACACATTAAAGGTACCTCTCAGTGTGATGGGCTTCCAGCCACTTGGGTTGCACCTCAAGGGACAAAAAGAGAATGCTGGTTTTCTAGTATAAAAATAGAATCATTGACTGCACATCACTGGAGTTACTACTGAACTACACTGTCATAAACAGAAGTTCTAATCTGTTCCACACAGTTACTGAATAGCCCAGTCAATAGCAACTTATTAAATGACTAATTGACATTTTTCAGGATTGAGAACACTTCCCATTTTCTCCTGTCTTGTCATACAAAGACAGGCCTACACAGCTAACAAATATTTTTTTAAATAAATATTTTTGTCAGTATAAGCCAAAAATTAAAAAACTCCCTCTGCCCTAAGATCTTGGCAAGAGACACATGCAAGTCCTCACAGAAAGCTGGCTGAGAATGTGTGTTGTGTTGAAAATATTTCTTTGACTAAGAATTTATAAACTTTCATTTAGAAAATCACACATCAAATTTCTTAAGCATTTCAAAGGATCAGCAAAACACAAGAGCCATGAAAGACTCAGGACTTTTGAACCATTCCCAGCCTTCTTTCTGAGGCTGCAGCTCCCCCAGGAAGGCAGCTCGCCAGCTTCCACAAACAAATCCCAGCATAAGGGTACTGAGGTATTGGATGGAGGCAGTCAACAGGAACTTGTGGCCAGCGTGCCAGGCCACCTGTTCTAGGGGGGGATCAAGCCATGGAGAAGGGTTGAATTCAATTTCCTTAGCAATTCTCTTTACACAGCTTCCCAGCATTTATCAAATCTCTGCCACCTGGAGAAGCCCTCTTTGTGTCTGGCAGAGAGAGGGAACAACGAAAGAGAATATGTTTCCCCATCCCCATACCAGATTGACACTGGAAACCCCTAAGTAACTACTACAAATATTACAATGGAAATACACTTTTTTTTTCCTCAAAAGAATGAAGACATTTCTGGCAAAGACAAAAAAAAAGGCAAAAAAGTAGTCATTAATTTCTGTTAAAATTAATTAAAACTTCAGGGGGCTGAATTAGTGAATCAGATGCTGTCCAGAGGGAAGTTTCTATCCATTTTCATCTCATGTTATTTACCACACTAAAGCTCAAAAGTTTCAGGAACTTAAAATTATTCACCACAAACTTAGTATTCATCTTCTTAATATTGTTATAGTCCAAGGTCAATGATCTCAGCAATAAATCAAGAGCAAATAATAACACAAACAAATACATACAGAATCCACTTTTTTCCTTTACTTCACAACATAGAGAACAATAAATATTTTATCCATACTGGATAAAATATTTAAATTATTCAATACTAGTATTGACCAATTATAAAATGTTACATTAATCTTATTACCTGTGGGAATACAATACAAAAATAATATTCTTTTGAAATACTGAATTTTTTCTAAATGTGTCTAAGAACTTTACAATAGAAGCAAGTTGGTCAACTGCATCAGACTTACCAAAGTACTGAAAGTTACATAATTTTATCATGGCAACACAAATTTTTTTTTATTTTGTTTTGACTGCAAAACTGTAAAATTGCCAAAATGAATCCAAGAAGAATCAAGGACAGTTGTGTTGGATTTTCAGTGAGAGTAGTAATTCAAATGTGGTTCTGGCAGAAAAGAACCGGCAATATAACTTGCTGTTTTTTTTTTTAAGTAGAATCAATTTGAAGTTAATAAGTATTTGCTTCAATTAAAAATTCAGAAAGTAATTGCAAGATTAAAAATAGAAAGTACATATAAGCACTAGCATATTTTGAAAGGAAATGTGTAAATTTAAATACAATTATTTTTTTGCCCCACTACACTACTGAATTTGGTGTAATGAAAAATGAGACAGGACAGACAAGAATGCAAAGCTTCCCAGTGCTACTCCATCACTGGCAGAGTTGCAGAGAGGAATGAAGGTTTATACTTGGTGTGGACCCGTGTGACACATTCTGGAGAAGCAAGCTTTTTATTCAAAAAAGGAACAGATGTTTTGGCAGATAGCATAGAAAGAATCCTGTCAGAGACTATAAACTAGGCTTGAAGGGGGAAAAAAGAGTCTGGAAAAATGTGAAGTATAAAACAAAAGAATCAAAATGACATGGATAAAATAGAAATGCAGAAAAAAGACAAGGGCTTTGTTAAAATTGAAAAGAGAAAGTAAATGTGCTCAACTCTTTGTAACTTTGGAAGAAGTTTTAAGGCAAAAGAAATGAAACTTATCTCTCTTCCACTGACACAGCTCATTGCAGCATGACACTGGGAGATTAATTTTATAGCTCCAGACAGAAATCAAATAATAGGAAGAGTCAATGCCCTTTTTAAGCATCAGTAGAGAAAGATCACAAGTACACAGCCAATATTAAAATGCAGCCAAGGTTTATGGCCAACATTTAAGTAGATTTGTACTGGAAGAACAAAAAATAACCAACTGTGTAAATGGAGATGGGCATACTACCACCTCACCTGCTCTGCACCCAGAAGTTTTCCTCTTTCATTTCTTGGCAGTAAAGAAGCTCCTTCTGAACCAAACAAATATGTTTAAGAAGACTTGAAACTCAAATTCACCAAGCTATTTCCTGTCAGCACCTTCAGTCTTCACAAAAAGAGCTTTGTCCAGAAATTCTCAGCCTACTCCATCTGCACCTGCTGGACAACATTCTAAAAAACCCTCTATAACCTCCAAGAATAGCCTTTTCTGAAAAAATATACACTGGTATCAAGGTATTCAAGCCAATTATGCATGGCTCCATCCTGCCATCTGCTAAGAATGAAGAACCAGCCAAAGATACTGCGGCACATCTTGGTGCAGACATCTAAGTGGGAAAAAATGTGGCCATACGGAAGTTACACTCCCAGCTAGTTGTGATGACACTGATGCCTGAGCAAGTAATCACAAAAGATTCAGGTACTGTATGTCAGCTCTTTCACAGTTAGAGCCAACACACCTATCCTTACCACAATGTAAATTCAAGGCATATAAAGACCACTTGTGAATAAACAACAAAAAGTTATCACAGAAAAAAAGCATAAGCATGATTTTTTTTTATTAAATAATACTCAAGATTACATTTTAAATTCCACTGCAATAAGCTTCCTACATCCAAAAATGACCCTACCTGGCGTGGAGGGATGCAGCTTAAGGTGCAGTCCCTGAAAATATCTTAAAGACTAAATTTAATGTTTAGAGGTTGTGCCAAGTCACTGTTTCTATGGGAAAGACCTGTACAGTAACACTGACTAGAATAACAATTAGAAATTTAATACTGCAATGAAAGTTACATATTTTTGTCTTTTGGATTTTAACCCCTATATTAAGTCATTAAAAAGGCGCTCTTTCTCACACAGCGAGACAGAGAAGACATCTGTAAAGACAAGAAACCATGAAAAAATTTACAGTCAGAAAAATATGCAAGGAAAAACTGCAAGGAAATGAATACAAAGTCCCAGTAAAACTGACAAGAAGAAATAGGAAGGTTCATCTGGATAGAAAATTGACCGTATAAACACTTCTTTGCATTCCATATATATTTCCATCAGAAGTTTCCATTTTAAATGTTCTCAGTCTGCAGTCAAAACCAGATTTTCCTGTCTGATGGACATGAAAGCTCAAATTCACCTCTGCAAATTAACTATGTTCTTTCCGCTTCATACATCAACTATTAGGAGCAACGTTATTTCTGGAACTGTATCTTAGCTTACAATTTGATGATTATGGTACATCAGGGAGCAGAGAATGCACCTTGCTCTGCCACAGCTACATTTTTATTGACTCCACAGTACTGAATTGGGAAATTTCTTTTTGTCAGCAAACTAAGCAGGTCTGACTTGGAAGATTTAAAGGCTGCAGATCTGGCATTGGTGATCAGTTGATGCCTGCAATGACAATGGGATGGCAAAAAGAATCTGCTTAGTCTAGGAAGCTATTGCAACTATTTACAACAGAAGCACTAAGGAATAATAGTGTACCAGACTTTTGCCATCATTTTCTCTAGGCAGAATGTGCTTCTTCGTGAAAGGGGAGACTTTCTGCACTCTCACCTCCAACCCACCTCAGTATTTGCAGCCTGTTATTCATTACTGAACAACAATACAAAGTAATCTCCCTCATGGCTCCCAGTGAGTCTGTAGATTTTGGGGTTTGTGATATACGATCCATCCTCCTTGGTAAAGTCTCTCACCTCCCAGTTTAGACCTTCAAACTCCAGAACCATGAAACATAATATTAAGATCTCTGAGCTTGCTCTCTCATGCATTCTCTGAGGTCTCGAGCAAGATTTTTCCTCATCTACCCCTAGACTTCTCAAAATCTTTGACTCTGAAAACTGGGTTTCTCTCTCCTGAGGAACAAATTCTTTGCTGGTGAGGTCTGATTAAAAGTCTATCTCCCTTATTCTATAAAGAGGAAACAATAAAAATAATTTCTTACTGAAGGAAAAGCCACAAGTCCAAAATTTCAGAGGACAGAGGGATTGATCAAAAGGGTAATGAAATCTTTCAATTAACTTTGATAGACTCTGGTCTTAGTCATCAATCAGCACTATTAAGAACTGTGGATCTTCTAAGAGGTATTGTACTGGAAAAACAGAGAGAAAAAATATAATCTTGACATTTTCACTAGACAAGAAAAACTCAGGGGATGTACTCATAGCCATACCACAGTTGCTAGATTATAACAACCAGCTTTATATTTAAATAGAGCAGGTCAGTGAAAAATTAAATATGGAATTAATGGCATTTTGTTTATCACTAAGTTTTATGACTGATTGTTTCCATAACTGGTGACATACACATTTTTATTTTCATTTTAGAAATAAGTGCTGTGGCTAAAATAAACACAGATCTTTATGCTTTCCTTTCCAGAATTATTAGCCCATATATTTTTATATGGACTTCCTCGGTATATCAAGATATAACTAGAAGATTAAAAATTACACAGACAATAGAAATTTTGGTATCACAGATTTTGTGATTTTTAGCGCAGGCTAATGTAATTTCTATTCAATGCAGTATTTATTGAATTTTAATGTTCCTTTGGGTTTTTGTTGTTATTACATAAGTAATTATGTAAAAGTTAGTTATATGCTTATAATTCTTTCATTTAGATCATCCTCCTGATTAATGTTAATTTGCATGTGACTTTGGGGTATTTGCTTTTTCTTGTTCCTCCTACACTTCTCGTACATTTTTTCACCCAGTATATATAAACGAGTTTGCTGAACTTGCTTCCGCTGCTCTCCCAAGTTAGTGTGAATTACTTTATTTACTTGTATGAAAATGCCAAAATCTACACAAATTCTACTTTTTGCTGTTTTACTCACTTACGTTCCCTGTTTGTGTCACTCTAGTAAGTGAAAATTAGAACTACGCTGATCCTCACAAAATGGCTGAAGTAATTTGCTTTCATTTGTGTTTCTTATTACCTGATAACTCCAGAGCTCTTTCATGTCCTGAAGATAATCACCTTCCCTTAATCCAAATAAGATGAAGGTCTCAGTGGTTGCTGCAGCTGCCTCTGACCAATATTTAACCCAGTCTGGCACCAGATCCGTACCACTACTGTGGATCTGATATGTGCAGAGCCTTCCTGGTACTGCTGAACCCTCAGAACATTTCAACGAGTCACCAGCTCTGAAAAGGAAGTCCCAGGAACATATATACATGCAAATAGATGCTGGCTGCTAGAAAAGCTCTTACAAATCTGGCCAGTCTTTTAGAATGTGTTATAGACAAATCTTCTTAAAATCATCAGCACTTACATGCATTTCTCCCTCTCTCTAGTTCACTTTTAATCAGAGACCACTACTGCAAACAATTAAATGTTTTCCCTTTCTGAGTTCTGCCTGCAAACAAATGTCGTTCTGAAAATGAATATTTAGCTGTCACTGTCCTCAAGAGCAGAAGTGATCCCTAAATATCATTCGTTTCCTGTCTCTCAATTTCTACTCACCACTTCTAAGTCTACCAGTATTTTCTATTATAATATGATATTGCCTCTACTTGCATAGGTTCTTGGGTTTCTTATCTCTGGGACAGACTCCATCTGCCCCTGAAGTTTTGCTAATCTTTAGACATTCTAACATCCTGATCATCTGTTCAGGTATGGTCTTGATTTCCCTCAGTATTTCTTCTTCCTCTCTGAGGAAATTTACAGCCATTTCCAGCATCTGTCACCCATTAACTTGTGAATGTTAAGGCAAATCATTTATTTAATGTTTAAAAGTTCTGTCCATTAATTATGTTAGCTTCTTACTCCATCTACCTTTATGGACTTCCCATACAAAGTACTTTAAAATTCCTTCACAAAGCAGCTCAGCATGTCTTTTCTCATGTTGACTTTTCTATAGGATTAGACTTCCCACAAAGAATATGTATTTGCCTTTCTGTTCTATAAAAGCTAAAATAGAAATCCATTGTGTGCACTAGTTTTTTTCAAATCTCCCATTAACTACCTGGTCTCAACTGTGACATGAACTAATTGCTTCGATCATCTGTATTAAACCCCTCATTTTCATGGAACCTAACCATTTTTTCTGCAAGAATTTTAATATAATCACTCTTGAAACTGAACTTCTAATTGTGAGGATTATTTTAAAAATCAAAGTAACCAGACCTGAAGCTTTTGAAAAAATGTAAGGGGATGGCAT
This sequence comes from Taeniopygia guttata, assembly GCF_048771995.1. Lineage (NCBI taxonomy): Eukaryota > Metazoa > Chordata > Aves > Passeriformes > Estrildidae > Taeniopygia > Taeniopygia guttata. The sequence goes on along the minus strand of NC_133026.1, from coordinate 26,220,918 downwards.
AAGTATATCTCCAAGAAAACTAAACAGAAGTTTCTATTGCTATGGCTGCTCATACTGTATTCTTGCATGTATTAATTTTTTAATGTTGTTTATTGCCCTCATTCAGACAAAAGATTTTTATCTTTCCCTACTAGAAAAGAGGAACAATCTACACACTGACACAACTTTCTTTCAACACCAGACAGTTCTTCCCTTTTAAATATAAAACTTATCACATGCTCCTCTAGAAAGTTAGATCATATCATCTGCTCTGTAAACAAGTCAATGTCCAATGCAATATACTTCAGCCTAGTTTTTTTGGTTATTTCTGCATAGCACCTTTAATGAGTGCCCACTGATGCTCACCCACAAAAATCTTTTCCACACTGTCATAATCCACTTCAAATCTCTATCCATCATAACATCTGTTCATCTGTTTAACTCTAATCCCCTCACACAGAATCTAAATGGAACAAAAGTGCCAGCCTTTTTGACCAATGCCTGTTTATTATTTTCTAAATAATCAGATATAAGCTATTTGCCTTCATCTTCAAATTCTTCCTCATTATTATCCCACCTATCATCTCCAATGAGCTCTGTCTCCAGTTAAACCATAATGTTGGCTTCCACTACCTATTTGTCAGATATTTTTAAACAAGCTCCTCTGTGATTTTTTCCAAGCATCTGCCACACAACCTCATCATCTTCCTTCAAATCCCTCATTAAAACTCTCTCGCTGTGATGCTTACAAAAAAACATGAGAAAATGTTTAAGCTAATAATGCACTGAGATGCTTTCTCTCATACTGACCAACATTGCCTCATTGTTTCCTTGTGCTCCTTCAGCTGTCAATACATGTGTTGTCTCTTACATTTGAATCATAACCTCCCCATGCGGCCCTGGTTTATGACTTAGAGCTCTTTGGTGTTCATAATATAAATAAGAATCAGAAGAAAAGGCTTTTCTCCTCATTATAGTTTGCTAGCTCCTGCAAACATGTTCACACTTCTCTTTTGTGTTAATTTCTGGCAAGTAATTATAAAAAGCACCTCTAATATAATCTCAAAGTCCTTACTCTCTTTTCAGAGGGGAACACCCAACTGAAGGACTAATTCATTCCCCTCTTCAAAAAAATGTATTTAAAAAGGGAAACTATGAGTAAGAGGGAAAAGCTAGTGTTTCAGCACACTTTTATCATAGAGGATAGAGGAGTTCAACCCTGTTTTCTCTCCATCTTGTTCCTGCCCCTTAGAACAGTACAAGTAGGAATCACTTCAAGGGAAGGATGAGGTCTTTCCTGGGGATTAGCAATTTCCTTTCTTCCTTCCCTGATTGCCATTGTTTGCTGGGTATAGCCCAAGTCCTGCTGCTTGTGAAGGCATAGACTCCTGCTCTGACACTTCTCATGGGAAGGATTTTCCTTCAGGATGAGAAAGAATTATTTTTCCACAGATAAGGGAGAACAGAATGAAAAGTGAATGTTTTTCTCATCACATATTTCACTGTGTCTCTGTTCAGCATTATTTATATTCTCAGATCTTAAAGCTATTTGTAATCTTCCCTAATAATACATGCACCCAAAGCAGCTCTGCACCTGCACTAAAAGTTCTTTCTAAGAACTGAACCTCCTCTGCACAGATCTCAGAGTTACAGTGAGGGCTGATGTTTTCACTTTGGCTTTTAAGTCCTCTATATATATAATACATCCTCAGTCACTGAATTTTTTCCCTTTGCATCTTGTCTCTTTTTGTTATTTTTACCAGATTAATATAACCCTCATAGGAATGACCCCTATTTACAAGAAGGATAGGTATTTCCCTGGTCTGACACATTATCAATGCAAATACTACACAGAGGTGTAGAAATTGATTTAGACAGATATAATTCAATAATGTGCTCAGCAGATATCTGTCAATCAGCTGGAGAACTTTAGCATCTATCCAACAAGAGATACACATGCAAGAAAAATATATAAATTTATAAACCTACCAAATTTCCCACAGACATCAATAAATCATACAGTAATTTCTGATTTTGAGATGTAAGCAGTCAATTTTGACATCTGTATGTTCTATACAGACAAGAACACAGAAAGTCATGGGGTTTGTATTGATCAAATGATTTAGGACTTTGGGAAAGCTAAAGATACTAAATTTTTCCTGTGTTTCCATTTTGTTAACACAAAACACCAAGAATGCAAGATACAAAATTATATCAGTTATGCTCATGAATGACACAACTCTGCATCAAATCCTTTTATTCAATCTCAGTTATGGGAAAATGATTTAATTATGAAAATTTAATCAGTCATAGAGTTCATTAATCTCATAGCACATCCATGGGAGGTAAGATGGAACTGCATGTACTGGGCAGAGCCAGAGGCTATTCAAGCACAGAAACAGTTTGGAGACAACACAAAACAGGTGTAATCTTCACCTCTTCGGGAAGCATTTCAGAATTGCAGCTGTGGAGTTTCTTTGTGCTCCTAGGGGAGTGAGACAGCTCCATGCTGTTAGCATAATCTCGCTCTACAAAGGCATCAAATGCAAATGTACTGTCCCCACTTTGATTTCATGTTGACAACACTGTGTCATGGTTGATCAACCAGTCTCCATTTAATTGTAATTTCTTATCTCAAGAGAAATTCAACTCTTTACAACTTTCACATCAGAAACCTGTTGGAAAAATAACAATAAAAAAGTGCAGCTGAACAGGAAACTATTTTCTATGGCTAGCACGTGCTAGTGCCTTAGTAGCAGCTATGCAACTCTGATGGACATGTTACAAAGAATGAACTTTCTCTCCATGCAACAAATACAAAGAGGTTTGCTTATTATAAGCACAGTAGAAGCTCAGCTTTGAGAACTCACAGTATAAGGACTTTTTATTCTACATTAACATGGCTAGCAGACTTCTTGTCTTAGCCCATGAGAAAGCTAACCAAAGCAAAGAGTTTCATCTTAAAATGCTGAACTGCTTTAAGAAGAAACTCAAGTTCTCTTGGGGAAAAGAAATCTAAAAACAAAAAAAAAAAAAAACCAAAAAAAAAAAAAACCAACCCAAAACACTTAAGTACATAATCTCCTAATCTCCTAGAATTTCTCTACCTGTTTCTGGTTTTCTTCAGTGGGTATTGATCATTTTTCTAATATCACTTCCAACATATCTCATACTAATATCAACTTCAATCTGAATCCAAATTCAAAAAGGCATCTTTACCTGAAATCATGCTCTGATTTAGCAAGAAATGACCTTGCAAGATAGCATGATGGGCAATTTAAGTGAGTGAGGAAATGTTAATTAACAAGAGATTAAGACACCAGAACTTGGTTTAGATTATTTGTGTACTGCTATGAATTAAAAAAAATTAATCAAAAAGGAAAAAGAAATAATGTGAACATGTAACAAATGAAATTAAGGAGAATCAATTACCTGATCTACAGTCTATGGATCCAATTTGAAGTTATGCACCATTTACAGAGATCTTCTGAATAATTCAACCAGGGGGAAAAAAGTTCAAAAACTGCTGCCCAATAAAGCACAGAGCTTTACAGTTCATTTAAGCTATGTTTCTTTATGCACAAGTACCCATATCTCCATTATGCATCCAAGGGTGCACAACCACAAAACAAGGTGGACTGTGACAGAAAGAGACATGACCTGTTCCAGCACATAGTTCTCATTTAGTTCACGAAAACTAAAATGGGTATAAAATGTCAAACTGCCTGATGTACCCTAACTTAAAATAAATGCTCATTACCTTTGATGGTTTTATTCTGAGTTTTGCTGTAATAGAAATAAAGGATGAAGAGGATAAGAAAAAAATGTAACCACATAGAGAAATTTCCCAAAGAAATCTATTTATGCTGAAACTGATACATGGAATTTGCAGGTTTTGTGGCCCCATGTATCTTACCAACATCTTTTAGTGATCTGCAAGGTAACATTACCAGTAAAGGCTTTGGATCACTCAGATGTCAAAGTAATAGATAGCAAACCTACAGATAATTAGACAATACAAATCCAACAGGACAGTTTAGTAAGCAGGCAAAAACATCAGAAAGGATTTTTTAAACCCTCCCAAAAACCATAAATTTTATGAACAAGGAATTTTCGGAATCTTACACCACCCCATGATCTACAAGACCTGAAACCACTGTATAAAGAGGAGGCTGGGTCAGCTGAAAATTCCCATCACCTTGGCATCTTTAGAGATTTTTTTGTAAAAGGAAAATTTCATAGAAAAATGTAGTAATGTTATTTTGTATATTTGACAACGGCCTAAGGACTGCAAGAACATACTGTCCCAATCTGCTGTCTACATTTCAAGAGAAGTGTTGATAACTTGTACTTGGTTGACAGAAGAACCTTCAGCATGCATAGCAGACCAGAAGATCTCCTCATAGCTAAATACTCCAAGAGTCCAATACTTTTACAGATTAGGAATTATTTAGTCTACAGCTTAAAAGAATGTATATGGGAAACAGAAATTTAATAGTGGCTTCTCTGATCTACATCAAAGAACAATTTTAAGGAGTCATCCCCAAAACTTAAAAAAAAACCCATGAATAACAATATGAATAAAAGCCATCAGCTTCAGAAAAAAATAGGAATTAGAAATGTGGAACATCTGATCTTACACAGGCCAAAAGTTCCCCAAACCCTTACAGCACAAGCAAAGCAGAATTATGCACACATCACAGATTTATCAGAAAGAAGATACATAAAAATAGAGAAGGATCTACATTCACAATGAAAGAAAGACTATAAGACGTGAAATGGGAACCGTTAAAATATATTATCAACAGAAATACCTTTGAAGCCATTAGTGGACAAATATTCAATTAAGATTAAAAGGAAATAGCTCAGTATTGACTTCAGCAATATATCTACTTTCACTGAAGAAAAATAAAGATTATTAGATGATGAATGCACTGAATATCTTCAACAGCTGTCAGACAGCTTGCAGTTTCTACTGTTTTAGTACAGGAAATGAAGAAGGTAAAAAAAATTGAAATAATATAAGTGTTTCTTGATATTGAAACTAGATTACTTTAAACAGATTTTATAAAGTGCCTTTACAGAGGACTGCATTGTCTGCTATAAGTACTCACTAACATTGGTGAAGAGCGCAGATGGAGTTACTACTAGCTAGACTGATCATGCACTTACTAAGACAGAAATCTTTGCCTCTTGGCATCAAAAATCTGGAGGGAGGTAACAGTAACTCATATGACTGTCTCGTAAGAGAGTCATAAGAGGAAAATTTACATAGTAGAGAAAACACAGAATATATATGCACATAGAAAAGACATTTTCTTTAGAGAATTCTAATTATGCACACAAATGGGAAGTATTGATTCAGAAAAAAATTCTGGAGTCTGCTATATTAAATTGCAGATGTGTTGATAGCAAATAGGACATTTGGAAAACAAATCAGAGCACAAAAGCAGAAACACATCCAAATGTAAATGAACAACTTTGACCTAAATGCAACATGGCTATCATGCCAGTGTAATCAATATAATCAGAAACTACAAAAATGTGAAAAAGGCTGAAGAAGAAACTGCAAATCTACAAAAAAAAATACAAAACTACAAGGAAAGAATAAATCAGAATAATTTTACAAAGACATGAGTATCCTCCATGACTTCAGGACATATTTAACTGCACAGACTACTGTGTTCACTACTCATGGATCCTTGGTACAGGGGGGCAATCCAGCTGGGGTCAATCCCCTGGAGCACCATGAAAATGTCTAAGGACCTGATGATGCATGTGACTAAAGAAACTGGGTTCACTCTAGAGAAAAGTGTAAGGAAGGACTTTATTGTCAGATATCAACTACCTAAAAAGGAGCTATAGAGAAGATGGAGACAAATTGAAAATTTTCCTAGGAAGTTTTGTACGAAAACAAGAAATAAAAAGAAATTCTGTTGAATATGGTGAGAACATGAGTGTGATCAAACATGGTAACAGTTGCTTGAGAGACTGTAACACATTTATTTATAACACTGACTAAACACAGCCCTGATCAGCCTAATTGCCTTGAAACCTAACTCTGCTACAAGGAAAACATTGAGGCAAATGACTTCTAGAAGGCAAAAACAAAATACAAAACTGTAGTTTATGTAAACCCTCCCTCAGATAAAAATGAGTAACAAAATTCAAAGACAGACTGAAAATAATTATCTGTATTGAAAAAAACAGTTCCAAAATCTGAGAAAGAAGAGTTATTTGATAGTGAGAAATATGAGAATTTTAATAAGACTTTAGGTGAAAAGTTGAGAGGCAGAGGTTATTAGCAGAGGCATGAGAACATATAGGAAAAACAAGGAAGTTGGTGTAAAAAGACTGACCATTACCATTCCCTGAAGTCTGTAGCTACAAGGCCTAGCCTTTTAGTATCAAGTGGCATAAGAAATCTTGCTTTCCAAGCTTTTCTTTTAAAACTATTTCATACCTTTACTGCATTAGTCCTGAAAGTTCAGAGAGGGAAGGAATATTTTGTGAAAAGCATTCCTCCACTGGAAAATGTATTTTTATAGCCATTGTTGTTTTTCTGCAGGGGTTCATTCAAGTGTGAATTTGTTTAATTATACCAGTTCCTATCCCCAGCTTTCCTAAGGGCCTTTGGTGTGTTAGGTAAAATACATTATATTCTGGGAAATTCAAATACCAAATTTAGAGCTTTCAGTGGTTCTTTGGAGGGGATACTATAGTGTGATGATGAGTATTGGCAAGTTGTACATTTGTTCCTTAGGCAAGAGTGGACCTTTTCAGAAGATTATAGTTTGTAGAGAATTTTTTTTCCTATGACTGAGTTTAAGGAACCTGAGACTGTCAAAAATTTTACAGGGGTATCAATGCATGAAGAAAAGAATATCAATAATAAGAAAGTCTGATAAAATATAAAAATGAAAACAATCTTATTACAAGGAATGGAAATAGAGAAATATGGTAGGGGTGCTTAGACAAGTCCGGTAAAGAAAATTAGAAGGCCAACAACAAATGGCCACCTTCCAGGCAGCTGAGCCAAATTTTAAAGAGATTCAAGAGGCAATCAGGACCCTTAGGAATAACAAGCACCAGGTGTCAACAGTGTTGCTGCTGAAATGTTAAAAACAAGAAGCTGTAATCTTAGAGAACTTATCTATATCTTTTTATATGGAGGTCTGTGAAAAAGCTAAGGGAACTGAAGAAAACAAGGATATTTCTAACTTCAAAAAGGAAGACAAAATGTAAAGAGACAGTCTGCTTTCTCTATTTATTATGATTCATAGAATCCTAGCTTTAACACTTTTATATAGATTTTGCCCTTAGAGACAACAAACAATAGGAGAATGCAAGTGTTTCTAGGCATATATAACATTCCATAAATCTCATCTCTATGTATCAGATGTTTTCAATGCTTCAGTGGCAAAGAAAAATTGTAGCATGATCAGCATACATATTAAATAGATTTTAAGGTCTGTGCGATAGCATTCTCCAACATGGTCTTTGTACTGTAATGAAAGAGATGCCTAATAAAATAATTTGGCCAGCCCAGTTGTCTTTATATGACTGAAATTTAGACTATGAGATAGGAAATTCCTATGTGTTTTGTTAACAATATGGGATTATGAAATGCAAAACTGTGAGTGGAAAAAATCTGCCATTAACCTGTATAAAGATTATTACACAGGGTAGGAAAAAAAATTAGGTCTCAAGAAAATTCAGTAGCAGATCATACAGTCAAAATACTGGGAAAAGATTCCACTTTAAAATTTCAATATAGTGTTCCTATACCAGTATTGGATAACCACAAAAAATGCTGACCAAGGAGGAGGCAGAAAAAATATGGCAAACATTGCTAAGAATCTGTAATGCCAAGGTGATGAAAAAGAAATGAGAATCTGAACTTAGTTCATCAAAGTGATATAAAAGTTCACCTTCTTCACTGCAGTTGTTTCATGAGTACAATTTCAATAGACACTTAGGATGAGTATAAACTCAGTAGTGAGTTTTGTTTAATCATTGAGCAAGGGCTTCCTTTGTTATAGTGGGCATTTATGGCCTGTCCTTAACAATACCTTGTTGAAGGTTTTGGAATTATTGTTAGACTTGACTTGATAATGTTACATTAAAATATTCCGGATGCCAAATTTTAATATTCAAATGCAAGATACAACAGTATCTATTTTGTTTTAATTTAATAAAAGCTACGTACTTCAATCATTTTGGCTCTCCCTTTTGCTTTCAATGACCATTTCATGCCCTTCCTCTTTATCTAGTAATTATTGCTCTAGGCAATTGCTAGATCCAGTTAGAGTGAGTTCATTATCAGATTTGATTTGAAGATTCACATTGTTTTTCAAAATCATCAGCAGAAGAATCACCTTATATCTTATTGGAGATAAGCATAATCCTGCTACAGAATACATCTTATTCTTGTCCCTTTTTAATACATAATTTCTAATTGGAATAAAGCTGCATATTGGCATCTCTGAGCCAAAAGAAGGATAAATAGGTCATTGACCTTGGAAAAGGATCACATGCAGAATTCAGGGCTATCATGTAGCATTTCATCATTATGAGCTTTTATTCAAGAGGCAAAGTTTGCCCCTGCTCTCTTTTCACAGATCATTAATAGCTTTTTAATCAAGAAAAATTAGCTGAAGATAGTGTAATTTAGCTACAGCTATATAATGATCTTTATAAATGTCTCCTGAATACAGTGTCAAAACTGAAAGATGTCCCCAACAGTTATTTTATTTAGTTGCTATTTCTGCCCACTTTCATTTCTGGCTACTGTGTTATGAAAATTACAACTGAATATTACAGCCGAGGAAAGAATTGAAATACCTTTTGAAATAACAAAATAAAACTCACCTTCTTCTGGTTCTTTCTTAAAACAAATATTAAATGCATAGATCAACTTATCGAATGTCATAAAATTCAAAAAATAGTTTTTATTGGGCCAAAATGAAGACATAAAATCAGAATCCAATTGTGTTGCAAATAAGGTTTTTCTAATCCTTCAGCATTCAAATCAGAAATCATTCAATTAAATCTCCTCTTTTAAAACTATATACTTTCATAAATTTTGTTTAAATTCACATCTAAAAACATAAGTTTTACTGCATAGACAAAAACAGGCTGTAGCTGCAAATGAAAAGTGCCATTTATGTACAAAAACTAAATGTATTTCTGGCAAAAATCAACCCAGAGGCAACATGATTTTCTATTTAAATTGGCTGTTTCTGAATAAAAGTGTGATTTTGGGGGTATTTATTCAAACACCCAGCATATAGTAATGATGCTAAGACAGAAGTTATTCAAAGCTTGAAACAAAATTCCTCTGTTCATCCAAAGATTTGTTTTGCTTGAATTTAGAGAGTAAAATTTTCCCTCCACCCAAATCTTAAAAATTCAAAGGTGTGATCTAAATTCATAAACAAACACAATATAAATTATTCAGATGTACTGTTAGATACCTAAATAAATAACATCATCACTGCACTATTAGTGTAATCTGAATTTTAGGAAAGATAACCTAATTTTCACAGTATCCAGCACTGGCTACTTGAATTGGAAAAAAAAAAAAAAAAACGTAGTGAAGCTATAATATATGTAGAATTTTTACACGTCCTTTTATGACAACACCTTCTTTTGTTTAATGATGTAACTTTGTAATTTCACAATATTGACAAAGATCTGTGCTTTAGTAGTACCTCCAGTTGTACCTAGTAACAATTCTACCTGAATCACAAAGACTTTGTCACAGTTTGGATTTCAAGATCCTCCAATATGCTTTAGAGTAAGCTTCTGACTGTCCCTTAGTTGTCTGTATTCTTTATTTATACTTATTTTTTACTCATATCTCCATATCTTAAGATCAGATCACCTGAAGTTATGACTTCCCCAAAGAGAGAGAAGGTATCTCATTAATACTTGCATAGCAATGTACACACAGCTATGCATATACAGACCAAATGAAATAAGTACAATGAATTTGGTAAGAAATAGTGCATCTAATGTTGAACATATACACCCAAGAAGAAATAATATCACTGGTTTGGTTACCACATGTAATAAGCTCTACATTTTAGAGAGATTGAGAAATTTGGAATAGGTCACCTGCTTTGAAAATGCTCCAAAGGCACTCTACTATGCAATGGTCTATCAGGGCACAACTCTTTTCTACTTCTGAACCTGATATGGAAGTCTTTATATATATATATATATATATATATATATATATATATATATATATATTTCCCTTAAATTTTTTGCATATCACATATGTGTGCTGAAGTTATTCAAAGATTTACCTAATACTGATTGCAACTAAACTCTACTATCCTAATGTGGGTATTCCCTCTGCACAGTTTAGAGAATCCAAAGCCTTCTGTGCATTTATAGCTGGGAATGAAGGGAAAAGTTTTTGAGGCTATTGAGACCTCTAGAGAGGGAGGTTCTAGCTCCCCAGAACTTTTCAAAAGTATCTGTTCACTAAGATACAACAAAGAGTGTATTCAGAAGGAAAGAAAAATAGTCACCTACACATCTGATGATCCTGCTGTACCTAATCATATCACCAAGCACATGAAAACCGATGTGATATCTTGTACGACTGCTTGTTTTTCTTTTTCTGAGATAAGTTTGCCATACAAAGGCATGTTCACTCAGGAACTCTTTAACCAGGAATTCAGAACTTGATGAAGGTTGTCAAATGCATCTGAAACACTACAAAAGCATCAAATCTACATTATGTGTTTAAACATAGCCACCTAGTGCAATTTTAGATACACTAAGTTATCCAAGTTATCAGACAACCTAAGCCAATAAAAACAACATTATAAAATCAAATTTTAGAAAGAGGAATCTGTCTCAGGGTGACTACCAATACAACAATCCCCACGATCTGGTTGATCCGGTCATTTGATAATCTCCAGGATTCTGCCTCAATTGTAAATCAATTCTAAATAGATTTCTATCCGTTTGTGGCACCAGACAGCAGCATACACTTCCAGCTTGCAACTACACAGTTTACCTGGTAAAAACCACTTAAAGGTCTGAATATATATCACACAATGATGTATCTATGTTATGAACTCAAAAATAGTTTTCTCTAGATCATATCAAGATCAAACTCCAGTATGGAACATATTACAGCTAAAGGTAAACCCCAGGGGTGTGTTGTACCTGAAGTAAGCCCTAGAAGTTTATGCTAGTCCCTCTCCCCAAGAGGCCATCTGTAGGGTTTCATCACATCCCCTAGGAATGCTTGAGTTTGCACAGACAGTGCACAAGTGTAATATAAACAAAATACTCTAACCTTGGGGTTAATGCTGTCTTCACTTAGCTTTTTAACTCACCCTGAAGAAGCAGCACAGAACAGGATAGCTTGAAGGTATCTTCTGCATAAACTCAATGATGCATAGCTTTAAGTAACCCCTAAAGACCTATTATTAAAGGTAAGATGAAAGGAAATAATGTTCGTTTCTGAAACAAGGAGAGGGTGTTTGAAATGCTCTCTAGATTAGAGAAGAACTTGGTCAATGGCAGCTCCCAGAAAGAATTCCCCACCAGAGCAGCCCACCTTGGATCTCAGATGACCTAAACAAAGGAGGTTCCTGAACTGGTCTCAGGTTTTAAAACTGCAGCCTATGTGAAAGGAAAGGCCTATTATCATTGCAATAAGTGAAGCAAAGATAGCTTGAAATTTCACATCAATAAAATGTGAGGACTACTAAGAGGAAATGATGGAGGAAATGCAGAAGATTCGTGTTATGGCAGAGCCACTCTCCCCAGAATTCTTCTCCTCTCACCACGTTTTACAGCTGTGACACTGGCTCAGGAAGAAGGGACTCCTTGCAGAGCACTGCTCTCACCTGGGCAGACTCTCGAGTTCCCCACACAGGCTTTCTGCACCCACTTGCTTTTGCCCTAAACAGCTTCATTAGTTCAGATGCCTTTTGAGTCTGCAGCATACATAAGAAAGAGATTGCTGAGTACATTATCCAATATATGGGTGTCCACATGGCTTTGTCTCCTTTTTAGGTGTATTAACTTGCTAGCTATTCCATGTCCTGTTCTGATCAGAAACTAAGGAAGATCAGCAACAACAATAAAAACAAACAAATAAGCAAACAAAAACCCCAGACAACAGATCATCTTCTTCTACAGTGTATTTTCTGGAAATCATCAACAAATACCAAATTTACCTGACTCACTATTCCCCATGTACTTTTACAGGATCAAGAACAACTGGGTAGATAGGCAATGACAACAGTCTGCAGAAAAACAGGGTGACAGCAAGATACAATGGCAATCCAAAGGAAAGGTATAAAGAATGGTCAAAATAAGTGAGAAATACCAAGAAATCTACAAGCTCACTATCCTATATAACAGGTGATCTATGAGTGTGGGTAGAGGGACCATCTCAAAGGAAATGAAGACTCCTGTCACAAGTGTAAGGGCTTCATGGTGGGTGTCAGGGGTTGGTTGTTGTACTGAGGGGTGGGTTGGAAGTCAAAAGGGTCAGATAAGAAGGGAACATACTTGCTCCAGGTAAAGCTCCAGGGTGGCTTTGAAGAAATCTACCTGATGACAGACCTAACCCTGCTGTTCATTTTCTGCCCTTAGGCAATTAATTTTGTTTCCTTGAGACTCTGTTTTTCCTCCTGTCTTCCCTGACATCTATCTTGAACTGTATGATGTTTAGGATAGCAGCTGTTCTTACACACTTCCTTGAACAATGGGGGTCTGATCTCACAGGAATCATCTAGATTCTCCTAGAATATAAATAATAAATAATCTTAATTTAGCAAATATTTATTGAGTTCTCTCAGGTATTAGAACTAATTACTGCCACTTTCCCTTAAAGAAATAATCCATCACTCTGCTGATGATAAAAGAGCTTTTTGAACAATGGATTTTAAATCTATCTATTCAGATAAATAATTTGTTATTTCTTTCCTATCACTTTATGCAAATTGCTTGCTTCCCCGTGGGACAATTCTAAACTCTCTAAATAGTGTGAACTAAACCAGTATTGAGCAGGTTCAGATTCTGTACAATGTAAAGATGCAAAGAGATAGTTTCTATTTCCAAAGAAATAGAAACTGTGTACATACAAAATTTACATTCCATGCATAAATAGTTAACAGAAGAGATGAACTATGTGGGAGATGACTGCATAACCATCTAATTTGATAATTATATATTAAAAGTAGCATTTTTATACTTATTAGATTTGTGATTACTATAATAATTCTAAGTAATCCATTTGCTCCCAGACTATCTTATAGCAGCAGACCATATAGCTTAACTACACCTGTGGCAGGCACATTTTCAGGAGTAGACATTTCCTTCAAATTGATCAGTTTAAGAGCTTCAATTCAGGTATTCAAAGACTTCTTTTCATAATTAAATAAAGCCTCACAGATGACTCCTAACAAAGAGGCAGAAATTTCGAAGTTTCACATCCTGCAAGGGAGGTTTGCCTGCCTAGAGATTGTTTACTTCAGCTATTTGGAAAGGGTTTGCTCTAGCTATTACTGGAAATATTCCCATGAATTTCAGCAGAACTCACCGGAGGGAGATGACTGAAAAGTAGTAAATCTCCTTTCTAGTAGAACAAGGAAAAATATTTTATATTTTGTCTACACATGTCAAATATGGAATGCATCAATACAAAAGCACAGAAACCTATCTTAAGTTTCAGCTCAACAAATGTAACATGATATAACTGAAAAAGAAGTGCTGTAACTAAATTCTTTCATTACTAATTAATTTTGTGGAGGTTTAGAATCCCATTCTATCTATATTAAACAATTTGAGCTACATACTCTTCTGACATCAAGCTGCTGGTTTGTCTGCTGTAACTGGAATATAACTGGAAGGAAAATTTTGGCTCATTGTCCTAAATTTTTCCAGGATAAAGATTTAAGGAAAAAGCCTTACTATTAAAAAGCTAATGGCATTTCTAGTTGGTATTTTAGAATTGTATCTCCCTTTAAAAGCGAGTTCTATTATGGTCCCACATGGCAAACCAGATTAATCTAGAGAGGATGCTAAAAAAGAGAAAGATATTGATAAGTGAAGTAGTTCTTCATTTACACTATTCCATAGCAATCATTAGTCTCAGGGAGTGAAACTGGATACTAATCTAGGGACAGAGGACTGAAAAACCCCAATCATGAAATATACTGTGGTGAGTGTGAGTCATGGATCAGGTGATGAGACATGTGGTTTCAGTCACTGTTTCCCTGGACTATCAAGGAGCTATGATGGTCCCTGATGAAAGCTGTATCCATTCATCCCATCTAAGAGTATTCCTGGTTCAAGGTACAGTCTAGCAGTGGACTGAATTTCAGGAATTAGGAGGCTAATTCAAACTTGGATACTCTGAGGTACCTTCCTTACTTCATTGTGAGACTGACTTTTCCCTTTTGTCCCTGTACTGTTTCAGCTTCAAGCTTTGTGTGGCAGGTACTGTCTCTTACTATTTATGTACACAGCTCCTAGTACAAAATGGCCTCAACCTCATTCAAAATCCCTGGGTACTTCTAAAACTAAAAACAGAATCAGAAGCTCCATCGAACCAATTCATGATACCTCTAGAGGCATATACACAGACCTGGGAAACTCATTTACTTCACAAGTCCATATGGAATTAAACCCCCAAAAATGTGTTTAAACATCATCCAAACACTGGAAGAAGAATCTGGTTCAGTCATAACTTTTTCTTACCACTGATAAAGACATGAAGAAGATTAAAGGAAGAAAAAAGAAACTGGAAAAGGAAAGACAATGCAGATGGAGACTAGAGAGATGAGTCAGTGGAGATCTTTCCCTGCCTAGAACTATGGGGACTAGAAGGATAGTAGGTGATTTTTCTTTATAAACAAGTTCAAGCAACATCACCACAAAATAGCAGGGCCACAGTACTGCTCATGCAAGACTTTCTTTGGTTCCATGAGATATCTGACAGGCCAGACTTCAGACTTCAGCCCAGTTTAATCGTGCCTTAGGGAGATGATGTTCTTATGCACTGCCTCAGTATTAGTTTGCTTTCTGCTGATAAGTTTCTGAAATAAGCTCAGAATCAAATTGCATCAAATTAAGCAGTTCCACAACGGTGCTCCAATCTCCTGGATGCCGGTTGATTGTGAAAAGCCTGCAAGCATCAAACCAGGACTTGGACCTTTTAATCACCTCTGAGATTCTAAGCTGATTCCTCTCTATAAGTTTAGCATGTTCCTACATACTTATTCTGAAGATAAATTTGATTTTTTTCCTATTCAAAAATACAAATTAAAATAACAGAGGCAGTTTTCACTTTCAGCCATTGGCTTCCAGTATCAGCACAATTACTGCTGCTTTTAATTTTGTGCCTGCTGTTAGAGTAAATAAATCTGCAATCAGGTCAATCTATTAAAAGTTAGAACCAAAGGTCAGCAAGTTTTCAATAATAATAACAATAATAATAATAATAATAATAATAATAATAATAATAATAATAATAATAGTATAGTTTGTATAGATTTAAAATTCTTATGTATTTTTCCAAATAGCACATAGGTAGATTGTCAGTAACCTAATGACCATTTTTAATTTATTTTGGGCCTGTACAGTATAAAACTGTGTATCTGAGGTCATGCAAGACTAGCAGAGTTTTGCAATAAACAAACAAAATAAAACAAAAAAAACCCACAAAAATAACCCCTACCATTTGAGCAAGAAGTTTGCTTAAAATGTCCTTTTCTCTCATTTGTAAAAAAGCTGTCACCAGATGGAATGCATTCTCAACTGCAATGCTCAAAGGTACTCATTAAGTCCAGGAACAAAATATATTTGAGATGAAATTTTTACATAACCTTTGCCCACAACACTTTTGAGGTTCAGACCTATTCCAATAAGCTGGGAGTAGTGTTTGTTTGAATAGCTGGCTGGAGTTTCTGTGATTGCATTGTGTCAGGTTAGTTGGCAGACTGGCTCTTTATTTAACACAGACCACAATCCCTTTGTAGTCAAGCAGATTGGAATCATTCATTTGTCCTCAGAATATTTTAAAATTACAGGAATGTCATTTATGCTATTGCACAGCTAGAGGACAGAGGCAGACACAACTGTACCTTGTTTTTGGTACAGGCAATTTTTTATTGCCACTGAGTGCAGGATCACAGAGCGTCATCATTGGGACCACCTAGAGTGAGTAAAGGTAGCAGAATTGCATCCAGATCATTAAGATTAAAACTTGGAATGTAGACTTCCACAGTATTTTAAGGAAAGAAAGAACCTTCCTCATAACCTTGAGTGAACTTCTTCAAGTAAGCAGATAAAGCCCACTTATTAAAACCCCTTCAGACCTGGTCCAGGTGGGTCTTTATACCGCTGTTCTGCAACAGGTATAGAAATTTTCCCATTAGCAAAATATTTCTCTGTCCACCCCTGAAGCAGACAAGGTATTGGGACTGTGAGAAGCCAGTCTGTGCTTCCAATGCACAGCCTCTCATCCTGGATTGATGGAGGCACTTACAATTATTATCTAGAACAAAATTAATTTTCTCAGTGTACAAGGATCATCACAGAAACAACGCCTAAACCCCTGAGTCCCAATCCTGTACCTATGGCTATGATATCATCTCTCCTGATTGGCTGTAAATCAGTTTGAAAGGCTGGTGTCAGATGATGTCCAGCTTAATTCTGTCGGTGGCTTAAAATTAAAGGAATCTGATCTAAGATGCACTGCAAACACTGGGAGTGATTCCCTAAAGGTATAGTGGCCTTGATATTGCAGATCAAGTATGAAAAAACAGCCTGCTTGCAAAAATAAGGAAATCCTTTATAGATCCATGTTCTCCATATGCCTTTCAAGGATGCAGAGTTTAAAAAAAAAAAAAAAAAAACAAGCACAGGAAAAAAAGTCGAAACACCAACCTCTCTCATTTTATTAGGACATTTGTAAAAGTCTTGTTATAATTTCAATTTCCCAGTCAGGTTGATTTATGGATTTCCCCCCTTGTTTATGGCTTTTTCAATGCCCCATTTTATAGAAGCCATGAATACATCAGGATTTGCACCGAGGACCTCAAATAAGTAGCTCAACATCAGCTGACAAAGCAGCAGACTGATTTAATAAGATTTTTTTGCTCCAGGTTCTCTCAATCTGCTTTGCACCAATTACACAAGGTAGGGTCAGAAAGAAGGCTTAACCTAGAATTTTTTTTCAGAGATTTTAGCAATGCCATGTTCAGAACTGTTTTCCTGATCCCTATTATGTTGTTAGCCCAGCAGAGGGAAGAAACACAGTAGGAGCTGTCTTAATATTAAGTATTAGATCACTGATGGTAGGAGAGAAATATTCTGGCTTTGCTGTAATATGGGAAGGCTCGTACAGAATTGCTAAATAAAGGAACATGATTTTACTTTCTTTTTCTTTTTTTAGAAAAATAAAATAAATATGAAGGAATCACTGCATGACACAGTTAATACAAATTGTATTAAGCTTGTGGCTGTATCATGACTATAGATGCTGTAATGAATAGCATAGAAAAAGCCCTGCTTTGCTGGACTTTTTTAAAACTGGGTCAGAGTAGGTCACTCCTAAATCTTCCAGAAACCAAAAAGAACTATTTTTTTCCCAAATGCAAAGTAGTTCTATGAATATTCAAATACGATCTAATTAATTTTCTAAAAGCCAATGTCCTTTTCTGCTAGAACATAAATTATCATAATTTTATCCTTCAAATTTCAGAAAGAAAAGTCATAAAACTCTAAATAATTTTAAAAACCTTCAAAGTAGTATATGGAAGTTCCCTATGCACAGGATAATAACAAACAGTTCATATGTTTCTTAAGCTGGAGGAAGAAAAATGCCTTTAACCTTGTCAAACTTCAAGGTATAATCATCTGATGCTTTCATTCACATAAATTGGTATGATTTTTATCAGGACTAATCAGACAAGCTTGTGGGTTTTTTTAATTCTTTAGGCTTCCACAGCAAACCTTTCCTGGTTTTTCATGCTTTGATCTTCATGTTGAAAAATTTGAAAAATAATATATCACTATATATGTGATAATAATACACAGACATATCAGCAATATAGAATAATTTTCCTTCATTAAAAAAATGCCAGTTTTTATGTTTTTTCCTGGTTACTACAGAAGGGAAAATGCTAGCCTTGTATATGACAGCAAACAGTGTGCCTTCCAGTCCTCAGCAATAAATATACCTGGAATATGGACAACAGTGGCATTCAGCCTGAACATCCATCACCATTTTAGGAATTTGAAGTGCATCTGGTCCTTCGGAGTATAATTCCTGTGATTACCCAGTTCAAGTCTTTCCCCACTATCATATGTGTCATCAAATGACAGTAATGAAAATAACTGCAGCCATTATTATAGGGTGTAGGACTTTGCCATCTGTTGAATATTAGCCTCTGGCTTCCCCCAACAGGCACTCTGTTGTGCCAAAATCGACACATCAGCAGTGTCACCATACCACATTTGTGTACATTTGTAAAGCTCTTTTGTTTACACATATCCCACAGATTTCCACAAAGCACTGTTAATAGAGCCAGTAATCACCAATAAAAGAGGTCAGATAGAACAAATGTTGTTCAAGCCCTACACCCAAATACCATGGTGTGGAGATGCAGAGACTGCAGCTGAGATTCCCCATTGCAAGATATGCATGCTTAAAAAGTTAATACAACTGTGCTAAGCATATGTTAAGGTCTGGTAGTGTCTAACCCCAATTCCGATAGATTTTTTGCTTTGCAATCAGCACTTGAAAAGAATCTTAGGTGGAAGGGAATACAAGGCACTAACATAATACCCTGAAGAACAATTAATATGTTCATAGAGTTCTCCTTATAAAATATCACAGTTTGTTGTCATGTACAACAAAGCGTTGGAGCTGTCCTAGCAGCTGAATACCAGAAATTACTGCCCAGGCATTAAACCATAAAACTTTTTCTTGTTTTCTGAAGACTCAAGTCCTTTGAAGATAAAAATGGATATAAGTAGTCTGATATCAAAATTCCCTGAGTTTAGAGAGTTCATCAGTCACAATACTACATCATCATTAACAATCTATACATTCACATTGCACCTGCAAGAGACCTTTCTAAGCAAAATCCTCACAGTTGCATTCTCACTTGCTACATCACAGATGACTAAGATGACTTGTAAAATTCACATGCTTCTTGCTGGCAAATGCTACATTTTCATTGTGACTACTTCAAAGCCACAATTAAAGTACCATTAGCTGGACAAAAAAGGTCAAGATAAAGCAATGCACTGAATAATTTTAACCGCAAATAGAGTCAGTGCAAAAGAACTGTAGTAGATATAGCAACACCAAAAATCTTGTGAGGATTCATTGTCTTGACTAAGAATGTAAATTAAGAAATAAAGATTGTTAACTGAAGATG
The DNA here is from genome assembly GCF_048771995.1 of Taeniopygia guttata. Lineage (NCBI taxonomy): Eukaryota > Metazoa > Chordata > Aves > Passeriformes > Estrildidae > Taeniopygia > Taeniopygia guttata. The sequence continues at coordinate 26,201,509 of NC_133026.1, read as the reverse complement.
GAAAGTTCTTAGGGAACATTCATACCAGTCATATCCTTCATGTTTTTATGCCTGGAATGTACCATCTCCATTACATTTTTGTTCAGAAGTTATTATTTTGGAAAAATTGTGACTATGGTTCCATTCTCCAATCCATGGAAAGAAGCTGAAGAGAGGAAAATATCTCAATCTGTTGTTTTCAGCCAAGGAACACAATGAAGTAAGGGTGTCTCGACAGTGAATTTGACTGAAGAATAAACTCAGTCATGTGTTAAGGAGGTTCTTACCAATTTTTTAATAGCCAAAGCTATTCTCACTTCTGAAAATTCATATGGTTCATGTACATGTACAACAACAAAAAATACTGAGAAAATCAAACAGATTTGTTTACTCTCTGGACAGACTGCAGGACAAAAAATGCAGTTCGTATTTCCTGACAAACTACCTCCAGTTCCATACTCAACTAATCAGAGTTGTTGGTATTAAAATAAAACCTTAAAATTCACAGCTTAATCCAGAACCTACTAGCATGGTACTTTGGCAACCAGTCTAACCAATAAACACTCAGTATTGCTCCTTCAGACACAAACCAAGGCTTCCTATCAGTGCTACAATGAACTGTAATTGCTGTCCCTCTTTCTGGAGATTGCTGATTTAGCAGCATGAGAGCAAAGAGATTTAGAGCAACAAAAATCAGCTTCAGTAAATCTAATTAAGTTTGCTTAATTGAAGACACTAGATGACTCTCATGTCATCTTTATAACCTTAAGCTCTTAAATTACATAAACTGAGCAACAGAAGAAAGATGAGTTAAAACATGTGGAGCCCTGGCCAGAATTTTCTTTTGATTTTCCTCCCATTTCCATCTCAGCTTGCCAGCTTGCTTGTCTGTACATTTCACTAGTATTTTCCCTATTATCATTACCTAACTTCTTCATTTTTGAAATAGATTACAAGTGAAGAAGATTGGAGAGAGTAACTTACTTATTTCAGCCCCATCATTTTTGGACCACATGATTTTCCAAAATACAGAAGGTGATTCCTCTGACAGAGAAGTTAAATATGAAAATGAATGAGCACAGAACATCCAGAAGAGTTGATATATTGAGGATTAAAGTGATCAGCCACCATTACGGTGAAGACTCATTTTCAGTTCCTTTTCATACTCTCCCCACATTAATACACTAAGAGATAGTAGCTCTCAGGTTTCAGCTCTCTCTCTGCCTATCTCACTGTTTTTAATCAGAAGTTCAGCCCTTAGAGGATAGAAATCTTTTCAATTAGGCTTACTGAGATGCTTCCATTACTGTGAAAAATTTTGGCTTCCATAAATTGGTATATTTTTAAGACATACCATGTCATCAAAATATGCCTGAACAGTGTAAGGCTTCAGAATCACCAGGATCAGAACAAAAAAAAAGCAGGATAAACTCAGACCCTGTAATAGAAACAGAGCTACATGCAAGTCACATTTTGCCATAGCTCTGTGGGAACTGTAATCAGGCTAAGTGCTGTAAAATGTAGCTGCAATTATTTGCAGATTAAAAATTCCAGCCACAGTTACTTCTTGATTCAAAATTGAGGATGAAGAATTAGAGGTCACTCTGTTAAAATAAGAACATTTTAGTGTAATGTTTGTCAAGGTTGTCTTGGTTAGGTTTTTGTAATTGCTTTTGTACCATAGTGTAAAAATAAATTCTATAAATCTGCACACAAATTCTAAATATTCAAATGCAAAACCACAGACTATTCAAAATGCTGCCAAGCAAAATAATGCTACAGGCCATCTTCAGTGATAGAAGCACAGCTGTATTGAAAACCTTCACTGAGATCTCCACTAGAGCATGGGAGTAGAAAGATTGGAGAAATGGCCCTGTAAATGTGCAATGGGCAATCTACTGTGATTTTTAAGGATACAAAATTGGACCAAACTAGAGAAAATTATAAATGCAGACTATTTAGCCATCTCTGGAGTCAAAATGCAAAGTATGGGAGTAGATGAAAAGTCTAATAGTTTCATTAGACTATGAAGCTGATTTACAGTTTACTATATCCCAAATCATCTGGGAATAACCAGAGACAAAAGTCTTTGTATCATGTAGAAGGACACTAAGTTCTATCATCCACAGCCCTAAGTACAGAGAGCATGTTAGGTGAAGGGAAAATATGATAGAAGCTACAAAGAAGATAACAGAAGCCAACTAGAGGGAAGTCTGCCTGGGGAATACATGGGGTGGGGGGGGAAAGGCTATTTATACTGCTGTGCTGAAGAGACTCATATTTCATGTTTTCAGGAATACTGCATAAACATATATACAAAATTCTGCTTAGTGTTGCTTTCAACTCTCTGCTGGCTAATAGCTGTAAGGCTAATCTCTTCTTACATATACAGACTTTCTGAAGAACACAAATAGCTCCTGTTAGCTGAGCCTGATTGACATCCAGCCCCTCATTCTGATGTGATACTGAAATATAAGTTTCTTATTTCATACCAAAACTAATTTTTAAAACAGAAAAAGATTAAATTATTACTTAACTCTTACTTCTTGAAACTGAAACTAAGCTTCTATCAAAAAGAATTACTGTGATCCCCATGTGTTAAAGGTTAAGGAAAAGCCTGTAAAAGCCTGTAAAGAAGTTGCATCCAACAAATATGCCATACTGTAGGACTATGTGACACAAAAAAACCCTGAAAAGTATATAAGCACAAATCCAGTGAAATTCATTAAAAACCAGGCATGTCTGCAGCAACAGTTGCATAAATCATCTGGAATTTTTTAGTAAATGCTAAAAAATATTTTAAATATTTTTGAAAATGGAAGCATGTTGCTTTCTTAACTCTGTCAAAGATCCAGAGACTCTAATAGACACACATTGATCAACCAATACATCTATATAGTCAGGAGATATGGTAGTTATTGCTCATTCATTATGTAGCATTCTCTGAAGCCACATTAAAAGGCGTGAGATATTAAGGAATGGCTGGCTAGTAGATTGACACATGCCATTGTGCTGTATTCGATCAATTAAACCATCCAGATAGTCCTTTGAGGATAAATGAGTAGATGCTCAAAGAACATATCAGTGCAATCTGATGAAGACATTGAAACAGCAATTCATCATTGCTTCAACATGAATGTTAATAAAGACTAACCAAATGACAGATGTTCTATACAAAGTCAGACATTGTAGACAGATGGAAGAGATAAGACACTTTAACTCTTTCCAGTAATGACTGAAAAAACATCAAGCCAAAATCCCAATGTTTATAGAAATATTCTGCTAGAAAAAAATCTCCTGCTGTTGGAATAGTCCCTTTTGCTCTGCCAAACTGCTTTAAGCATGCACTCTTGACACAAATAGAGTGAAAATCAGGTTACTGTGTACCAGCAACAAATCCTGTAGTAATTCCTTAATACAAATCACCATTTGGTTGAAGAGGAATGTATTCAAGCATGAGAGCTAAGGCACCACTGGAAAGTTGCTGGCAAGAGTGAGGAACACATGTAGCTGATCCACCAGCTTAGTTTAAAAGGTTGCTGGGAGTTAGTTTGCAGAAGTGAAAGTAGTCTCAGGTTCACACTAAGTCTTCAGGTGATTCTTAAAGAGACATTAAACCACCCATGCACGATGAACTATTCTTGCATTGTTTGTTTTCATCACATCACATTTGTTCCTTTCTTTTCCCCAGCTGTGTTCTAGAACTGTGAGTCTTTTGCCTCTTGAGAGCTTAGAGATTATTCAGAGGTGATCAAAATGTCTGAAGAGCTCATTGGCTCATTTCATGATAGTTTAAGCCAATCCAAGGTTCCCCTGCTGTCAAAAAGAAGGATCCTCTTTCTCATGGCCTCAAATTGCAATTTCCTCCTTTTCATCAGCTCTAACAATGAATGGAGCCATGAAATGAGTCACATCAGTTTACTGATATCTGATTTCTGGAGGGTTAGTTTTGGTGTAAGCCATCACACAGTCAAAAAGTGTCAGCACAACAACAAGCAGGCAAGGCTAAGGAAAAGGGAAAGGACCAACATTTTCTTCACGCTGGCCATGGGCTAGCATAATCTGAAACTAGCACAACTGCCTCAGGAGGACTGATATTTATCAGCAGTTCCATTCTCCACAGAGCAGGGAAGCAAAAAGCTACTGCTAATTAGTAGCTCTAAGTGTCTACACTAGCCAGGGGACTACTAAACACTCATAATTTCTGGCATAAGCTCCAATCCTTCAGGATAAAGTGCATATTTACAGCATCAGCCAATAATTAGAATTGATTGCCATTCCCCAACCTCCAGGAATTGAGCTGCTGCCAAATGCCCAGATCAGACAGGTGCTGAGGAGCCCAAAAGTGTCTCACAACTTCAGAAAGAAGTTCAAATATGGGTTCTTCCACCAGAAGAACAGCTCTTCTTCTAAAGAATAAGGGTCCAGAAAAATGTAGAAGTTGAGATCTCCTGCAGGCTCTTGAATATCATCAGATTTCTAATTGCAGATGGTTCTGACAAAAGATGCTAATGGATTGCATGTAAAGGTTTGATGATGTTTCAGCAGTCAGTGCTATCTCAGAGAAAGCTTAGCCAGTCTTCAATAACAACCTCAGAGTAATCAGAATCATTCTGTAAGACAGAGACTATTGCACTTTCTGGTGGAGGAAGATGTGTCAGCTCTGCAATGAGAAGATATATACCTTGGCTCACCAGACGGCTTTCAACCTTTTCACAGCTATGGACTACTTTTCCATGTAATATTGCAAGGCTTCAAGGAAAATGAGTATCACAGGTGTGGAAGGCATTAGATCTTTGCATGTTTTACTGAAGATGGCAAATTCCCAAGTATTGACTGTGAAAACGATTATTGGTACTAATTCAGGCCAGAAATTAAACACAATATATAAAATTAGTGCATGTCTGTACACACGTGAATACCACCAAGACAGTGTCAAGAAAGCTTTCAGTGTATCACTGTTGGGATTTTCTCATTTATGCAAAAAATGAGCATCTTCCAAGCCAAGCTTGCCTTCTACTTGCAAAAGGACATGAAAATGTTTATCTCCCTTAATTATCCTAGTAATTAAAAGGCAGAATAATGAAACAAGCTAGAGACTATTTTGTGATTTCTCTTTTTCCAAATATTTACTTGATTCTCATTTGTTTAGCTCTTCTTCAATGGACATGTAGACTAATTCTTCAAAGGTACTCATCAGCAAAAACCCTTTCAAGTGCCTATACTGCAAACCTATCAAGTTTCTGGAAATTTTATTTCCCAGAAACTTGATAGGTTTGCAGTATAACATTTGCCAGTATCATCCCAGATGCGAATTTTTATAAAAATAGACCTTAATTAATATTTAAATGGAGTATTACACAGTGAAGGTGTTGATTTTAGTCTACAAAGAATTCTGCAACAGTTGGGTTTTACCAGAGAGTAATTACTTTTAATAGCCAAGCCAGCAGCTGACATTTCCATGTTCCAGATTTCTCCTAACTGTGCACTGTGTTGGCAGGAGGACAGCCTAAACTGCAGTACTATCATCAAGATGGAATTCAAAAGGACAGTCAGCTTGAAATGCTAGAGAGACTACCAATGGAAAGAAATAATTTTGGAGTGTTCAGTTGGTTAATTATAAAATTATTATGTTTTTATTCTTTTCAAAAACTGATTGCTTAAGGAAGTTCTCTGTAACTGTTAGTATATCCATCTTTAGTATATATAACAGCAGTGACAATGTGAATTTCAGAATTTTCATTTTATTAAATCTCATTGCATAAGAAATTAATAGCTTTGAAGTCATATTTTTGTTCAATTGGTCATCATTCCTATTATCCATCAGGAAGATTAAGCCCCCTGGCTTGCCCTACCTCTGTCCCTGTATCATACTAGTATCATTCTGCATCCTCAACCACAGGAGGTCCTTGAGCTGTAAATTGTTGGAGAGTGAAGATGCATGATGGAGTCCTGCTTTTCTGCACACAGCTGAAAATCTGCCTGTCCAGAAAGTGATGAAATGGTGAATTAATTCCTTGTATTGCTTTGCTTATGTGTGCAGCTTTTGCCTTAACTATTAAACTGTCTTTATCTCAACCCATGAGTTGTCTCAGTTTACCATTCCGATTCTCTGCCCATCCCACTGGGGGAAGGGGTGTAAGCAAGTGGTTGCACGGGGCTTGGTTAAACCAGGACAAAGAGGAAGGCTGTCCTGTGTCCCCAGTCTGAAGTGCTACAGAGAATGCCTCCATAAAGCTCACTTTCTTGTATTTGACATTGGGATAACTGACATTTACTTTTGTTTCTGCTCACCATTAGTTGACTTCAAAGGTATTTTATAAATGAGAAGATTCTCACAGCCAAAACATCTATTCCTTCTATGATGTGTTTTTATTTGCTGGAAGATTTTCTTATGAAAACTCTATTTCAAGATTTTGTTACATTCCCAGTTTTATAAATGTGAACTGAAAAGTGTACACAGAATGTTAATCAAGTCCTAATTCAGTCTTTAAGGTCAAATAGAATTTTTGAAGTTAATGTATCTGACAAAGGATTATGACTACAAGAGTCATATCTGCATCTTAAAAGCAGATTTGAGAAATGCCAAATGATTCCAGTTCTAACTGCAAGGCTAAGAGCAACACCTCTACACAGAACATTTGAGCTGTTTTCACTAATTTACTCAAGTATTAGCTTTCCACACAGATAGCAAATATACAATGAATGTAACAGTTTCAACAATGTTGTCACAAGTGCTGTGCTACCATCACCTACTACTCAGCAACATCAGAGACAGTACAGAAGATTCCCAGAAAAGATAAACAGAGATGATTTTCTACCCTCTCTCTACAGAATATATGGAAACAATAACCTGTCTCACCTGCATGTGGCCTTCAGCCCTCCCAGCTTAGGAGTTATATCACAGTGTATTAGTATTTCACTATCTCCTTTTGGATCCATACAGGGATCCAAAAGGAGATAGTGAAAAGGGTTTAGGGGTGCAGGGTAGAGGGGAGAAAACATGCATGGGTTTACCCTTTATTTTATTGCTACAGATGTACTTTGCACGACTGCACAGCATCAGGCTGTCCTCCTTCAGGGTAGGAGAGCCAGCTCATTCAAGCACAATCTGACTGCACAGCCTATTCATCTTGCATGTTGAGTCCCCTCAGAAAGAAGAGTGTCCAACAACAACTGAAACTTGGAACTGTGAGTAAAGAATACTATGTCTTCTCTAATGATCTCTAGAGAAACAGTTCAGAAAATGTGGTGGCCAACCCTCACTTGAGAAACTAAACAATTATGCCTTACCATGCCTTGGTGTTGGCTCTGTAGCAAACTTCTGCATTCTTCATTGAGACTATTGTCTTGGAGAGAAAGAATAGACTTGTTTTTCTCTGAGTCCAGGTGATGACATGGTACCATACTGTCTAGTCAAGAAAGAAATCATATTTGGTCCTACTGTTGGCTTCTTTTAGGGAGACGATGCATTAGTATTAATGCGCTAATCTCCTCTGGAAAGGAAACTTGAGATAAGAGCCTCCTCCCAAGGAGAAAATATTGAAAAGGTCATATTTTTATAGCAAACTGAAGAGCAAATATAAGCACAGAGGCAATTTTGTGCCAAATCCTATTTTGAGAGCTTCTTTTTTGTTTTTCAGAAGCAAAAATATCGTCTGAACTGATATTTTTCATTTTTGTGCTCAGTCTGCAGTTTACCACCTTTCATGATGAATAAAGTAAAATGCAGCTATTTTTCATTAAAAGCTGCCTTTTTTACTTTAAAGAAAATGTCCTTGTCATTTTCTGCATACTGCTTAGACCAGAAAAGAGTTATTTGGTAAGTTTCAAATGCTGTATATATATAATCAAAGGAGAAGATTTCATACTTGACTGCGTTTGGAAGTAGCAGATAAGAAATAAATGCATTAACATGTAAAAAACAACACATTCTAGAACCTCTATTGGCCTTTGTAGAGCAGGATATTTATAACAATCCTGACTCAATGCTCCAATGCAAATGGATTACAAATATGCTTAAGGTACTATAAGGTCAAGGCTTCAGGTACTGATCCAGTTCCGTAAAGTCAAAAAAGAGTCTCTGAGTATTGCATTGGATATTAGAAACATAGAAAAGGCATCCTGGCATCCTGGGAAGTGTTGAAATGCACATAACATAATCAAAATAATTTCCTTGTCTGTTCAGCACTTCTGACCATATGTTATCATTATGCAAACATGGATATTGTTAGGCTACTGATTACATGGTCAACTAGTTGTCAAAAAACTTCAACACCATGCAATTTTCTTTACAATACTACATATCACAATTTACCATTTTTTCTTTTTACATGCCTACATTTTTAAAGGATGGAAAGCACTCACTCTTAAAAAAAAAAAAAAAAAATCCTTTCAAATAATATTTTTGTGACATTAGGTTAAGAAATTCACACTCATCAAAATGTCAAACAAATCAAAGTTGTGATTTCCAGGATAAACACAACATCCACAGTGCTAGTAGACCTAGAAATAGCTGTCAAATAAAGTGGTAGAAAATTCTCTGCAAGGTAGAAAAGGACTAAGTTATAATTCCTGTGAGAATCATCACTTCAAATTTCTTGACTGTTCTGTGCACGTACATCCTTATCATGACATGGCACAGACATACCTTTTTGCATTTCATACTACACTGCCACTACATTTGTAACACCAGAATATTTCACTGTGAATGTTAAGTACTAGGATTCTAATACCTTGTTCTTATGGAAAAGGCTTACCAGAGCAGAAGCTGAGCTGTATTAATTTATTGCCATGATGAAAGGGATAGTGAGAATCAGAACTGGCACTAACTCTTTCTATTTTCTCTGCTACTTTTTGATTGCAATCATTATGGTCCCCGCGGATGTCAGATCCATAACAGGCACACCAGCATTTGAAGTAGTTTACTGAGGCTGGAAAACAATTCTGATAAAAAATGTGCTGCTACCAGAATTTGGCATATTAGAGTGTCTGAAAAGATTGCCAAGACTGGCATTTTGCCTCTGTTGCCCAGGGCCATAGAAGATTGACACAAACTAAAAATAGTTATAAAGATCAACTGTGTGTGTTTTTATGAGGCACTTTTCTTTTAAAACACAACTTGCCTAACAGACCACAAGCACCTAATACAACAAGGTGCTGATGGTTTCAGGAATGATGCTGGGGATCATATGAGCATTGTTTAGTTTGAGAGCACTGTACAGAACCGGATCTACAGCACACATTAATGTGCAAAATACTATGTGCAAGCTGGAATTTTAAAAAAGCCAAAGTAGTCAGAAAAGCAAATGTCAGTAAAAATCATGCAAATCATGTAGAAGTTGATGGACAAAACTAAAAACAAATAGGGGATTAGTGTTTGATCAAGTTTTTGGTGAAGCATTAAATTCTGTGACCTTTCTATGCCATTTGAGAAAATTCAAACCTCAAGACACACACAGTCTCAGTAATAGTATATTATGTGATTCTCCATCTTTAGCTTTTTGAAAACTTGAAATTTTGCCCCATTTCTTACAGAACCACTTGGATGGATGCAGACACATACACAAAATTATCTATTTCCTTTTTATTTTTTACATAATTTTGTGTCTTTAATTTTTGTGCTTTTCTTCTATAAGTCATCATGAAGAGAAGTTGTACAGGCAAAAATATGTGCAGTATGCCAATTTCCAAATCAATTGTAATTGACTAATAGGTCAGATGTAACAGTCTCACAGCCAATATCCGACCTCTAAAGAGGATTTTCCAGAATGTAAAGATTACATTTTTAATTGATTATTCTAGGATATGAAGGAAAGACAAGCATGGGACAGCATTATATTGAACATTTTATAAATAAAAAAATATGTTCACTAAGTTCGAGTAATTGCTGATTTTGAACTATTTACAAACTAGAACTTCTTGCAGTCTTGGAGAAAAAAGAGCCTAAGACCAGGCTGGACATGGCTCTGAGCAACCAGATCTGGTAGATGGCATCCCAGTCCACGTTAGTGGGGCTGTTACAAGATGATCTTTAAGGTTCTTTCCAGTTCAAACCATTCTATGATTCTATCATAGACTGTGCACAGAAAGAAATAGATTGGACAATTTTCCAACACTTACTGCCTCTGCTTGACCAGATTTTTACCAGAATTCCTTTGAAACAGAAGAACTTTGTAATATATAAATTTGTATTGCATAACTGCAAAAACTCAGGGAAATTTTAGATTTCCCCTACTGGATTTTTATAAAGCTGCTAAGAAGCTCCTTTTGGGTTTTGTACATACAAATGGTGTAAATAAGTCACACTAAAATCTCTGGCACCTGAAAGAACTAAAAGGATAAGCAAACCTTTCCACGGTTTCAGAGAGGTAGAACCAAGACCAAATTTCCAATCAATTCAATTAATTTTACATTAATACAATATGAGGTCTGTTTACTACACAAACTGCCTCTGTGGAATGATGTGTTTCTCTCACTAGAAAGCTATTTCTAGGGACTAGTTACAAGCAGTACTGTATCTGTATCAAAACCACTGTCATTCAGTTATGGAAGATTGCGGGTTCAATTTCTTCCTAGATCTTATAAAAAATACTTAGTTTCTCAAGAAAAGTAAATAAGAAAAATATTGTGGCATGATGAATTTCTCTGAAGAGCTAATAAAACTCCATTTCACAAACTTCTCTCAAATGCTGATCTATGCATTTCTAGTTACAGGTTGTTGGGTGGCTGCCGAGTCATCAGAGTGACTGACATACTTTTGACTTTAAAAAATGCTTATTTGGTGCATCAGTAGCAGTTTTCAATACACTGGTTGATGTGCCCTGCAGACCTCTGAGTGGAATTAGACTGTCCTGGCCCACAGAGGCAGATTCTCCAATTATAATTTCTGCAATATCGTCTCTCCCTGCCACTTCAAGAACAACTATGGTGGTGAATGCTAGAAAGTATAGACTTCACTGGACTTTCACACTTACAGCTCACTTCAATGCTACTTCAAGTTGTGTTTTTCTGAGGAACACATTTGTTATGTTCATCAAGCTTGCTTCTTCATTATGCTGCTAGTAGTGGAGCTTGTCTCTGTTGGTAGCTGTGATTGCATCTGCATGTTATTGGCCTATTACCTATAGAGATTGAGGGCATGTGTGGATGGCTTTTACTACTAGAAGTTTCAAATTGAAAGTTGGCCATATGGGAAATATCTCCATGATTATTGGGAAAGAGGTTTAAAGTATCAATGCAATTTTGCTGTTTCCATTGAGGGATTCATGGATTGTAAATTTCCTCTTTTGTGTCTCAGTATCTACACAGCTAGAAATACATGTTAACGGAGCAGCTGTCGCCAGTCTCAAGCATTCAAACATCCTGATTCAATTAGATTGTCACTGATGAATTCATATTTGTAATACATTTTGGTCCTTAATTTGTACTCTGGGCAAAAAAAATAATTCCTATGTTCTCCAGTCCTACTTTCTTTAGTCCTGCTCCTCATTTCACCAAATCTTCATAAATAAAAGCATAAAGGCACAATAAGTGAATGCTATTAGTGAAACAAAGGATACAGTAGTACTTTTAACTTCTTCCAAATTATTGCACAGATACCACTAAAAAAAGAGGCCATCTCAAGGGGCCTTCATTTGCATGTTTCCTATGCAAAGAAAAGGTATTAAAATATTCTCTGTCATGAAAATTTGTATATGTGATTTTATACCATGTCTTACAAATGCTGAAGAGTTTTCATATTAAACCACGGGTTTTGATCAGAAGGTAACTTGAAAAAATATTTGTGTCATGCCACGATCATGAAAGCACTTAACACAAAGAGAGACCTTGACTAATTATAGAACACAATCACCAATCATTATGAAGTTAAACAAGGGAAAGTGCCACATTCTGCACCTGGGATGGGACAACCCTGGATGTACAGCCAGACTGGGGAATGAGAGGCTGGCAAGCAGCGCTGTGGAAAGGGACCTGGGAGTCCTGGTTGACAGGAAGTTAAATATGGCTCAGCAGTGCCCTGGCAGCCAGGAGGGCCACCCGTGTCCTGGGGGCACCAGGCACAGCATCACCAGCCAGGCAAGGGAGGGGATTGTCCCACTCTGCTCTGAGCTGGGGCGGCCTCACCTTGAATAATGTGTGCAGCTTTGGGTGCCACAGTATAAAAAAGACACTAAGCTGTTAGAAAGGGTCCAAAGGAGGGCAGCAAAGATGGTGAAGGGCCTTGAGGGGAAGCCATATGAGCAGTGGCTGAGGTCACTTGGTCTCCTCAGTCTGGAGGAGACTGAAGGGAGACCTCATTGCAACCTTCAACTTCCTTATGAGGGGAAGAGGAGGGGCAGAGGAAGGATCTCTTCTCTGTGGTAAACAGTGACAGAATCCAAGCCTGAAGTTGTGCCAGGAGAGGTTTAGGTTGGATATTAGAAAAAGGGTTTTCACCCAGAGGGTGGCTGGGCGCTGGAACAGGGTCCCCAGGGAAGTGTCACAGCACCAAGGCTGCCAGAGTACAAGAAGCGTTTGGACAATGCTCTCAGGCACATAGTGTGACTCTTGGGGATGGTCCTGTGCAGGACCAGGAGATGGACTTGATGAACCTTGTGGGTCTCTTCCAGCTCAGCATATTTTGTGATTCTGTTTCCAGAGCTGAAGTCTCTGCTTTCAGTCAAAATACAAATAATAATGCACAGCAGATCTTCTTAAAAGTGACACATTTTCACAAGCAGCAAACTAATCTACCTACTCTTACATGGGATTCTAGACAAGAATGATATCTCGCTTTGAGTCAATAACAAAAACTTACTGAAGCAAAGGGTTCTGATCCAAAATCCACAAAATCTTTATTAACAACTATCACCCAACTAACACTCGATGTGCACACCCTAAGACTACCTCAAATCTGATATAATGACACTTAGGTTAGGCTTTCCTTTGAGTTTTAATGCAAATCCCGTTATCTTGCAAGTGGACTAGATTAAAGACATATACACTTGCTGTGCATGTTGATCAGATGACTTTTATGACTTTTTGATCAATAAAGCACATAGGATCAGGACCAGATCACCAAGACCTAATCTATGCACACAGTGCCTGAATTTAACTGTGGAAGCTTTGCTATTATATTACATAGGAGTTAATTGAATAAGCATAATTAAGCTCAAAATTAACATGACCTAATTTCTAAAATGAAAATATTTTTTCTTGTTTGTTCTTTTGTTATATTGAAAGCAATAGCAGTTGAATATATTTAAAGAAATCTAATGGTTATTGTCTCTGAACCTTTCAGCCACTCATATTGAACCTAAGACCCAAAAGAGTTATAATGTTCGTATAACTTACAAATTACATCAGGATCGGATATTACATGATGAGATTTCTATATTCTCTTGTGTTAACAGCCTGTCTTTAACACTCACACAGCACAGGCCCAGGTACTCATTATACCATGTCTTCAAACGATGTTCTCTGAGCTATCACACTCACCCACTGCAAAACAGATTTTTAAAGGTTTTTGAGAAGGTTTGAGACCTTCATAAAATTTTTTTTTGTGTTGTTGGAAAACCTAGTGTGTACTCCCATAGCTGCAGGCACTGAAGGTAAAACTTGATCTAACCATGAAAGCAGTCGGGTATGTCTACTAAAACACTTTTTTTGCTGAATTCAGCATGAATAAAGTAGTTACTTGATCTCCTGAGAGCAGTTGTTTGGTCTCTTGAGAAAGCACCAGTGTACAAAGACACTTTTCAAAGTGTTAAGCAATACAACTCTTCTCCCTATAACTTGTTTTTCCTGTTGCAGCAACTTCTTAGTTCTTTGCTCTTGTAAACAATTAGTACAGTCATTCATTAATGCTCTACTTAACCAGGTTCTTTGTAAATCTCTGTTCTCTAATAGAAAAAGAAGAAAATATGAGAGACCTTTCTCATGGTTTATTATGGCTCTTTAACAGCATTGGAAATATTCCACCAAGAAATTTTAGTCACATTATTTGCTGTAGGATGAATTTTTCAAAAAGAAAAATTCCTTTAAAGGCATTAACCTTTGCTAAAAATTGCAGATGGCTGTAATGACAATTTTTATGCCTTAGGTATTAGATGATGTACAAAGTGACTGATCCAGCAAAAAATATTCATATCCTTATGGACCACACAAGCACTAGCTGCTAGTTCCACAGCAGGTGAGTTGACATATTCAGATGAAAGGTCAAACTGCAACAGAAAGCAAATACTTCAAGTACAAGCAGGGAATGGACTCCCTGTGTCCATCTGTCACCACCCCTGTCTCTAGACAGTCTTCCCACCAAGAGTCATGTGAATTACAAGGCTCCTATTTCACTGCTCCACTTCTTTCCTTTCTCATTCCTTTCTTCTGTTCCTCAGTACTGTAAACAACACACTGCTCCTTCACTACTTATCTTCACAAGTACCTTCTGCTTCCTTGGTTTTCAGACACGTATAGCCAATTACTAACAAATCCACTGGAACAGTAACGACATCGGTTTCTAAGCCAGATCACCAATTCAGGATAGTTCATGCTGATTCCTGTTTGTCCCAGCTGACGATAACTGCAAATTTCTCCACACCAAATAAGTTTTAAATGTCTGGACTTTCTACTATCATTATTCAGATAATCAGAAGAGATCAATTTTTTAACTGCGCACTTCAGCTAACACCTTTGTGGGTCAACTGACATAACCTTTATCCTTATAGCACATATCCCATACAGTACCAACACCAGTAGCTTGTTCCTATGTAGAAATAAAAAGCAAGAAAACTTTGAAAAGGTTTGAGAGTAGTTCATGTTGGCTAACAGAAATGCCAATTTTACCCACATTCACCTGTGTGTGAATGAATAATCCAAACTTACTGTACCTATAAAAGTGGGCTGAATAATAATGTTCAGGGCACATCTTTAAGACAAATTGGACTTATTCTAAAAATTGTGTATTTCTTGTGATACTCCTGTTCTGTCCTGGGTGAAGGAAAAAAAAAAAAACAAAGGAAAAATAAGGCAGTAAAAAGTGAAGAAATACAAAGCACAGCTCTTGAGAAATATTAAATATTTGCCCTAGGTTCAAATGCAATTTTTGATGGAGGTTCATATTTAGTTCTGTTTGTCAAAGCTTGATTCTTACAGGAAGGACTTCTAAAAATAGATGCAAATATATATTAATTTTCCTCTCTCTAAATGCCCACAAGTATTTAAATTATGTCTTCTAACTACACACTGTTCATATACTTGCCTCATTATTGCAATCTATCATATCTGTACAGGTAATATTAAAAATCTGGTCATGTACGTGGGACGCTTTAAATCAAACAATTAATTACTTTTAGAAGTAGGGTTCTTTTTCAAAGATGAAGGAAAATATTTTAGTTAGTCAAGATATCTTATTACTTCTCCATAATATACAGAGCTTTAGGGAAAGATTAAGTTTATTAAATCAGATTTACAATGCAGGCTTTCAAAACTGCCATTTCCAATAAATACACATTTGTTTAATATTAAAGTTCCCTTTCAAAACAAAGTAGTTAAGCCTACCCTCACATTTATACATCTGCAGTTTGTTTGATAACTTACAACATAATTACAGGCTGTCCTCCCACTAAATGCTGTATTCAGACTTATGAAACAAGGTGGTAAAATATGCACTGAAGTCTGAGTACTAAGCCCGTAATTTACCACAAGCACTAGGAAGAAAAGAAACAGAGGGGAACCCTGCTATTTAAACTAAGCAGTTATCACGTTTTCCTCCCCCACACATGCCGTAGCATATAACCCATTCATATTTCAATTTTACGTTTCCCAAACTGTCATCTTGTGTTTCAAGTTCATTTGAGATCCAATCTGCTTATCAGAGCAGCAGTGAATGCTATTGCAGATCGAGGGAGAGCTGTCACTCCCCACTAAAAGCAAGGTCTGTGGCACATGGGTTGGTGAAATAAAGCAAGCCTTGTGGGGTTAACAAAAGTGCCCAGAGTGTTATGGAGGGAAGAGGCGTCCAGCCCCTTTCTTACCTCCCATGTCCAAGCAATGAGAGGGTACTCTCCCTCTCTGTTGGAGATGCAGCTAAAATAGCTAAGGAAATTCCCAGGTAGAACCAGGGAATGTGGGAAAAGGAGAGACTGACCTCATTTCAGCCTTTTCAGCCAAGTTTCTCACAGAGGGTGGGCCACCTCAGGGGAGGCACTGAAGAAGCCAGCTGCCCACTGACCTGCAGTGTTCACTGTGGGATGCCTCATCACCCCTATCCTGTCCCAGAGCTCCTTGTTCACATAGAAAACAAAGCTCACACAGTACCTGGGTTCTGTCCAGGCTTTCCTTCCAGCCTGGCTTCCCTTGGAGCAGGAAGCTCTTGTGTGACCCTTTCCTCAGAGACTGCAAGCCATGAGCCAGAAACAATGCTTTGGTGTAGTCATATTCCCTTTCTTTTTCACTTTTTTGTTGTTGTTGTTCATTTAGCTCTCCCATGATAGTTAAACAGCAATCACAGGTTCTGAATAATGATTTTCTGTGATAAGAGCGTAAAACTCACCTTGCAGCATGTTCTCAGAACAGCACCACTCTGTAAATATGCCAGTTCACTCGGTGTGCTCCAGGCAGAATTTGTCTCAGACACTACCTACAACTGTAGCAAACTACCCAAGTTGTAGATTTTAAAAAATGAAAGCCCCATCCTCATATATACTATCCACTAAACACATCCTGTACTATAAAAAATAATAACTATTAAAGGCATACTTATTTCCTACTATGTTTTTTTCTACCTTTTTGCTGCCTCTCAAATGTGCACCATAAGTATCAATGAGAACACAGTCACTCTTAACTGCATTTTAAAATCTCTAAGATAGATTTGGCACATTGCAAGATGAAAGTAGAGTTCACTTGCTGTGAGAAAACAAGTAACACCAGAGTAACATCTTAAATGTCGATATGTGACCTTCATAGCAGCGAAAGATTTATAAGGGAAAGAAAGGAGAAAATATACTGAAAGCTGAGTGTTTTGGAGTCTTTTCATTCCTAAAGCATCTCCATAATGTAATCTTGAGAAACCTAGGTCCATCCTCACTCATTCTGAAGTATTTTGAAATGTCAAGAAAATTAGAAAATCATATTCCACACCATTTGCTCACTAAGCTTCCTCTTAGTTCTCATACCTCTTTTATTCAAGGACACCCATCTCAGATTTCGTCTGGGCTTTCAAAAAAAATAAAGGATATTTTCCTCAAGCCAAACTCCATACTGTTTTTTTCAGTGTTCTTGACAAGCAGATAAAACTGGTAAAGACACAAACTACCAAGAAGCTATTGAAATCTATTGAAATTTTGTCTCCTCCAATTACATCCAAAGTTGCAGCCGTACTGGGATTCTACCTTCTATGTGAGCTTAACCAAAATGGTATCTGACTGTGTCTGAAATAGTACAGGAATCTTTAAAGCACAATTTGAAAAGGTAAAAGTTTTTCTGACCTGTATGGATGCTACATATAAAACATGGCTAGGATATGAGGCTTCCAATTGGGATCCCTACTTCCCTACAGTCCTTTAAGTTGAGCCAGGGTTGGGTACAACATTCAAGTCCCATCACCTGCTCCAGAAAAAAATATTAAAAGGTGTTAGTGGAAGAGACAGACAAACAGGAAAACCAGATGGGTCTCTTTCAGTATTTTTGCAAGCTCTTTTTAAAACTGTTGAAGAGTTAAGAAATTCAGTGCAACTGTTGCAATATCAGCAGAAAAAATATGGTACTACTGTAAAAGAAAGGATGTGAGGCAGCATGTCAAGGTGTTTGATTCTTAAATAATAAATCAGAGTTATGTTTGAAATAAAGTTCCAATATAAAACAAATTGCAATTTCTGTTCTCATCTGTCAAAGCTGGCTACTTGCATGTCTGAGTGCCTATATAATCTGAATCATAACAGGTATAATCTATACTTTTTTCCCTAAATCTTTGTCCAGAAAAGCATTTCCTTGGACATATTTTCCAACACTTCAGTTTGCCATTTTCTTCTTTCCCCATCTATCAGTTAGCCAGAAGATATTCTTCCATGCACTGGTGAAACATGAGCATGGTGTGATAAGTCCACCTAGAAGAGACACATCCTCTACAATACAGGTTGGTATTGGGGCATGTAATTCCTCTGAGTTTTCATTGCCTAATTAATACCCATCTATAGTTGAAATAGTATCAATTAAAGCATGAATGTGATGATGTCCTCAAAAACAAAGAAAATAGATTATAAGTGATTTCTGAAAAGAAATTTCACATCTGTGAACTGACCCATCTGGCATGAAAACAAGAACAAGAAGGCACACACAAGACTTTATGTTATGGTCTGCCTAATTATCCAGTTATACCTTTTCTCCCACATAATTAAGCCAGCAGTGAGGAAAGGAATGGTGCTTATGGCTGGATTCACAGAAAGGTCTACGGAACAGTGTATTTTGATGATGGGCAGTGTTTTTATTTTTTCTTGATTCCTGCCAGTTATAGGAATCAACTGCTGACAGACATACTACAATTCAGAGTTAAATTGTTAGGTGGCTGAGCTCTGGATTGCCTGTTGCTTCTCTAAAGTTCAACAGCAATGATCTTTGTCAGCAAAGCTCTCTTGTTTCCACTGCTAATGCACTGATTTGGGGTTCATTCATACTACTCCTTCGTGACAGCATCTTAAGTGCTCCATCACATGAAAAATTGTGATATAACAGCAAAAGTGCAGGTGAATTCTTTTTGCAGCTCTTTGATCTGGAAGCCTTAAGTGAAAGATCTGCTCTTGCTCTAACATCCTCCCCAGGCTAAAACACTGGTTGTAGCACCCATTTGAGGCCTGGGCTTTAGTTACATCCCTTCTCTTTGCCAGAGAAGGTAACAGAGCAGTAACATGGTTACCGCTCTGCAACCTGGGTCCACCTCTTGAGCCAGAATAGGCTGGGAAGCCAAGCTTCCATGGGGTCTCTGATGTAAGGAAGGGTTGCTGCAGTGCTGGAGAGAGAAAGGGATCAAAACTATAGGAAGTCAAGGTTCAACTTAGTAATTTGCTGACACTTTGGCAAACCTGATTCAAGCCTAAGGAAACCCCAGTGCCAGGAAATATATATCACTATTCCTATTTCAAGCTTCATCTTTGGCCTTTAGGAAATATCTCCTTTTAATGTCATTATTATAAATAAATCTATAGCTCCTGCAGAGTGTGAACAAATTTATAAAATAAGTATTTTTGCATTGTCACTTATCAGGACACAATTGCACTAGACTAGAGACCCTATGGTTATGTATTCACACTAACAAAAAGCAAAATTTTCCATGCCACCTACTGATTTGCCTGCTCCTGGAGTGCAGCTCAATAAGAATTGGCTTGGGTTAAGAAACATAAAATAGAAGAGTGAGTTTTCAATAATTTCAGGCTCTATCAGTTCCAGAAGAAATCCAAACATGCTGTTAGACCTACAAAAATATATTCACAGGCTACATCCGGTAGTACTGATGTTTTCCATTTATCATTATCTAAGTTATGCATGAGGACAAAGTATGCTGAAGAGCTTTTAGGGAAGGTGACACTACCACAAAGTACTCATATTCAAAGCATTCTTTAAAATGGATTGCAACAAGTATGAAATATAGTAGAACATAGCAGTCAACAAGCCAAGGATAAAGATAGAAATCTACACCCCAAATGGTCCTTCAAAACAAGGCTAATCATTGCCAATACTTAACAACTGAACAATTTCCGACAGTGTCAGCTTCCCAGACAGTCACTAATGCTGACTGACATGAAAAGTGAATGTGGAAATATCAAACAATAGTCCAATTCCTGAGGTTCTTACTCATACATTTAACGCAGTTGTTAGTAGGGCAGTTTTTTTATTGAAGCCAATCCATTCTGACACCCTGCTCTGAAAGCTTGTTGGACTTGGCAATAATAATTCCTTCTGCTTCTTTTCATGTGTTATCCCTTCAGCCTTGATCCTTTCATCTGTGTCCCCTGTAGGAATGATGTGCAATCCCTACTCTCTTTCAAATTATTGAGACATCTGGAGATGGGAGTAAGGAGGAATGACAACCAAAATATAACAAAGGACCCTAAATTTAAAAAGCAAATTGACCTTATAGTTGTAGAGAGAAAAGATTTCTATGATTATAAACATACATTATAAACACCTGATAATTTGCTCACTATCTGAAGTATGCTTAATTTAACTGAATGTAGTATCTTTTCTCTTGCAGATATTTTGGATTTGAGTAAAAATAATTAAATCATGAAGAAAGATGAAAAATATGAAAAATATGAAAACTCTGACATTTTTGGTTGAAAACAACTCTACCAGATGAGAAACAACTGAAACAAACAATGAAAATCCCTAGTCTCTACCAAACCACTTCTTCAAAAATGTGACATCAGTTTAAAATTTCAGCCAAAATGGTATACAGAAGTACGAACTGTAGAATCTTTTTTTTTTTCTGCAAAGAAAGACTATCTGATTATTTTCAATCTCTTCTATAAACAGTCAATGCCATATAATTGAAAGAAACAAAACTGGGAGATATCAGATGATGTTTAAATTCAGGATGAAAAAGATATACTGGCAACAAATATTTTGATACTTTGCATCACAGATCGTGGTGAAGACCTGTTCAGCAACTCAGCAGAACATCAATGTTATGTCTGCCAAACAGGCAGAATTGAGTACATTTTGTCATGCCTCCAAGGCAAACTCTCTCTAAATTAGTCTACAAGCCAGATCGACTTCTACAAGCAGAATAGGATATGCTGAGTATTTATGTGTTTTAGGCAGACCCTTGTAACCACCAGCCCACCAGGTCTCACTCTACTACATGTGCTATAACATTAGTGCTCTGCTCTGCCCCTGGTCAGCCACAAGCTCATAGGCATGCCAGGCACCCTGCCTAAATTCTCAGCAATCATCTCCTTTCAGGGTGACTGGTTTGAAGGTTCCTGTATGGACAGAGGAAAGCCTGTTTTATAAGCCTGCATCATGTTGTGAGACCAGCTCCCAGCTTTGTGTCATGCAAACCTTAATCTCTTCACAACCTGTCTAGTTTCATCTCAGTCTGGTGTGAATATCGTTTCTCTGCTGAGGGATCTGTATTGCTCATGATCTAATCATACCTCCTGTCATCTCAATACAGGTTATTTCTCCTACATGTTTATCATAGATGCATACTTCCAAATGTCAGCTAAAAACAATGTGACAATACCAGCAAAATGTTTTGCTTTACTAAGTGCAAAACAGCCTGTTGGGTATTCGAGCAAAATGGCACCTTCTTTTCTAACTATAAATCCTAATGCTTGCCTTTTCAATGTGCTAGTTTCTTCCTCCTTGCTTACCCTCTAAATCAGACAGTAATAGTAAGTTTTCATATTGCACTGTATTTTTGTAACTCATCTAACCTGAAAAGTTGTTTCTGTGTCAGTTTTTTCTATCATTGACTACCTTCAATGTAAGTCTTCATCCACTGATATTCACAAAGCATTTCTGTGAATAACACTGAATATACCTTCAAAAGCAATCATTCCCTCTTGCACAGAAATGTAAGGGCCTTTTAAGTATGTAACCAAGAGTGCACATCCTTGGGCTCTGTGTTTGGTTCCTTCCTCACTTTTACTGTGTCTTCATTTCTATGCTTATTGAACTTTTTACCCTCAGATCCAAACCCATAAAAACAGAGGAAAAAACATCCTCTTGTAAGTGACAGAAAAGGAAAAGGGCAGTAAAAGCCCATGACAAAATCTGAAAGTTGAAGGAAGGATCCCCGTGAGATGATACAGCTCTGTGTATGCAGGGCAATAAATAGGAGAGAGAGCCTTCCTTGCATTTAACCCTAGCTGTAGAAGGACAAAGGGCAGCAAACTCAGATCTTTCCAGTAAATGAAGATTCAGAGAGAAGGAGAAACAGACAAAATCAGGCACATCACTGGGAGCAAACTGTCCCCTGAGAAATTATAAAAATTCCCCCAAAAGGGAGGGAAGCAGGTGAGACACTGCCCTAAGGTCTGTCTGAGGAGGGGTGCAGCCACATAATGTTTACCCAAACCTTTCACGCTATGTAGTGCTGCCTTCAGTAAGACACTACTGTGAACACATCATAGCACAGCTATCAACCTAACACAACCATTCACACCCAGGCAGGTTGAGCACTTCATACATCACTCTAGCTGGGGCTTTGCCTTTAAATCCTCTTATTTCGCTACCTCAAAGGCACCTCAGTGTGTCCTAGCCAAAGTGGCTGCACAATTTATCAATAACAGCAGCAGCTGCTGACACATCTTGCAGTTACTTGGAACAGTAGCAATCCACCTGTAAGGAAACTGGAAAAAATCAGCATCTGAGATGTGCATAGGTAACAAAGGCAGGGCAGTGGTTTCATGAGGTCTACAGCAGGCTCAAATATGGCAAATTTAAATGAATGTGGCATTGATTTCTCCTGTAGCTCAATTCAGTGATTAAAGCTATAACCAAAGGCTCTTTTAATATTTTAATCAGACCAATTCTCACTGCAGTCAAAAGAATCTATCCAGTGAAACTCCAGGAAGACCTCAGTAGTAGTCTGTCCAAAGATTTAACACTACTTGCTTTACTTCTAATCACTCCCTTTTAGAAGGGTAATTAAAGCCACTTGACATGTGAGATGCTGTATACGTGCTCTGACCTAGTATGAGAAAGTAACAAGATAGCCTCCTTTGTTAGAAAATAAAAAGCATGAACCAGAAGCAATAATCTCCTGTGGGTTTTCTGCAGCATGCCCTGATTAAAAAGGAAATCTTTCTCCTGTCTACAAATCGAGACAGATGAAGTCTACAATGCAGCATTCAGACTCCAAAAGTTACACAGGTGCAGTGTGAGGCAGCTGAAGGCAACCCCTGAGCCAAGGCTTTCCCATCCTCTCCCTTGTACCCCCCCTCACCCTTTGTTGCCTGTCATCGGCTCTGCCTCACCTGCCCCGCTGCCTTCTCCCCTGCCTCCCTACACACAGGCAGGCGTTTCCTCCGCTGCTGACAACTGGATTGTTCCTTATTTATTTGGTCCCCTTTTTTCTAATCACTGGAGATGGCCACATGGGGTTGTCTTTGTCACATCATGACTGCTGCCTTTAATAATAACAAGACACTGGCTTTTCTGTGTATTTTCAAATGCAGTTTAAGGATTAATGCTATTACATATCCTTTTCTTCTGACAGAGCTAGACTGTTTTCTCCCTACTGTTACAAATTTACAATAATCTCTTAAATTTCACCAGTGGAAGGTACAGCACCATCAGAAGTGATCATCAATTACGGTGTTAATACACTGTGATATCAAAGTCTCTTCTACATAATCTTAATGTTTAAATTTTAGGGGTTTTTAGCATTCAGAGTTTACTTAACGCATTTTAAAAATAGTGGAACAGGTCACTTGGAGGCAAAACAGCTTGAGAACAGTTATATATCCGCCTATACTGCAAAATGCTAATGCCCTTTGAAATACAAAGGTGAGGGAGTTGTTTTATTTATTATTTAGGCTTTTGTACATTTATAGACCAGATCCAGAAGTATTTATCTTTCATGTCAAAATCTGATTGCTGTGCTAATGCCTTTTAAAGCTAAATGGAATAAAATTATATTCTCCACAAGAATTTGATTGTTTCCTTTCTTTGGACAGAAAAGGAAATAATAGTAATTTTTATTCACACATATTCCCGTGTAGAAACCTCTGTGCATAAATCACATTGGGCCTCCATAATTTGTTATTACCTATTGGTTATAGCTGGGATAAATGCATGGGAACACTGTTTATGTAATTGTAAGCAATGCCACTTTTGGATTTGGGTCCTAGACCTCCTGTAGCTTTATACAAACCTTTCTCTAGTTTTCTCTTTTCCTGCAAATCTTTGAGTTTAAGCCAAACAGGAGTACTGTTCCCAGTCACAGGAAGAGTCAAATTGGTTCTCAGAGTGAGCAAAAAACCCAAGGTAACTCGCTATGCACTTGTATCAACCACGTATAATGTTTAAAGTGGCATTTTAGGAATTAAATGGCCTAAAATATTCAAGAATTGTTCAAGTTTTCAGTGACCCATATGGTGCTTAGGTCAAGCTTCACCTGGAGGACCAGTGTGTTTTCCTGACTCCTGGCATGGTACAGTCCAAAGGAAATGGCTTAATACCACACACCATGCTAATTCTCCATAACTTTTTGCTTCATCTTCCATATCATACTGACAGTATGAGACAGAGCACAGGATAACAGAGCCAACTTACTGATTCACAAGTGTGGAAACCTTCAATTGAAAATGCTAACAGTTGGGTGGGATACATGGATATCACCTTCCTTCAGATGAGGAAGGAAAGCAGCTCACTATAAAGATACCCTCTTGTGCCCTTTCAACGGTGATCATTAGTGCCTCCAGAAACCCACAAAGTAATCTACAATGTTTCATTTCAGAATACCATTCAAATAAATCATTTAAGAATATTTAAAATTTTAACGCTCCACAGAAATATAAAGCCATACTTTCTTTGTGTGAAATAGAGGTCTACTACAACAAGCTTTATATGCATATGCAGGTACTACAAATATATTTTCAGATAGCTTATTATGGACAGCAAGCTGAACACCCACTTATGAGTTAAGTTTGTATTCCCCAGTTACAGATATTCTGTGTTTGAATTAGGTACTTAATTGCATACTCAAAGCCTTGATTTCTGTTTGTAAATCTAAATTTTATTGGATTTTCCCTCTGTAAAATATTCCCAAAGCACCTCTGCCACTCTGTTGCAAGTATTTTCTTTCTCTTCCCAATCTTTAACTTTTATCACAGATTCCTTGGGGCAAATACACTGTTTACTATATCAAAGCATGCTGCAGCTCACCTGGTATTTCTATTTGCAAAAGTACAAGAATCGTTCTGTAGATCTCCCAGCTGAGCCTGCCCTCATGCCCACAGTCTGCATGGGTATGTATTTGGAGAAAGGCTTCTTGCTCCCCCACCTCCTGGATATATGTGCAAACATCAGGCATAATGCGAGCTGCTGAAAGTTTCTTTCAAAGCTACAGACGTCCAGTCTCAATCCAGACCACAGCACAAAGTTCCCATTCTCCTCACACAAAATAAGACAATGCCTCTCTAAACTCATTACTTTACATACTCATTCAGATTAGGGCCCCCAGAACTAGGAATATGAAACTGTTTTATATATTTTTCCAGCTTATGATGTATGCTACAGTCCACTAGGAACAGATCTGAAATAATTATATTTCATTTCATCTCACGTCAGACAACAAATTAGCTTAGCACATTTTAATGGAGTGGTGCACAGTGCCTCTTTCACTTAATGAGACTACATTTTGATGAGGGACTCTAGTGGGTTAAGGAATCATAACCATAATGAAATACAAGGTTTGGGGTTTGGTTCATTAGGCAACAAGGAGAGCTCTTCAGAATACTTGCTTCCAAAAAGAAATACTTATGCCAGGATGTTATATCCCCCTGGAGAGTTTTTCTGTGAACTGTCATTACTGAAGAAATGTACTTGGAGGGAGAGTAATGGAAAGAGGGATTAAAGAATTTAACTGAGCCACAACATATTTATCCACCCAAAGAAGATAAAAAGTTGATTTCTCAGTCGTGAAAATAAAAAAAAACAGTTCATTAATCTGGTTTGATAATCTTACACTGGAAAAAAGAGACGTTTCTAATTCCAAAATACCAGTAATCTTGCATACATTTAAGGTATGCATGACAACTAGCAGTTATATATCTTTTTCCACCATGTATACAGCAGACAGCAAGAAAAAAGGGACTAATGAGAAATTTTACACTGTTTAAACCTACAGAAACTGCATTTCCTCTTCACAATGAAAATGTGATCAAGCAAAAGTTGAAGATTGATATTCGGAAATGTGATGTGTTTTCATAGCAATTCTCCTTATGATTATAATTTTCATAAACTAGCAAACATATTCGTAATAGAGAAGGAGGGAAAAGTTATGGATTACCTTGCCCAGAGATGGTCCCTCTGGAAAGGTAAGCCAAAAAGTTGTAAAATTTTGAAGGAAGGTTGAAGAAGACCAGATAAAGGAGGGAGGACTTTATCCTTTGGTTCACTTATATCCATGCTTGTCCCAGAAGTTAAGCCAAACACCTGTAACACCAAGCAATTGTGTCCAGTTTAAAATCTGAACAGAAGAAGAGAGGATTCTAAGTACTGGAAAATAATCAATATGCATTTCATTAGCAGTAAGGGAACACATATAAAAAATGTTAAATGTCTGAGAATGGAGACTGGAGGAGGATTCCTGGGACTTCTGCTCCCCTTTACATGTGCATGCTCCTCTTGACATGTGGATACCACAGACCACTCAAAATCTCACAGAAAACTGTGTGATAATACCTCCCATCTCTGAATTATTGTAAACAAAGTACAGTGGATAGAGAAGCATTCCTTTCAAAGGCTAACATGCAGACTATATTAGTCCTCCCAGGAATAATCATCCAGCAAAAAATTATAATTGAAAGTCATAATACATACTTTTTTCCCAAATCTCACACTTGACTTTGATCATAATATCAGATTACAATGCACACATGATCAACAATATTGTAATTAAATTGCAGCAAAGCTTGCTGACCTTTTGGTGCAAGCTTTCGGGTAAAATTCACAGTACACAAACATGTTTTAATCTATGTGAAACATTTAACATGCATAAAGAAAGGTAACTTTTGACATCAACATAATTAGCCCTGGCATATTGACTCTAGATGCCAGCCCTTGGCTGTGAGCTAACTTGTGTGAGATCTTGACATAATCATGTTAAGTGCTGCCAGTTTGCGTAGCTGCCATAGATTAAACAAGAAAAATGGTATCAACGATGTAGGCGTATGTTCTTGCTGCGTGTTAATGAAGCCATTTTCACTGAAATTGTTGATATTTAGAATATCTTTCGTTTTCATTATGAAAACAATCAATAGTATAGAGTCTTAGTACTTTTTGAAATAGGCTATTAATTAACCCATTGATTATTTTGGAGAGTGAGATTAATAATCTTCCTGAAAATATATTCCCTTTTTCAAGGTCTTCTCTGTGCCTTCTTGGATGCTGAGATCTACTGACAGAATAATGTTGCCTTTTTACCATATGAATAAATAGCCATAATAGCTACAGCATAATTTACAGATTATTTCAGTTCTCCTTGAACCAAGGTCTGAAAGCTGCTAAAACCACTCAATAAGGGAAACTTGCCATCAGATGAAATTTGGATTTATATCCACAGAAAAGCACTGGATTTAATTTCTCTCAACTTTATCTGGAAATAGCATACTGAGAGCAGGGACCTCTGAAGACTTTTCAACTTGGCCTGTCTTTGCATACTTGATATCCTGCAATCACCTTCTGAGATCTTAGAGCAGTGTCATTTCTCCTAGCAATGAGAGATAAGAGGATGTACTTTGCACATTCCTTAAGCTTGAGAACATTAAAATATTGTATCTTGGCATCAGTAGAAACTTCATTGCAAATATAACACTGTAGGGTTTAATACATGCAAGGTTAAAACTATCCAATTTTGATATTTTTTTATTATTTTAGGCAATACTATACTAATGCTAATTTCAGCATACGCCTTGGTGTTTGATGATTTGGGACAAGGCAGCAAATTTCACCACATGTACAAAATAATCATGAGACCACAATTTAAGGAAACAACAAAAACACAGTTTCAAACTTGTATATTTATACCACACACAAAATAAATTTTGACTTTTGAATATGATGATTTCATAATCACAAGCTACAAACTCAGTATCAGCAACATCCATTAGAAAAATTCAGCATTATCTTTTATTGTTAAAAACACTAAACAAGTATTGGTTATAAAATGACATTAGGTTTTGGCCAGTTCCAGAATTTTAATTTTTCCACATTCCTGTGCACTGCAGGGTAACTAGTTTTGAACATCTGAACCCACTCTAGGATCCTAAGGCAGTCCTTCTGTTTAGGACCTCTTTGAAATAAAACCATGCTTTTTCCATGATTTAAGCACGGGGGAATAGAAAATCATATAAAAACAACAGGCTTCTCAGTGATTCCACCATTTTAAAAACTTTGATTTTAAGTCCCTTGTAGTGGGTGGGTGCTGCCGATCCAAATCCAGCTATAACCCCACCACAGACTGAACCTGTGCTATTCTGGTTACAGACCTCACCAGGAGATAAATCCTGTTAAGAGTGATTGTCTTCAGCATCCTTTTTTATATGAACTTAAAAACTGCATCTTTGTAAAGTATTCATATTAGGACATTAATTTTCTTCCTTTAAAAATAGATCTGAACCTTAGTTAAATTTTTTAACAAAACTGATTCTTTTTAAAAGGAGAATTGGAGCAACCTAATAACCTTGCTCTGCTCTGGAACTTTTTTAAGGTTTTTGCTAACCTTTTATTCCAATTTATCTTCACAGATAAAACAATGTCTATTTTCCTAGAAACAACTATTTACTGCCATTAGGACAGCCTAGAATTGCCTACCTTGCATCCAGCTACCACTCCAGAAGGACACAGGTACACTGCAGGCCCTGTGCCATTTGTGCCAAAGCCACACTGCTATCACAGATGCTCACAGTGTCTCCAGTGGCAAGGGGCATCTTGGTGTGGGCATTGAACTGAGTCCGTAAGCACTGCTCCAGCCATGTAGGGCAGAATTCAGCATGGAATTAAAAGACATGTTTTGGGTGTCTACATACAAAGTAGATATCCAAGCTCCTACTATAGGCAATGGAGATCTAGTAAAAACAACTGGTGGAGACCTCAGACTAATTACCCATCTGCTCAATGTATCTTAGGGTCCAGTAACTCTACTTACTGCAGATTCAATTCATTTGCCTAAAATTGGTTCTTTCAGCTATTACAATACACAGATGTTGTAAATGTGACGTAAGATATGGGAAATAGGAGCCTTTCTGGAACAGCCTGAAGCAGGAAAGTCTGAGTTTCAAATGGCACCAGATAACTATGTTTAAGCCACTGAATCAAGCTGTTCTATTACAGTTTGAATTTAGACTCCCAGATGATATGCAGACCCTTATTTTTATATATCTGATCTGGAACTAAATCCAAAAATAGTGTCCAATGACAAATTCTCTTTGAGAGCCCAGTTTTCCCATAAACCTCTCAACTTTGAATCAGAAACAGCACAAAATATAAATTGAATTAGTTTGATGTACAACTGAAAGCAGATCCACCTGTTTGGTTTCTTTTTCTATTACAGTCCAATAAGAACATAAATTTTACAATTCTGCAAATCATAGGCTTAGTCTTGGCACTCCAAGCATCAAATCAAAACCAATTCTGGATTAAGACATGAACATCAAAAAGGCACTTCTACTACTCCTCCTCCTTCCCTCACATTATCTTGCTCAGCCATTTAGAGAATTAATTGCACAGTCCATATACACCAAAACAAGGATTTTTTCTATTCTGCTTACTCCTTAATAGGAATGAACTTTTCCAAAAGAGCTGTTGATGTGCCCTCCTATTCTGCATGATGTTTATAAAAAGCATTTTACAAGCAATCTTGACACTACCAATATTTAGTGAAATGGATTTCTTTTACTTTTTGCATTGCCTACCAGGTTATTTGGTTCTGGAAATTTAATTAAATTTATTTCCAAGTATCTCAGCATTTCACGTGTTGTTTCAGTGTCCCTTTCTCTCATTGTGAACACTAGACATATTAATAACTCCAGGGCTCTTGACACACCGTGGACATAAAGAACAGGTATTCTTTCTGTTGCACAGAGAGAATCTAATACTCAAAAATATTCCACTGTGAAAATTTTTATTCATCTTCTCTGCACAGATGCTAATTTTACATACATACAGTCAGGTATAAAAAATGTCAGTTTTCTCTGGGGAACTGTGTTTGTTTCTGAGTGCTTAATACATCAACTGCTTTATAGTCTCTGATGGGATATGTATGTAATCTCTTGCTGTTCCTTCTCCAGAGCTTCAAGGAGTCCTGGACAACACAAATAGCTCGTGCCAACAACAGGAGAACACATCAAAAACATGTATAGGAAATCCACTAATTTTTTTTTCTGGCACTATGTTCTGCAGAAGCATAAAAGGCATTGCTACTGAGCAGAAGCTTAAAATTTCTCTTAATTTGTCAATTCCCAAAATAATAATTTGAGAACTGGTGCCACAATGTAGTTTACAGGATTCCAAGAAGTTTCAGAATTTCTCAAGCAGCAATACCTGAATCCTGTGAAATATAACAACATGAGAAAAATTTCCAAATGGCTTCTTACCCAATCCTCTTTTTTCCCCCAGTTTCTTTGCTTAACTGGAAAGAAATCTCTAAGTCTCCTCTGTGTTAAGCCCATTTTCAGTTAATTTTTTGATATGCACTGAAAAACAGTATCAACATTGGGAACAACATTCCAGAGCAGTACATGGTTCATATCTGGTATTCTACATTTGTTTTATTCCCTACCAGATTATTTTCATATGTGACTTCAAAATATTCTTCATCAGTTGCTGACTCTTTTCTCCCTACCATTGCTTAAGCTCCTTGTTGTCTTATTTTTACAAAGGTAATGTCATGTCCAAATTATTTTTGACCTGTGCTTTGTCACCTTTCAATTACCTATAATTTCTGCTACTTTTGTTCAAATACAGAGAAATCAACAACATAAAATTTACTTCCTAGAAATCTCGTCTGCCCTCTCGACACCAGTGTGATCAAGGAGAGTTTTGCCCATGGGGTAGTTTTTAGAAACCTGGAAAAGTTTTAAACATTCTTTCCAAGTCAGTTTGCCTGTACAGGTCTTGTGTTTGAAGCTAAACCTTGGAGCCATTGATGTCATTAAGATCACATTTTTTTCCTACAAACAGTATTTGATACTTAATCATAGACATTGATTAAACTGGGATGTATGCACCCAAATATATGCGCTTCACATTTTTTATGTATTAAAAATATATGTACATATAAATATTTATACACAACCGAATAATAACTGGCACCTTGCACATACTTATTCTGTCAAAATGATTACTCGGATATTTAAACCTTTTTTAAAATTGGATTTTTCTCAACTTGTTTATATATGCAGACTTTATGATGTTTATTACAATGTAGATTCCACCATAACCTGGATCATATTTGCCAAAATGTCTTGCCTCTTACACTTTCTCATCCTGACTTTGCCAAGAAATGTTTTTCATTTTGACTCAAGTATGTAAGCAATGTGTTGTGATATTACAGATCATCTTACTTACAAAATCTTATGAGGAGTGCAGCAAACAGCATGTATGGCCACATCATTATCTATAGATTCAGTAACTCACTAAAGACAGACATCTCAGGTGTTTTCCTTTTCATAATCATTTCTAACCACATTTTTTAGACTGTAAATCATTCCAAACACTTCAGCCTGCTTTCAGCATGCCTGCTACACTCTTTTGGAAGCTTATGATTAAGCCCTGCATAGTAACTGCTCCCTATATACTCGCTCACTGTCAGGAGGTTAACTGGCAGGTCTTTCTTTGCCACATTTTCCCCCAGGCCCCAAAGCCCTCGCTCCCTCTGCCATAATAAACAGAGACCCTACGAGCACAGCTCCAAGTACACACAACCCTCACTTCCATCTCTGCAGGAGATTTCTGTTGACTATTCCCTAACCACTCCATGCACCAAAGCCACAAACATTTTGCTATTATGCAGGCACTGTATGCCTCCTGAGGGGATAGAAATGCCTGGGTCTTCTATATAATAGTTATTGTCAGAGCAAAGCCCATTGGAAAAAGCACAATAATTTCACCTTATAAAGAATAAAACTACTATTCATGTAATGTAAGGAAATGCAGCTAAAGCCCTGAATGCCTTTGGCATTCAAAATTCATAGCAATCCTTGTACCCAAAAATTGTATCAAGTCTGAGATTTCTTATAACTAACCCTGATTTTATGAGGACTTCGCTCATCCATCACAACCTCCATTTGGCTATTTGTGAAGCCAAAAATAGTTTCTAGTGACAATATGCTGAAACTTCAAAATGCTTAATTCTAAATCCTAAAAGTACTAGACAGTAATTTTTACTATTTTAGTTACATGAAGGGTTTATATTTGCATGAAGGTGTTGTGGTCTTCATGAGCACATAATTTACAAAAGTCAGTTTCCAGCTTACTGTGAAATTTCACAATAGGACATCACCTTGCAGTATATATGAAATTTGTTTACTACATATCTATAAAGCACTATTTCTAGAGAGCATATTATAAGACCTCCAGCACCTGAAGTTCATTTTCCTTATTATTCTGGTGGGCAGTAAAGCTTCTCATGTGCAGATGGAGTTCTGGTCTCCATTTTTTTTCAGTTATTTATACATCTAAAATTATTTTCTCATTAATAATTTTTATGTTCAAAAATATTTTTCATTCAGATCAAATTTGGCTCATCAATTACTGAAAATAATACTACATCTCAACGTGTAAAACAACACACCGTAAAGACAGTCAATCTGCCAAGAGTTTTAGAGTAATAGTTTTGCATTACAGTGTTAGCAAACTTAGTTCCTCAACTGCAGTCTTCAAAACTGGCTTGTTCCTTCCAGTAGATTTCCAGTAGAGCTAAGAAAGCAAGTTTCATCTTTCTACCAAACAGTTCACTTT
Source organism: Taeniopygia guttata (assembly GCF_048771995.1). Classification (NCBI taxonomy): domain Eukaryota; kingdom Metazoa; phylum Chordata; class Aves; order Passeriformes; family Estrildidae; genus Taeniopygia; species Taeniopygia guttata. The sequence continues at coordinate 26,168,866 of NC_133026.1, read as the reverse complement.
TTCCCTACTGAATAATAAAGGGAAAGTGTAAAAGAAATTATTAGCAATGAAACTTTTTAAATTGAGTATCATTAATTTTGACATGGTCTCCCAACCTACAGACAGCTTTTGTAACCACTGAAATTACTCTGAAGGTCAATCCAGGATATTTTTATATGTGGTGAGTTCTAAAATTTGTATTATCATTTTTCTTCAGCGTGTCTCATTTTGCTATCTCAATAAAGAATTTCCAAACTGAAGGCCATCTACAATGTATCAGCATATTCTACCACAATTTATTGAAACATATTATAAAGGTTGAAGGTCATTGGAAGCAAATGCACAATCTGGTATTTCCTACCAGTCTGAAGGGTTGATTTTTCAAATTTAATAATCCTTGATAAACATCATTACACTAGAGTGCTTGAAAAGATATCCTTTTTATACCAATACCTAGTATCTTCCATATAGAGATTTATATGCATTCTTCTAAAACAATTTCTTGTTTCACACTCATAAACTAATGTTTCTCTTCCAAATAATATACGATTAGTAGATATTGTGCCAAGAATAAATCTACTGCACAGTAATATAATGCATCTGTAAGCTTCAATACTTGCACGGTACTCTATCAGAATACCTTGTAGCAACCAATAATACATTTCACACTATCAATGAATAGCATAACACAGTGAAAGATTCATGGAAGTCTTTGCTATATCAAATAAATTTTGCTTCTTAGACACATTTTGTTTTAGAATAAGCAACAACTCCTGGGAACTATAAGTTCAGGATTGTTTCTATAATATCTGCAGATATATTTATGTCAAATCTTTAGCATGAGGTTCCAAACTGATTAGACACCTAAGCAATTGGAACAAATGCTTATCAAGGGCATTTTTTTCATCATTAATAAACCTGTCATACAGCACACCACTGAGCTATGCTAAAATTATTTTCAAGGATGAGCCTAACTGCAGGTAATAGAACACATCTTGAATGTAGACGTTTTTTTATGACATTTATAATCTCTAGCCAAGGTAGATATAACTTTTGCCAAACTTTCTCTGACTACGAGTGACAAGGATTCTTTATAGGGCAAGTTAACAAAACGCTTGTAGCTGTACAGGTACTTCAGAAGAGAAACATCACTTCTCTAAGCTATTCATACCGCATCTAAGTCACCATGCCTCTCTCTCCTGAGGAGTTGTAAAACATTTCTTGTTATAAGATCCTGTTAAATTTTTTCAGCTTCTTCCCTCTGCTTCCAGAAGGCAATTATATTTACAACAGAGAAATAGGCTTGTGACAACAATTTTAAAAAAAAGGAAAACAAGGAAAACAAAAGCTTTTTCATGGAGGAAATATTTCAACAGCTAATATTTCACGTCTACAAGAGGAAATAACCACCACGAGTCTGAACAACTGCTTACTTTTAGGCTGCTCTTCTACAGACCAAAGGAACTTTATAAAGAAGTGAAGGATGCATGTTTGAGAAACAATAGTAAGCAAAGGTCTAAACCCCAGATTCCCATGGTCTTGGTATGTTCCATAGATGGTGAATTAATCTATGAAGACCCTGTTTTGAAGGATCTGACAGAGTCTTTCAGGTAAAATAGACAAATTAATGCCTATTGTAGATATGAATTTTGTATTTAGTGTTCATTTAGGGTTCAAACATTTAGATCATAAAGCAGCTTTAATTGCCTTAGAGACTGAGGTGTCATCTCTCAGTTTTAGTGAAAATTTGAGGGAAGGGAAAGAAAGAGAAATGACAATTTAAGAGGCACAAGACAACTGACCTTGTGAACTCTATCGCTCACATAAAACTGGTCATTACCTATCTATTTACTTTTTCGGCAGCAAAGCCCTGGAAACACAAGCTGCTGCTGCTGAAGGACAAGTGGGAATGCATCAGGCAATACATCTTGGCTGGTGGAAGAGGCTCCACCAACTCAGTAATTTTTTGTGACTGCAAGACTAATAAACCAAGCTCTCTGTAACTCTAAAATCCCTGTGTAGTGCAAACTCCCTCATGCTCTGGCCCTTCTCCCCAGTTCACTGTTCCCCTCATTCTTGCACCAGGACTGATGCAAAAAAAAACTCAGCTCTACCTACGTCTCTCATACCTCAGCATTCACACTCCCTTGTCATGTGTCTTTCCTGAGACACTATGTGATAGTTGGAACATGGAGCATGGGCAGATCTTCTTCAAACTCAAAATACAACACAGTTAAAATTTGAGAAACTCAAATCAGAAAAGGAATTGAGGAAAACCCTATCTAACCCCCGTAGGTGTCAGGTATTTGTCTCCCTCATAATTACATATGTATCACTAAGGAAAGTCTCTGGCACCTTTCTTTTACCGAGCTGGCTGCCTAGATAAATCACCATCTATTAAGAATTCAGAAAAATGCACTGATGTCTGAGACCTCATAGGAGCCTAATTTTCTAGCCATTCTCTGACCAACTTAACTGACACTGCTTTGTGTGAAAAGCTGTGGCAGGTACGAATGGTGCCCACTTCTTACATTGCAGCTGAGTGTTTGAAGCACTTGCCTCAAAAGCAGGAGTCCAGCTTCAACAGGAGGGGCATAGAGTATTTGATCCAAAAAGGTGGTGTGAAAGGCACTGCCTAGAATGCAGAACCCACTAGGAAAATGCAAGTGAGAGGTCTCATGACTCCATAACAGCATAAGAACACTGTACAATTTATAATGTACCATCCTGCAAATGAGAGGTCAACATCTTGCCTCACAAAGACACACAGCAATTCCAAGCTCTGATTTCTGGCTTGATACAGGAGCATAGCTTGTAACTCCCCCTTTATTTGGTGCTAATCTACTGAGGAACTTTAACACATAAGCCTTTGGGACACCCAGACCAAATCTTCGTGCGGGAGGAACTTTGGCATTATGAATTCAACTTGTTCAGCAAAGGTCAAGTACCAAGGGATTTTAGAAGCTATGACTTGGATAACAAACTTTTTTACATGGATAGAAAACTTTCATAGTCCCGGAATTGCTTGGGGCATGTAACCTATATATTGGTCTCTTGCTAGACTTTTGAATGGCAAGAGCATTCCCTGGCAAAAGAGAATAGCTGATAAAAGCTTTACATTGCATGTTTGCTTCTCTACTGAAAAGTAGTATTTGTCTGAGCATATTTATTGTACATCTAATTCCATCTTTGTTTGCAGTTTGTAGATATTGCCTACCAGCACAGATGTCCTATGTTGAAAAATATGACAATTTTGAAATTAGATTACTCGGCATATATAATGTCAACAGATGTTTTTGAAATATGGCAATATGTCTCATTTCCATACAGCAGACTTCTGCCGCTTTTCCCCACAAAACATCCAAGGTAACAGAAACGTCATGAGGCTAATGGTTTTGGAGCAGCCATCAGCCATCCTGGAGGATCACTGGCTGTGAATTGCTGTGATAGGCTCAAACGGGTTCAGGGGAATCCCTTTAGTAACCAGGCTTCCCATGCCAATATCAAACCAGGCAATCAATGCCAGTATAATTTCAGATTCCAGCCACTGTTTAAAACCACTCTACCATGATTGCTACAAGAATGTGTGTCCACTAAAATCCATTCAATCACTTACCCAGGGAGGTTTGATTCATCTACGTGAGGCCTCTTTATGTTAGCTTAGCAACGTGGAGTAGTCATAAAATGGATGCAAATGCAAAATAAGCCTTTCTCCATGCTGTGCCCATATCATCTCTGCATAATCTCCCAAACCTTAATGCCCTGACGCTCCCCATACCACTCTTTTGTTGTGCCTCTTAAAGTACACTGTGTGAAAGTAAATCAGCTGCTTAGAGCAGGGACATGTAATTATAGGTATTGAAAGCATGCAGAGAATGCTCTGAAAAAATATTTTCATAAGAAAAATACTCTCTTTGATAATAAATAACTTAGAATTTCCTCTCATTGTCAGGGGATGGGAAAATCTTGGCTACTTTATTTCCACTACAGTGTTGCCTAACAATCACAGTTCCCTTTCTAAGCCCTTTTCTATCTCAGGGATGACAGTTTTCAGCATATGCAGATTACTTTCTTCTCTCTCCTCCCTTCCCACACATATCTCCTGTCAGTTACAGTTTGTAAATTGGTTCTATCTGAGGAACAGCTAAGGCTTCCCCACCTCCAGACAGTTCATATCCAGGCATTAGACACCAGCACTTGCCACTCCACAATACCTGAGATGGGCATGAGCGCCTCTACTTTCCTCATCCTCCGAGTACCCTCACAGAGCCAAATGATGACCTACATTGATTTGATTTTAAAGTGCATTATGTGTGATCTCTGAAATAAGTTTGAGTGTGAACCAAATCTGAAAGAACTTATACATGTATATCTCCATGAAAAAGGCAATCTGTTTTTGGATGTGGAAAATTAACATGGCCTTCTAAAAAAAACTTATTAAAAATGCAGTCTTAACCCTAAATGTCCTTAAGAGATATGCAAATAAGCTACTGCCAGCAGGTAACCTGAAAAAGAGATTACCAAGGAATTCATCATGGGGCACAAAAGCAGAGTAGTTAGAGCGTCCTGGTGTTGCACTTGAAATGAGTCCACTTCCTAATGGACTTCTGCTGTAATCACACACTTTCCCAGACAGTCTATATGAATGCAGACAAGGTCACAAGCATGGGGGATTCAAGGACAGACAGATAAGATACTAATCACATCACCTTCCTGCCTCTTATTGGTATGCTTCAACCACACCAGCCCAGCAAGCCATCCTAATCAGGAGCCACAACCTCAAAACCTCACACAATGTTCAGATTCAGGGAAGAGGGTTCAGGGCCATCACTTCCTTTCTTTGTCATGTTGGCCCATTTTCCAAATAAATAACAAAATACACATAGGATTTTCTCTTTACATTTCATCCCTCACCCACATATACAAATGACGAAAACATATACAAGTATACAGCTACCTATTGCTACAGTCCCTTACTTTGGGACAGAAAATTATTTCTTTTCTCTAAATAAGAAAATTACACAAAAATATATGTTAATTTTCCCATAATATTTTAGAAGAGTTTAAAAAGTATTCCATTTACAGGATTTGAAATCTGAGATTTCAGAGAGCATCTGGGAAGTCAAAATATTTACAGCCACTTTTGCAAGGGGTATTTTTGCATCTATCTTTTCACCTCTTTTCTAAAACAAATGACACACAGATGCTCTGGTAACCTAGACAGTATCTAGTGCATGAAAGAAAGTGAAAAAACAAATTAATAAGTGGCATTTTTTAAATAACCTGCTCACAGACAATTTTTTTTCCAGGTTGATAAACATGCTGAGATCTGAGGGCTTAAGTTACTGATTTTTTTTTTGTTTGTTGTTTCCTGTTTAATGTCCTGAGAATATTTGCATTGTCTACATAAACACCACAGGTTAATTAAGTATTATCTTTAAATGTATTTCCTTTTATCAGTTTTAATTGCAGAGGCTTTCAATTTCAAAGCAAAGTCCCTTTTGATGAAATCTTCAGAAAGTAAATAGAAGCTTCAAATTTAGCTTCTTTTTAATATTCACTATCTTGTATACCTTCAGTGTGTCTTTTTTTCTTTTTGAAAATTTATTACTTCATCTTTTCAGATCAAAATTGCTTCATGCTTCTATGTTTTTGCTTGTACCTGTTGGCCTTTTCTCATTTATATGTATATGGCTTCAGCTGGAGTATAGAGTTAATAAAGTGATGGTACTATATCTTTCCATTTTTCCGTGTTACAGTGTTGCTCTTTGCAGATTAATGTGGAGATTTATTGTGAGCTGTCCAAAGTAAGCTCCAATACTGTACTTCCAACTCCGTGGTCACTTAATAGAGAGGGCTTAATTATATCAATGTCACATCTGGCATTTCAGCTGTTTCCAATTGGACTGTCTCGTATGTTACAAAAAGTATTATTTATTCGTTGTAGCTTAGAGCCAGATACTCAAAGTCACTCCTTTTGGAGTCTTTAACCAGTTGATATCTCTTATTGATCTCTTTTGGGTTTTTACATGGAAAATAGTTCGGTCAGGACACTGGCAATGAAATAAATGTCATAATCTGTGAAATACATACAGGTAGTTTATATCTGCAGGCATTTCCATGTATTAAGAAAATGCACCTCTTTGAAGAATATAAAATAATTTAGGTGTAGCACTACTCAACCATTCAATAACTTAAATCTACTCATAATGAATAGTCAAATCCAATTTTTTAAACATTTTCTTTCTATCTTTCATTCCTCCAGGTTATAGAAGGCTTCTTGCCACCTTACCAAGTAATCAAGTTACCTTCCTAGCCATTTTATCCTTTCACTAAGATATATAAGTTTTATTTAATATTTGGATTTTTTATTTAGCATTGTGTTCTGATATGCCATTAAGTTTTCAGGATACTCCTTTGTGAGCAGCATCTGTTCCTCCCGCAGTTCATTTGTAATTTTCCTTATCTTGTATGACTGATGTCTTTGGCAGATGTCTTTGTCTGACCTGAATACTCTTTAGCACCTGTCAGCCTTCTCCTGCTCCTGCTTTATATAATTTCCCTAAATATTGTCGGTTCTCTGGGGTAGCAGTTTTGCCCTATTAGAAAAAGAAGAATCACTTTCTGTAGAAGAATTTTTTTCTGCAAAACTTCCTACGTTTCTAAGCATATTTAAATTCCTTGTCTTATTTGTGTTTTCCTACTACAATTCTGAGATTTGAGTACTCATACTGTGCTGCACATGTTGGTGTACATTTCATGAAACTGTTGCTTAGAGGGGTATCTTTTCCCTGTTAATTTAATTTTTATTTGTAAAAGACTCATTTCCCTTCCCACTGTCAAATTCATAGGTAAAAGTTCAGAATCTGACCAGAAGGGTCTCTCAGGTCTTGTCAGAACTTGATTGATATCCCAGGAAACAACCCATCTTCACACATATTGCACATGCCTTCCCAATCATCACCTACCCAGAACAAGACTTATTTAGACTAATACCTGAATTTTCCATTGACAACTCCACCTCCTGGTGCTAGAGGAGTAACAGAACAGTATCACCATCAGTTCTAATCTGAACTGCTGACATCATTGAATATTTCCACAGTAAATAAATTACCATGAATGAGAAAAACATTTGTGAATTATTTTTCCGAAGTCTTTCTTTTAGGAAGTTGCAATATATTAACACTAGTATGGTTTGTATGGTTTGCACTTTTTTTTTTTTTTTTTTTTTTAATATAGGAATGATGATGTTGTATTCTCTGAAAACATCATATACAAGGAACTGAATTTTCAGTGGTAGTGGCACAGTTCTCTATTTACATCCATTTTTCATATTATTTTCCCTTGTGGCAGTTTCCCCCAGGCTAGAGCACAGGCAGCTAATCCAAGAACAAAACTTTGGATTAAAAGATTTCCAAGTCCATTACAGAAGTCCTAATGAAAGTGTTTATTTTCAAAGTCATATTCAACAATCAAACACAGTTCTGCTCAGACCATAGTCAGTCTTAGAAGTAAGCCAAGGGCTGACTTTAGAATATAAAGCAAATATTCCACAAAAGTGTTCTGCACATTGAAAGTTCAGAGGAGCTTCTCCAGTTGCAAGCCCTAGCTAAAGGCTTGCCAGATAGAATCTTACCTCCTCTCACATGCATTTACGGTGATTGCGAATATCTTTAAATAAGCAGAAAAAAATGGGTAAGGAAAGTTCTTCCAGACTCAAAGGCACCATTAAAGATAGAATTAAATGGCTTACTCTTGCCATAGGTTAGGCTGACATTTTAAATTGTAATTTGGAAAAATGAGGGAAGGGATATTATTGACAGGAAAAAGGATGAAGGGAAATGAAAAAGAAAGAAAAGGGTAAAGTGACACTGAGACAAAAAGACTGTGAAAGGCAAAATGAAGAGAATTCTTAGATACCAGTAATCTTCTAAAATATAAATCACTGGACTGTTTCTCTCCTGTAGAGATAATCCTGAATTTTTCCTTCCTTTGTAAAGGCCATGTAAAGATTCAATAAAAACATCTCTTATGTAAACTGAAAGTTGTTTTCTTTACAGATCATCTTTTAAATTTTCAGTTTTTGAATCTTTTCAATTTCTGTCAGTTGTAAATAGAAAAAGACAAGATCTTAGCTGTTATAAATATCATACGCTAAAGAGACATCATCAGTTAAATATAGTTAAAAGAAACTACCCTTGGATATCTCATAGATGCCATTCATCTATTCTTGCACTGGTTTTTGATACTGCAGCAGAGATAAACTTGCCCTATGCATGCTCTGAAAAGCTTACTCCATCACTTTAAAATTAGGTTGTAGATTTCAAAGAGCTGAGGATCCTCTGAGGTCCACAAGAACTGAGGGTTTTCAGCATCATGAGGAACTGACATTTTTAATTATCAAAGCTGGAGTCCTTGGACAACATCATTCCCTAACTCAGAGCATTATTTCCAGCAGTTCTGCTGATGAGGTATAAGCAAACAGCTCTAGAGTCTTCTACACAGTAGGAAATTTTGAAGTAGTTTCACTGCAAATGATTTCCTACAAATAAAAGACACCAATAAACACAAAACTGTGATTTTCGATTTTCAGAAATGACCTAATGAACTGAGACAGTGAAGCTAATGTACTCCAATTATGTCAGGGAAGAGAGAGGAGAGGAAGAAGAAATGAAAAAACAAAGAAAGAACATGGATTATAAATGGTTCTGATTTCACCCTTCTGAACACCCCATTTTAATTCACAGTGAACCAGTCAGCAACTGAAAATAGACTGCAATTTTCTGAAGTAGAGAGTCTTAAAAGTGCACAGAAGGAGTATGCTTTGAACTCAGCATGGAGGAGCACCACAGCAAGTGTTCCTGAAGGCAGTGTCCTTGGAGCAGGTAAAAAATATAGTTGTGTCATCATCCTCTTCCAGTCTACAGGATGCATTTCTTTTCTGAAGGGCCTGCTCCACAATGACAGACATGTCACTCAATGTAGAACGTAGCTTCAAAGGTGCCATCTCTTTTCTTAGCTATTCCCTGAACCGTGCTTGAGACACACACCCTCGTATCCACACCAAGAATCTTGACAAAACACTCCTTTCCATTTCTCTCATGCTCCTTTCCTGATCTATGGCTTTAAAGACAAATTCTAGTGTTTGTTCAGCTAAAGACATGTTACTTGACAGAGCCAAAATGGGGACCTCTTGGCAGACAGACTATGTTATACAGTTTTGTTTGGAATTTCTTGGTTTGTCTTTGACTCTTTTCTACAGTCTCCTCCCAGAATCTTATCCTTTTATTTTATTTTTTTTTTTTATTTATCTTCTCCTTCATTTCCACTCTGTTGCCCTTAGCATGCTCAATCCCCTTCATTTAACTTCAATTCAGTGTACACTTCCCCTGTATTTTTGCATTCCATTTCTCTCATCAACATGACTAAAACCTTTCCTAGAAAATGCCAAAAATGAACATACAGTTTGCCACCTTTCCATTATCTTCTAAAGCCCTTGCCTCTATTTCTAGTTTTTTGTGTTTATGTTACAAATTTAGAGGAGCAGGAATAATTTACTGATTCTCATTAATACAGTACCTAAAACAAAGGCCCTCCTGCTGAGGAATAAAAGTATATTTTTCTCCCTCTTCTTTTTAATACATGTAAGCGAATAAGGAACTTTATGTGAAGAATTGGAAAACATTTGATAACAGTAGGATAAACTTTTCCTACCTTCAGGCTCTATCATAACAAAGGATGTTTACTTCTTCTGATCCCAAAGCATAGACTCATGTCAGCAGAGTTGTGGCCATTGTGCCTTGCCACCCCATAAGAATACAGGCAGAGGAAAATCTGTGATCCTTTTCTGTGTTACCATACTGAACACAGAGAGGCTTTGAGGTAGGAGACCTCATTTTTCACTATTAAAAATGAACTTGGTGATTTGAAGAAGTGGTTTGAAATCAATAGGATGCAATTCTGTAAGGACAAGCGAAAGTGCTACAGTTAGGGAGAGTAATCAACTGTACAAATAGAAGGTGGAAAATGAGTCTGTAGGAAACAAGTTTGTGGCCTGTGGGGGATCACAAGCTGAACAGAAATAAACAGTCTCACCGCCCTGCAAAAACTATTGCAGAGGTTTTCTGGGCAGTATCATGTGTGAGATTTGTAGTTACTCCAGAATCAGTAAGCAGCTAATGTTCTGTATGCACCTCTAGGGACCCTGCTTTAAAAGAGATGTGAACTCCTTGCAGAAGTCCAGGGAAAGAAACAAGGTGGATTAGAGGACTGGGAAAAAATGATCTGCAGGTAAAGATTGAACAAAACCAGAGTTGTTCACTTTGGAGAGTGAAACACTTCAGAGGAAATGCCATAACAGACTTGAGCAGTACCCTGCTGAGGAATCGGAATCAATTGTTCTCCGTGTCCACAGGGATTAGAACACGAAATAATGGAATGTGGAAACTTTAGACTAGGCATTAGAAAAACTTTCTAACTTGATGAGAGCAAAGCATCCGAATAGATTGCCTGGAAAGACTGCAAAATCCATATCACTGGATTTTTTAAGAATAGGTTCCAGACATGTTTTATCAGATTTTGTGATAACATTTGTAATAATAACACTTTATGCCTCTCTTTTGTGTTTTGTAACAAAGAACCCCAGGGTGCAGCTACCCTCTAAGTAAAACACACAGAGAGGAAAAATTTGCACTCCACTTTTTCAGACAATGAGAAAAACGTCTCGAAGTAGTTAAGTCTCCTGCTTACTGAGCTGTTAGGCATGCTGTTAGCTGTTTTTTAGCCATGCCCTAAAATACTATTGTGCTGATAATTTGGGATGCCAGCTCCAAGGTCTCATCAAGCTATAATGACTCCATTGAGTCTGAGTCACCTGATCATCCTACAGATGTCTATAAGGTAAACAACCAAAACAACTCATAAAACAAACAAAAAAACTCCCTTTGTAGTCAATGAAAGGAAGCAAGTATGTTTAGGCAGTGAATCACCTGCCCTCCTAAGGTAGGTATACAACATAAACTATATTTCAATTTCCTAGGCTGGGAGTGGATGCACCAGTTAGGAATCTGAGCTTTCCAACTCCTCCCTTTGTAACCCAGGATTTGAAATAAATTACTTTGAAGCTACATATTTGCATATAGAAAAGTATGGCTGTACCTTGGCCATGGTCAGTACATGGTTGAGTTTACTGCAGAGTAAATTCTACATTTAGGAGCAGAAACAGGAAATATTCCCCTTCTACATTTTAGCATGTTAAGATGATGGCTCAATTGTAAGAAGATGAACTGCCTGACAAATCTTGTATGATAGATGGAGATGACCATAGGAATATGACCGCTTCAGCTCTCGTGCGATTCTATAATTTACCACATGGTCCATCCTGTATCTATAAAGTAAAAGGATCTCTCCAGATGTGCTAGAATAAAAGTCAATTCTGGTAACAGCTTTCATATTGCCTTTCCCTCAGAAATCAATCTCCTTTCACACTAGATTTGTTTCACAAATATATAAAAACTTTCTCCTGGTCTGCTTCCCAGAGGTTTTCTTCCTTACTTTAAACACATCATCCCTTTAGCTTCAAATGTCTCTCTCTCTTTCAACCTCTTTTAGCCCTGATTCCTAGCAGATCTCACCCTTAACTGTGTCACGAGCTTTTAGAGAGACCTGACAAATCCTGAGAAAGGATGGCTTGTTTAGGTTGCAGAATCAATATTCTCCTTGGGACCACAGCACAATTCAGGAGTGTTATTAGCTAGGCATTCCAGCAGAGGTGATCAAACTGAGGACCTCTGCCCTTGACCTTCTGTGCTACAGGTGAGGGAGGCTGCTCTACAGCCTCAGAGTGGAAGGCTGCCAGGTCAGCTGGGGGCACCGGGCACAGCAGCAGACCAAAGGGAGCTTAGCAAGAATTAGCAGTGCTTTATGTGAACTGCAGGCAAGTGCTGAGCCATCACCATTTGCTTCTGAGCAGCTCCTACCTTAGGCTGTGCAGAACCAAGTGTGCTCCCTGTTAAAGGGGGTGACCCATCCATCCTGTGCCCCACTGACTTACACACAAGGTTGAGTTACTAATTTGGAAAGCATTTTATTTCCATGGATCATTTGGAGAAGGGGCTGCAGTGTCTATTTTTAATTTCGCCATTGCTCTGGACTGGAATAGAGTTAGAAAAGGGGAGGAAGATTCCATTTTGCTCATACATTTGATCTATTTAATTGCAGATCCTCCAGGATGTGGATGCAACAAAAGAAAATATCTGAATTGGGATTCTGCTGACAGTGCCTCTTATTCTGAAAACAGCAGTACAATCACAGTACTCATTTGGCTTTGTTTTACTCCTGTTGTTGGAGAATTGCCACTACTGGTCCCTTTGGCCACTTTCTGTCATCTCTTCCCAAAAAAGCCAACTAGCTTGGCTACTCTGAGGGCTAACTTGGCAGCTGTTAACTTCCAGATTATATTTCTTAAGCACTGACATCTGCAGCAGTGACTGGCCCTTCCTCTGGCCTCTGCCCTGGCTTGGCTCCCAGCAGCACAACAGCCTCGGGTTGGTGCAGAACCAGTCTGTTGCTGGAATTTCTTCACATCCTGGTGGCTGCTCTGCTTTGAGCCCACCTTGAAAATAGAAAATATGCTTCGCAGTAGCTGCCACACTCACAAACAAACCCAATGAGCTGCATCTTGTATTCAAGACAACCACGGGAAATTTGTTGTTGCCACAACGTGGCTGGAAGAGATGCAAACCACATGTGTTTGAGCCTTTTCTTCATAAACAAGGTACAGATTTTACACCTGCCTTATTTTCTGATTCAGTTTTCACGAAAGATTTCTTGTATACAGTCACACAATTGAAAGCAATAAAATTTAATTATAAACCATCAGCAGATGCATAACAACTAACAGACTATGTCAGTACCCTCAGCCTGGATGAATCAATGTAACATAAGAAAGCAGCCACATTTTTATAAAGCACTAGAAAACACTCTAAGTCCAGAGTCTACACTTGAAATAGGAGATGGAAATGGATAGGACACAAATAAATATGAATAAGGATTTGGTAGACAAAGATCATGAAAGCCCAAGAAACCTTGCAAAAGGCTAAATTCTACATCAAGTGTGCAGACTATGGAATTTTAAAAACAAATGTTCAGAACAGGTTCAAGGTGCTTCTTAGATCACTAAGCTAAGTCCTGTCTGATACCAAGATTTCAAATTAATTAGCCTTAGTATGTTTTTTCTAGCAGAAATCTAACTCAAAAAAACATGCATGAGAAAACATTGTAGGAATTGCAACCAGTGAAGCAGGCAGTGTGCGCTCTATGTCTATTTCACCTTGATGTCGCATTTCACAAATGCAAATATAAGGTTAATTTTTTTTTGAGGTAAGTTCAAGATGCAAAGTTCATTTAAAGCTTCCCAAGAGCCCCCCATTGCCTACAGAGTTACTCCGCACAGGAAGGAATCATGACAGACACCCAACTTGCAGAGGCTGCTACCCTGTCTCCTGGGGCAGTTCCCAGCACCATCATTCAAATCCTTTGCCAGAATGCAACATAATAGTCAAACAGCAGGCAAAGGGAAAGCAGAGCGACAATGACAGACCAAAACAACTGTCTATCCCCTGTTTTTGTGAAGATTTGATATGCTGTAGGTAAGGTATTACTCCTCATGAGATTTAATTTCCCAGTCAGGAATTGTATTTATCTGTTCAAGATCCCCCATTGACCAGGCAGTGGTCAGATGTGAAGGTTCATTCTCCCAGCGTCATGGCCCTGTAGACCACATTGAGTTCCTGTAGCAACATACTGAATCTCAGTTGTAGACAAGACAGTGACAAGACAGTGAGCCAGTGACTAGGCAGAGTCTGATAAGCTGTTGATCACATTGAGGATACACATCTGTATTGTCTGATCTATTCTGGGGTGTTCAAGTTAGACCAAAATTTGCTTTGGAATCAGAGCAACCTTGGCTACAACTGATATCTACTGAACTCAAATACAAATGAAGGAAAATTTACAGAGCAAATTCTCATGTATAAAATGCGTTCAGCATTTACTGTGCAATAATAGAGTCTTTTGCTTAGCAAACTAGAATTTACATGGGCAAGTACAGGAAGTCTGGTTTCATGACAGAAGCTGAAAAGGTGGCAGAGGCAACCAGGTACCTGATAATTCTTCCATTAAATAGAAAATTTCCAAACAGGATATCACTATATACCTTCCATTCTGCCCTCTCTTACAGTCCTTGGGCAATGTGTATAGCAAGGAAAAAGTTGCAAAATGGCTGAATTTTGTCACGCTCTGGTTCATCTAATGTTCTCAAGAGATTACAGCTTCAAGCTATTCTAACTGAATTTCTGGCTTCAGAAAAATCACAGATCCCTGACCTCTCTCTTAGACCTTCACCCATGAGAGTGAGTTCATATGAATCTACTAGCTGTGGTTGTAAGAATTTATTTGAAATCTCCTATACTCTACAAAGCATCATTTGCAATTTAAATGTAAAGTACTGCTACACTTAGGACATCTCTGCAATCAAACTGAAGTCAGCAGCATCACATCCTTTTCAATTGGTGGATTTAATTCATGTGAGTTAAAAGGCATAGGTACAAAAGAAGGATCATGATAATCTGCTGCAGGCACCACATCCCATCAGGTCTTTCAGAACATATCAAAATCCATATTAATACTAATTAAGGTCTTAATTTAGCTCTCCCAAGTGGTCAGATGCTCCAGAATCCACTTCTCAGATCACTGGATGATTTCTAGCCTGAATTTGCATTCTTATGGTAATGTTGTTGTTCAGCTGAAGGAAGTGTTTCTTCTTCCTTTGCACTTACCCCAGGATGCACTTATCTTCTGTATTAAACAGAGCAGACATAACTCCTTTCTCCTAGGCCTAACAAGCCATGTTCTAATCTCCTCTCAAAAAAACAAAAATAGCCTGGCATTTCCCAAAGTCATTTATTTCTTCCTTGAATATGAGTTACTAGAATTGCACATAATTTTCCGGATAAAATACCAATAATATAATTTTCCATCTCACTAGAAGTACCTTACCTGACTTGTCTTAGGAACATTTGATCTTTTTCATGGCTAAATAATACTGGGATATGTTGGTCAATCTGTGACCATTTGATTCAACCAAGCTTCCTTACTTCCTTAGTAAATTCAGAAACTTGATTTCTCTAGCTTACCAAATAAGTTCTTTTTACAAATTCCTAGATGCTGATTCCTGGTGGCTGAATTCTAAAAATGTTCACTATTATTCCTGTCTGTTTTTCAAATGAAAAGTCAAGCTCACTCATGGTGTAAGAACTTTCCAGCTGGATTTGACTGTATGGATTGGACTTCCATTGCATTTCTGGGCTGGACTACCAGTCTGTGTCAGGTATTTTACTCATTATCCACATCATCTCAGTATCAAGAAAACATTTTTCTTACCAGAGTGGATAAAACTGCAGAAAATACATTGCAAGAAAAAAAATAATTAAGTCAGCAAAGAAATTAGAAGAGTTAAATTGCTTCCCACTGTAGCAATGGCTCTTTTATCTCTTATTAAATTCAAAGTCAAGCTTCATTGTTTCAACAGATACTTTTCAAAGTAATTATGTCTTTTATCTTTAAGCAAAGATACAAGAATCTCATCAATGGGGAAACCAATGCATAAAGCCATGATGAGATTTTGCTCAAGCAGGTAACACTGCTGGCTGTACAACTCACAGCTGTAATCCTTGATTGGAGGAATGCACAAAGAGACCAGCATTTGCTTCGCTAAGACCAGGTTTTCATAATAATGAGACTGGTAAAATAAAAAGCATTGTAAAATGAAATTCAGTTTCTGGTTTTGATTTCTCAGTCTGAGTTTTGGAGTTTTTTGGTGGTTTTGGTGGTTTTGGTTGTATGTGTAATGAAGCGGTTTGTGCTTTAGTTTATTTTTCATTCAGCTGCTACTCAAGCACCACTTCACATTTTCCAGAACTGATGATATGAGCTTATGCTTTGTTGAAAACCCCACCAATACATAGATGAAGAGAAAAATTCCCCTTTTCATGTGCATTTCTACTTTGATTTCGTTTAGGTCAATCTGTGCCAGAAACATATTTTTAGCATTCCTTAACAGGCAATTTCTCTCATTTTCAATAAATATGATTTTGTCATGACCCTCTGTTATAACAACTACAATGCAATCACAATAGACAATTAACTTCTGTCAAGCCCCAGACCAGGACATTTATGTCAGAACAAGGTTGAACTATTTACTGTAATCATATAATAGACAAGATTACCTCCTACCCAAGTCTCTGCCCAAAGTGAACTAAACTCTCCTGAGCTCTCATTCTATGAATACACATGGTTCTTACATATCATACAGCAAATTGCTAATATTCTTGTAGCATCTCAAGGAACATGAACTTTGAAATGGAAACTGTCATGTCAGAGACACCACTCCACAACTCTTTATTTGAGGAATTTACCTCAGACAAGGGGCTGAGACACTGAGTAACAGAGGTTTATTCTTGAAGAAGTGGAAGCATTTTTTTCTCATTATTTTGTTATGCAAATATTGCCCAATACCAGAACACTGAAAAGTTTACATAAATCCCCCACTCCATTTTTCTTTTTATATCATTCTTGAAGGGTTTCCTTGGTGTTTCATTACTTGGATGGGCGCACTGTTCACTGTGTAATAAAGAGTCTCAGCCCAAAGAGTGGTGGCGACTGGAGTTAAATCTAGATGGCAACCAGTCACTAGTGGTGTTACCCAGGGCTCAGTGTTGGAACCAGTCCTGTTTAATATCTTTATGAAAGATCTGGGCAAGGGGATCAAGTTTTCCTCCAGACAATTGCCCGTGACAACAAACTGGGCAGGAATGTTGATCTGCTGGGAAGGCAGGAAGGCTCTGCAAAGTGGTCTGGACAGGCTGGATTGATGTGTCACGGACTAGTGGTATGATATTCAACAAGGAAATCTTCTGGGTCCTGCACCTGGATCATAACAACCCCATGGAGCACTGCAGGCTGAGAGCAGAGTGATTTAAATTACATCTGAGGACCTGGTCTACAGCCAGTTGAGCATGAGCCAGCAGGATGCCTAGGTGGCCAAGACCAATGGCCTCCTAGCTTGTAGCAGATAATTCTGTGTGGCCAGCAGCCCCAAGGCAGTGATGATCCCCCTGTACTTGGCACCGGTGAGGCTGTGCCTCAAAACCTGTGTTTGGTTTTGGGTCCTGCACAACAAGACACTGAGGTGCTAGAGTGTGTCTGGAGAAGGGCAGCAGAGCTGGTGAAGGATCTGGAACATAAGTATGGTGAGGAGCTGCTGAGGGGGCTGGGGGTGTTTAGTCTGGAGAGGAGAAGGCCCAGGGGAAACCTTATCACTGTCTACAACTACCTGAAAGGAGGGTGTAGCCAGGTGGGGGTTGGTCTCCCAAGTAAAAAGGGACAGAACAAGAGGAAATGGCCTTAAGTTAAACCAGGAAGGTTTATGTAGGATTAAACATAAACCAGGGAGGTTTACATAGGATTTTAGTAAAAATTTCTCCACTGAAAAAGTCATCAAGCATTGAAACAGGCTACCCAAAGAAATGGCTAAGTCACCATCCTTGGGGGTATTTAAAAGACGCAGATGTGGCATTTAAATTACGTTTTAGTGGTGGACTTAGCAGTGTTAAGGTAAAGGTTGGATGCAATGACCTTAAAGGTCTTTTCTAACCTAAATGATTCTGGAATTCTATCATTTATATATTAGATTGTGGGTCTCAAAACCATGAGTTAAATTAAATGATTGAGTTTTTACTATCTCAGAGAATCCCTGGTGTACTATTTGTTCAGAATTATTTTTCCTTCCTATACACAGCAGGAAACTAAGAACTGGATCCCATCACAGAATGGATGAAGGCTGTGCTGGACAACCACAAATTTCAAGGTTAGAAAAGATTACAAGCCATTTAAAAAATAGGAACCAAATCTGCCAGGTCACTTCAGCTTTCTCCCATGGCTCCTTTGGTGTGTACCACAGAGACCACAGTGCTTCCAAGGGACAGCAAGGAAGGGTGGGTCTCTGGAGGGGATCAGCAGGGGCAATATTCAAGAATAAAAGGTTCAGTCACAGAAAATAGTGCAGTAAGGAACAAAGTTCAATAATTAGGTCATTATTAATCAAATTACAGATCAGTCCCAATAACCACATATTTCCTTGAGCCTGCATTCAACAGCCCTTTTGTAAGATATTCACAGAGTAGGATCAATACCTCTCTGGAGGTAAGTGGCATAAATTATGTCTCAACATATACACCACAGGAGCTTTACTGTGTGTTGTATACAGTAATTGCATTTTATAGATGACTGTGGAAGGTTTCAGCTTTCATTGATTTTTATCATAAACTAAAAGGCAGCAAGAAGAAAAGAACAGCAGTTTATATGAAAAAGCCAGTCAGCTGAAGCTGCAAAAGAAAATGAAAATTTGGCAACGTACGTGCGATCAATGCATGTTTCATGCAGAAATGAATGCAGACATTTGAGCCTTTCCACTCAGAGTAACAAAAATCTTGAGAGTGCCACAGAAATCCCAGTTCATCTAATAGTAGTTAATTGTGCTATCCATCAGCAGGGTTTAAGACTATAAGTCTTTCTAATTACACCAGTTTTAACATTTCTTATATCATGAACGGCATTTGTACCATTTATGAAACAAGGCAACAGGTTGTGTTTTCATTATGACACATAATGTGACCACATACACATTGCAATTGAGGGGAGGGACATAAGGATCATCCTCTTATCCAAAATTTGTAACTTTCAAAAGTATATTTTTAAAACACTGCTTTTCTGATTTCCTGCTTTTTCATGTCCTTCACAGCAAGCAATTCAGAAGAGATGTTAATGCAGCATAACAACTCTTTACCCTTTTTCAAGGCCAATTTTGCAATATGGGCAAAGTGATTGGAAATGTAGTCCTGAAAAAGCTTAAACCATCTGTCAGGGACTCAGTTAAGAAGATCCACACTGTTTCACAGCCAAAGATGTGGATAAATTATGCCTGGCTAGAAATGTCCAAGGCATGTGTGTTACCATTCCACCTTATTAGGATGAATTGCAATTTTTTTTATTGTTCATTACCCTGGTAACATAATATTTTCAAATTATAATATGCAATAAACCATGCAGACTGGAAAGCAAGCAAGTTGTAAACACACGTACTAATGATTATAAAAGCTCTGTGTCCTACTATATCAAAAAGCCGTGTATGTGTGTGCACACAAAACCTATTTGTTTGTCTCTGTTGACATAGCTTTGTCTATGTTTCTGTGCTCCATATATATTTATTTATGTCACTAATCATGTTTAATCACATGCCATAAATCACTTGTATATTTTATTCGTGAAATGTATTTCACAAAAAAAAAAAAATCAGTGTGGAGAATGTGAGGTTGGGATTGCTTTGGTTAAGTTTTATGACTTAGGCTAGAAGACATAAAAACAATATTAATGTTATGCTGTTGTTTTAATATCATCATCGGTTTAATGGACAACTGTTATCCCTTATTTCTAAACAAGGATTTTTCCAAAGTATTTCATAAACACTCTCAGTCTAAAACTGTTTAAAGACCATAAATACTGTATGAAGATTTTATCAGAAATATGAAATTGATTATTACTTCAGGGAAGTCCTCTGGACAATATACAAAATAAAAATAAATCAAATTTTCCCATCTAAGTTACTGTGATATGATTTTTAAAACCTCCACAGACGCTGTAAATGCTAAAAGGTATGTGAAGATCTATGCTTATTATATATGTGAGAGTTATGAGAATTATTTGAACAGCTATAGTCATTTTGTGCACAAAGGCTAGTGCTTAGCTATCTGAGATTTTCTGCTCCACAGCTATTAAAAAAATCTTCCCTGTGCTAAAATTCATCCCCTCTGCTTCAGAAATTATCACTAATTTCACCTGGGAAAGTATATGATCTGTAAACCAAGCTTGTTCAACTAAATTTAACAAAACCCTTAATATCTTGGCTTTCACATTTATGAGTACTTTTTCTGATTAGTCTCTTACGGGTCAAAATAATCTAATATTTGATTTTGTCACACTACTTTCACTGTCCAGGACTGCAAAATTTTAATATATCTGAGAAAGCCCACTGAGGAAGTGAAAGCCGACCAAAAAAAATTATCTGAAATTCTGATGCAAATAAAAATCTCATAATTTTTCTTTCATTTTACCACACAAAAAAAAAATTGTATGTTTGATATCAGTCTTTCCTGGGGAAAGGAAGATAGGATTAAGAGAGGCAGAGAGTGATTGCTCAGGGTGCTGGCAGCAATCCAGCAGAGTACCTGCTGTAAAGTGATGCAGTGCATGGTGTACAGGCACCCTTACAAAACCCAGAGTGGATCCCTCATGACCACTTAGAGCAGTTAACAGGCCACATATTTTGTACAGGCATAATCAAGTGAAAATGTACAATGATCACCAATTCCAAAAATGGATGTTATGCAGCCAAATTTCTCCACAAAACCACCTTGGCAGCCACATAACCTGAATGGTCATTTTCATATTTCCACTGGATAATAAAAGTGTTGTAAAATCCATTAATACAGCAAGAAACAAACAAACAAAACAAAACAAAGCAAAGCAGCAGCTGGCACATTAGGTGCTCTTCAGGTGCCAACACAGCAGTCTGCAACTAACAAGATTATTTTGTGTTTGTTTTGCTGATTATATTCAGTGGAAAATAGATTGCAAGCAGGAATAGCATCTTTATCAGTGAGGCTGACTGTGGTAGGCTTTGCAAAAAGTCACCTGAACTGCTTTTTACTCATATCACTTTGGTTTTTGCCTCTGTCTCCATTTTTATACTAGCAAAGCTTGTGTTTCCTCTTACAGTTGCTGAGTATATGACAGTACTCCTAGTCAAGCACATCTAATTTACAGAAGATTGGGCCAAATGACATCTTGGACCAAATATGAGCAGATAACCTAGATAATGGAAAAACAAATGACTTTACAGTACCATGGTAGCTAGGGCATGGGTTAGTTTCAGACACTAGAAAAAAACTAAGGAAAAATATAGTGCCCTTTCCTGATGTTATTTATTTGAGCAAATTTGTGCATTCCTGAAAGGTTATCCTCTTACGTCTTTAAGCTCCCTCCTCCACTATAACGATGAGCCAGTTGAGCTATCATTTATCACAGCAGGCTAAAATTGTCACAGCCTTTTCCAAATGTTCAGAGAAAGAGAGGAAAGGAAACCCCTGACAAAACCATAGGTTCTTGCCTGGTTCTGCTCAGAATATGAATTTCTCTGCTGTGAGAAGAGCAAGAAGACTTTATCCAAGTAATTGGAAAAGGGGAATTAAGAGATGTACAACTCATGTCCAGACTTACCAAGGATATAAGAAGTAATTTAATCTGTAAAACATGGAGAAGCAACTTATCCTCTACAAAGAAATTGAATGGGGGAGGAATAGAACGATAAAGATGGAAATCTTACTGGCAACACCCTAACATATGTGCCAGCATACACTCCACCATCTTAACCTTGTCCTTTGGTTTATTCCTGCAACAGGGCAAATACAGCTGTCTTGTCTATTCTCCACCTACCACTCTGTGGCAGATTTAAAGCCTCAATGTACAAAAGAAACCTTTCCTTTCCCTTCTGCATTCACAGAAGTCTGAATAGTGTGTCTGTCAAATTACTGGATATAAGCACTACAGTGAAAGGCCTATAAAATATCTTCTAAAGCATGGAAAAACTGTATTTGAGGTATGTTACCTTAGCTCTGTTTATCTGTTATGTAGACAAATTTCATTTGCCCAAAGCTCTGAACTGTACCAGAAGCAAAGCAATTTTACGGAGAGATTCTTTGAATAACCCAACACCTGCACTTCTAATATACCTTCCATTCTTCTACTCTCTAATAAATGTTATTTATAGTAGACTTCAGAATTTATTTATGGCATTCAGTTTGTTGGTTTGTTTTTTAAAAAAGAAATAAAGAATAGATGACAGAACTTTGCATTCAGAGATCACCAAATAAAAGACAGAAAAAATCCAGTGAGAGAATAATTGTTAGAGGATAAAAAAAAACAAAGCACATTTTTGATTTAGCCTTTCATATAGCTGGCAGTATTTAAATGTTGACTCGTTTATGATCTCATGTTTTGAAGTTCAAAACAAATCCTGAATGCAATGCAAATGAGATCATTATCTCACCTCTCATCTTTATGTATCTAATTTCTTGATGACCTGTTTTACTTTTCCTCTGCCTCAAAAGCAAGAAATAATTCAGAGACAGAGGAATATTTTTACTTTTTATGTCTCTTACCCAGATCTGATTACTAATCATAAGGAATAAATCATTCTTAAATAAATACTGGGTAGACACAAATTACTGACTAGTCAATGTTCTCAAAACAATAGGGTATTTTTATGTAGAATGGAAAAATAAAGTAACCCTGTAGTAAGTTTTGAGATATTAATAAAGATAAACATCTGTAGAATTAAAATTATGTTTTCTCAGTTCACTTGACAAAATGACAAATGACAAATAATAATCAAAATAACCTTTTGATTTAATCTATATAGCAAGTTAGTTAGCAAAATGCTAGTTTTAGTCGCTGAAAGATGAACTTCAGAAGTCTGTTCCAATGTGAATGGATCAGTCTGCTGCTTCTCATTAAACCCTGTTCACAGTACCTGTGTTCATCTCCTCATTGTGTGGGGATTTACAAATTAAACACTTCTACTCAAAGCACTTATGTGCTGGCTTTGTCACTAATTGAAGTATGCTAAAGATGAAAGGAGCTGACCATGAAATATCAAAATTATCCAAGTAGTAACCATGTTGCCAACATCTAAATGTAAGGATCTTGAATTATACACACTTACAAACAGTCAGAGGAAAAAAAAGCTTGACTTCCAAAACAGATTGGAAAAGCTTGCAAATGTACATCTACAGTAACTGGCAAATCTTTTCTGCTCCTTTTTGTCTCCCCATACAATGCACAGGCTGAAGTGAATGCTCAAGTTCACATACTGAGTGGGTAGATTAAATAAAGATCTGCAATATTTTCTGGGATTTGAAGTTTACATCAGATATTAGTGGCTTTTCACTGAATTATAAGGAATTTATATGCCACAAAGGGCTGTGACTTAGCTCACTCAGATTCACTGCTGACCTGCCTGACATTCAGCTGGTGACATTCAGTGGATCTTTTCAAAGCCAAATACACAGGCACGTCTACATGCTGTTCAAAGCTTTGGGAAAAGGAAATGTGTGCATAGAAAAAAAAAAAAAAAAAAAAAAAAAAAAAAAACACAGAATATACATATTCACAGACATTGTGGCAAGTTGGAGCAAGGGCTCCTAACCAAAATTGAATTCGCTGGTATCTTGCAGTTCAGCTGCTGCTAAAAACAAGCACCCAGGGAGAAAAGGGATCTCATGTATGGCTTATAAAACCCTTTCATGATGACCAAGAACTCACCTGCAGGTCAATGAGGTCAAATGCAGCCCTTGAATTATGCAGAAACAGACTTGAAGAATCCTAAATTTCCCCAACCTACACCAGCTAGCAGTGTTCACTCGCAATGGAATTATGCTGTACCTCTTCTGCATGTTCTTGCTGGGGGTGTGGGGGACTGTCAGACTCAAAATATTTCAACCAGCAGAACTGATGATTACATTTGAAAGAGTCCCTCTCCTGCCCACTCCCTTGTTCCAGCACTCAAACTTGCTTCATATAAATCAAGGACTGTTTATGGAAGTAAACCATTAGAAAAAATTCTCTTTATTTTGTTTTCTTGAAGAATGGGGGAGAGGGTAGATAGGAAAACAGACAAAACTTAATTCTTTGCTTTGGCCCTGATGTAATTCAGAGTAAACCTATATTTGTGGAAGCTTTGCATTATTTCAGTAGAGCTGTATAATCTTATCTAGTTTGAAGTACTAGCAAATACAATCTATAATCTCTATGCAAAATGAATAACAAAATAAATGTAGATACTTAGACAATGATTTTGACTGATAAATTAACATCCTGGCTTCTAAACAACAGACCAAAGCAGGAAGCTAATGTTAGTAAAGAACACTGCTAAAAAGTAGTCTAATACTGAAGATAAATTGAATGCCTTTGAAAATGTATCAGCTGACCTTTTGATATTCAATGTTAGATACAGTCTGGCTCTCTGCACCTTAATTTACCTATAAGTCTCATCTCTGAAAAGCCAGTTAAAGTGATGTTTTATGACATAAGGGATATATTTCAGGGGTCTCTCTGTGGTTTTTCACATCCTAGAAACAGCAACACCATCTGGCACAATAACCTCTGCACATGCAGTCAAAGAACACAACTTTGCAGCAGATGAGCAGAACAGTATGGGAAAGGTTGCCTGACAATTTCTCCTAGCAGAGCTCAAAATAAGAACATTCGTTTCTCACATACTGGAGCACATCATTAACATGAGTAATTGGAAATGAAATAAAAGAAAAAATCCAAGCTGCATGACAACACCACTGCTACAATGTATGAAAATACATTTACTTTTTAATTGGACTTTTACCGTCAATTTGAATTGTGGATATGTGATCCAAAATAGTCACAGCATGCCTTCGTGAATTGGCTAATGAGATGTCCACTGACTGCTGAACCCTTCAATTAATCAAATAGCTGAATACATTGAAGGTAGCTAAATATTCTTCTCTCTGCTACTCTATTAAAACTCAGCATTATATCAGACATTTTCACAAGAGACTAAAATCTGAGTTCATGTTGGGATAGCTTTCAAACAAAAAATGGCACTCATTTAGTGATTTGAACATCTGCTTAATTATCTTTATTACCCTGCTACTTCTTTGGAGTAATATACCAAGAATTTGACTTACAAAATAAATTACCTTTAAGACAAAGAATGGAAGATTAGTTCTGTGTTAAGACACCTGGGAGAGAAGTGGGTTTAAATCCCAATTCTACCATTCTTTTCTGTTTGACCTTGGCCATGACATTTAGTTTGCTAGCCTCATAATCTATATCTATTGATGTTACAAGTGATGGTTAGCTCTTCCTTGCCTACAGCAAGTTAGAGCCATGGAATCCCTGTAAAAATGGTGCTATACAATCATGAGCTAAAAGACATCCAGCAGTGAGAAGGTACTGCAAAGAAGCAACTTCTCAATATTCATACATAAAATTTTCATTTGCATGCAGAGAACAGTTCAGGGAACTTCCCAGACTCTCTGTCTTAAGGACACATGACACTATTGAGTATATTGACCTTTTTATATATCATCTTGTGTTTTTCAGAGACTTATGTTCATTTGCCTGTTGAATCCAAGCCTAACCTCACTCTGTAAGCTGTGAGCAAAAAGAGACTGTCCTCACATACCTTCTCTTTTCAGTTCTACTGAGATGCCAAACCAGCTTCCAGAAACAACTGCAAATTAGTGGCTACTACCATTACCTTTATAACAGTGATCTCTGCAAATTCTAGCGATCAAAATAGTAAAGGGAGAGGCAGAAGTATGGGGTATCTTTTTCATAAAAGATACCATTAGCTACACCTCTTATTCACTCAGCAGTTTGCTCCATACAACTTCAGCATTTCTCCAGCACACAGCTAGGCTTATGCTGTGGTCCATTTCCTGGACCATACTACAATGGGGTCCTTCTGGACACCTCCCTTACTCAAATAAAATCTCGTAGCTAAGAATCTTCTTTTCCCAGCAGTAGAGGTTCCTAGTCCCTCTCTTCAGCATTACACATGGTTGAGGAAGTGATCTGTTGCAGAACACCCAAACTGAAAAGCAGAACTTAAAAATAAGAATATTCAGATAATGGTGCTCACATCTCATTCACTATTTATTAGCAATTAGAAATTTTGATGGGATGGCCCCATGCAGTAGCTGTTTCCACCCAGTCAGTCACTCAATCTCCCCCCAGAAGGACGAAGGACATAATGAGAAGGGTTAAAGCAAGAAAAACCTTCTGGGCCACAATTAAGACTTTGTTAATAGGGTGGAAAAAAAAATAAATAAATCAAGTGATGCAAAGGAAATTGCTCACCACCTCCCACAAACAGACCAATCTCCAGCTAGTCTGAACATGTCTACTTTGGAAAAACTGCCCAGATTCATTGCTGAACATGACTTTATATGACGCTGTACAAGAACCGTTTAGCAATAGCTACAACACTGGTGTGTTATCAGCAATGTTTTCATCACAAATCCAAAATGCAGCACCATACAGACTGCCTTAAAGAAATTAACTCCATCCCAACCATGTCCAGCAGAGAAATGAATCATTCCCATGGTTTTTGGGAAGGTCCACAGAAGTTACATCCTGTTTTCAGTCATACATGATGACCTCTTCATTATATTCTTCAGCATAATTTCCAAGTATGGAACATGGCTGTTTGCTGAATATTTAAGTAATGCCAGAAACTTTTTAAAGTAAAACTTCTCCTTAGGCACAGTCACAAAACACTGTCTTGGTCTCAAGGGCAAAACAAATAAACAAATCTCTGTTACTCCAACACCCTTCCAGCAAGGAAATTCAGGATTCCTAAGAGAAAATTTATTCCAGCCTAAAGGCTGAACATATTCCAGATTCCAATTCTTTAAAATTCTGGAACAGTAACAATTAGAATTTCTGAAAATCTTGCTTTTCTTCTTTGCCAGTTCCTCAGCAAGTGAAAAGTACTATTGCTCAGTCAACCTAATTAAGTCATACTACATTAAGTATACTTCAGCTGGAAAACTGAATTTATCTGATTTTGCCTGCTTCAATAACAAGGTGGACATGAAATATTGCATCACTTGTTCTGGTGTGACATCACACCCAATACAAAGTTCCCCAGTTGTTCACCTTGCCTTACAGTCTAGAGAAAATAACCAGAAGGCAACAAAAATAAGAAAAGCATTCCTTCTATGCAAGCAATGATCAAATTAAGTGGCATGACAAATGCTCACAAAAATCTTTCCTAATGAGGAAATATTGAGCTAAATTTAAGTGTCTACACATAGGTCTGTGCATATGAACTAAGCATCTAAGATTTTGTAGTGGCTGACAGAGAAGCCTACGCTATCATTGGACTCTCAAGAGATTTTTCCCAAACTGAAATAGACATAGAATTATTTGGGTAAGTCTAGCTTCTTTAGCTTCCTACCCCTGCCTCCACATACCAGATATGACATAGAACCCCTGTATTTCATGGGCCATTCTGCAACAGTGTAGGAAAGACAAGGGCAATAAACTTTGAAGACTGTTTGAGCAAGTGGCTAGTGAAAAGACAGAAATATAAGTTTAGGAATACAACCTGTGGTTCGGCTTAGGTTTATGAGGCAGGCTGTTCTCCTAGTTTGTCTAGTTCATCTGATTTCTATCAGTCCATTTCCTTTGATCTGTTAGTAATATTAAAGTCTTATTCTGCAGTGCTGCTTTTGAACTTGTCCATTTTTCCTTTTAATTCCACTCTGGCAGGAAGGGTTATTGTCTTGATCTTCCTTGAAGATAGATTTGCTTGTTGTCACAGCTGATTTAGAGATTCCCATGACATTCAGTTCCCCTCTTGCAGGGGAGCAAAGCTTTCCCTTCGGAGGCACTGACAGGTAGACCTAATTTGCAGTTCCCAGTAATTGACCATTTCTTAAAGACTAATGATGCAGTTCACACCTAACCAACCTTACAAAAAACGCAAGAGAGAAAAGCAATCCAGAAGAATGTATATTTCAAACCTCATTAAAGGGCTTTCATCGGCAATTCTTCCTCAATCTTGACAAATTTTCACTCTCTTTTATGTTGATGCTATTTGTAAACGGAAACAATTGGCTCAAGTTTACCCTATTTACTAGATGCCTTAATATAAATTTACTATACTTTCTATGGATTAACAGATGTATATTTCAAAAAAAATTTACTTTGTTAAACAGGATAAGAATTCCAGACCATATCTATCTGTTTTCCTTTTCCTATCACTGTAGTGTAAGAAATCTATTACTTGTACCCTTGAAATATATGGATTCTAATAAAAAATATGTTTAATTGTGTGTTCAGTGATTACTATATGTTACTTTCCTGCAATTTCCTATATACCTTTAATAAAACCTGGGACAAAAGCCATAGAGAATACAATGACATAAGTGAGTAAGTGTGAGTAAAATAAATAGATGGGAAAGGGTTAAACAGTCACAGAAACTAAGAAAAATACATAGATGTGTAACAGGAGCCCTACAAAAAAAAGAGAGCCATAATAAACCTTGAACAGAGAAATAGTACCAAAAAAAAGTGAGGAGAAAAAGTCTTGGAAAAGAGTTCTGGAGGAATAAATATAGATTGGACAAGAAAGAAATTAGATAAAATAGCCTAATATAATATAAAACATTTGTAAAATTCCCTGGGAAAAAAAAAAAAAAAAAAAAAAAAAAAGTCACATTCCAAACAAAAATGGGTGAAACAAAGGAAGGAAAAAACTACTAATAAGAGTAAAATATTGTTGCTTTACTAATTTCTAATCTGAGAGGCTCATGATATCCATCATGTTTGATTTCACGTAAAAATTGATGAGTATACACATTCTATATACTATGTCATTAATTTTGATAGCACTTCTGCATGTACATATAGTTATAGATATTTGCAGGACCAATATTTCAATCTCCCCCATATTTAATGGGCCATATTCATGTGGAAGAACCATTTCTATTGATGTGAATTGTTCTAACAGTTTTTTATTGAAAAAGAAAAAGAATCAACTCCTGTGATCCATCTTACAATGCTGTGACACACACATTCCACCCCAGAATCTCATCTCCTGGAAGCCTTCTTGGTGACACACACATCTAAATTACATGGAAAACATTTCATCCAGCTGTATTTATCCAGTGTTAGGTAGACAGTCACAACACACAACTTCATCTGCATATATATTTTGAACACGTTTCAACTAACTTGCTGGCAGCCATTTCAAAATACAGGCACCATGAGTTTATTTTCTTAGCAGCTGCATAAGAATATTACTTTCTCATGACTACCTTCAGACTGTATATTTCTCTTTTCTTTACGAAGGAGAGAAAAAATTTTCTTAGTAGAGTTCTCCCATAATTCCAGATCTGGCATTAAGAAAGCATGTTGACTAGGTATATATTATTCATAAAATCGTAATTTTAATCAAAATTGTTAGTGATGTTGACTTTGGGTATATCACAGGACTTGTGGTAATGTTGAATATGACACCATGGCTTCCCTGATTAAAGAATGTACCTTCTGTATCTGTCAGAAGAGAAATTTCTGAAGTGGAAACTTCTCAGTCGTGGAGCTCTTACAGAATTAGACACCATCTAATCTATCTTTATGGCAACAGCACTTCAGGTAGCTGAAGCACAAGTTCTCTCCCTCTGATCTACTGATGATTTACACCATGGCCTAAAAGAAGATGTTCATGAGTAAGCAGTCTTCTTTACGGAAATTAATATTCCAAGAAAGTTGTTTCTGGCATCTCCTCTTCAGAGGCAAGCAACCAGAAAACTGCCACAGCAGTTGGACATTGAACACTTGATATTATACCAGCACAGATTCGTCTAAAATAAGTTTTAAAGTATTCTTAAATTAAAAGGCAAATACTTTTGAAAGCAAGTGCATACTGGGTCGTTTTATGCTCCATGATTTATTTATGAGGATTTTCACCACAGTAAGGAAAATACATCGTTGAAAAATAAATGAAAACCAGCATGACATTAATATGACCAGAGAGAACCTCTTGCTCTTGCCTTTGGGATATGATCAAAGGACTCACTTCTGTGAGTATAGTTCTGAAAAATAATCATGTCTGACAGTCAGCATATGGCCCCGATCCTTAGTTGTACTGGCACAGCATTTGCCACACCATCAGTGCAAAGAAAGCCTAAAGACAACACAGCCTTCTCCTGCAGACACTACACAGAATGGGGAACTTCCAGAAACACAAAGGAAAGCACCTTGCTTATCCTCATAGCCTAGATAAAGGAAATGCATGGGGAAAAGACCAGGATAGAAGGCCATCCCTTAACTAAACAACAAAACAATGGCTTTTGTCCATGAACAGAGACATCAAAGGAACTTGCAATCTCCAAAACTACAGGAGATTAGTTCTTTGAAACCACTCCTTTTTCTCTCAAATTTGTGCTGCTCATCCCAGTGGCACAGCTGAAAAGCAAGGGCTTCCTCCCACAGACTATAGACAGACTGCAATGAATGCTCTCTGCAACGCAGGGAACAGTCCCTGCTCACAACAAATCAGTTGGGGATCTACCCAAAGTTGATTGAAGTTCCCCCAAAGCTCATGTGGCCCTTTCTTCTAGGAAAGTGAAAGCATAGGAATAGAGAGGAAGAATAAAACTAGTGGGGAAAAAAAACATCAGGAAATGCACAGGTCACACACACAAATCCAGAAACTTGGGAGTAATTCTTAGTGTTTGCATATTTGATACAGAGTATATGAGTAGGAAATCATGAATTTCCATGAATGCTTCAGACCATTTGCCCTTGTTCACTGAATAGTTTTGTCCTGTGCTGCTCCTCCTTGCCAGATCCTTGTATCAATTCTCCCAGCAATCAGGTAAGAAAAGATATGTGAAAGGAAGGTCTCTGATTCAATGCCCACCATAATACACACTTCAAAAAAGTCTGTCACACTCACTGTAGGGTCTGGAAGGCGCAGTTGAAGCACCTTCAACTTGAAGCTAATTCAAGAACCACTTGACCATCTGAAATTACACCTCACTCTGCCTGTCCCATTCCATTGCTGCAACAAGAATTGTTATCCTTCTCAACATGAACAAAAAGAAATTGCTGGATTTGGCCCCAAAATTCACATCGCTTTTCAGCACCCTGTGAAACTGCCATTACTGTGGTTTTTATTCACTGAGGATAAAGACGTACTTATATTATTGAACAATCTATGTAATTCTGCATTTTACTACTCAAGATCTGTGATTCTCCCTAACAGAGTTAAATCAATGGAGCATAAATAAGTTTGTCACATCTTCAATAACTTTCATGAAGTGTTTTTATTTTAATTTGTGAAAAAATAATTTGGACATGTTATTAAAAAATCAATATTTTACTTCCCCTATCTTTTCAATTGCACATAGAAAGACAGAGGGGGAGAGAGAGAAGAAAAGTTTTTTCACTTCAGCTTCTTCACCTGGGACAATGAAAAATAAATGAAAACATTTATTGAGGGAACCAGCTCAAAAAATTTATAAATTCTTCAACCTGAAGTGAATTTAGTGTATCCGTTTCCCACACACATTAGCATAGTTCTGTTTTCACCTCTGTACTCCCACACACATGAATATTGTGATCACTCAACATGGGCTGATATCAACACATCCTGGTATCAAGTCTTGAGCATTTTTACACATATACTCTTCATGTTTTTAAAGTTTCCCTTAATAATTAGAAGTGAAGGAAGCAAAAATGGATCAAATAGCTGCACCTGATACTTATGTTCACAAATGGTGCATGCTGCAAAAATCATCACATCCAAATGTATTATTCTGTCCACTTTTAGAGTGGTTGCAATCTTTTCCTGTATTATTTTCAACATCATTTCCAGTACACATCAATAAATGCAGAGAAATGCAAATAAATCCAGAGATATGCTGCATTTAGAATTCCATACTGTGAAAAGCAAGGTGGGTATTTTTTCTTTTTAAAATAAAAAATTAGAATATAGGGTAACTTTTTATTTGCAAAGAGTACTAAATTACCAAAATGGACTATGAAGTTAGAGATCCCTACAGAGGCGTAGATAGTAAAAGATACTTAGATAAATGATTTTAATTGCAAAAGCACTAAACACAAGTCTCTGTTGTACAAAACAGGAAATACTGGATTTTCACTACCTCTTACAACTTGAACTGTTTGAACACAGACTGAAGAATCTCATTTAAGTGACCAGCTGCTCCTTAGTCTTCTATTTGCAAGATAAGCAGTGACCTTGATTTGTCATTCTGGGCTTCAGATAGTCATTTATGCTCACAGAAAGTGTAATACTCTAGTGTTTTTCTAATCACTGTTCTGGTCAACAAATGGATATGTCAGCATTGCTGTGAAGTATAGAAAATGTGGTCCATCTATTTTAGTGTAATTAAAACCACATTTCAAATAAACCTGTAACACACTGTATGGAAAAAAAAATTGAATTCTTTCATTACATAGGCATATTTTCTACATTGTACCATTTCCTCTAAGACATGTCATCCTCTGAACATGAAAATACAAAGAGTCACACATACAGTTACACACTGAAACTTCTACATAGAAAAAACTAGCTGAAACCTCAGTAAAAGCTTTGAAATACAGATACTGTTTTATAAAAAAAATATTTTAAAAATCAAAATGAACTTCATACATTTGAGAATACACAACCGTGATTTTAGACAGTCACAGAGATTGTAAATACCATATAGATCTGGTAGATGAACATCATATCAGAACTAGAAACAGTATGAAAACAGAGTACATAACTTTGTGTCAGGAAATATTCACCAATACATATTTTATAAATATTTTTAATGAAAAGAAGCTGCTTGAACAGCAAAAGAACAAAGTAAATTAAAATTAAGCCCCAATGAGATTCTCATTTTTCAGGTGGCCAATCTCAAGTTCAAATTTGTCATAGAAAAATGCTAATCTTTTTAGAGTTTGCCAATTTTATTTTTTATGAGCTGAACCAGAATATTTAATCTCAGGAGTAGAGGCAGATGTTTTTTAGATAACACACCTGTTCCCTTTAAGTTGGAAAGTACAGTCAAATTGCATTAGATTATCCACCTGCATGAGAGTATTTTAGCTGCAGAAAAGAAACTTGTCTGCAAAGAGTTGATTATAGTTAGCTTGAAGCAGTTCAGATACTTGCTTTTGCTTCAAGAACTGGATACAGACATCAGAAGACTCAGACTCAGTTGCTGCACTCCATCTTAGGGCTGTGGCACAGAAAACCATTTTCCTTCCTCCACCACTCAGAGAAACTGATTACCATGTGAGGCAAGTTCCCCACTACCCACAGAAGCACACAAGAACAAGCCCACAGGTGGGACCAAAGGTCTATTTTCAACAACAGTCAACAAAAGGTGCTTAGTGTGGAGAGACGCAACATATTTTTTCTGGAAATCACCACCCGCTACCTCACCTCAAGCAATTTAAGGTCCAGAAAACCAAAAGCTGTGTCTACTTCACAAAAAAAAAAAAAAAAATTTGGGTTCATTTTAGTCTTAAAAACTTCCTTTCCTTTCCAGTGGTTAAGCCATCAGTTACTCTACACATGTTGTACCCTTCTAAAATTACTAGTAAAAGCAAATCAGGCCTAGCTACAAACCTGTCACAGTGATCATTGCAGGGGAAATTGAGCCCACCTTTTCTTTTTTCCATTATAGAATTGCCAGCATTTATGGCCAGGTAAGAAGAGGGTTCCTACAAATCTCTGCTTTACAAACCTTGTACTTCAATCTCTGACTCTCCTTCATGGGACTAGGGACAGCTGAGCAATCCCTCTATGTGAAGAAAGCCAAGAATTCCAGTTATTTTTGCTCTGCACTCCACATAATGGTAGTATTAAAAACTATAATAGACATTGTGTTCCCTGTGCACAGAGAATGTGCACTCTTTGTGCTGTAACACAACATATGCACTCCAGAAATCTACAAAAGAAATAACTTGACATTTTAATAATAAAGATATCAACTATTCCCCTCCAAGCCTCTATGCAGACAGAGGAAGTAGTGACTATTGATAAGAGGTAGGTAATTTCCTCTGGATTCCTATTCATAAACTCCTTATGAATGTTAACACTGTAGGTCTTGCATATGATTGAAATTAAGATTTCTGCCTGGCAATACCTGCATTCCTGTAATGTTTGGCCTACAAAGGCTTTCAAGTTTTTAAAATTGTTTGCATAGAAAGTGAAGATTCACTTTATTGTGAGCCATGGCAGCCTGGTAGGCAGATAAAGCTTTACCCAAGACTGCTGTGTTAACTCCTTTAGAGCTCTGATCTCCCTGTTCATTTGGTTTTTAAATAGCAGAAAGAATAGTGGATCAGATAGAAAATGGATGTAACTGCAAATTATCTATCTATCATGCTTACTGCCTAGTGGTAATCTCCCTTTGACTTTCAAAAGAGTGAGATGGGGCTCTTTCAACATTACAAAATGTAGAAAAGTAAAATACAAGCTCTGTTTAGTGGTGGCATTGAGAAATTAGGATTACTGAAAAACAGTAAATAACAATAACCAAAAGATCCCTACCTAATGGATTATACTTCCATGAGCCAAAGGCCAAATCCTGGGCAAAACCCACAGAAATATTTCACTGATAAAGGTTAGTATATTCATGTGGGTTTTGTCAAAATATGCACTTTTCAACAGGTATTAAAATTCTCCAGTCAATGGAACCACATGAAAATTATTTGGTTTTATGTTCTGTATTCTGTATTATTTTTCATGTTCTGTAGTGACACCCTGACTGTACAATCATTAGGCCTCAGAACATCACCATGCCATTTTCACCACTCGCTTAGGTTTCTCCCACCAAGGGATACCCATACCATAGTTAGTATGGATAGCTGCCCTGTGGCAACTATCCGCATTCCTGATCACATTGTATGAGCTCAAATTCCAGGTCCTGACATACCCTCAGGCCTCCAGCTGTCCTCCCAGGATTCTTCACATCTTTGACAATTGCACCCTGAGATCAACCACAACTTAACTGGCTCTGCCTGAATCTGAGTCTTTGATTATTTTATAGCTAAAGGAAAAGGACACCAAAAACTGGACTTGTCTATCAGCCTTTCACTGGGTATATTTGCACATGGCATCTGGCAGCCCAAAAGGACCGTGTACCAAACATGTACCTGTTCTGCCACAGAGCCAGGCCAGAGCACTCCAGAGATATTATGTCCTGCTTGTATCATTTTTCTGCAGATAACTCAAGCTGCAATGTACTGGAGAATTCTTCCCCCACTGAGTGGGCCTGGCTCTCTTTGGCCATGGGACGGAGGTTCCCGGCCGCTGTCCCACGGTGGCCGCAGGGCCACACGCAGCGGCCGCCCTGAGCCTCTGCCCAGACTGGTGCGGGGGGCAGTGATCGCTGCGGATGGGGAGCGCAGCAGGGCACAGAGCACGGGGAAACCGAGGCACAGGAATAAGGGAAGGGCACTTGTCTGAGTCTCCAAAGATTTAATGTCAAAGTTGGGGCAGAACAAGTGACCAAATCTGAACCTGAAGGGGCTACTTTTAAGGGATGGGGGGGAACATGGGGAAGACACAACCTTTGACCAACAGGAGGGCGTTAGGGGAGGGGTGCAGGGCAAGAGCTCCCCAATAGAAGCCAGCATGGGGAGGGAGCAAACCTCACAACCCAATTCTGCTTCGAGGAAGGGATGAAAGACAGGGAACACTCCAGAACCAAAGGAATGTGCTTTGACAGACAGGGGTAAAACAAGGGAACAAGGGAGGTATACAGATGGATTGACATGTGGATTGACATACATGTTGGCCGGGAAAACTGTGGTAAACAACCCAGGACTGAACCATTAGGGAAGCCAAATGGAGTACAGAGACTGAACCATTACAAAGGTACGACAAGGAATATTAAAACATACTACAGAAGAACCAACTGTAAAATAACAGACTACCACAACTGAGAAGATTCCAAGTCATCAGAGGTCACCAAGATTTAGAAATACAGCACACAGGATAGGACACAAAACATTAGATGCAATATTCTTGGGTTTACATGAGGAGGTAGGGAGGTAGTGGGAGAACAGAACCAAGACCAAGGTTCTCTTCCAAAGTCATACAGGCAGTAGATTAGTTACGTGTCACACCATTTTTCATCATCCCAAAATCTTTGTTGCTGTTCAAGACAAAAGATTTTCATTCACCTCACTCCACACTTTACTCACTTCACAAAGAATGAATTTTGACAGCCCTGCTTCAAGAAACAGCACCTTGAGTGCTTTTCTGTGTTCTGTGTTCTTGGTTCATCTGGAAGGCAAATACATCCCTTTTCACAAAGGACCCTGTCTTTAGCACATCCTGTAATGTTTTGAAACATTTGAGTTTGGTGAGGAGTCACACCTCAGCTGTCAAAGCCCTAAAATGAAAGATCCATCAAACACAGGCAATGCTATGAATTCTCTGCTAGTACAGACTTTCATGGAAGCAGGCCAAGTTAATAGTCACATACACATACATAGATTTATATCTATCAATATATTTTCATGTATGTCCTCTTTATACTTAACTTTGATCCAAAGAAATACTGATCTTTACTCACAGGAGCATATGCTCTGTCCTCCCTGGCAGATCTCTGAATCAAAACTTGTTACCACCTGTCCAAGCAACTCTGCATAGTCACCTGGATTTAAAAAAATACTTTCTAAGAAGAAAATCTTTGATAAAAAAAAAGAAAAATAAAACAAGTTCTTTAAGATATACAGACTTCCTTACCAGCCTTTGCATTCACCCACCACGTTCTTCCAACACTCAACACCTGAGCCACTTCAAGACTCACCATGTCCTTGAGACACCTTAACAAACAGTCTTTTTCTCACACACCTGTGCCCAGGAGAGCAACCACCCAATTTGGTAGGATTCTCTTGGATGTCTTAGGTTGTGGACGGGGTCTCTCCTCCCTCATACATCAGTGAAAGAGAAGATGAATCTAAGGTGTCACAAAGCACCTCCCTATGGCTGGCTGCATAGAATAGTAACAGATGGTTCTCCAGGAAGAGCAAGCAGGAGAAAGGGCAGGAGAGCAGAACCTCAAACAAGACAGAAGCAAGGCCAAACCAAATATGTGCATACCCAGTAGTCTTTCACAGATATGATCTTGATTTTTTAATCCCTTCAGATGGCAGATGAATGGCCATAACCCAGGATACCAATTCAGAGAATGTGAAGCAGTAACTGAGACTCGGATAACCACAAAAGCAGAGATGTGGCAGCAATCATCACAATGAACTTTCTCAATAACACAGGAAAACTTAATTGCTGAACCAAGTATGTAATGTATTTTTCCAGATGTCACTCTCATTTTATCTTCTGCATGAGTATTTATAATAAAGCAAACAGAAAAACATGGACTTTGTAGAAATATGCATGCATGGAATGTGTTCAATCCCTACACATCTCCTTATGAACCAAATAAAACCACTTTGTCTATGTATTCCTGAAAGCCCTTAGAAAGGATCAGAAGTATGTGGAGGGAGCTGGGCAGGCTTCACAGCAGCAAGGTACAGATGAACTCCTGGATGAATTTTGCTTAAGCATGGGCACAGATTGGCAATGGACAGCGCTGGTACCTGCATAAATAAAGCTAGAACTTGTTCCACATGTGGGGTGGGAAGAGGCAGGACCAAGCTGAAGCAGCCACAGACCTGTGTTGTAACAGTGGGAAGTCAAAGTAATGCCATTCATGCTTATGCATCTTGCACTGGTCACCACTGTAAATGTCAGATGTCAAGGGTTTGCAAGAACTGATAGGCAAACCTGGGCTATATTTTTCTCACCATTTGGGCTACTATCACTAGAAAAAGCATGTCAAGCAGAAAGACCTGTTTTCTGTCCTAACCAAGAACCCCAAACACAACTTGTACAGCTGTGGGGGTAAGAGAGGCTCTAGCTGCACCAGATGAGAGTCTCAGATGAGACTCTGGGTGGTATAACCAAGGTCACTTCTCATTACCTCCTTCATAGCAGTGGACAATACTCTTTTTCCAGAACTGAGCTAGGTTATTTCGCAGTATGCACCTCAGATTACATTAGAAAATTAATAACTAAACAAAACTCTGACCAAAAAGCAAGTTAAATAGACCTCTTATTTTCACCAATGTGTAATGGTAGTGGGGTTATGCAGGGCATCATCCTCTGCCCTGTGCTCTTCAACATCTTCATAAATGACTTAGGCACAGAACTGGAAGGGATACAAAGTTCACAGACAACACAAACGTGGGAGGAGCTATTGACCCCTCTAAGAGAGACCTCTGCAGACCTCAAAAATTACAGAACAGGGCAATCACCAACTGTATGAAATTTAACAAGGGAAAATGCCAGATTCTGCACCCTGGATGGGGCAACCCTGCATGTACAGACAGACTGGGGAATGAGAGGCTGGAGAGCAGTGCCACAGAAAGTGACCTGGGGGTCCTGGTCAGTGACAAGTTGAACATGCCTCAGCAGTGCCCTGGCAGCCAGGAGGGCCACCCGTGTCCTGGGGGTCATCAGGTACAGCATCACCAGCCAGGCAAGGGAGGGGATTGTCCCACTCTGCTCTGAGCTGGGGCAGCCTCACCTTAAATGCTCAGGGCAGTTTTGGGTGCCACAATATAAAAAAGAGATTAAACTATTGGACAGTGTCCAAAGAGGGAGACAAGAATGGTAAAAGGCCTTGAGGAAAAGCCATATGAGGAGTGGCTGAGGTAATTTGGTCTGTTCAGTCTGGAGAAGAAGGAACTGAGGGGAAACCTCATTGCAGTTACAACTTCCTTGTTGGAGGAATAGGAGGGGCAGACATTGAATTTTTCTCTGTGGCTACCAGTGACAGGACCAGTGAGGGAACGGCCTGAAGTTATGCCAGGAGAGGTTTAGGTTGGATATTAGAAGAAGGGTTTTCACCCAGAGGGTGGTTGGGCACTGGAACAATGGGCTCAAATAATTTAGCCAAGAAATTTAGGCTCCCCAAGAAAGTGGTCACAGCATGAAGCCTGACAGAGTTCAAGAAACATCCAGATCATGTTCTTGGGCACTTGGTGTGACTCTTGGGGATGGTCCTGTGCAGGGACAGGAGTTGGCCTAGATGATCCTTGTGGATCCCTTCCAACTAAGTATATTCTATGATCCTGTGATATGCCTCTATTCAGCAGAGGATGGAAGCAAATGTTTATATATTTGAAGAATCTCACTGCAACCTGTGTTACATATTCAGAGTTTAGAATATGTTTTGTTTTTTCACTTGACTGGAACTAACAGAGTTTCCATATCAGAAAAAAAAGTGACATTAAGTAATTCCCCTTTCATTCCCCTTTTCAGTAGTGAAAAATTTACTAACACTAAAACTCTGCCTGGATTTATTTGCAACAATACAATGGACAAGTGCAAATATCCTTTGGTCTATCTGCTATTATCTTCAAAATAATATAGAAAGCACACAAATAATGCATTAAAACTTGCAAGGAGCTCAGCCCAGCTATTCACCTTAGGTCAAACAAAGCAAAACATTTAGGCTTCTAAAGACTGTTGCACAGCTCTGCTAATACCAAGAAAAGAGATTGTTTACCATTCTTCTGCAAGGCTTCTCTCATTGACAATGAGCTATGAATAGATTTCTAAGGTATTGGATTTGTTTGGTACTTTTAAATCCTTTTCTGAGTCATATTTCTCTGTTCATGTCCTTTTATTACAGATGAGTTAGTTGCAAAAGCATATAATATCCCAAAACATCAATCTGAGATGGCATAATGAGAGCAGGATTCATGGAGTGTTTTTTTGATTTTTTTTTAATCAATTACTGACAAATCGATACATTTTATACTATTTCTGCCTCCCAGTTTTATTATTTCATAAGGTCTGCAACTTCAATTAAAGATTAAATGTGTTGAGTTATAATACAATTAATTTTTCTGACCTGATGAGTTGTTTCTGGTTATATATGAATGTCCTTGTTTATGACAAACAGGACAATTGCCTCCCACAGAGAAGCTGTAGCTGTAGTGTGATGTCCCACTGAGTATCCAGCATGACTGCTGCTGGGGGGTGTGTGTGGTTAGTGGGACTTGCAGGGAACTGCTTTGCACCTCCAACTTCCCCACCAGTGTCCTCGTGGTTAGTCAGCCAGACAAGTGATGGAGCAGTTTGGAGATGAGCACCTAAAACTAGCCCAAGATAGGTGGTACCTTCCACTCCTCTGCACTTCTGATTTATCTTTGTTGTGAGGTTCCTTGTTTTTTGGTTTTTGGTTTTTTTTTTTTTGGGGGGGTTTTTTTTTGTTTGGCTTTTTTTTTTTTTTGAGGGGGTGGGGAGGGTTTGAAGTCCTTGTTTGTAGGGGGTTTGGGGCATTTAAAAAAGTTCTGAAATCTATTTTGCAGAAAAATTTGTTAAACCTGTATAGAGGTTGTGCAGAAAAATGTCCAGTTATTTCATTGATGGGTTTTAGATCAGACTACACCTAGCAAATACTATAGACAAATATACTTTTCTTCTCACATTTGCTGCTTTTTATAATATATTGAGAGTACATTTTATAACCCCTAGGGCTCTTTCCTGCTAGTACTTTTCCTCAAAAAAGATGGCATAAAATGGTAAAAGGAAAAATAAATCAACATAAAACCCTCGAGCTTTACTTCTCCAAAACATGCAGTAATCTTGGTTATAGTCAGCCCATATTCTTAGATCTCATTGAGCTTAACAGGAGACTTTTAAACATATCCATTCTGAAAAATATTCCCCCTTGGTTAATAAACTAAAGAACCATTTCCCTTAGACTCCTAAAGGAGTCCTTTCACTTCAAGCTGAGTTTTGCTGTGAATATTACAAATAAACACTGACCTCATATCCCTTTAGCCTAGAAATACCTTTGTAAGCAAAGGTTAAGTAAAGCAGGCAACAAAAGGAAGAACAAGGCAATTTCTGGAAGATAAATCTTTACTCCTGTGCCTCAGTCATAATATTTATCTTGTTCATTTATGCTGAGGCTCAGGATAGAATTCAACAATATATCTGTATGGTCAAACACAGAGATTTTCTTTGCCAACATGTGAGTAATTTCCAAGATGAAGACAATTATGTTTGTGCACAGCTACCCACCCATGCTAACAGTTCACCTAAGAGGAAGGTGCTCTTTCTTTGCTCAGTCAAACACTTTGATTTCCTAACTGAGCTGCATATCTTCAGGACCAGGGATACTTCCTGCTCCCATAGCCCAAAAGACAGCCTAGCCAAGCACTGAAGTTGTTTGCATCTGGCTATGCAGTTATGTTTTAAGAAAGAGCCCCAAGTATGTTCTCTACAATAACTCTCTACAAACATCTACTTCATGAAAGGTACTGAGTTCCCCAGTACCAGCCACTGGGACAACTCCTTCTGTTCCTAACAGAAGAACCTATATGAAATCCCACCACAGAAAACTAAGAATATATTTGTAAAAATTTAATCCACAGTATCTTTGCTTAATACTGCAAGTCAGATCTTTTTAGAGATCCACGGGTATCTGGGGGGAGTCTGGGAAGTGTGTTACATCAAATTCTGTTGCTGTAAAGTGTTTGTAGAGTCTAATAGTGGTTAGTTTATAGTGGTTCCTCCCAAATCTGTTGAGATAATCTCATGGTAGTGCATTCAGTGTGTTCCACAGGATACAGAAAAAAAGTTATGACCAAATCAGTTCACTGAATTTAGTGTCCTGATTCTACCTATGGCCAATATCAGGTATTTCTAATGAAGCTCTAAATAATGCAGCACATAAATATTTAAGAAAAATATATTGTTCACATTCTGGAGGAAAAAAAATCTACTGCTTCTACTGAGCATATACAGAATAAGCCGCATGTAGGAAAGTCTCATGCCAGCATTAAGCATTTAAGAGTTTGTTTCTGTTTCAAAGCTTAACAGTTTACACACTTTCAGAACAACTGTCTGCTAGCCAAGAGAGGAAGCAACAACAGAAGGTATGCATAGTCACATATGGCCAGATCAGGGGAACCATCCAGACCTAATACCGGCTGAAGCTCTGGCCAAGAAATATTCCAGATATCCAGAGAGAAATCTGTGGGCACTTGGGCAGGCTGCATTGTGGCAAATAAACTTCACACTCATCCCAGACCTTGCACTGTCAAAATTAGAAAAATTCTATTTAATTAAAACTGTGTTTTTATGCATCCCCACCTCTAAACAGCAGGCACAGTAGCTTTTATTTATTTTCAATTTTAGCAGAATGCAGTTTATGCCAAACCTACAGAAAAGATGATCTGAGAGAATTGTTATGCTAATAACAAGCACATAAAAGTTTAAAGTAAATATATCAGAGAGCCCTTGAACTCCTTTTCTAGTCATTCCTACTATCTTTAATAATATTCAGTCTTGTTACAAGACTGCAATACAAGATGTCCTGGCACTCTAAAATCTTCTCATTTGATACACAGACATTCAGTAAATAAATCTGCAATGAAGTTCTTAAAGGTTTATTTCTTGCTTTTTAGCAGCTAGGCATAAAATATTGGGCTACAAAGTGCTTACAAATTAGATTACTGGAAGGGAATGGAATGCATAATGGAATGCATTGTTATCTACTGAACCAATGATGGGTCAAATGGCACTTTGAATTTTTGTGGTGAATATGACTGCGACCTTCACACAGCACACTGACAGAAAGCAATTTTATTTACATTTTGAAATCCACATAAAGGTAAAAGATGTACCACTACAAAATGAAACATTTAATTTTTTGTCCCAAGGCATAACTGAGATCCCCCAAGGTCACACATAGTCTGAAATGAAGCAAGATTTTCTTAATCCTGCTACCAGTACATTTCACTAAAGACCTTGTCATACTGGTGATCTATTTTTGTTTGCCAGTCGAAAAAGTTCCTAATTTTAAGATGGAGAAATAAGAAATAATGAGAGGCTGTTTCTTTGTCCCTTAACTGGTCTGCACAAACAGATCATTAATTATGTTTGAGCTACTATAACAAGCTAGTTTCATCTGTACAGATAAAAAGGTCTACCCATAAAGAGATGGCAGCTTGGAAAAGCCTTATTCAAAATGAAATACATCACATCCTCCAGGGCCAGCAGCACTATAATGTCGATACTTTTAGGACAGAGTCTTTAGGAAATAATTAAAGCTACATATAATTAGATACAATCTGTGTGTTAAAACACTTAAAGGACAGCATATTTTTTGTATGTATACCAAATGCGCCTGACACTTTCAATTTTTTTTTTAAATTATATATTGAAAAATCTATCCATTACATCACAGTATTCCCTCTGCACTTTCTAAGAACCTCATGATTAAAAAGTTATTACTAACATTCTTGTTTGTAAGCACCATAGAATAGGTAATGTTATAAAGAAATTATAAATATCAACAATAACTGCATTCTTCTGACTATTCTGTTTAACCATGGAGCTACTCCAAAGTACAACATTAAAAAAAGGGCAACAATTATTCACAGAGTAACACCATATTGGAAATTACTGTCACACAGAACACCTAGGATACATGTGTTTATAAACTCTAGATGGTTCTGGTAGCAATGGCTGTGATTAAGGCTGCCTGAAACTTCATGGAATAAGACCCTTTTTCCAATTGCTTAATAGTTTGCTGAACTCCAACTACTTGGAACAAAATTTTTTCCCTGCAAGGTATCTACCTGAGTATTTACTTAGTCTTTGTGGAAGATTAACACAAAATGGTTTAGAGAACAAGGCTACAGTAAAATATCCCAGGCTTTGGAAAATAAACCAAAACCAATTTTTCTTTGAGAAGTCCTGATGCTGCATTTCCGGAGAAGGAAAAACCTTTAAAATGTGTTAGGGCATGGTCTTTTTGAATCATTCCTAGAATGCTTGTTGGGTGTTTTCCATATCAAGCCTTAACCACTCCCCAGAATTACCTCTGTTTCTATAGCTAAAATTCATTAGTATTCTTTACATGTTTTAACACTCATGTCTGTTTTCACAGAATGACCTAAACAGGTTTCAGCTCTGGAAAAGTTTGCCTTCTTCATATCCCATAGAGTTAGTTGCACCAAGCAAGAACACCCCTTCAATCCTTGCTCCATATATCCTAGACCAAGACAAGATGCTGGAGCCAAGTTCTTCTTTCCTTTCCTGACAGTTCCTGCAGGTGCACTGAGAATGAAAAATCAGATAAACATAAAGAGAGCTTGCAATCCAGTAATTTATTACAGGTTTTTATGCATAGATGATAGATACAAATCATCAAACAAAGGAAATTATAAGCTTAAAATTAATGGACAAGGAGTGAGGGTAGTGGCCTGCAAATTGGTAACTTGTTACAAGCTAACAATATGCTTCGATAGCTAACCATGGGTATTGATCTTCAGGAAAAAAAAATAGAGCTTTCAGGATCTTGGGCACACAAACAGCTTTCCAGAAGCAATTACTTACTAATTAGTTACTGTGTTATGACAGACTGACAGGGTTTCTTAAAATGTATGATGAGAACTGAACTTGTATGTAGCTGTGAAGATAATTGAGGTTCAGCAAGCAGATAAAACTCAGGGCTGCCTATGCTTACTGTTAGCAACCTTGGAAGATCCTTCAGGCTTGATCCAGAAGGTGCCTACAATTACTACAGTGACAGGCTTACGCTCTTTGTCCAAGGGATCTGTTAAAGATCATAACCTGGAATTAGCTGCACACATATTTCTGTTGGGAAATATTTCCTGAAAGCATAATTAATAAAAGCTACTAAACTGTCCAAACAAAGCAACCAGAGAAAGAAAAGGAATTAACTTAAAAACTTTCTGACATTTCTGAAGCATA
The DNA here is from genome assembly GCF_048771995.1 of Taeniopygia guttata. Taxonomy (NCBI): domain Eukaryota; kingdom Metazoa; phylum Chordata; class Aves; order Passeriformes; family Estrildidae; genus Taeniopygia; species Taeniopygia guttata. The sequence continues at coordinate 26,124,336 of NC_133026.1, read as the reverse complement.
AATTCTCCTAGAATTAAGTAACTTATTTTGCTGTTACTAGTATGTCCAATGAATAGGATTGGCAAGGCAACATATCTTCAGCTTTCTGGTTCAAGAATTTCTTGCACATGATATAGGGCTCTCAAAATTTGAAATGCTTCCTTTATGAGTGAACTCAAATACATAAGGCCAAAGAGCAAGAAAGGGAGACTTAATTACACAAATGTCTCAGAGTCTACCTACAATGAGATCCTGTTTCAGATTAAAGCAGTCCCTGACTGCATTAAACCAAGCAGAATAAAATGAACAAGCAAAATCAAGAAAATTCCACAAAGATTATTTCACCAGGCAGTGGTTAAAGCAATTACCTCTATTTGTAAGGTTTGGAATCACATTTCCTGAAGAAGTAAGAAACTGAATCTCTTAAATCCCCAGAAGAAGCTTCAGTCACTGGGCTGATGAGAAAAATACGAACAAGAGACAGAGAAAATGATAGTGGAAAAGTCCTGTGACCCTGTCACAAGATCTTTTGTAAGTCTAGGGTCTTACACACCCAGCTAGAACTGTTTCCTGATGGTCAGCATTACCTTTTTTTGGTTTGGAGGTTTTTGGGAGTTTTCTTGGTTTGGTTTTTTTGGTTGGTTGGTTAGCTTTTGTTTGTTTTGTTTCTTTGTTTTCATGTTCTTATGTGAATCAACAGAATACTAGAGAAGTGATGGTATTTTAGGCTGATGTGGTGGCATTTAAGTTAAATAACTCGTAAGTTAATTACTTTAAGTTATATTTAAGTTAATAACTCAGAAGTCTACCACAGCTGGCACTAATTCTGTTGTAAGTGATAGCTGAATGTGGGATGCAGTCACTTACTTGGGAGCAAAGCTTTGCTATATGCTATTCATTTCTTACAACTGACTAACAGGATGCTTGAAAATGTGAATGCAGCTGATAGCTGAGCCTGGGATGGTCAAGTCTAACTTATACCAACCATGGAAAAGGTACTGTTCAGTGAGGACGTGCACACTGAAAAACTTGCAAAAAGTATATTCAGGCTGTCACAAGACAGAGCTTAAGTGCATGGTTGATGTGAATTAATTATGGAGTAATATAAAGTAGTTAAACAATTAAAGCTAGAAGTTGTGATACAAGAGATGAAAAATAAAAATTATTGCATGTAAGAATAACTTTCTGCACAGTCATTTTGTTGGACATTTGAGAGAGGTTTTTTTTCTGTGTTCAATAGCAGTAAAATTGTGTGAGAAATGGAAACCTTAGGTGGGGAGTTCAGCCTTAAACCGAGCCTGTGACTGAACTCAGAGTTTCAAGTTTGTGGGTAACACTGACTCAGACACCAACAATGCAAGATGTAAACAATTCTTAAGTAGTCAAGAATGAAATAGAGGTACAGGCTCAGAGATGGAGACAGACTCTTGTAAAAACAGGCATCAGTGCTAAGCAATTAGGAATGAATCTTTATTCAGATTCTGGGGGTTTTGAGATTTTATTTTGATTTCTAAGAAGGAATTTGTGCTGGGATTGCCTTTTGATTACTGTACCTATTTCCATGCAACTACAGTGACTCATTCATATTTTAGAACCATCAGTATTCTATTAAAGATTAACCTCCTGTTTCTTCAGGCATGAGAGGTAATAATATGCATTTCCCAATGAGTCTTCCAACAAAAGTAGAGGTCACTTTTATGCTATATATGATATTTCTGCTAATTATTCTCTGCCTAAGCAGTGATATATTTAACATCCTTAAGTAACTTGAAATTACTTTCACTATCAAACAGAAGTATCTCAATTAAAAAAAAAAAATTGAGACGATTTTTTGCCAGGCTATCTTTATGACAGCTTTTCTTTCCTAAATACAAACTCAGAAAGCACTGGAAACTAGGATAAATTCATCAATGCAATTTCAGTGGTGTAGATTTTCCATCCACACTAGGCATATTTATTGGAATCTTACTGTAGCTGGTCACATTATTAATAGCAAACAATTTATTTGATTAATTTACCCTATACTTCTGTTCATTAAAAAACGTCTCCTATTTTGATTTCTGCTTATTTTATTCATAAGCATTCAGTGAATGTCTCCAGCATAGTTTAGTCTGGAGTTTGTTTGGAAGCTCTTTGTTTCATCTAATCACAATGGTTATTTCTTTGCTGGAGATGCTGTGACTTGAAACCCCCAGTTAGTATTGTCTTTGCTCCCCTGACTTTGCCTCTGTAAGTGCAGTATCCAGAACACTTCTGACACAAATAGTGAACATCTAGTATCATATTCGAAGCACTGACTTACCAAGGGATGCACAAATCCATAGGAAAACAGCCTTTCTCTAAACATTAATTAGACAAAACAAGTTTATACAGAGGTATGTTGAAAAATAAATAAAGAAACATGAGAATACAGTAAATTGAAATCTTTGGAGAAGCAAGAACCTTCATATATGGATCCCCACACTATGATCCCAACTTATTTCAAGCCACTCCCTGGTTGTCCTATGATATATTTTCCCAACACAGAATGATCATTCATTCCAATCACCAATTGATCAGCTCCAGCTAAATCAAGGTAAAAAAGGGCCCATAGGATTGTAAGCATTCTATGAAATGAGAATTTTAGCATGTATGAGCAATGAGTTTGCTGGTTTTATAAATGTCATTGGTATAACTCTACTGGAACTAGCTTCCTCTAAGCACGCTGAAGACAGAATTGATCCAAACATCTCTACAGTCTTTGAGAACCTAACAAAAAATAGGTCACAAAAAATCAATCGTGCAAGGTGGACCTTGCTCACAGAGGACTAAGTGAAATACCATCTTGTACTCCATCTAATTTCTCCATTATTACACAAAGCTGAAGTGAAATAAAAACTTCCATAGAATCTCCCTAGAACCACCATATTCCCCACACACTAACTGTTCTTGATGAAGACATAAGCATATATGCCTCTCATTACCTGAAATGTTTTATAGGTCAAGAGGTTAAAAACTTTCCATCAGCAATGGAAATGTAAGTACAAATTTAGAGAGTGTAAAACACCTGAGCAAAATTGAGTCAGGGAACTGCCTGGGGAGATGAATTTTAGCCTGAATCAAGAGGCTAACAAAGTCACAGCTCCACCTGTTGAGCTAAAGCAAACCATCCACCTGTAGCAGCTGGCAGCACAGGTTTGTTTTTGTGCCAGACATAGATGACTAACACTGTGCTGCTTGGATAAAGTAAAATATCAAAGTTTAGGGACAAACCATGCAGTCATTACTCTAGGTGAAGGAGTACTGTAGCCATGGAGCCATTCTGCCAGAGAACAAAAGGACTTGGATCTCCAGGAAGGAGATCATGGCAGGCCAAAGACGGGATGACATTCTTCTGAGTAATTTTACTAAAGAATAAAACAATGACAGAAACAATAAAGAAATAAAAGTGTATAGAACCTGCTCAGCTCTTTTTGACTTCACAGAGGACTAAGTTGCTCAGACCAGAGGCTATGAATACCACATACCCATACATACATATTCCTTCATGTTCATTAGAAATGTTTACTACTACTTTCCTGTGTGAGCTATCAATAAAGAGTTCTCACAAAGAAAATCAAGCTAAAGTGTAATGAAATATCTTTCCAACCCCCATATAAAATGGAAATATTTATCAAGTTAAAGACCCCATTTTGCAGCCAAAGAAATCAATGGCAAAGTTCGTCTGAGCCTGAGTGATTTTGAATCAACATGCAAGTTTCTTGTGGAAGAATAAATAAAGCTACATTTTTTGCTTTACATGGTCATTGTTCCAGTACATTTTTCTTCTGAAAAAAAAAAAAAAATCTGCAGTGGTCTGCAAAACATGTACATCAATAGTGCAGTTAAAGTTCAACTTTAGACCTCCAAATATAGCTCTGCAAAACAGCCATGTATGGCTGTCTGAGGCATGCCACCATTTGCATGTCTTTGTAGTTCTAACAGTAGTAAGGGTGCTCTCTGAATGCTTCAAAAACACATTTACAGAAAGAAATAAGACGCAATAATTTTTTATTTCAAAATCCTACACTTTAGTTTAATTTCATAGATAAAGGTATTTTTGTAAACTAGTTCTTCAGAAGCTGGAGCAATAGTCAGAATAAGTCACAAATTGTGACTCAAAAAATTAAAAATTAATAAAAAAATAATTATTATCTCATAATTATAGGATTTTTGATCATTAATTATTATCCAATAATAATAAATATAATATTTCAAATAAGGGATAGTATTAAGTGTACTGCTTGGTTATAGAAAAATACTGCAATAGATTCTAAGTAGTCTAGAAGTAAATTCAGCAGATTTTTGGCAAAAACATTACTCTGTAATATTTTTGAAGACATGGATATGTTATCTTTTCCTCTATGGAAGAAGTTTTATATCTCGAAAAAAAATGCAGAAACCATACTGCATTCACTTTCTCCTAGCTCAGTAAAGCACTGAAGCATATGTGAACAAGTGTTCTGACTTCAGTTGAGATTGTGTTTTGCTTCTAAAAAGTAGTTGCAAGCTATTGGCCTTCTCTCTGAAGTGTCTGCTACAACACTGCAATTTCAGAATATCCTATAAATTGTGGAGAACAAAAACAGCACCTCCTCTAATGTATTTAGTCATACATTTCCATATTCATTTGAGTTGTGTTACACTGGAAGACTGAACCATATAATTACAATCTGCTAATCCATAGAATAACTTTTTCAAGACTCACAGTCTGCTCTAGCTAGCAAATATTTAGCACATTTAAGAGCCAAACACAAGCTATATTCCAATACATTTATAATTCTGTGGGATGGTACCTCACAGCAATGACTTGTGCTAGCAGAGACAGAGCGCTGAGCTCTCCTTCACAAAGGAAGGAGACACCCAGCTAGAGGTCCCACTGAGTCAGCAAAGACAGAAGCTAAAGATATAGATGATGATTCACAAATAACACAGTCTTGTCAAGGGCCAGATAATATCATTTTTTACCCAATCTGAGTGACCACTCACAGACATGATTCCACTGAGGTATCGATGCACTTCCCTCCGCTCGCAACACGTACTACACTGCCACCTGCTACAAGCAAGTCAGCTAAGCAAATGTGATGGTTTGTGGAAGCAGGGAGAAGAAACAAGCAGGAATATAAAATGTGGATATTGTCAAGTAATATCCATTGCAGGATGGAGCCCATCTTTTTTAAATTGTGAAGGTTTTCATGTACTATTTATTATGCACATCTTTTATGTCACATTTCTGTAGTCTTTCTTATTTTCCTGATCCTTAAAGATCTGTTCACTCAGCAATTGTCTTCCACAGAGCTACAGTACTATTGCCATGTTTTACCTATCAATATTTCTTACTAAATCATCTCAAGGTGCAAAGTATTCCCCCCATAAACATTAAGAAAAATCTCTGTATGTAATACAGAGTAGTTGCAGTAAGTGACAGCAGAAATTATTCTAAATTAGAGTCAAATTACACATAAGCATTCTGATTTTAAGCACACCAATATTTTACAATACTGTTATTGACAGTGCAATAAGCATGAGGACACAGTTTAAACAATATTCCTAGGACTATCTTTTCTTTAGCAGGACTTCAAATGCTATGCATGAGAATGTAAATATAAAAAGCAGTCCATTAATTTTATATAAGCAGCTTTATATACCTGAAGGCCTATGACAACATTTCTTGACAAAATAGCCGAGCAGAAGGACTATTTTTCTAAAGTTCAATCAAGAATAGCTTATAAAAATGACTGTGCAGATAAATATTATGGTACAGGTGGTCTGAACTACCCATAACAAAAATTCCATTAGCTAAAATTTTTTAAGAGCTACCAATTACACTTTCAATTTGAAGTGGTATCTGAATAGTGACAAGCAATTCTCAGAAATAGAAATGGTCTACTTAATCTTCAACATAAACAGAATCTGTCCTCCTCATACAAGTAAACAAACCATCAATTTACATGGAATCCTATCTTGTATTACACTGCAGGATCAGGGCATAGGATCTGCTGCAGAGGAGTCTTTGTTTGTCCATAGTGTTCTCAATACATGGCCAGAATGTTTCTCCTTTTCTATTTTTACTGTTACCCAGTAGCTCACATGCACTGCTAAAACAAGTGCAGAAAATATTGTGCCAGCTGGAAGTTAACTCACACATAATGCAAGGCTGACATAGGGCAGGGGAAGGAGAAAGAGGATCATAAAACACACTGGTCACTAATCGCTGGTAATGCTACTTCTGTTATTTCAAAGCATGTTCCAACTAGGAAGGAAAGAAGCATTTTATAATTTTCAGCTGAGGATACTGTACTGGTTAGATTTAAGTGACTCTCTACTTTTCTTTTTAAATTAATAGATATAATTCTAATGTCTCATATATTCCTATAATAATAACAATTAATATATTTTATATTTTTTAATATATTATTATTTAATTACATGCCTTTCCAAGAACAAAAGTTCTTTTTTCCTACTATTATTTTGGCTGTCAGCTCTGCTTCTAAAACAAGTCTGCTGCACAGCTATCACCAAATTTTAAGTATATATACAAAAAAAATACATGGACATATTTGACTTATCAGTTTTCAAAAGCCCAGTAAAATAAGAGCATTCACAAGTGCTTTTGTGCACACAATAACCTGATTACATGCACAGAGAAACAACCAGGCTCTTTGTTCTTTTGGTTTTTGTGTCAAGTCTGCGTTAGGAGATGAAATTTGAGGTAAAGAGGGCACTAATATCATAATCATTCAGTAGGCCTAATTTCTCCACCTTCAACGACCTGCAGATTTGGAAAGAGCAGATCATCTTTGCATGCACTGGTCAACCTGTCATCAAAGTGATCAAACAGATTAACAGGAGAAGTGATAACCCAGAGGACACTGGCAAAATTAACTTGTGAATGGACAGGACAGAGACCAACTGGTGGACAAAATGTTTTTGAGCAGATTCCAGGGGCAAGGAAGAAAATATTACTAAATCTCTCCTTGGAGAGGAAAAGACAAGGCAGCGGGAGAGATGACACAGTGTGCAAAGCAGATGAACGTCCCTGAGACATTTGTCACTGGCTGGACAGTGAGACATTGACATTAATGAGGGTGGCATTTGGAAGATAAAAGCAGTATCTCTGCAGCAGACAATGCAGTTGTGAGACACGACGCACAGGGATATGGTGTAATCAAAAGGGACTGGAGAATGTTCACACCCAGGAAAAGCATCACAATCACTACTGGTATTCATGGCAGAATATGGATCAGGAATAAATGGCTTATGGTTTTATCTGGAAGGCTGGTGGAGATTGTGGGTTATTTTACCTCTCAGCCCAGTCAATTCCCATCACATTCCTTCATTGAAGGACTCTTCATCAGTCATTCACTTACACCTGCCTTGCCAAAAGTCACTGTTTCATTGACAAGTGCTTTTCAGGCAGCAGAGCTGTAGAGGATGGCTCTGTTGATAGTAAGTGGGATTTACAGGGGTGGAGGCAGTTGCCTGTGATTATCTCCTCGTGAAAGCAAGTGGAGGGCTGGGAGATACCCGGAGCACTGTCTGCCAGGACACAGGCAATCAACTGAAGGGAGCAAGATCTGGCTGCCCCTCACAGATGCCTCAGAGTGCCACTACCCCAAAAATGACATCAGAGACACTCCTGCCCCGACCCATAAGATTTAAAAAGTCACTGTTAAGTAATAGCTCCCTGTTCTCATGCTTGGTGTCAGCCATGTCTCAGACCTCACTTTTTACTCCAATGCTTTTGGATTTCTCTGGTCTCTCTCCAAAAGGAGAGGATGTTGTCATCCATCCTGGGATAGAATGAGACAAACCTGAGCATCTCAGAAGAGGTTTCCTATCCCCAGATTCATTCTACCACCCCTGTTCCACTGCATACTCATGTATTGTCCCTCTGACCATCTTTTCCTCAGAAAATAAAGCTACCATTTTAGCACTGAGAGAAAGACAGTCAGCAGCAACAGTAAACAAATACATCGATCTACTGGTCCACCCGCCTCTTTCTTCCTTCAGGAAAACTGGCACAGAGCACCAAGCATCCGAAGCGTGTTGAGGATGAGGTCTAAGCAGCGGCAGCCCGAAACCTTGACTAGCCCAGGACGGGGCGCCTGTGAGCGACCGGCCGGCGGTGCGGGCCGGGGCCGGGGCCGGGGCCGGGGCCGGGGCCGGGGCCGGGGCCGGGGCCGGGGCCGGGGCCGGGGCCGGGGCCGGGGCCGGGGCCGGGGCCGGGGCCGGGGCCGGGGCCGGGCGCTGTCCGCGGTGCTGCCCGGCCCGGGCGCTGTCCCGGGTGCTGCCGCCCGGAGCTGCCGGCCCGGCCCAGCCCCGGCCGGCGCCGAGCGGGACCCTCACTCAGTGCCAGCCCCCTCTCGGCCCCACTGACAGAGCCTGGCCGCTCTCCCCGCAGCGCTTGCACTCGCCGTCTGCGGCTCGAAACACTCAGCATCTCCGACAGAGGAGGGAAAACACACTTTTAGATAATAAACAAATAAATAAATAAATAACACATAGGCTAATCGTACTCTGAAGAAAGTTTCAGTGGCGGATCCAGCAACGAAAGCCAGACTAACCCGATATGTGCTAAGGACGAGGTCTTTCTCCTTCCTCATTAGTGCTTCATGCAAGAAGTGCAGCCGCACATGAAAGCAACCATGTCCCCGTCCTACTGCAGAGTTTTGAGAGCCTCCCTGTTGTCCTTCAATACCGTCTCTCTGCTTTGATACAAAAAATTGAAAGAGTATGGCAAAGCAATAGAAGAAATCTGACTGAATCAATCACAAACAAGCACAGCAAGACGGATTATGGGAAAAGAAGGTGTATTCTTGAGTAACGACCGGCGTCACAGTAGTTAAAATAGAACACAAAAGCCTCTCGAAAAGTCAATTCTTATGTAGATGAGGTGACGAGAGAGATTTTCTCTCCCTTCGAGGGCTCATTGAATTCCTAATTTGCCCTTAGAAGCCCTAGAGGAATGACGAAGAAAGGGTGGGAATATTGGGATTGCTAGTCATAACAAATATTACCGTGATATGGATTGTTGCCTAGAAATGCATTGAAAATTAGGGGATCCAATGCCATTGTCTCTGCCGAGCTGTTTGTCCTGACCTTCGGTTTTGTCCATCCAGGCTGAACAAACTTCCTGCAATGAGCATCGCTGTCTGCCAGCCACACAACTTCGGTCTCTCTGGGTCACGGAAAGGGAAAGAGGATGGGAGGCAGTTTCTCCTCCGAAAAAGGGCACTCGCAGAAGTTTATACAACAGCCACAAAAACGTAGTGTTAAACAATAAACTGGGAAATGCACTGTCCTGTTAAATAGAGAGTAGTTTGCAGAGCATTGAGAACCCGCCAATATATATCATATCAATAAAAAGGAGCTCTTCGAAAGCTTGCATAGTAATTGAGATTGGAGATCTTTTTTGATATGGGTTGGCATTTCCTCATATCAATCTGACAGAGCCCACTCAGGAAATTGCTGGTAATATTCATCTGGGGAGCACTTTCATTAAACGTAATTCATTCGACTTTCACAATAAATTGAGTGACATCCTTGCAGCAGAACCTTTTTATCCTTGATGAAGTGCTTGCCAGCCTTTGGTTTTCCACTTTATTGTCACATTCCTTAAAGCAGAATCGTCAACATGTCAATCTGCTGCATGAAAAAAATGCTAAAGCTGTATTTACAAAGCACCCAGGAGGTGGTTTAATGCTGACTTACAAGAAGAGCGAGCTGGGTGTTAAACTATCTGCTAAATCACATTAATACTTCACCCAAATCCAGTCGGGAGAACAGAAGCCAATCCTAGGGAGGGGTAGGATGGTTCACACATTCATTTTCTCCAAGTTCTGGCTATTCCGATCAATTGGTTTCTTAACTGCTTCACTGCACTTTCCAAGACGATTAGGATATGGGCTTTTTGTTAATTAAAATGGCGGTTTAAAGATGCAGAGAAATATCAAAAAGGTTAAAATGGATACCTCTAGGTACCATACCAACTTGGGAGATTTGTTTGTTCGAAGAGAGGCAGGGATGTTGGATTATATTCAGGTACCTCCCCAGAAGGTGAAATCTATTCCAGATTGCTTTCTCCAACTATATACTAAATCAAAATAGTGTGTACTAAGCATCAAGAAAAAGAAAGTTCAGTGCGGGGAATCCCCTTCTAAAACTAGCACAGGTCTCTGGTGGTTAGGAAGCAAGGAAGCCTGGAAAAGAGCGCACTATCCTCCGCTTGGGAAAAATTTAAAAAAAAAAAAAAGCATGGATAAGTATGTTCCACCTACACGAGGTCGGGGTCCCGTTGTTATTCCCATGTCTTACCTTCCGAGAGGGTAAGTTTTTCCCTTTACACCACCGCTACAGCGTCTCTCAAACTCGTTTTAGAAATAGGGAACAGGATAAACTCCCCCGCACAAAAAGCCACTACTCTCCGTGCCCGCCAAGCGCTCTCCCCCTCCCTCCCTGACTTCGACGTCAATTTGAAAATTGAAAGAAATCGCTTATTTGGGAAGAAAAAAGCAATACCCAAATGCATTCACTACCAAATGCCTCTGAGAAAATACTGTGGGTGGTGATTACGATAGGACAATGCCTTCTGTCTCTTTTGTTTTCTGCCTGTAGAGGTGTAGGTTTGTTTGCTGTTTGTTTTTTTTTTTTCTTCCATGACAAAGTAGGTCACAAGCAGCAACAATCTTTAAAAAGAAAGAAGAAAAAAAATCAACTTATCTTCGCCGGCACGATATTTCCTCACGTTCACCACAGCCTTCATTAACCGGTGTGAAATGACCGCAAACAGTGCGACACGCAGAGAAATTAAATGTACACAAACTCCGGAGCCTCTAACCCCCTGTTTACCCCCTCAGCAAATACTGTACCAAGTGTGCCGTCGCTGAGGACAATTTTAAACCTCTGTTATTCACAACAATTTTGCAGGGAAGCTCCTCTCGGCTGTCAGAAGGCCTCCAAGCTACAGTGACGGTGTGAAACAGACCTTAAAATCCCAGCCCGGCGCGGGGGAAGGTTAGCAGGCTGTTTCCGAAGCCCCCCTGCCAAAGCCATCGCCGTGTTTAACAAGATGCCCCGTGAGCCCCGCAGTTCTACTCCCTTGGCAAAGCGCCGCGCAGGAAAGCTCCCCCTGCGAAAGAGCCTTCACCGCGGGGTGGATAAACCACCCCTCCTTTCGCTCTTGCGCTGCTTAACTTCTGCACAGAGTTGAAGCACTCTGCTACCCGGCTCCAGAGCGTATCCTAATTAAACCCACCGGTGAATAAACACTTTGCTGGGAGAAGACGACAAGCCGGGCGGGGGATGAATTGGGGGAGTGATCCTTACCCTAGCAGCATGCCACCTTACCCTAGCTGCATGCCACGCAAAATTCCGACTAATTTTAGTTCCGTACCCGCTACTCCGGTGTAGGAGCGCCTAAATAATGAGCCGAAGTCTCTTTGAGCCGGGATGATCCCAGCAAAAGAGGTGCATGTACCTACTCCGCGCTTGTACGGTGCGGGAAGGTCTCCACAGAGCGGGTGGGAGTGGAGCGTGTGACCGTGCCGGGGGTGAAATCCCGCCCTGTGCGAGCCCTTCGCTGCCGGCGCCGCCGCGGCCGGGGGTGCGCAGGGCCCGGGCGGCGGGACGGGACGGGACGGGACGGGCGAGACGGGAGGGACGGGACGGGAGGGACGGGACGGGACGGGACGAGCGCCCGTCGCCGCCGGGAGCTACCGGCCACAGCCCGCCGTGCCCCGCCGCACCGAGCGGCTCCGGAGCTGCCGGAACGGTAAAGATCTGCCTCCTCCTTCGAGGGCCTGCTTGACCTGTCCGTCTGAGAAATAACACTGAGGATCCTTGCCGTTCTTCCTAAAAGCCCGCGCGTTCTGTTACTTCTACAGCTTGCTGCTTCCACACAGGAGGGGAAAAAGTAAGGAAGAAATGAAAAGAAACAGCCTGGCCTTTTATTGTCCTGTGGTGTCGGACTGGAAGTTCACCGGCAATTGCGCAGGAGGTACAACGAGAAGGTTTCCCTTAAAGAAATGGTGTAAAATCCCAGCGTCCTTATAAACAGAACTCAATTCTATGAGAGACTGCGATCTCCAGATGTTATTTTGGTCTTTTTTCTTTATTATTTACGTTCTTCCTCACTGACGATTTTGAGCTCAGCTCAGCACTGTTAGTTAAGGAAACATCATCCATTAGAATCAGTCTAAGATGCTTTTGAAAGAACAGCAGTGATGTGGAGTGTCGTGGTAAACGAGACCTAATGTAGGTATTTGAATACTTTCGGCAGCTTTCTAAAAGCAGAGAAGAAAAGAACTGCAAGACTTTGAAGTATTTAAAGGTTAACTCCTAATTCTGACAAATAAGTACTAAGTTTTTAGGCCAAAGGAAATACACTACCACTTCAAACCAAATATAACACTTTCAATACACTGCACAGCTCGAAATAAGGAGAAAATGAACCTCGCAATGCACAATTAACGTTCTTTTCAATAAACATAATATGGTGAACCATCTCTACACCAGCAAAATTCCTACTCTTTCAGATCGGCCACGATCCCTATAAATTTCAGGCAATAAGGCTGGATAGCATATGGCTCTATTAAAAGGGGAAGAAAAGCAGAAGCACTTTTTTTTCCCCTTAAGATTTCTTACAAAGAGGTTTAAAGGGGGAGGGAGAAAAAAGATTTAAAAAAAAAAAAAAGAAAGAAAAAAAAGAAAAAGAGCAGCGGTTTGCTAAGTGAAGAGAAATTACAAGGCAGACAGTGTCAGTAAATGAGTGACTTCAAGGCAGCCCAGCCTCACTGCAGCTGTTCACTCTCCATGAACACCTCCTAATTCAGGCGAAGGGGAAACAGGCTATTTTCCCTCTCACCTATATTATTAACCCCTCTCAAAAAGGTTTTTTTTAACAAACTCTATAGGAAGCTGTTTGTGCTGCCATTTCATTTACCCTCCTAACAGTCTGAGCATTGAAAATTTAATTCCTAATTGAAACTGCTTTTGTCCACGCGGAGCGACGTGCACATATGGATAGGCACAACAAAGCGCTGCACCTTGCTGCTTTGTGGCGCCACATTAAAGCTTTAATCAAAACTTCATGCTTCGGTGCTAATAAACAGTTTGTTATCCTGTGATAGCCTAATGCAAACTTTCAGAGTCACTCCTGAAATACAGAGAATAGGGGAAGATTGGCACAGACGTGGAAGTATCGAGTTAGAAGGAAGAATCGTGCTAGGGAAATCCTTTGGATCCTCCCCGAGTGTTTTGGCAGAAGACACAGATCAGCTGAAGGGCTCATTCCCTCCCCCTAGCTTGTCTTTTATTCCCGACATTGGGTTTTGGGGGTTTTTTTTCTGTATCATATTTCGCATGGTTTCGAGGGAAACTTGAAAATCGTCTCCTTCACTCTGCAATGCCAAATCCTCAGGAAATAAAAAAGTATTCAGGTAATGAAGTCTGTAACTAAACGGTAATTGAATCAGCATAATTTGCACACTGAATGGTTTTCAAATGCTCCCAGTTTACAATTAAAGGAGAATTAATGCGCTTGTTGTTCAGACTGCAGCGCATTAGAATAAATCCAGCACTGTTGTTGTAATGAGTCGAGAGCAGTTTAACTGCCAGCAAATACATTTAAAATTTAACACGACGTATCGATCTCGCTCCGGCTTTTTGATGGATTATTTGCCACGCACTTTTCTCCCCATTTCCCCCCACCCCTCCACCCCCACCCCGGCTATAAAATTCGCAGGGAGGAGAGACGCCCGCGGCAGATGTGGCACCGCCCGGAGAGGGCAGGACCCCACGTCGGGCGGGCACGGGAAGGGCCGGGAGGTGCCGGGCGGGGATGGGGCCGGGATGGGGCCGGGATGGGGTCGGGATGGGGCCGGGATGGGGCCGGGATGGGGTCGGGATGGGGCCGGGATGGGGCCGGGATTGGGCCGGGATTCGGTCGGGCCGGGCCGGGCGCGGCGGGCGCTGCGCGGGCGCGGGAGGAGCGCGCGGGAGGAGCGCGCGCGGCCCCGCCTGCGCCCCCCGCCCCCGCCCGCGCCGGGCCCGCGCCCGATTGGCTGCTCCGCGCGGGGCCGCGCGCGCCGCCCCGCAGCGCCCCCGGGTGGCGCAGCCGCCACAGCGCAGGGAGCGGCGGCGCGGGCAGCGCCCGGAGCCCCGGGAGCCCCGGGAGCCCCGGGAGCCCGAAGAGCTCGGGAGCCGGAGCCGGAGCGGGAACCGGAGCCGGGCCGTCGCTGTCACCACCCCCAGCACGGGCGCCGGTGTGCTTCTCTCGGCAACGCTCCTGGAAAAAGGTCTTTTCCCTCCCCCGTAGCCACGGGGATGAGCTGCCGCCAAGCGTTTGCCTGCTTAACTCATCGCAAGCGAGAGAGGATGCAGACTGCAAAGGAGCAGTCTGCCTGGTTTTTGTTCCTTGCAATCGTAGCGGGAATAAAGTGTGTGTGTGTGTGAGAGAGGAGATAACGCCGATGTTTACTCGTGTTCCCGCGGTAATCCTAAAAGAGATTTGCTACGAAAGTCAATGACACTTCTTGCAGAAAATACTAGCTGTGTTCGCCGCCGAGTGCCCTCCCGCCGGTGCCGCACCGCCCGTAGTGGCACACCGCGGGGCTTCCCTTCCGGAGGGGCTCCCACCCTCAGGAGGGAGCAGAGGGCAGGAAGTTGCCTCCATCCCACAGCCTGGCCGGGAGCCCCCGCGGCGGTGCTCTGGTGCCCACGCAGACACCCAGGGACCCGGTCCGGGAGGTAGCACCGGGGGACGCGGCCCAGGAGACCCTGACCCTGCTCTGGCCCAGCGGAGCACTCCTTCCCCGCGGAGAAGTTACAGGTCTGCGCCCCCACTCCTCGCGCCCCGCCGAGATTTCCCGGGAGATTTCCCGGGACCCGCACCGCCCCGGCCCCGGGAGGCAGGGCTGGCTGCGGGGTGCAAGTAGTTGCCGTGAGTTTGTTCGTTCTCCGCCAGGCTGGCGCCCTCCTCCCCGAGGAGCTTCCCCATGCCTGGCCCGTGAGAGGGGCCGGGGACACTCACCAGGTAGAGAGTGGGCTGCAGGAGAAGGACCGCGTACCAGTACACAGCCTGCATCCTCGCCGCTCAAACTTCCCCCGCGCTGCTTTCGCTGCCTCTTTGTTTCTTCCAGAACATAGATCCACCTGACATCCACTTTACAGAACAAGCAGAGCTCTCACCAGCCTAGACAAAAACGAAATTATAGATCCCATGACCACAAGACAAGGTTAGGCTCAGCACAAGGGGGGAAGAGAGGTGTGTAGGGAAAGAGGGGCGGGGGGGGGGGGGCGGCAGCAGGAGAGAAGGAGGAGATGGGGTGTGTGAATGGGGGTGGGGGAAACAAAAAACGATTAAAATCGAGTTAATCCAGCGTCAAAGCAAAGTGATCGCACGGTCCGAGCGGTCCGAGGTGGCGGCAGACCGCCTATAGGCAGCGCTCCCCGGCGCTCAGTCCTTTTGCTGGGCGGGAGAGCCCCGTGGTGTGGGCTGGGACGGCCCGGGGGTGCCACTGCCAGCCCTGCCTGTCTGTGTGCCCTCGGCGGGGACCGGGCGGCAGCGCCCGCCAGTTGGCTGCGGAGCCCCGGCACCGTGCTAGGGAGCGGAGCGGCGCCGGAGCGGGGAGAAGGCGACAGCAGACGCTGGGGTCGTGGCTCCGGATGCTTCTGGGCGCTTAAAGCCGAGGCAGAGAGCTTTGCCTTCGGGACGCCCGAGCAGGATCTGCTTACCCCTGCAAACGCCCACCTCCCTCTGCCGCTCCTAAAGGTGCGCCGTGCCTTGCCCCGGGCCGGGACCGCGCCCCGGGGCGCCCCGGCGGGCGAGGACCCCCATCCCCTGCCCCAGCCCTTCTCCGTCCCCGCGGCCTGCGGACAGCCCCGCCGCCGCGGGGGCCCGCGGTGGGGATACGTACGGCGTGGGGGATCCGACGGCGGACGGGGCTCCGCGGGACGCTCCATGGGCGAGCCTAGAGGGGCTGAGTGCCGCGGCGCAGCCCACCGCCCCTGCGCATCTCCTCGCCGCGCTCCGCGCCGAGGTGTCCCGCGGCCGCTGTGCATCCAGCGCAGGCACTGTCAGGGCGGCGGGGCGGCTGGCAGGCTCTCCCCCCCTTGCCTCCCCTTCTCCGCACACGAGCAGGATCCGCCGAGCAGGACACTTACGGGAGGAGGGAGCTGCCCGGGCTGCCCGCTCGCCTTCGGCGGGGGGCGCGGGCAGGAGCGGCGGTACTGGCGCTCCGGGGCGTCCAGAGCGATTTGTCTCTATTAAAAATGACTTATTGGCGAGTGAGCGGCGAGCGCCTGCTATTTAACTTCAGATAAAATCTATCTGCAAAGCCCTTGGCCGATCATCTTAAAATAAAGCGCTGGAGCCGAGCACTGTCCGAGGCTCACTGCTTGGGGAAAGAGAAAGAGCAGCGGCGGGGGGAGGAGGGGGGGGCTTGCTTGGCGAGGGGGGAAGGGAGGAGGGAGGAAGGGGAGTTTAGCGGCGTCCCATCCTCTCGGCTGAACGGGGTGATGAATTAGAGCCCTCCCCGGGCGACGCGAGCTGCCTTGCTCTGCCCGCCCTGCCCACCCTGCCCGCGCTGCTGCCTGCCGTGTGTCCTGCCCTGTCCCTGCTGCCTGCCCTGCCCGCCCTGCTGCCTGCCGTGTGTCCTGCCCTGTCCCTGCTGCCTGCCGTGTCCTGCCCTGTCCCTGCTGCCTGCCCTGCCCGCCCTGCTGCCTGCCGTGTGTCCTGCCCTGTCCCTGCTGCCTCCCCTATCCGCCTGCTGCCTCGCTCTGCCCGGGAGCGGGCGCTGCCCTCCCTGCCCTCCCTGCTGCCCGCACTGCTGCCTGGGCACAGCCCTTTCCCTCTCCGCCTGCCCGCGGGAGCCGGCTGTCAGCCTTAAAGAAGCATGGCAGAGCACCTTCTTCCTCTTTTTTCCCTTTCATTTTAGTTTTTCCACCTCCCTCTGCCGTGTCCCGTGCATCGACAGTGCTGCTCCGCCTGGGAAGTCAGCGGGCGCCCGCCAGCCAGGCACGGAGGCAGCAGGATCGCGGAGCCCAGATGGGTGACGGCTGCGGGAGCCAGGCTCCAGGATGGAAGGATTGCTTCTCCCACACTAGCAGGAACCTGTAGCTGGACAGCCCCTCCGAGTGAAGCTGGAAAGCTCACCCCCGTCGGCTGCCGTGGCTTATCCTGCCAGCTGTCATACAAATGGGAAGGTCTCACCGACCTGTTTTTGCTTCTACTTTACAAAGAATCCTATGAATGTTTTTCACACACTCTTCCATCCCCTAAACGGTATCATTACTAGTGTGACATTGGGGCAGGTTGAAGGGAAGGATACCAGAAGCACAAAGCAGTTTTACCAGATGCCCAAACTCAATAGCAAACCTCAGATTTATCACTTCCCAAAGCCAAAGCAAGAAGCGTGCCAGTAAGCTGTACAGAGAGGGAAATGAGAAAGAAAAGGAAGACTTCAGTTGTCCTGTCAAATCCTTCTCTCAGAGCACATAGGGGTAACTAATATCTGTGATCCGAGGATTCAGTATCAAGCTGTAAAATACTGTTTTAATTTTGGGGTCTGAGTTTGGAACACTATAATAAAAGCGGAGCAGGGAAAGAATGGGGAAGGTAATGAGCACTCTTTGAAAGAGCTGCACCAGAGCCCTCCCCCATAGCCATTTCTGTTCCAAACACCTGGAAGATGGACACCTCCATATGCTTCCAGCACCATCACTCTGCTAGACATGCAGAATGCTCATGTCACAGCTTTGAACAGAAGCGTGCAGCCTGCGAGGAATCATACTGTCATCCTGCCCCTCCAGACAGCCTCCGTGGTGCAGTGCAGGCTAAAGCTGCCTAGGGACTTCTTGTTTCAAAAGGATACCAAAAAACTGCAGCTGACTTTTCCCTTGCAACTCCTTCCTTTCTCTCTCCCACTCTCACTTCTCTGTAAGTCTGGGGCTAGAAGCACACCTAATAATCTAGAGAGATTAGAGAGAGAGGGAGAGGAGATAGATAGATAGATAGATAGATAGATAGATAGATAGATAGATAGATAGATAGATTATAGATATTTCTCTCTTTGCATAGAACAAACTTGCTATAGACTGTGTGGAGCATACTGCTGATCATTGCAATAACTTGCTGTTTAACCCAGCACAGTTACTCTTATTTTAGATATGAAATTGCCAGGTTAGTATGGAGCAGAAGAAGCAAAGTCCACCAGGTTTCAGTAGGTCATATTCCTGGAGAAGACATAATTTCTTCAGGAAGGAGCAATTCAACTCTATGTATAACTCAATTCAGTTTACTCAAGTTCAAGGCTTCACATTAGAGTGACAAGGCAGTCCTAGGAGAATAATCATTCCTTCAGCTGGTCAAATAGAAGTTCCTTTTAGTCTTTCTCATCCAGATTCTTCTACCTCGTCTAGAGGAGCATTGTGGTGGAACTCCTGGCTCCTCTGGAGTCACAAGCATGCCTCATCTTTAGTTCATCCCGTTGAAATGTCCTCACCCTGTGAATTCAGCAAGGTCTCCTATAAATGGCCTGATCTGTGTGACATCTATTTGAATTGTTGGGAAGACTCTTGAGGCAAAGCTCTTAAGGATGGATGAATCTGTTCACTGAAGGTTCAGACTGTTCCAAGGTCTCATTTACTTAACTGAGGGCTTCTTTCTTTGCCCTTCAGCTGACCTCCTTATCCAGAGGCCACTGGGACAAACTTTCTAAATACAATGGAATTGAGATTTCCTTCAGAAATGCTGCTTGGATTGCTCCTTCTCTCCACTGCCATTCCAGAAGAAAGGAACAAGAAGTATATATGAGTCTGGATTAAGCGTTTTTATTATTAAAGAAAAAAAATGCAAAGCCCAAAGTATTCCACTTGTGAACATGTGATACTTTTTCAAAGGGAATAAAAGTATAAAATGCATATAAAAATCTGACATTTAAGATTTTTGGATAAAATCATTTGACTTTCACCTGATTCTGTAATATTGGTACAGCAGCTTAAATGGAATATTAGATTTTTGCAGTGAATAAGTGAATTTTAATTTCAACCATTTGGATGCTGTTTGCAATTTTAACAATAAGGTCCTCATCAAAGCAGTATCAGCTAGTGAGGTTTTAAATGATCACAATTCTGGGTTTAGTAACGGAGTTTGAAAAAGGTTTTAGAATGTAATTGGACTATTTTAAAAGCTTGGAAATGCATTCTAGCCTTTAGGTATCTTTCCTGCTTCTGCAAAGATAACATCCTGGCTTGAAGAACTGAAAGGGTCACAAGCAAAAAATCCAAAGACAATGGCAAGCGATTAATAACTGTTACAGGTTCCAATGGAAGATGGGCACATGGTTTAATTGCTTGAGGCTCTAGAAGAAAATACAATGCTGTAATGATAAATATCAAATGATTGTGCTAAACTTACTGCACAATGTAGCTAACCTGTCTAAACATGGACAGTTATTTATGAAATAGTAAATAGAACTGAATCCCATGGAATCCTATTCATAGAGGCCACATCTCTTGGAAACAAACTGTGAAAAAAAGCAAAGCAAAGAAGGCAAAGGTGGGCCAGAGAACAATGACATCTATTTAAAATGGGAAGAAGTGAAGGAATAAGAACAGAAAGTCTGATTAATTGGTGTCTGGCAATATGAAGAATATTTCAGTAAGACTATTTACATGAGTGCTATGAAGTGTCCAGCCAGTAAACTGTATAGTACATATGTAGGGCATGTGTAACTCTGCTATCTTATCTATATGCAAGTTGAATTACTACTGAATTCAGCTGGAGTTGCATATGCACTACAATGACAGATTATGGCCTCCACAGCTTTTCTATATTTGTACCGTACAGTGTGTGGGCCAGATGCCTCATATCACTCATGTAAATAATCTTATTGAAATGTTCTTCATATTGCCAACCATTAACTCATCAGACCTTCTCTTCTTATCCCTTCCCCTCTTCACATTTTAAATAGATTTCTTTTGTTTCAAGGAAATCTTCATGTTTGAAGAGAGCATTTTTATGGTTGGTATAAATACTACAAACAGAGTCCCTTGTCACATTTTATTTCCATTTTTCAAGGTCAGAATATGACTGTATGTACTATTGCTATTTCTAAATATAAAAATATCTCTGTGAGACTTTTATTTTTATTACATTGATTTTTGCCTACTTACAGTCAAAGGCACACCACAAAGTGATATTTCTCTGTATCCCATATGGAAAAATACAGGAATACTCCAACCCCTTCAAGAGAAGTGCCTTGTATTCATGGTGTTCTTAACTATTTCCCCTGACACTATACCGTGAGGATTCACACCATGCTGGAGTGTGATGTGATGTTCAGCATCAAAGACAAAAAGGTAATGTAGAAACAGCTGTGTCTGGACCACTCAGTGCTTCTGTGATACAAACATGAGTAAGCCTACAGGCTTCATGAGACTTATTGCAGGTGACACTCAGTGTGCACATATATACTCAGGATTTTACCAAAAAAATACTTGAGATGAGGTAAAACATAAATTATAATCTATAGGAATAAAACTTACAGCCAAGTTTATCTATGGGATCTTCTCATTAATAATGTCTTTAAATTCACGGAGGAGAGGAAATCATTAATTTAATAAGTAAAAGTCTTTTGAAATTCCATAGCATAGGGAGCTTATTTTTTAACATAATATTTATAATAGAGATTTTTATTTGTATTCCACATTTATTTTATCCATTAGATCTAGAAAATTTTCTACAGTGGAATACAGGAAATAGAAATGTTTCAATAATAGCTACAAAAAGTAGAGAAAAAGAACTTAAAGTAAGAAAGGAGTCTGTACTAAGTCTGTATATTAGGTCCAGAAAATACCACAACTTGGGTGAGTTTCCAGAAGACATAATTAGATTTCAAAAAGAATGTAGGACTAAGTGAATTGCTTAATTAAAATCCAATTATTAGAATATTTCATGATGACCACTCTGGGGATTATTAGCTGACAGCAGCACTTGTTGGAATAATAAAACTTGATAACAAAAGTTTTATTAAAATTTCTATGTCTATGAGTATGGGTTTTAATTGCAAAATAACACAATGTATATCATGTCAGCTGGGAAGGCTTTATACAAGAGAGCTAAAATATGAGAGTTAAATTGTCTTGAAGAAGAAACTTATGTAAGGGCGAGTCTGCAAAGCCAGTTTGCTTTCTTTTAGTGATGATGGGGAAGAAAGCAGGGAAGTCTCTGAAGGCTTTTTGGGCTGCCAGCTGAGCTGAAGGAAGGGGGAATGCTTGCAGCCTAGGGCATGGTCAAAGCAGCTGCCCTTGGCTCCTGGGAGCAGTTTACTTTTCAAGGTTTGAGTCAGAGAGCTGCATAAACCTTGAGCATTCAGAGCAGAAGGACACTCGACAGAGAATGAGGAAAAATGGCAAAATTTCACCCCAAAAGCTTGCCAGAGTAGGACATCCTGGTTTTACATCATACATGCCAAAACAACATTGTGAAGCCACACTGTGTGAAACAGCAATCAGCTATTTTCCATTCACTGTATTATAAGCAGGAATAAAATCTCTGATGCAGTGTGAAGTTCACTGAAGGCAGATCTCTTTAGTATCTTTCCCTCTGCCTCTTTTTTTCTCCTTCTTCCTGTATTGACTGCGTACACCCAACAGCAGTGCTGTCCTGAAGCCAGAATTTACTTCTCACTCTACGGAGCGGCTGCAGCTGCAGCCAGGCAGGACAGGACATCAGGCTGCATGCCCAGTCGGGCTCTTCTTGATGCTTGAGCCATCACACTGAAGGCTCTGGGGGCAGCTCTTTTCACCCACTCTTCTACCTCTTGGGGTTTGTGGCAAGCCCATTGGTGCCAGGCTGACAGGCAGCGGTGCTGGGTCTGCTGCTCTACACTCACCTGCTCACGCAGCCAGGCTGGGGCTACAACTTTTACACACTGCAGTAAAAAGCTCTGTTGACCTCAGAAAGAGAAGTACAGGTGGTAAATTACTGGAATGGCTGTGTCCAAAAGGAACCTTATTCTCTTTTAAGAAAGCATCTGATAAAAGGATAAATTAGATAGTGGAGCCTGAGCTCAGACACAGGACTCTTCATGTCAAATACAGCTGCCACTGGCTGTAGCTAGGAAGAAACCACTTTGTGAGTGAGTGTTCAGTGTGTTTTGTGGAGCTCTGAACCCTTTCACATTTCTTTTGCTTCATGGTGGGTTTGTAAATTACCAACCACACTGATTTTGCCTCAAGCTCAGTGAGTAGCAAAACCTGAGGGGGATTTTTTCCCTTTCATAATGAATAACTTAATATTGTTTAGCCTACAAGACAAAATGAGCTATCAGGAAACTATTCATAAAAATTTTGTCTTTTGTGTTTTAGACCTGTAAATTTGGGTGACCACTCTGTTCATCATCAGATAAATCAAAGTATTAAGACTTCCTTTGAACAATGTGGAGTTGAGCTTTTGTGAGAAGTCTTCTTAGGATATGTCGTGCAGCAACAAGAATTTTTAAAGAGAAATTTTTTTTCCAAGTCCCCAAACAAGTAAATTATTTCATGTGATCAGGTCTTAAGACCAGTAAGGAATATCTTTTACACTATTCAAGGCTGTTTACATTTCATGATCAAGATTTTACATTTTAGCTATAGTACTTAGGACTAAAAAGGCACCAACATGTTTTATTTTCTTTGTTAGCTAGAGGGCATTCTCAGTCACAGGTGTAAAAGACAGTCGTCAGATAGACAATAGCCCACCCAAGTGAATGACATTTTGTTACTTCACTAAAGTTCGAAACAGCTTTGATATTTTCAGTGTTTAGAGGATCAGAAAGAAATGTGGCAATATAGGAAGTAGCCCAAGACTTTGCAAAGCCATGCAAAAGTACATTTCACCTGTAATAGCAATACGGTAATTAACTGGTTTTGTTTACCCAAGCCTACATCTGGTATTAAAACCAAGTGAGATATTTTGGACTAGAATATTGTGAAATCTATTAGAATAGACAAACATTGGGAGAATTTTCATCTTTGAGAAAAACCTGAAATAGATTTTCAACTTTACTTTATAAGGGAAGAGAAAGCTTCAGACAACTTATCAAAGAAATTACAGAGGAAATTAAAATCCCACTTTTGCACTGCAGTTGCTGCTGAGGTATGAACAATACGCTAAAAAAACAGAGACAGCTGTTAGGAACGGCAGTATTAACTGCTGAAAAACAAAGGGATGTCGATTTGTCGAGTTAGTTTGTTGTGCTTTTGCAATAGCTACACTGCGCACAGACATTTCCCTTTCACTCTTGAGAAAACTTCACTAAATTTTTTTTTAGTGAATCCAAAAATCAGAAGAAAGAAAAATAGCCAATTCCCTTGGTTTACATCATTTAATACAAAAATTCCTGCTTTCTGTGTCAGAGACTGCGGGGTGATGGTGTTAATTAGGCTGGATTACAGCAATCTTCCAGTGCCACCTTGTGGCGCAGTATAATACCGCAAAAGGCGTCTAACACAGCCCTCGCCAGGGAAAAGCAGCCAGTTATCCATGCAGCAGTCCATAAACAAAACGGAGAGGTGGAAGAGACTTTTCATCTTAGATATTAAACTTCTGCTCCGACACAAGAAAATGTCAGCTTTTGCTGGTAGAGAGTAGCACACATCACACCTAATGCTGATATTTGGACACTGCTCTAAGGATGTCCCCAAAGCAGTGTGCAGAAAGATCCCCAGGGAGGCTTTGCAACAGGCCATGTTGTAGTACATAAGCATTGCTCTGAATTACACCGTGTAATTTAGCACCAAAGATATATATTTCTTTGTTTAAACCACTATTCTTATTTCATAATGTGATGGGATGTACCAACATAAGCAAACGTCACCGTATGTGGACATCTGTTCCAGTCTTGACTACTGTCCCTGTGAAGATTGTTTCTCTCAGGCCACCAGGATTTGTCTTGCTGCAGTCTGAGGCTGTGTTGTCACATCACACTCACAGCAATAGAATCACAGCTCCTGAGCAGCTCCCTTCCACATTGCTACAAGAACTCCTTGCACACACACAGAGTACCTTGGTGCCACCAATTGGTAAGTGGACTTCTTATAGCTGGAATTTAAGAGACATAAATCACCTGAAATAAAACTGGTTGATTTCATTGACACATATTCCAGAGGACATAATAGTTTTAAATGGGGAAGGGATATCTTTGAAAAGGAAAAATGTACAAGGCCCAAGGACGTCAGCAGCAGTGGCAGCACATTGGCAAGAGCTGCAGAACAGCTCATACTCAGACTGGCCCTGTGAGCTGTGATTTGGGAGTGGACAGTCCAATTCCCCAGGCTGGCTAACCTCACATCCTACAGTGAAGCTGTCATTCACAGCTGTACATAACTTGCAGTGACTGCAAGGACATTTGGAGGATATTAAAAAAATTAAACCAAGGGGAACCAAGTGGCTCTATTTCCTTGAGTGTGAAAATCCATGAAACCCACAAATGACACATGAATTACAATAATCTGCAGGATGCTAAGGCAGAGTTTACTAATAAGATTAAAATCAGTCCTGGATAGTTATGCCTTAGATGATCATGCAGTGCCAGGCAAGCATCATCCAGCAGCCTTTAAAATGGGATTCGTGTTTTGGAGAGTCAACCAATTACTCCACTGACAGATCTCTCTTTTACTTTTCATCCTATACTTCTTACAGAACTATGCTGACAAATCTTTGTTTCTTGTCATCTGTCAATAGTATATACTATGTTATTTTCAAAGGTGCTGAGCTTATGTAGTGTACCACTCATAAGGTAATAGGATCATAAAATATAATTGTAAGAAGCACATTTTCAGAAGATTCATCTTCCTCTTGAGGACATAAGATGTGTCCATGGTTTTATTTCTACACATAGATTTAAGGAGACTATCAGATGCTGACAGAAGCCTGATTTAAACAGCAGTGGTGTTTAAGTCTAGCAAGGTGGCCATGATCACCCCAGCTCCCCAGGTAAATTGAAGTGTGCAGATCTCATTTTTGTCTTTACAGAGGAGAAGAGGTTTAAGATGAAGAAAAATACTCTTCCAAGCCAAGAGCATGCTAGCTACATAGGCATCTATGCACACATCAGAACATGGGTGTACTATTTTTTCAAGTTCAGATTGTTTGCAGATTTAGCTATATAGTATAATATATACAATCCTCAGAAAGAACAGACTGTTTAGGATAAAATCTGCTTTTCTCACCTGACAAGTTTCAAATACTGCAGTAAAATAAATTCAGTAAGTTTGGATTCTACAGATCAGCTAGTCTTAAGGGGGAATTATATTTAAATTTGAGACAGGTTGGGAATTGTGTAATTCAATTAGATTTTAAGTTCAGCTAATTTAAAACTTTGCCAGCATGGTACAGTGTACTTAGAAAAAACACACATACAGTTTTAGAATTTGTTCAATTTGAGCGCCACTCATTAAAATTAAGCAAATCCTTGAGCATGGTAGTTCAAATTCCTAGTTTGAATTAAATCCACAGCTTTAACAATATTTATTTGATTCAGTATAAAGTTGGTCTGAAGGAGTGATAAATAGGTTGCTTTTTGGTTTCCATTTGAGTGCTGGGCACTGCAATGGTAGATTAATTACCCTTAATTAACTATCTCCTTTGTAGTAGCTTGGAGCAAACTACCTAATGAGACCAGAAGGAGAGTGGAAGCACTTGGTTCACTTGATGCACAGGTATCATCTGTACAATTATCTACCCCCGAGCAGATGGGGTGTGCTCACAGCAGCCGAGCTCCTGGCCCTGGCAAACGTGACAAATGGAAAAAACTTGGGGAGACAGCAGAGCAGCACCAATCCACGTGCAGACAGCACAGATCCAGCTGTGGGCTACAGCACCTGTGCTAATAAACATCAGGGCACCATTCATCTGAAAAGGAGCAAATCTTTTCCAGTACTTGGGTTCCCTTAACCCTAGGCTGGCCATATATTCTTTTTCACCAAAGATACCAGTAAGTGGACAAGGAATATAGCTTTCATTTTAAAAGGTTCAATTGTCAAGTACACAGATAATCCAGTTTCCAAAACTGTGGAAACCTGGGCAGTGTTTTGTAGGCCACACGTAATAGCATTGGACCTCTGAAGGCTTCTAGATAGTTTCTTATACAACATCAAAGAGGATGTGGTAGCTCTGGAGGATGACAGTATAAATATCAAAGGAAGAAAAATGTAATCTTTTGAGCTAGGAAGCATACTCTGAAACTGCCACAGAGACAGAGAAAAGATGCATTTGAAAAGCAAGGTTAAGAAAGCAGTAAAGGTAGAAAGGTTAGTTTTTGGAATGTTTTGGAATAGCTGAAATCTATGTAAGAAGGAAGGAAAAACCAAATTAGAACCAACTCATTGATTAATTGAAGCAGTTAGAGAGAAGTTTGAATTTATTGGGTTTTTTGTAAATAAAAGTCAAGGAAAGCCAATACCTGTAAAAAGGTACGGTACATACTCTTTCCAACACAGTAGTGTTATACTTCTGTCTCTTTCTATCCAAACAAATGGCATACCTCTTCACCAAATCCACACCTCTGTCAAGGCTCCAGGGCTTATCCCCATACTGTTTGAAGGGAGGCTCTCTCCCCTCTGTACCTCAGAGGACTCATAAATTCTCATTAAGAAAGGCGTATATGCATGACAGCCCCTGGAAATAGAGCTGCCTCACCTCCATGATGATAATCCAAGGTGATTCAAACACACAGAACACCTGTAATTTCCCAGTCCTTTTACAGGCAGCAGATACCCCTGCTCATGACATGAGACCCAGTTCCAGAGCTGACAGCTGAGAACAAAGAGTCTCTGCTTTCCTGAGGAAGTACCCTGAGATGGGCTGAACACTGGAGAATTCAAAGCTTTGGGATACTCTTGACAAACACAGCCTGAAAGCACCATGCTCTCGAGGACTGAGAGAGAGAGTCTGTTCTTTGTTCACAGCCATAGCTAGGGAAATGAAAAACAAGGATTCCTTCTTAGCAAGGAGTCACAGGGAATATATGTTTGGCATTAGATAATAGCTTCCTCTTTCTTGGACTAAATACCCCAGGGAAAGACTTCTGCTTCTGAATATTTGTTTACTTCAAAGCCTCCTTTTACTTCAAGATACTGGAGGATAAATCAAGCAAGACCCTTTCATCACAGTGGCGGGGTGGGATCATATAACATGTGACAAAGCAGGTCAGTGAGCTATCAGCAGTCTGGTTCAAGAGCCCCAGGAACTGCTGTTGTGCAGAAGGGTGTCAGAGGTACCTGATGTGTCCTCTTCTCAGGGCTCAGGACTGGAGCCATTGCCCACTTATGATTGCATGACATAGCAGCTTGGAGAGTCCCCAGCAGAAAAAGCTATTACTGACTCAGGCCCAAGCAGTGGCCTACTCCAAACTGGATGCAAAGGAGACATAATATAACCTTATATTACATGTACAGTGACTATGCCGATATGAACAAAAGAGTTGGAAGAATTAATGTGAAAAGTATTTGACTTCAAATAAGAGAACTCCCTAAAAAAGAGCAAACTAGGAAAGAGGCAAAAGGGCAAAAATTTTTGCATGGTGTGGAAATTGTTTTAAGATGTCCTGTTAGAGGCTGGCTCTAAGTGAGCCAGGAACTACTATCACAAAACTTTAAAAGGAAGAAAATATTTCAAAATTTAAAAATAAAAACTAAAAGTAGTTTCATCCATGTGAGGAAAAGATATCATTAAAACCTGGAAGGTTTACAGAACCTTTTAGGAGCAATTTACTGAAGCTATAAAAATGTTCCATTAAAAAACCCCTCCTTTTAAACACATCAGAAGTAAGACAGCTGCCAGCTAGTTAGTCAGGCAGATATATGATCGAGATGTAAAAGGAATGCTCATGGAAGATAAGGTTGAAAATGTTTAATGAAAATGAATTTTTCCACTACTGTTCATGGTGGAGGATCTGAGGGAGGCTCAGGCAACAGCAGAGCACCTTATATGGGATAAGAACAGGATGATCTGTCTCAAACTGAAATGTAGAAGAAAATAGTACAGAGGAAAACTACAAAATAAGTTGAAACAAATCAGGCTCCAGGACTAAAACATGTTCACTCAGGACACCTAAAGAAATTCATGTATGAATTTGCTAAAGAGCCAACTCCGTTTCATATCTTAGGACACACACCAGTATTGGTACCAGAGATGTTAAGTTTGGTGCCAATTTTTTTAAATAGTTGTTGGCATGAACATAGTAAATCTGTTTTTCATCTTCTGTAAATTTGTTGAAACTACTTGAAAGAACAGAATATATAGAATCAGAAATAAACATGATATGTTGGAGAAGGGTCAGTATGACTTTCATGGTGAAAAGTCATGCTTCATAAATCTACTACCTTTCTTTGAAATGTCAATTAATATGTAAACAAGGGTACTGCAGTGTAGTAGAAATATGAGAATTTCATTAAAAGTTTGGTTATATTCTCTCCATAAGGGCTTTTAAAACACTCTGCTTGCCTGGAGGAAGACAGAGGTCTTGTTATGAATTAAAATTTTTCACAACAGGGAGATTGAGCCAGGCGGCTCATAGGGATCCAAGTATGCATTTCTGGTGCTCAGCAGCTTGAAAGTCTGAAAGGAACATTACACTGATGTGATAATATTGGCACACCATGATGATAGATAATTATTCAGGACTGGAAAAAAATTAGGATGGTAGTGAAAAGTTGCACAGGGACCTCATTTACTAGTGACTTCCATGTAGAGTGGCAACAAAATGTAAAGTTCAATGTCAGTAAATTAAAAGGTAGATCCTTTAAACATATGCTCTAAATAATTTTTTTTTTCCTCTCAGGAAAGAGATGTATGGAAAGTTCAGCTTAACAGTCTGTGGGAATCATGCAGACAAACAGATCTTAAGTATTTAATAAAAAAAAAAAAGAGCAAAGAAGTCAGAAAACAAGAAGCATATTGCTCACAAATGGTTACTACACCCCATCACTGACTCTGCACAGGTCTACTCCTCTATCAGCAAATGGCTTTAACAGAAGTAGAAAAGCTGCAGAGAAAGATAAGATCACCACCGTGTTACAGCTTCCACATAAGGAAAGCCTCTACAAAGCACTTTTCTGCTAGTAAAACCAATGGCAAAGCAATAAAATGATGTGAAGAAGGAAAAAAATCCCCTCCAAATTAATCAACTTGTTTCTTCTTGTATTCCAAAAAATGCAGATACCTGAGAGCCACTGTTAAAAAGTCTGATGCTACTTTTTTCTTTCTCTGTTGCAATTTTTGTTTAGGTGCATCTGAGTGACTACAGCAAGAGAGATGCCAATTTTTGTAAAAGGGAATGGAAGTGGTGTTATTCAACTCTGCTGTAAGATCACTAAATCTTAAAGCGTGTCTCGTAGTGCAGGAGCAGTGAAGCAGGAAATTGCTAATGCAAAGTGTATAAGAGAAGATCCACTACAGCAGGATTCAAGCTTCACCCCAAAAGCCACTCTTGCAAAGAGAAAAAGAAGAAATATGTGAGCAGTGGAGAGCAATATGAAAATTAAACAGCTTTCCAAAACATAAAAAAAAAAAAGAACCCAAACTAATCCTTTTACTACTACATTCAAAGTTTAATTGTGTTCTTAATTTGTGTGTAGTATTTAGTCTTCAATAATGCACACAGCTGAAAAAGAACTCAGCTCCACAGAACTAAAACTGTATCAGTCCATTTAATGGAGAGCTGGAAAAGTTGCATGATTTATTTTAAATTTAGTGATAATTTGTCTTAGGAGGCAGTTTGATAGTAGCACTTTGTTTTTAGTGATTTCTAACTAAAAGTAGATTGCTGTCCATGTGGTGATTTTTGTGACCCTGTATGCATTGCTGGTGTGTACTTCTGGGGTGCCTTTGCATACTCAGGACATGCAATTCTCCAGTGCAATTCTGTGTGAAGAGGTAAGTTTTTTAGATCCAGTGTAATCTACAGCTTTTAGGCACCTTCTTTCATTCTGCCCACTTAAGCAGTAACATGCATCAATAACACTATTAGCACTATTGACATCAGGCACACATTTAAATGTTTGCAGAGTTATAGCTTGGATACCTGCAGACATGTGACCAGCTGTGCCTGGCAGATATAGTCATGTGCAAGTATGTAATGATGCCATTTGGGTTTTGCCTTTTCTCTTTTATATGTTTTCTATATTCTTCACACATATATTTGTAACTCTGTCACCTATTGTATTAGTAGCTAGTTTTCCCAGTACTTTCCATAGCCTTTCCCTAAGCAGAAATACAAAACAAATCCCAGAGCTCCAAGCCCTGGGGAGTACAAGGCCCCTGTCCCATCTTGGCTCTTCCTGGGAGCCAAGGCTGAGAACAGCCCTTTGAGATACATTTCATGGACAAAGCACAATTAGTGCTGAAAGGAGGGCTTCCGAGAAGGGGCTTGAACTGGGCGGGAATTGCATCACCACTTATCCTCCTAATTGGTGCTTTTTATCAATTATGCTGATTTCCTAAAACCTATAAAAATATACTCACTCCTGGAGGGGGTGGGCTTTTGTTGACTTCTTTCCATAACTGCTCCTGAAGGCCTTCAAATAGAGATTTTCTTTTATATTACCTCCTTACTAAAATGATCTCAAGTGTCATTTCCAGGCTGGAAAAAAGGCAACAGTTAGGTGACTGGCAAATGAAATTATGTGTTTGCAGAAGTCTTCAGTACAAAAAGACCACGTGCAGATAAGTTACATCTTTTCCTGAGGTGGCACAAAACATAAGATTCCAAATCAAAATTGGTTTCCCACTGTTTTCTCTACCCAGCTGCTATAGTGTCTGTGGGGAGTGTCTTCATCTCTTCATGACACTGCACAGACCATTCTGTAAGCCTAAGTGGGAATCTTTCACATTTCAGATTGTTTCAGGTGTCCTTTCACTAAAGGAGTCTGGGCATCCTAGAACCCCGCTGTCTGGAGAAATGTGCTATAAACAAAAGCCTATCTATATTTTGGATTAAATACAGCATCATTTGGGTGTTCTTTATATTTTTAAAATTTATTTATCTGTTTACAGAAAACATTAAATCCTCTGCAGAAATAATTTGCTAAAAAACATAGCCTTCAGAATGTAGCTGCAGACACAATAGACAGTTTTCACTGTTTGTATCTGTTATAAGACAGTACCTTAAAAAACCTGAAATAGACACCAATATAATGCACAGTACTTCATTCTGACTGTGTGATGTGTTCATATGTTTCAATACTTACCACACAAACAGATTTAAAAGTATTAAACAATTCATTTTTCATACAACAATTCATTCATCATACAACAATAACTGAAGTAGAGAAGCTTGGCTATGCAAGAGAATTGCAAGATGGAAAATTTAAGGGCTTACATGGATTCTAATCTCAACAGAAAAACAAACTAGTTTATTCAACCTAAAGCTATACTTGGATCCAGTCTTAAGGTTAAACTGTGGCTTGTACTTGTTGTAAACAACTAACCTGGTGCACCATTATGCCAAGAGATGCTGCAATGGGTGAAATTTCCAATTTGTTGAGCTTGTGATACAAAGCAAAAAGCTTCATATTCTTTAAATCCTTCTGAGGAGAAACCAGGAGCATTTCCTCCCAGAAGGACTGTTCAGTTGATCCCTCATTCTTAAACAGTGTTAGCAGTACAGGGGGCCAAACACACTAAACAGATGTAGTTTGGGCAGTATTTCTATAGTTATCATTTCTGATAGGGATTCAACATGTTAAGTGCAACCATCAGCACACTTAGATAGCTAATTTTCACTGTCAAAAGGCAGGAAACTGTCCAAGGCAGGAAACTCCAGAGGGCAATTCATCTTGCTTAACGCAAACATGAAGCTTTAGAGCACTTTGACATTTGATTCATCATTTTGAAACCAATTAGACACCTGCTTTAGTTAGAGGATACTTCTTTTCAAGAGGCCATATTTCTTCACTGGCTGAGGAAGGGGGCACAAAACAGACTAGACCCTGGCTTTCAGACAGCTAAAGCTAGAAAGAATGAAGCACACCTCCTGTGTCTTCTAACTTGCTGGAACCATTAATTGTGGATTTTAAAGTACGGTATGTAGGCAACCCCTTGCCTGACTGCTTCCAGACACATCATCCAGACACATCATGCAGACACTAAAATCCTAACCCTAAAGTCCAAATTACTTAATGGTCAAAATCAGAAGCTGCCATGTAAAAAAAAAAAAAAACAAAACAAAAAAAACAACAAAAAACCTGGTACCAATTTGAAACTACTTCAAAGGTTACATTACAAAGCCTTTTATTTTTATCCAATACAAATGTTGAGCACTCAATTCCATTATTAAGGAATAATGTCAAGCTCTTGCTCAGACACAGGTATCTATGTCATATCACCACATATAGATACAAACTAGCCAGGAACATTGACTGTCAGGGACAAGCAGCTATTTTCAAACACAGCCAAGGTGCTTTCAGCAGGGAAATTAC
This sequence comes from Taeniopygia guttata, assembly GCF_048771995.1. Taxonomy (NCBI): domain Eukaryota; kingdom Metazoa; phylum Chordata; class Aves; order Passeriformes; family Estrildidae; genus Taeniopygia; species Taeniopygia guttata. The sequence continues at coordinate 26,091,873 of NC_133026.1, read as the reverse complement.
TCATGTGCTGCTTTATGCAAACAAACAGCTTTTTATAAACTCCCTAGTTATTTATTCTGCTGAGAAGTCTACCTCCACCCCCCAGTCAAAAACAAATGAATAATACAATGCACAAAGGCTTCTGGGGCCCCTTTGCCATCCTAGTTACAGGCAAAACAATTTCCCATTCAGTGTTTAACACAATAGATTTAAGTGGATGAATAGTCTAGTTTTATATCTGCTCTAGATGCCACCTTGGACTGTGCCACAAACCAGCACCTGGAAGTCCTCAGCTGTGAGATTTCTGCCTTGGGTTCTTCATCTCACTCTTAGACTGAGATGCCCTAATAGACATGAAAATAAATCAATGTCGTGACAAGCAGTCTGAATATGGCAAAAATCAGCCTGGTGGAGCAGCAACTCAAATTTATGTAGCATTTGGCCTCTTCCAGAAGAGGAATAGATCAAAATATGAATAGATTAATATTTCCTATGTAGCTCTCCTGGCAATCCTTCTTGCAAATCAACATCCTTACCTGAGAAAGAGAAGGGACAGGTACTGATTTCTTCACTCTCATAAATCATGACAGGACTTGAGGAAACAGCATGAGGCTGAGTCGGGGGAGGTTTAGGCTGGATATCAGAAAAAGGTTTTTTACCCAGAGAGAGGCTGGGCGCTGGAAGAGGCTCCCCAGGGAGGTAGTCACAGCACTGACAGAACTCAAGAAGTGTTTGGACAACACTCTCAGGCACATGGTGTGACTTTTGGGGATGGTCCTGCACAGGGCTAAGAATTGGACTCAGTGATCCTTTTGGGTCCTTTCTAACTCAGGATATTCTGTAATTCTATTATTTTACTGCTGCCAATGAGCAAGCTGTGTGACCTGTGACCAGCGCACCATTTGGCTGAGTTATATGCTGCCTGCTTCACTCATCCATTGTACTCATTAGCAAAGGCCTGAAGAAAAATGACTTCATTTGTATCTATTTCTTATCCAGAATTCCCACTGGATGCTCATCTGTCAGAACATCTCTGTGTTTGAAGGTATTCGAGCATTTCTGAACTAAGATTTTAGTTTTCTCCTGTATTAATTACAGGAACATGCTGAGCTGCTCTTCAATCAGAAATCTCCTTTTTGCCACACAAGAATGTGTGACATACAGCTTACAACAAAGGAAGAGAAGTCACAGCTATATTTAACACTTAAATGAAACTGAACTTGATGTTTCAGAGACCATTGCAAAATAATTTGAAAGAATCTCACAGGATCAAAAAACATAATTATAATCTGTAGCAGTAGCATGATGTTGGCTGAGGTTCACTTGTCCTAACTTTGTGCTTTCTTCCACAGGGAGAAATGTCAAAATTCTGAATTTCCCAGTTAGCAAATCTGCCAACAACACAAAGCATTTTGCTTTGTATCACAAGCTCAACAAATTGGTTGACGTGCTTGAGGGAAGAGATGACAGGTTTGGGAGGTGGGTCTGTGAAAACCTCATGAAGTTCAAAAAAGTCAAGTGCAAGGTCCTGCAACTGGGTTGGGGCAATCAGAAGCATGAATAAAAACTAAGCAGAGAATGGAGTGAGAGAAGCCCTGCTGAGAAGCACTTGGGGGTGCTGGATGACCCAGCAATGTGCACTTATAGCCCAGAAAGCCAAATGTGTCATGGGCTGCATCTACAGCACTGTGGCCAGCAGGGCCAGGGTGGGGATTCTTCCCCTCTGCTCTGCTCTGGTCTGCTCAAACCCCATCTGCAGTGCTGCATCCAGCTCTGGGGTCCCTAACACAAGAAGGATGTGGATTTTTTGGAGTGAGTCCAGGGAAGGGCTACAAAGATGATCACAGGACTGGAGTATGGTGAGAAAGCTGGTGTTGTTCAGCCTGGGGAAGAGAAAGATCTTGGAAGACACTAGAGCACCTTCCAGAACCTAGAGGGGGCTACAAGAGAGACAGAGAGGGACTTTTAACAAGGACATATAGTGACAGGACAAGGGGTCATGGCTGCAAACTGAAAGAGGGCAAGTTTAGATTAGATAAAAGGAAGAAATTCTTTATTGTGAGGGTGGTGAAGCACTAGAACAGGTTGCCCAGGGAAGCTGTGAATGCCCCATCCATGGAATTGTTCAAGGCCAGGCTGGATAGAGCTCAGAGCAACCTGGTGTAGAGTAAAGCATCCTTGCTCATGTCAGGGGAGTTGGAACTAGATGAACTTTAAGGTTCCTTGTAACCCAAAGCATTCTGTGATTCTGTATTTCTATGATCCTACCCTAGGTATCTCAGCAAAGGGGTGAAAGGAAAAAAAAAAAAAAAAGAGACATAAGCCCAGATCTAAATAAAGAGATAATAACACAGCAGTGAGATGTGATCTGACACTGTCCTTGGAGATCAACAAGGCAAGTGAGATGAAAGCAAGAAGGGGTTTATGTTTGTAAACAGGCTCATTGTAAAGGGAAGTGAAAAGGTCACTGGACTGGAATCAGTGACTGACAAAGATGAAAGAATGCTGTGTGATGAAAGGATTCCTATTATTTATAGAAACAGGTTCTTGAAAATGGAAATAGTGTGCAACTGTGCATCTGCTGATGCTAGATGAGCTGCTAGTGACAGCATTGAAGTGACACTACTCAAGGAGAAAAAAGGAAAAGAGAGTGAATGAAAAGATTAGAAAACTTATGCTAAACTGCTTAAAGAACTAGTGAGTGTTAGGAAAGTGTTTGCCAATTGTATGTCCTTATAAAAGTATCATATCTGTTCATCAGAGCCGACTGCAAAAGCAGCCATCAAGAAAGTGCTGCAGGAAATCAAGAACTGCCAGAAAACAAATGGCAAAGGTTTGTACAGTGTTCCCACCACTACTAATAGGCCAGCCTGTGAGGAGGTGTTTGTGACTTAACAAAAGATGTGGCTGAGTGTGCAGCATGTCCCCAGAGGTGGAGGTAGTGAGAAGAGAGGTTGGTTTGGGGTCAGTCATCCTGCAAAACTACAGAAAGAAGGTACTCCAGGCTACTTAAGAAAGACTCGTGGAATTTACAGGTAATTGCATGGGTGTAGATGCAATCCAAGATCTTTTTACAGGGCTTTCTACCCAAGTGTCTACCCAAATTTCACTTCAATTTTAAACAAAGAGAATGGAAAGAGTAGTGAGCAGTAGGAGAGTAAGAGTAAGAAAGTAAGAAATAATAGAAAAGAGTTGTGCTTAGTAAGAGAAATAGATTGTCAATATCTTCAGAATAAGCAGAGCTGTGCCAATGGCACAATGCTATGTATTGCCTCCTAAACAGATCAATGGTAAAAAAGTGAAGCACTGGTAGGTAAGGTCAATTAAGCAGCAGTGTGAGTAGATGAGTGAGGAAAGAACACAGGAGAGGAACTGCCAGCCAGCAAAATGCTGACTGGGAGACAGAATACCCAGACTGTCTATGGAACTCTGCAGATTACCTTCTTGCCTGCCCTACTCATACAACAGACCTGCAAAGTCTGAGTAAAACAACCTCCTCTCTTTCTTCATTCCACAGGAGGGGCTGCTAGAACAGCAAGTGTTTCGATATGCACAGGTCCTCTTGGTCCTCTCACTTAATCTTGCAGTTTTTCCTGAGTCTAAGTTTGCCTACTCCCATAAAACAGGGGAGTCAGACTTCAGTGGCAGTCTTCTGTCTTAGCTAAGCTACAGGAACAAGAGATGTGTGCTAAAACAATGCCTGAAGGTACAGTGAGATTAGTTCATAATGCTGAGCCTCAGCTGGACTCTCTGGAAGCTGCAGCTGCTGGGTAGTGTGGCTCTGAATAATAATAGGAAGAAAACACAGAAGTGTCACTAGTATTTTCACCTTATAGAAAATGTATTAATTTTGTCATCCAGCTACTTCTGCGCTGTACTGAAAGGGTGGTGAGATGATCTCTTAGTTTACCATGGTGCCTCCGATGCAGAAATTATCTGAAATACCTTAGGTTATCTTTGCACAGAGATGTTCTGTCCTGAAAACACTGACTGTGCCTCTGCTGAGTATTTTCCCTTTGGGCCCAGACTACCACATCACAGCATCTCTCCATGTTACACCTTCTGTTAATGGCACCTGTTTGGCTTCCCTAGAACAACTAAGTCATGATGTATAAAACTCCTAAATAAGCTAATATTTGGTCAATATGCTTCCAAAGACCTGTTTTAGAAGAAAGTTCTAGTTACCTCAAGTAGATGACACCCATTTGAAATGACATCTCAGGTCATCTATAGTCCTATTTTAACTTTATTGATTTCTTATTGATCTTGAACAGAAATTTATTTTGCCTTTGCAGTACTCCTTTCTTTATTCTTCCTTGAGCATATAACAAAATGGGCATGGCTATAAACTCGTCATTTGTTAAGCATCATAATGATTTCAGGATGATTGGTTGTGACAAATTCAAGATTCTCTTTGCTAAAACTACCTTGAGAGGGCTGTGAGCATTAGCTGGTATTCCCTGAGTGTATTTTTCATTACATCTCATCTTTTTACTGTCTTTCAACAATGATGTCCCTTGTCTTCATTCTGATGCTGCCTTGAGGATATAGTAATTAGTCCTCTGACCATTTTCATCTCTCTCTAAAGGGAAAGCAAACAAAGTGCCAGACAGAGGAGAAGATAAAAAAGCTCACATAGGAAAACAGGGAAGGAGATGGGACTATGCATCAAAGAAATCATCAATAGATTTGATTCACACTGGGTCCAGGCATCACTTGACCAATCTGTAAGAGACACCAGCTTGGCCTCTTCTGCAAAACTCCATTGAAATAATTTTAGCTTTCTAATGCTATCTGACCCCTTTCTCTCTGTCTCAGCTGCTTGATTTCAAGTGCTCCCCCTGAGTATTTGAACATGGATGCAAAACAAGTATTAGAGAAATGTATGATATAGCTTTACATTTATGAAATAAAAGGAAAGACAGTCAAGTTCTGTTGGTTTTTTTTTACTCTGCCAGTTGCTGGAGACCTTTCCATGGCTATGGTATCACCACTAGTTTTCTGTATATAACACTGAAATTGAATTATGGATAACATATGATCTTCCACATCTTTAGCTTTCAGCTATTGACAGTCCTGAGAAAACTGTATGTCTCGGATTGTCCACCATTTTAAATATGGAAATGTCTCTGCTTCAAGGACAGATCTCTGTTCCTTCCCTTCAGAGAAGCATATATATGCTGAGTAAGAGGAGACCCATCAGAGTTATCAAGTCCAACTCCTGGTCCTGTACAGGACATCCCCAAGAGTCACACCATGTGCCTGAGAGTATTGTATAAATGCTTCTTGAACTGTCAGGCTTGGTGCTGTGACCACTTCTCTGGGGAACTCTTCCAGAGCCCCACCATCCTCTGCATGAAGAATCTTTTCTTGATATTTAACCTAAACACACACCTCATCCACACCCCTGGAGCCCTAGCTCAGCTTCATGCCATTTCCTTCAGCCATGTCACTGCTCTCCACAGAGAAGAGATGGGGGTGTCTGCCCCTCCTCTTCACCTCACAAGAAGTTGTAACTGCAATGAGGTCTGCTCTCAGACTCCTCCAGACTGAGCGGACTAAGTGACCTCAACCACTCCTGATATGCTTCTCCTCAAGGCCCTTTACCATCTTTGTTGCCCTCCTCTGGACACTCTTTAATAGTTTAATATCTTTTTTTATATTTTGAGCCCTAACACTGCCCCAGGACTCAGGGTGAGGCCGCCCCAGCTCAGAGCAGAGTGGGACAATCCCCTCCCTTGCCTGGCTGGTGATGCTGTGCCTGGTGCCCCCCAGGACACGGGTGGCCCTCCTGGCTGCCAGGGCACTGCTGAGGCATGTTCAACTTGCCATTGACCAGGACCCCCAGGTCCCTCTCTGCTGCTCCAGCCTCTCATTCCCTAGTTTACATTCACAAACAGGGCTGCCCTCTCCCAGGTGCAGAATTTTTGCAGAAATTACCAGAACCATTATTTTTCTTCCCCTCCTGGCACATCTCCTTCTGCTTCTCCCTTTGTAGGTAAGGAGAAGGTTTTCACCGCTGACCACTGAAAGGCAAGTTGGCCATTGCATTTCCCAGTTCTACTGCTTTGCTGAAATGGGGTTGGATCTAGCCCTCCCCAGTTTCTGTTGCTGCAGGACTGACCGTGGCTCAGGGCAGTGGACAGCTCAGCTGTGGTTGCTGCTGCCACAGCTTCCAGTTGAATGAATGTTTCTCCACAGCACAGAGTCTGACTTGGTCAACACCTTTGTGCCTGGACCCCAGTGGTTTTCACTAGCCAATGGATATCTCAGTTCTCACTCTTTTTGACCAGGAAATTAATAATACTGGCTCTTCCTACATAACTGAGAAACCAGAACCTGTTTGAAATCCCTGCAGCTGTCAGCATTGTTGTCCTCTTTAAAGTGAAGAACATTTGACAGCTTTGTGCCCTAGCAACACAAAGCAAGGCAGGCTATGCTGTTCAAAATAATTTCCTCTTGCTGAGAATGTGTAGAAACCACTTGTGATATAACACATGCTTTCTCATCATAGTTCTCCACAGCCCCACAGACTTCCTAACCTATGACAGATATCCCAGGGAGGTTTGGAAATAGCTTGGGAGCTATAACTTAGCATGGGAGGCATAAAAGTCACCCATGAAACTTACCTGCTGTGTAAAAGGCACAGCACATCGTTCAGGTTTACCAGGGAAGTCAGAAATAAATGCATGATTTATGGAAAAATTGTGCAGAAAAGGTTGTTCAAGCTCTAAACATGGCTGTTGTGGTCCCTGATGAATCGTTTACAGAAAAAGACATTTGATTTCCTTTCAAATGTAAAGAAAAGGTACAAAAGAGAGTTTCCACAAGCTGTTTTCATCCTTATTTTTATGCATTCAAAACATTGCTTTAACCATTTACTGAAGGACTACACTATCCAAAGCTAAAGCCACTCACAAAACCAGTGGAAGAAAAGCATACAACTATACAAATCAGAATAAAATATACTAGCTCCTCTTTTCCCCTTCACAAAAATACATCCAGAGTGCAAACCTGATTTTCTTGGAATCAAATACATACAGCAGCTAGAGGGGCAGGGCTTCTTTGGGTCACACCCCATTGCCACCAGTCTGACCCTCCTCTTCAAAACCCTCCTCTGCAGCTATTTCTCCATTAACCACGCCAAGTATTTGCTCAGTGGCCACAGCCTCACAGGGGCTCTCAAAAAAACAAGCACAGCACAGATACAGCAAATGTTTTGTCCCTTCCTTCCTTCCTTCCTTCCTTCCTTCCTTCCTTCCTTCCTTCCTTCCTTCCTTCCTTCCTTCCTTCCTTCCTTCCTTCCTTCCTTCCTTCCTTCCTTCCTTCCTTCCTTCCTTCCTTCCTTCCTTCCTTCCTTCCTTCCTTCCTTCCTTCCTTCCTTCCTTCCTTCCTTCCTTCCTTCCTTCCTCCCTTCCTCCCTCCCTTCCTCCCTCCCTTCCTCCCTCCCTTCCTCCCTTCCTTCCTCCCTTCCTTCCTCCCTTCCTTCCTCCCTTCCTCCCTTCCTCCCTTCCTCCCTTCCTCCCTTCCTCCTTCCCTTCCTCCCTCCCTTCCTCCCTCCCTCCCTTCCTCCCTTCCTCCCTGTTTCTTCCATGTCAGTCACAACTGTGCATTTTTGTCCCCATTGCTGGTGATTTTCCTCAAGCCACTTCAGAGCTGTATAGTGCAATTCTCATTTCTTCATTCTCAGCTGGGACCTCAAGTACAAAAGCTCATTCCCAGAGAGAGAAAATTATCCAAATGATCCTAAGACATCTAAACATTTCCAGTAACTACAAACTATGGATAAGCAAGCAGATATAGGTTGAGATACTCTAGAGATCAGGAATAAACATTTTTGGAAGATAACCTTTCCTCTGGTGTTTTTCTGCACTGGCACTTTCCAACATCTGCTGGATCCTTCAACCTTTTACTGCAGTACTGTCATAACTTATCAGTGATGGCCAGGTGGCATTTGCATTGCAAAAATCTAAGGAATATCTAGATTCCTCAGGAAGGTACTATCTTATTTTAGCCTCTAACATGAATTCTCAGATTGTTAGTGCAGGACCATGTAAAGAGCACTGACCTGCAGAGGATTTTGTCTTCCAGATAAGACATAAAATGAGAGTCTGCTACTGCAGTCACTAAAGATACTGTGACACTTTTGTTTAAGGTGTATTATTTCCTTATTATTTCCTCTACACTAGTGAAATCCCAGCTGTGAACTTTACATTCCTCCTATCTCCTTTCTCCTTAAAATTAAATTGGATAGGATGGTTTTCATTTCCTGTCCCCTCACTTCTTGTGTTGTGTGGCTACAGGCAGTTAAAAAACCACAGTGTTTCACCCTGGAGGTGCCCGTATCTCAGTAAAAGGTGAAATAATCTTTTATGAAAAGATTTACCTGTCTCACAGTAATGTTTTGAAGTTTAAACCTTTTCGGTGTTTTTCTTTTTTTTTTTTTTTTTTTTTTGAAAGAGGATTATGATAAAAAACACCACGACTATACAGATTTACAAGGAATTGACAAATTTTGAATGTAATTAGGATCATCATTTTCTGAGATTTCAGTATCCTTCATCATTTTTTGAGAGGAGAAATCAAAATAAAAGCAATTCAAAGGTAATCCAGACAGGAAAAGAAAACCAACCACAGTGCTTTTCTTTAAAGGAAGTAGCTCTCTCTGCCAGGCATGATCTCTACAGGATGTATAAAAACTGTTGTGAAGGATGGCTGTCATATTACTGCATTTTCAGGTCTTTTCCTGCAGCCACTTTGAAGACATGTGACTCAGCTCTATTTCTTTCTATTCAGCAAAGCTAGTGCTTGCTTTGAATACCAAGGGGTTAGGGAAAAAGGGACACAGAGAAATCTCTGTCAGCAGTCACACAGTCAGTGCAATTTCTGATGAAAATGATGCCTAGGTTACATTAGTATACCTTGCACATTCATCCCTATTTCACTGAGTTTTGCAGATCTGGAGGCTTGACATCCAAGAAACATTAACCCCTTGAAGTGAAACAAGGAGATGTGATTAAAAACAGTGTTAAAATTGTTTTCAACACATTTGACAAAGACAGGACATGGTAAGATGTTATTCCATGCAGTCCTGGCAGAGGGAGACATCAGAAACATCTCTTGTTATTACACGGGAGGACCATCTGCCTTGGAAGGATAACAGCTACTATTAATCCTTGTTTTCAGCAGCATCCAGCATGACTGAGAGACTTTCAAGTACCAACAAAGATCAGTCCTTAACCTTAGAGTCTGAAACTAAATTCAGTGTCAGAGGTAAAGGAGAAATGGCAAAATATACAGAATGCTCCTTTGGATGGTCTGAACTAGACAGCGTAAATCAACCAGGCAGTCTTATAAGTAGGGATGACCTTGAGAATCCTCCAGTCTGTTTTAGTCATACAGTGCTTGTAGAAACTGACTGCTTCATTCTTGATGAGTTTTGTCAAGCACCTTCTGTGAAAGTAGGCATACACACTGTAGGAAGAAAATTAAGTGCAGTCTATTCTCATTTATTTTCAGGAGAAATTTCCAACTTGCAGTTTAGTGACACTTCACAGAATAATCCCAAATTCTTCCTGTTTAACCCCTCTTTTTAAAGTCTTCTTTTCTTTTTTAAATTTTTTTTCCAACAGCAAATACACTAACTACATGTTGGCTTCAAACTCTACAAATGTTTTATCTTAACCAGGTGTTTGTTTCGTTTGCATTATCTCACCCACTTCTGCCATGGATATTTGAGGATTAGCATATGTTGTGGACAAGATCAAAGCAATCAACTTACATTTTGTGAGCTTTATAAGGGAATTATTTGATTTTTGCAAACACAACACAGCTGTTGTGCATGAAAAAAATCTACTTAATGTTATGTAAAGAAAAGATTTTTATGAATGCTTTTGTTTGACAAATTCGCTTCTCCATCTCATACAAAAATCAATTAAGATGAAAATGCAACTGGACTGGGTATGTAATTTTTTTTTTAATCAAGAGAGCTCCATGTCTCCAGATTCTATTGAAGTAGGTTTTCAAAGCCCTTTTGTTCTCACCTGCTTATGAAAAATCATTCGCAGCATCCTGGATCTCAGCTCACAGGGACTGCCTGAATCCAAAAGGTAGAGCAGTCCATCCCCACGGAGGACGCCAGCTGTCTCATTGATTCTGCATGGCTCTTGGCTGACGCTGAAGCAGCACTGGCATAATTTCCAGAGAGAGGTGTATAATGAGGTAGCACCGTGTTAACTGTTAGCAGAGAGAAGTCAAACATCTGGTCTGGAGGAAAAGGGGGCTCCAGAGCTGAACTATCAGCATCAAAGCATGCATTTGTTGGGAAGTGCATGCCAGGATCCAAAACCTAGAAGCAAAAGCTTTGGGGATGAAAAGGAATGAAAAAACAATAGTAAAAATAATAGGAAGAAAATTTCTTGTTCAATAGATTTCTTTTCTAGGAACTATATTCTTGATGATTTAAAACCAGCACTATTAAAGTTCTTCTACTGTGGTGAAAGAAAGGATTCTCAGAATAATCTTCATTTTGTACAAATGCACAGTTATTTCCTCAACATTTTTTTTTTATCTATCTGTCTCTTTGTCTTTCACAGACCAAGCTGCCAGTTTAATACAATTCCACTAAAACCCCAGCCCAGTGCAGCATTTTCTATCCTTTCTGGATTGCACTTCTACAGCAGTTTATGAATGCCAAGAAGCCCCGTCTGTGAGCTGGGAACAATTGTCTCATGGACTTCTCCTACAGTCTGGAGGGATGAGGATGGAAAGAGTGAAAATTATTTAGCAGCACTTGATGGAGATGAAGGGGAGTGTTTTAAAAACAGAGGCAGAGGGTGAGAAAAGGACAGAAGTCATCCTAGGCAGCTCTTGCTGGCAGGTGCATTCACACCAGGTGCTGGCTCTGTTCTCCACTGATTGTAGCAGCAGGACACTGGCAGTTTTTGCAGTGCTACAGAAATGTCTGGGTATATTTCAGCTTTATTTTTGTTGGGTTGAAACTAAAAAATGTTGGTTTCTATCAATAAAAGGAGAGAAGAAGTGTCTTCCCGTAATGTGTAAGGGATTTCTGCATCAGTTTCCAGAGTGCAGCTTTTTCTTTGGCTGTAATGTCATGTACCCAAATGAGCATAAGGCACATTCACAGTTCTTTCATCATCATTCTGGACATGCTTCTTGCTGAACAAAGTTGCCTCCTAGAGAACTGATCCTAAGGAGTCTGGTCAAGTATTTGTGATGCCAAGTCCTGGTGGCAGGCATTTCACAATGAAATTCACCATTCTTTCTTACAGAAGGGGGAAGGTGAGCCTGACCTGAGATCTGCTGTTTGCTTTGCTGGGATTAGGATTCCCAGTATTGCCCAGTCTCATGACTGATTTAGAATTAACTGTGTGATTAACATCTTGTTAGTTGTGTACTGAGACTTTGATCTTTTTGTCTCTTCATCCCTGAGCTGTGATCTTTGCAAAGCATTATGGAATTGATTGCTATTTTCTTACAATGCTAAATATGGAATATTTAAATCTTTTTAAACAGTGTCTCTACCAACTCTCCTGCAGTCCCCATCTGGATGTTCATAGTATGGACTTACTACAACATGCTATCTGCTGTGCTTTAGCTGATACAGCAATGAAAAGCATTTTTGGAACATAAGACTCCCACAACCTCTCTCAGTCCCAATTAGGACTCCCCAAAATCTCTTATTTCACATTGCAAGGAGTCAGATGCACAGCAGTAAGTTATCAGCTCCTAAACCAGAATACTAATCTGTCATCCTCACCCATTTCCTCCTTTTCTACTCTCAAACTGCTCCAGGTAGTTTTCTACTCTGAACTGCCCATTGCTCTTTCTCTACTCCCCCACATGCCTGCTCAGAGCAATACATCATCTCCTTTCCTGATCACCTTTCCTTACCCTAGTTTTTAATGTCAAAATATTCTGTGCCTTTGGGGATTTACTAGTTCATCTTTTTCTTTTTCCTGCTCACTGACTCTTTCTAGTCCTCCCTTCTTTGTAAATATCAGAAAAACTGAGGGTTGTAGCATATATGCTATATATGTATTCCCCAATATAGTGCTATGAGCCTGTATTTGCATTTCTGGGGATGTGAAGCCTGTGAAACATCTTTTCATTCCCTGGCTGTTCAAACTGGTAGACCTCTTGGTGAAAACTCTGTTCCCCCGTTTCAGTCAGTGAACGTGAATATGTTTTTTGGCATAAAGGAAGGGAGGTCACACTCCTCAGTTTTACCTCAGGAAGAAGGTGGGACACTGCTGGTGTGTGCCTCCATAGCCAGAAGGTACAAAATCCCAAATCCTAAGGTATAGATGAAGCCAGGGAAAAAAAAAAAAAAGCCCCACTGCATTTAGAACATGCCATATAAAAAGGTTCTTTACATATCCATCTGTATAATGTAAGTGGTTGATGCAATTATCTATAACAATTCTGGTGTTAGTCACATGACAAGTTACTGGGGGGGTCAGAAATAACATGATATCAAAATAAGCTCCTTGAGTATTTCCATTTTGGTGCACAGAACATCTGATAAAAAGAGACACTTGTCATCACTTCCTTAAACATAGTCTTCTGCCTCTTTTGTTCAAACCACTAAAAGCTAGATAGCATATGCACAGGGACTAAATTCTTCACAGGCAGGCATCTGGATCAGTATATTGAAATTGAGTCTATTTTTAGGCCACTGATGCTAGCTTCCTCATGAAACTGCATATTCGTAGTTTTCAGGCTTTCTGAAGTGGATTCTTGCCATAAATTGATTGTAAATCATTTTGAGTGCATGGGAGGAAGGGCCTGCTCCAAAGTCTATTGAAAATACATTAGAGTCTTTCTATTGATTTGAAAAGCTGAAGATCCAGCCAGCAAGAATTCATTCTGTCCATGTAAAATACATGCAATTTGCATTAGAAATGCAACATAAATGCATTTCTTATGCAAAACTCAGCTGAACAACACACTTCACCGCATATCTAGCAAATTCCACAGCTGGAAATATTGTTCACTCTTTTATATTCTTATTCTTCTTATCCAAGTAGCTAAGCAGATATTTGGGGTTTTCTCAATTGTTTCATTAGGGGGATAAATTAATGAGAGAGACTGATTGCTCAGGTACAACCCATTTTCTTTAGAAGGAGCAAGCATAAATCCCAGATACAACAGGAAGAGCAATAGAACGTCATTTTTTTATGTGTGTTTAAGCATTCTAAATCTGTCTTTTTAACAATCATTCTTCCCCAAAAGCTGTTTTTATCCCCTTTATCTTTATTTCCATCATGCCACACATATTTCTCTGTAACCTATTTTTCTGGTCCTTTCTGTGTTTTTTTTTCATGGCTGCTGATTCTCCGCTCTGTTTATTAGATCCTTAGTCTCTGAGACTGCTTTGCAGAAATTTGCAGCTGCTGGGATCTGCTGTCAGTGTTCATAGTAGCAATTCCACTGTGTCAGTTGCTGCTTAACACCTACTATCACTTCACTGTCCTCATTTATCTTTAAAGAGAGTGATTGTCATGCCCAGGAACCTCAGTGAGATCTCTGATTGTTTCCAAATCAAAAAGCTCAGGTCTACAATGAAGTTACAACATATAAGCAGTTACCTAACTCTGGATGATCCACAATAAGTGCTCAAATATCCATCCTTTCAGACCATATCAAATACATAGGAAATTCATATAGCTAAGTCCCCAAAGAGTGTCATCCAAATCAAAATACGTTTCATGTTAGCTCCCTTGATGTTCTCAGACCACTGAGGCTCAGAGAAGGCTTTATATAAATCAATAGGTTCATATGGGGTCAAATGAGAGAAGCATGTGTTTTTCAATCTCTTCAGGAAAAATTTGAGGTACCAATCCAGCTATTCCTCATTCTGTGAACTTGTATTACCTTGACTGATCACAAACTGTGAAGCAGTGGATATTTATTAAGTTATTACCTTTTGGGGACAGTGTAGCTTGTCTAAGCCACACACTGCTAGGATAAGAAAAATTCAGTGTTAAATGCAATTCTGTTATGTTATTGTTTTCTCTCAAGCTCAAATAATTTTATTTAAAGTTTAAAATTTAAGTTTTGAAAAATAAAATTTTAAAGGTTTGAAACACATGCAAAGTCAAGATGTATTTATAGAACATATGTTCTATGCATACAAGTGTGTGTAGTATTTGGCCAGGAAGGGAATAGAGTTTCCTGGTGTTTATTCTAGGGCCAATCACCAAATTACATAGGGTTTTAAATCATCTTCATATTTTAATTTTTGATCTTGTGTGATGGCCTGGAGAATATTTTTAAGTTGACTTATGAATTCTCATTTATTCATGAACTCTGTTTTTGATTTATTTTCAACATGGAATGAATTTACAGAAAAAGTGACCCTACCTGTGAGACAGAAATGATCTCGGGGCCATGTACAGCTTCTCCCCAGGAAAACAGTGGAAGTCATTGCCTGAGACATTAACTCTTAACAATTTTTAGCTTCAAATTAAGGAAAGGATGGAGAATAGAAACAATACAGAGGAAAGAGAAGGAGATATTTAAAAATGGGCTTTGCAAGCAACATTCTAATAAAAGTGGCAAAAAAAACCACCCCAAATCCTAAAACAGGAAAGAAGGTATGGCAGAAAAAAAACCCCAAAGTCCTAAGAAACCTTAACCATGATATTAACAATCCTTTAGAAAATCCTAAAGGATGTTTTTTACTGTTTTTGCTTCTACAATCCTTTGTTTTCCATTTCTTCCATTATTGGTATGCTTAAAGTCTTTTACAAAGGCTGAATGTGTTTAGCTTCAGCTGTCACAGAGCTCTACAGAGTTAAATAGCCTGTCAGAGCTACCTCAGGAGGGCCTTGATGAAACCAAAACTATTTCAGCTGGGTGTACGTGAGCACAGTAACATTCTAATGTTTCTGGAGTCATATTAGTATAAAAAGTATTGCTTTTGTGTCTAGGTTTTGTATGCCTCCCTCTTATTGCTGAATAAAAAACCATATTTACACCAAAAGTAATAAATTGTGACATTGCATTCATTGAAAAAACTACTGAAATTAATGACAAAAAAAGTTACAGCATGTTCGGTCTTCTATATGAATTTTACTTTCTGACTTATTGTGTGTCTTTGCTCTGCTTTATCAAGAGAAAAATGTATAAACACCTATATAATCTGTTTACTCAGGTCTTCTCTCTGATGGAACATTTTCATCTCCCAGACACTATGTAAGAGGTGGGCACTATTGTTCTCCCTACCCTTTCTCTGTACCTTCAAAGAAGAAAAGGATGTAATTATCTGTTCTAATGAGTTGACATGAAAGCATAAAGAAAAAAGAATCCCTTTCTCAGGGTCTTAAATTTCCCCATACATTGGGCATCTAAGTCAGATTGGTCAACTCCAGTCCCAGAGCCAATTTACTTTCAGAACTGAACCCAACCGTATGTGCAAAGCTTGGTAAATTTTACCAAGGTCACGTTGAAATTTGGGATGGAGTGAGGGTTGAAATTCTTTCCTTCAAATGGCTGTTCCCTTCTAGTGCACCTGGAACAGCACTGAAGATAAAAGGACTAGCTATTCATGTAATGAATAACCCTTCCATTAAAAATTGCTCCAGGCACACTTGGCAGCCCCAACAAGGATAAGTGGGAGGACCACGGCAGATGATAACACTTGGTAAACTATTAACCAGCCCACACATGGGCTTGAAAGGTTTGTACATGTATATATCAATCTTTTGTGTAAACACACAGAGGACAATTATGGACACGGTGGCTTAAACTGCAAGTGTTAAAGAGACTGCTGACCCAGCACAACTACTGCACAACTCCCTCAGATAGCTGTCCTTTATGCTGAGAAGGACATCCTGGTTGGGAGTGCTTCTGTATATACATATGTATAAAATGACACTTGGTTCACACTGGGAGATATAAAAAATACCACAGAAAAGCTTTTTATGACCTAGTAGCGATCATTTTGACGAGTGTGTGACTTGTCCTTACTTGAATCCAGTAACTCCAGCAAGGAGAATGCAGAGAGGCTGCAGTTTGCTGGCAATGGCTGCAACAGGAACTTTATAGCCCTACTCAGTAGCCTAGGTTAAAAAGTACACTTGTCCTCCACAGATGATTCATAGTCCATCCCCTTAAAGCCCAAATACTGAGATCATAAAAGAAGAGCAGCTCTCAGTGAGGATGTGTAAGTATGAAAACCCCCTGAACACAGACAAGTATTGATGTCTCTGTATTTGAGTACATGTCCTGTCTGTTCTGGAAGCCCTAAGATCCCAGGAAAACTACTACACCCTGATTCAGTTTCTCTGGGCATTCCATTTTAATGGTTGTGTGATATTGCTGGTTGCTTTGACAAAGGTCTCTGTTTCAACCCAGAAGTACATATATACAAACACTGAAAAAAAATATTCCTCTTTACATCATAACATCTGACTTCCTTTTGCAATAAAAGGTCCCATATAAGACAAGATGTGACAATCTGAGCAATAAAATTAGAAATTCTAATCTCTCCATGCTGGGCACAGAAAGAAGTTCATTGAGGCGTTGGTTTACTGTAGTATGTTATCGAATTGTGATAATGCAGATAAAAAGGGAATGGAAATGGAAAAGTTAATAAACTAACTGTATCTGCAAGGATATTAATTTGATTTATCTCACTTATTATTATTGCCATCGAGCTCAAATGCAAATCCTAAAGTTTTAGTTAAATCAATTACTGAATTTAGTCAGGGGGAAGGAAAATAAAGGATTAACAGTTATAAATGTTACTCCCTTACATGAATTTGAAAAATACAACTTTCTTCTAAGTTATTTTTTAACTCCTTGTTTTGTAATCTTCTTGTTAGTAAATTTTAAAGCTCCCATTTTAAAGGAACTGATAAAGACGTCTAGTGTGTACAATTTTGCTTTTCTGGTCTTTAATATGTTTGCCTGATGCTAACTTAATTCTCTGGTGTTTCAGTAGATGCTTAGAGGATGCTCAGAAGCAGAAATCAGAAGACCTAATGCCCTCAGAAACATGAACTGTTATTCTCTGCCTACAAATAAACAATATGCTCTAATAAGTTTTAAAGTTTGTATTACCGTATTGCGATGATAGTGCATCCAAAAAAATATTTACAATTGAAATATATGGTTTCTAGTTTATGCTTCCACTTCAGTGGAACAGAACAGTATGGCATTCTTTATTTACTTATCACCTTTCTTTAAGGCAGGAGTTAGGGTTCTGTTGAGTTTCTTATGTTGTATATATTTAAAAGCCCAAATCCAGGGCCTAGAACAATAAACCAGTGTATTCTGATACATTAAAAGTGAAATTTGGTCTTATTTTAAGGAAATGGCAAGAGTGACACCTAAGGTATATATTAAGATATATACCTAAGGTATAAATACTGTAGTCAGACTGATAATCCTCAACCCAACTGAAAATATATCTATAATATTTACAACAGTTTCAACTCACTTGAAAGACCATTTTATTAGTATGATTATGAGGCTTTTGGTACCCAAGTAGGCTTCCTCAGAGCAGTGCTCTCCAAAGACATGGGGGCTTTTAAACAATACACAATGCTTTGGTATAGGATATATACCAATCATTGTGCCAGGATTAAATCATTCATTCTTAAGGTAATGCATTTGAGAAGGAATACATGCTTAAAAGGCTTGTTAAATTGCAGTCATACTATGTGATGAAAGTTAGGATTCAGATCTTATGAATTTAAAATAAAACTTAAGCCAAGGGTAGCCAAGGTTCATTATTATACCTTTGTACAGCATGGTAATCAAACCTGTGGAAGTGTCTGCAGCTGTACCCACAACATCCCTTCTGAAATGGTTCTGTCACTGAGCTGAAATCTTGAACTAAGTGGACTGTTGCCTACTATGCAAGATACACAGAAAAAAAAAACCAAAACCAAGGATAGAAAGCAAAATATCATTTTGGCCATCATATCCCTAAGTTAATAATCTTCATAGGAGCATATGTTGAGTTTTAGTTTTAAAACAAAGAGTTTCATATTACAGATTATGGGAAGATTCATGTGAACAAAGTGACAGATATAGACAATCAAAGTGTCTGTTAAGGCATGGAGCTGTAATACAAAAGCAATCAGTGCAGAAAGCAAGGCAGAGACAATACAATTTTAAATCCATTTGACAGGCAAACTGTATCAGTTGAAGCTTCTTAGGCTGAATGAATATAAAACTCATTATTAGTATTGCACATGCCCCATGACACCACTTTATTTATTTGGATGAAGACTGGAGAGTGTGAGTAAATATAGCAGCCCTACTCTCTACAATTTCTTTGCAGGTAAATCCTTTGCCTATATTTGTTTGTTGTGCACTTCCCATGAGTCTGTCATGCAAGCTTGCTGCCCACTGTAGGGAAACAACTCTTATAGAAAGTGCAGGGCATGTGAAGGAAGTGTATTTACCATTTAGAATGGTCAGTGCACACACACAAATCTTAATGATACTGAAAGTACTGAATCCTTAATCTTGACTTTTATCATTTTATGATCTTGGTTGACTATCTCAGATGTCTGTGCAGCATTACAGACTACTCAGTCATGTCTTTAAATGGTGAGAGTTGTTTGGCTGGCAGAGTTCATTTAGTCAAACTGTGTGGTAACTTCTGGACACAAATATTTGGGGTTTTATAAGTACTTTCCACATACCAATTTTCCCATACAGACTATGAATCCCAAGCAGGGTGCAGCCCATTTCACTCCGTATCACCAGCCAGCACCTTGAATCCTAATGCGGGGGATCTATTCTTTTCCTCTCATTTAAATACAAAGAAGTCTAATAAATAAACATTCCCAAAATATTTCAAATGCACATGATCAACCGCATTTATAGATTTTTCAGGATGACAAAACTTTTAAAGAGCACATTGTCAGTGTTTACCAATGATTTAGACAGTGATTTTTTTTACCCAAATCCAGAACTAACCATGATTTGATAGTGTCTGAAATCTGAATAATCTCATATGTAGGGATCTGTGTTTTTCAGTGAATTTTGAATCATACCCTAATTATTATTTTCCCTGCTTTGTGGTGGAAAATTAGTGCAGTTCCAGATTTCCTTTTCTTTTTTTTCTCATCATTTTTATAATATCTGTAATTGTGACAATAACTATCTAAACTACCTTGCCCTTTTCTTTGTTGAGTAATTTTATTTGAAAGCAACTCCTAGTCTCAATTTCAGCAACCTTAGGAGAGAGACGAAAGAGAGGTCGTTCAGAACACAGAAATTATCAGAAAGGTTTAAATAACAGAATCACTAAGATTCCATAACTGCCTTTGCATGAAAAAGATAGTAATGAGAAGAGGAAATAGCATACTATGCAATGTATTCATTGGGAAAATAACTGCAATGAAACTTCAGCCCAGGAAATAACACAAATGTAGCCTGCTCTCATTTCATTCTACAGATAGACAACAGTGTATCCCTTTCTTCCCATCACTGTTACTCTTTTAAAAATCAAGCCATACTTTAATCTTAAAAGTCACATTTTTCTCAACATACAATAAATATCCATCTTACAGAAAATTGTAAGACCAGTCAAGTGGTCAGAGTATTTCTTTGCAGTTCATACAAATTGGGAAACAAATCTTACGCTTTAATCTATATGCAATATTCTTCAATCATAACAAATATATTAAGATTTATGGAATATAGAAGAGTCCTTGGAAATATGAAAAGGAAGACTCTACGTGCAATCATCTCACTCATCACCTGGTGAGCCATGAAGTGAAATCACAAGTTTCCTTAGGAGACTATTGCGCAGATGATTACTACAGGAATACACAATATTCATGGATTTACTTGACAACTGCAATGCAAAATGAGTGAGATGTTGTGGGTACTTCCACTGTCCTTGGTGGCCTTGATCTCAACTCTTTCAATCACATATGGCCACAAATACAGAAGGGAGACTGATGTTGTGGGGTCCGGTACACCTTACCTCATAAAATCTAGTATTAGATTCTACTAATGCAGTGAGGCACACTGTATGTAAAGTTTTCATAATCTTAATTTAAAAATCTATTAAATGAACAACAGGCATGTGTTATCAAAGGATTTCTTGTGCAGAGCAACTAGTATACTGGAAAAAGATGCTACTTTTATTCTTTAGAGTCACCTGTGATGATGTGACACTTGACAGGTGCAGATTTTTTTTCTCTTCCCATCTGTCTTGCTTCCTTTTGAGCAGAATTCCAGCACTCAGTGCCTGGTGTCCTCTGCATCAATAAACACCCCTAGGTTTCTAGTGTTACATTTTCACCTGACATAAAAACAAATGAAAAGTGTTCTTCTGTATTTCAAGTTTTGTTTCACATAGCTTTGGCAACTGCCAGCTGGAATAGGAAGAGACACTCTGATTTCAGTAGTTGACAGAAATGATACGCAGATAAAGCCAGCCAGTGACAACTGAAAAGGAACAGGACATTACAGAAAACCTGTATGTTAATACCGGAGTCCAAGGCCAAGGAGAGCAGATTCAAAACTCACCCCTTCCTTGCCCCAGCTGTCACCAGGCATCAGACCTAAACGATTCTCAAGCTCATGGTTTTCATAGTGACTCCTACTAAGTGCCCCTATACATAGGTAGTGCAGCTGCTGTCAAGCACAGATCCCATTGAATACACTGTAGAAAGAGAGGAGCAAAATGACTACCACACAGCTCCCATGTACTTTTTGGAGACCAAACTATGGGCAAACTTGGGAACAACTCCACAGGCAATCTGGGGTACCTAATGTACCACACAATGGGGACTTGGAATCCTGCATACAACCAAAGCTCCCAGCCAACCTCCACACATCAGCTTTTTAAGCACTGCCCTCCTCCAAACAAGGACCTATTAGAAGAAGATAGGAGTGTGAACCAAGTGAAAAGACTCAGATATTCTTCATGGCTTCAGCTGTTCCTCTTTTCTTCTATCCCAGTGATGACATCTGCTCCCAGTGAAAAAGGGGAAGAAAACAGAAAGGTATAAAAGAAAAAAAGTTTGAGAGCTGCTAATAGAGTATATAGTGGGCACACTATATAATATTTTCCTAATGTAAACCCTCTCCTTATATTGGAATAGTGCTTTTTTTCTCCTGATGACCACTGCATGCATGCATCTGTCCTTAAAATGTGCAGATGTCCCCTTGTGGGTACATCTAAAGATTTGTAGAGCCAAGGAAATGGCAGAGAGTTTGTCATGAACATTTTTCCTAACAAAGTCAAACATTTTGATCTGAGTAACATAAAAAGGCTCTGTGAATATGGTAAAACATGGAGATTTTGCTGTAGATCTCACTTATATTAATTCCTCATTCCCTAAAATTTCAATATAGCAAATTCCACAGCAAGCTTGTCTTCTGAACACCTAATATGTTCAGAAACCTCTTTCCAACACTTCATATGATATTTCCAGGCATGTGACAAACTCTGGATGGAGCATTTATGACATCTGACATCTAGAGCATTCACATGCCTTTTCAATGACAGCTGCTGAGAAGAAATAGCATCCTCCAGCTGCACAACTTTTTTTCCTTCCCTTACTTGTGAATTGAGATGTTTGGCTTTAAAGTGGCTCTCTGTACTGTACTCTTAAAACTGCAATTGTCACTTGATGAAAGGAAGCCAAATGCACCATCTCACAGCAAATAAAAATCTCTTTCCTAAGGGCATAATGGCCAGGATGCAGCCATATCATTCTTTCCTCTTATTAAATCACACTATCCCTGGGATTAGCTATCAGGCTCTACACACATGGACTCCACAAAAATATACAAAGCAAAAGCAGGGTACAAAAGGCAAGCACATGCTCCTCCTCAAAACTGACCACTATGACATTCCATTAATAAATTAATGTGATTAGTGCTCCAAAGAAATACCAAGGAAAACATTTGGCACTAATGCAAGGCCAGGTACTCCATCACTTTAAGCCTGGCCCTCACAGTGGGATAAAACCATGGGAGAAGAAAGAAATATCCATTTCTCCCTATCTGCAGTTTCTCACTTGCAGGATAAATTTTAAAGACCAACACAAGCATATGCACAATAATTCCCAGATAGTTAAACAAGGGTGAAAAACATGAACAGATGAAACAAAACTCTGAGTTTGTTCATTCTTTCCTCTCACAGCTGCCGTCCAGCCGCAGCCTCCTTCTCAAGTCTAATTAGCAGCCCAAATTAAGCCTTCATGTTACTCTGTAATAGAATTTGCAAGTGGCATACATTTGCCCTGATGTGCTGTGGTAGAGATTTTCTTAAGTGACTCTCTCCTAATATTTAGGTGTTGAGGAATCTGATTTCAGAAAGGGCTGAGTTTCTTGACACACAGAAAGATTCTCTGTATAAGGATGAAAATGTCAAAGACAATCCAGAGTGAATCAACTGGCTATAGGTCTGGAGGCAGCAGATCCTCTGTGGTCCTATGTCAGACCTAGCAACTACACACACCCTACAGCATCTTCAGTGGTACAAGACATCAATAGTAAAGAATCTTAAATGTGCCCCACAAGCCAAACAAGGAGATTTTGGGCTTTTATGTGTGCCGTATCCAGACACAATGACCCTAAATTATTTATCACACTTCTTCAACCTAATATACAGAAAATAACACTGCTAATAAAAAATCAGATTAAATATTGATAATAGCTTTTTGTTACTTTTTAGTATTTCCTTTACTTAGTCCTATGATTTTATTTGCAATTACAGTTCAGTTCCAAAGGGCCTGCATAGGACTAGCAAAAAGATGCCCTCTTGACCACAAACAACTGCAAAGCCAAAGACAGACCCCCCTTCTAGAACAGCTTGATAGGGAGATCCCCACTGTACAAAGAATCTTAATCACATACTCTCCACATCCCTGTTACAAGCTCCCCAGAGAAAAGCTTGTCATATCTCCTCTTCACCACAAGCAAGAAAACATAGGGGTCAGCAGAATCCTTTTGCTTTTATCTATCGTGGTTTAGAAGCATGGGAGGAAGGAGTTCTCACTGTGAAACCTCCCTCCTTTTATTTCATGGTAAGGCTTGAATCCCTAAGCTGCAATATTTCTGTTTCTCTCTTGCACAAGGGAAGGCCAAATTCTGTCTTGCATGGGATATATGAAGAATTGATTCGGGCTCTCCCAAGCAGATATCTGGTACAGACCTCAACTAAGAAGTGTCTTGCATAAGAAGGACATGGAGAGCGAGAAAGGAGAAGGGCACACATCAGTGCACTTATCTCTGACTGCACAGCAAGCCCAGACCCTGGTGCTCCAGTCAAAAGCACCATGCAAATTACCTTAACTGACCCCAGTTTATTCACAGAGCATTTTGTTCTAGAACATGTATCCTGTGAATCCCCTTGGCAACTAGCTAACAGCCAGCAAAATATTCCCTGCCAAATGCCCATTAAACTTCACATAACGTTCCTACACCAAATAAGCTTTATCTCTAGTTTGTGGTCTCATTTTTTTAAACATCCTGCAGTACCAGATAAGCTTTTAAAAAAAGTATTCATTATTTGATGTTTCTTTTGTTCGGATAAAAATGACAACAAATCAATTCAGAAAAATAAAACCAAAAACAGACACTACTTTCATATTTTCAGTGGTGCTAATAACATGATGAAGATACATTTTTAACACTCCTGCCCAGAATATTAAAGTCCTGCATTTTGCCTGAGAGAGAATTTGGGTGTAGTGAGCTTCATTATCAAAGGTCTCAGCACTTCTTCTTGTCTGTATCTTCCCCAACAGCATCTTGGATGTCACAATCATTTTCTGGGAAAGTAATTTTGATCTTCCACAGAAAGCTATTAAAAGTAACCTGGATCTTACAGATATGGCACTTTAACCGGAGAATTTTAAATAAGCAATAGCCCTTCTAAATTATTTAATAGAGATTTAGCATCAGGTATTAGCTCCTGGACAGAGCTGTATGTCAAGTATATGTCATATAATTTGTTACTGAAGGATGAACATTAATGTCTGTTGCCACCTTAGAAGACAGGCTCGGCCTGGGCAATACTTTACTAATAGTTTGCAGGGTGGGAGGATTTTGAATTTCCATCATTTTTAATGATTCATTTGTGTTTTAATGGGGAGCCAGGTTCACTTCACATCCTTGGGCTATTAAAGACATTTTACCCCCCTGAGTTAATTCTGTGTTCATTCCCTAAAATGAATATTCATACCATTCAAATGCAATTTTTAATTAACGGCACCAGCAGCATTATCATTATTACACCTGAAAGATTCAAAGCCAGATCAGAGAAATGTCGCCACAATAGAATTCACTAAATTCTGCTCACATTCCCTTCTAAAGCTGATCACCTTTAAAGTAACAAGAATAAACTGTGGGATAATATAAGACAGATCTAATTAAGATAATGAACTGGAGATTATGAACATTGCTAGTCCATGTCTGAAGAATTTTAATATATTAGTCTAACAGAAGGTTAAGGATTTACAAAAGGAAAGATAGTGAAATATAAAATGTGGGCTTTTTTGGACAAAGCTTGAGATTGAGCACCTAAAATGTATAAATATATGGGATAAAAAGAAATCAAGGATGATATTTCAGGAAACACATATCATAATTTCTTTTAATTAATTTACCTAATACTTCCATAGAACATATGATGAGAGAATTCTCCCTACAAAGCAAAAGCAGGCAGGGAAACATTATGGGAAGCTGAGAGGCACTTATAAGGCTGTACTGTGGGGAGTTTTATCCTAGCTTCCATCTGATACGGCTATTATGGCCTTGGATGAATTTTTCTTGAGGGAGCAGCCTAATTAGCTTGCCAGCAGCAGCATGGAAAGGAAAGGGAGGGAGGCAGGCAGAGAGGAAAGAGGTAAATGAGCTGTTAGGTAAAATAGAGTTGATATCAATAAGACCTACTGTTCAGTTTCTGAGAACCTTCATCTTCCAAAACAAGGCGGCAGAGAGACAAATGTTTGAGGATGAAACTAGAACTAAACAATTTTCTGTAATCAATAGCAGATTGTCAGAAAGCGTCCTTCTCACATTTGCAGAGGTACATTCTTCAAAGCAAGTGCCTGGGAACTGCTGCCTTGGAATTGTACCCCCAGATAATTCACTGTAATTATCCTGCTACAGGTAAAGTTTCATTCCAGAAAGAATCATTATTATCCTTCTAGAATAGAAACATCAGGTTACTAGAATATTCGTTGAGGAGTAAGTAAAATTAGGTCAGGCTGTGTTGGCTCAGTGCTGCACAACAGGCCTCCTCTGGAAAGAGGGGACATTGGAAAAACAGAAGTCTTGGGGGGTAAATCAACACAGAGGCATGACTGCAGCTCAGGTAGGCGTAACCTGCCCATCACTGGCAACAACAGGAGCATGTCTGCAGCAGCACAGCTTCCATCAGACTGCACTCTCTGGGCTAAAACCATAGGTAAGTGCTGAGCTGTGAAGCCTCAGCTGTCACAGGAGGATTGCTGCTCCTACCCAAACTGGACAGTGTAACACCCAGCCCCTGTGAGCCAGGAGCCGTCATGCACGAGGGTGACAATGCTGCTGAACATGATTTGCCCTGTGTTGCACACTGCTGCTGTAGACTAACATGTCCTTGACGTGCCCCAGTACCTGTGGAAGTATAAACACATCAAAATGTCCACAGCGTCATTCTGACTCCTCACAGACTCCTCCACAGAACTGAGCTAGCATTGCTCGAGGGAACAGGAGGCACCAGACCCTGCACACAGGGGAGTGCACAGCCTTTAATGGAGGCTGGTCACTGGGCAGTGGGGGAAGCAGTTTTATGATAGCTAGCTCAGAATGCCATTTCATGTTGTGTTGCCATAGCAATACAATATAAGGAAAATAGAATAAAATTTTCCCTGATTAAAGACAAGGTTTAGCTTAGAAAATATCCTTTGACAGAAAGAAGTATCTGAGAATAAAATGAAAGTAATGTAATTCTGGCTCACTTCTATTGCTCCAAACAGGATGCCATAGACAATTCATAATGGCTCCAACATTCATTTCCAAAAGGATAATTCTCACTGGTGCCACCTGTCAAATTTTCATCTTGTTCCAGACACAGAGGTTGTACTATAGATAAGCCTAATTGTCATTGTCTTCATGGACATAGCAGTCCTATTTCTCTGTATTTAGGAGCACTCATTTTCCTCAGAAAATCAGACATCTATGGATCTCGAGACAGAGAAATTTAATTTTTTTGAACTTTCCTTCATATTATTCCAGTAAAAACAAACAAACAAACAACAGCTTTTTCTCCCTAAAGCAGCAGAAAGAGACTATCCATAACACAATCTCTACAAAGAGTAAAGCCTGTCTGTGAAGCAGACAGCTTCTGGAAGCTTTCTCAGTGCTTGGGCTAAGCAAGGAAATAGCGACATAACAAGACTCACTATTTATACACTGAACAACAAGCACATTTCTTTTACCCTTGATTCTCTCTTATTAGCACAGTATTTAAAGTAATTGCAAAGGAAAATATTCAGCTGGGCACACTCATCCCCCTGAGGAGAGGGTGAGAGCATAAACATACACCAGCTGTTCCTCATGCTGCTCTGTGCTCTTCTGCGTGTCCCTCTGGTGCTTTGGTCACGAGCTCAATACAAAACCCCAAAAGAATAAACTGGAAATGAAGACTGTCCTAGTATCTCTGAGAAAAGCCTGAAAAAATCAGAATGAGAGCACTGAAGCAATTCCTTACAGGTCTGCCAGCTGTCTACTATACACCAGCTCACTGGGAGAGGACAAATTAAATAAGGAGTTTTCTTCACTCCTTGAATTTTAAAACAGATTCTTAGGGTACGGCTTGAAAAAAAAAAAAAATCAGTAGACTGTAGAGGTGGCAAAACCTGATCTTTTAGAAAAATCTGTTTTATCTGAATGACTTGTGTTGATCAAATTGACAATGCATTGCAATAAACTGTTAAAACTGCCCTGATTTGTGCACATTTAATTTGGCATTTGACACAAGACACTTCCACTGTGATGGGGAGGAGTATTGCAACAATACGCAACAATGAGCAAGGCAGACAGTCAGTGAGAGGACAAGGCACCTCTTTGTAAACACTTGAGGGACAGGACGAGGTTTTCTAGCCACAGGCAGACTCCCTCAGACTGCCAGTCAGCCCACACATTTTCCTCCATGAGAAAGGATATAAAGCAAGGAAAGGAAAAGGCAGCTAGAAATATGTAGGTATGTTTAAGCAGATATTGGCTGGTGGGGTTGAAGAAGGTTGGCCTGCCTGTTTTTAGGAAACAAAGCATCATTTCAGGGATATTAAAATACTTGTTTTAACAGCTTTTGCTCTAACTGTTATATTACCTTGGATTAGATGTGATCTAGCCACTAAATTCAGTCTAGTCACTGTCCAGTGGAGACAAGGACTTCGACAAAGTGCAGAAGGGTCACTTGATTTCGCACCAAGAGTTTAAGGTTAAACAGAAGATTTGATAAAAGAGAAATAACATGAATAAAGCTCACCTTCCAAATCATTACAGTCTAGTGAAAATTTTCAGTGAGGTAAGATGCAAAATAATTTTGTTTTCCTGTATGATAATTCTGATAGTTTTTCAGACAAGTAATATAAATGCAGTTTGATAATTCTTAGTGTACCTTATAATCATCATGGAGAAGTGAGACAGCATTTGTCATCTGATTTGCAGAGCTGAAATATTTCTCCCTATATTTACAGATTGTCCCGTTCTGAGCAGGATTTTTTAGGCTTAAAAAGAAAAATGAAATCCAAAATGGTTATAGTTCACATAGATACTAAATAAGTCTTGATTTTTCCCTTTTCTTATGGAAAAACAGAAAATTCATTCAGAGATGGAGAACCAGCACCTATCTGCAATGTCACTTAAGAAAGTTATTTCTTCTGATTTAACTGGAAATGAATGAAATTTTTGTTGCAAGATCACAATCTGAGCTCTCAAACTGATATACTACCAATTATTTCTATTTTGCTGTCAATGTTTATTGGTTTTCTGACAACATTGGATTTCCCTAATATTTTCATTTATAAATATTTTCCTTCTACAATATTAAAATAAATGGTTTCAAAAATTCTTTTACTCTCCATTATCTTTCCAATTTTTGTTGGCCTGAAGACCATATTTTTATCCCATGGATATGCACAGAGATGAAAAGATCAAAAAACACAAGCTCACTTAAATCTCATCATCTGTCTTATATCCAATGTACCGTATATTAATGGAGCATAAAAGTTTTTGAATTAAATAAAGGCACAAAATTCAGTTATGACTATAAAGGTTGCTATCATCCAGCAATCATCATCTTAACTGCTGCATGAATACATGAGTAAGCCACGTGATTTGAATAACAATGAGAATATTGACAAATATTGAGTAGCTACATGAAACTGTAACACTTAATATGGTAGATGTATCACTGTCAAAAAGTGAAGAGCAACAGACATGTCACCAGGTCAAGAACAAAGCTCAATTTTCACACGACGTGTATACTGATCTTTAATTAGTTCTCTTACAAGCAAACTCTAGGTACTGAAGTATATCACTATATAAAAGTTCTAAAGACCTTTGATATTGGGCTGTTCTGTTTAAAATAAGTCAACTTAAGGACTAGTTGGTAAAAAGACCTAAAAGTCTCCTAACAAGAGGAAGCTACCTCTTATCACTCTTTAACTCAGCAGCTGCCAAGATGACCTCCATCAAAATTACGAGGTCAATGAGATGCATTTCCAGCTTGATATGAGGAGTATGAGGAGGGAAGCATTACCACCCCATCAAGAGCTCCTAAAGAGAATTTTCCAGAAGTCTGGACTTACATTGTCATTGTGGTAACCTTTCTGGAAAGTGTCCTCACAATTGAAAGTCACCCTAACAAATAGAAGTCATCTGCTGGCCCACTGACTTTTCCATCCCCAAGAAGTAAAATTACCTATTGCAGAGTCATGTACTGTGATTTTGACTTGTCCTAATTGAATTACTCTCCAGCACTGCAGGAAGCCACAGGGAAAAAAATGGCACCCTTTCTGCTAGGCCAAAAGCATGGAATAAAGTCCAAACCCAACTCAAAATCCAACCCCAACACAAAGAGATTACGATTTAGGGACAAGTGTCAGGCATCTTATACCTAAGACCTAGAGAGATTAAACAGAAAATCCTCATCATAACTGTTTTCCATGCAAAAGTAACATGGAGGTCTAAAGGGGCCCTAAAAGCCCTTCACACTGAGCAAGGTTTTTTTAGAAGAGGCACTGTGAAAGAACCCAATAAGCTTTGTTCCTAACATCCTTTCTCAAGGTCTGGTGAAAGAAGCATGCTACAGCTGGGAGTAGAGACAAAAGAAACAGTATTATGGATATGCCAGCCATGACATTTCTATTTCATGCAATCCTATTTCACATTCCCGTAGGACACTGAAAAGGAACCACAGTTTGAACTGAACAGATTACACCAGAGCATTCACCAGACCCCAGGGCAATTCAAGGTTAAAGGAGCTCAGAAGTATCTTGAAGCTACTTTCGCCTCTTTTCAATACGGGGTCATGATTTCTGTGCTTCTACTCTAGCGTCAGGACACAGAATTTCACTGTGATTTTCTCAAAGTTGTCAGTTCCAGAAGTATTTCAGATATCACCAGTTCTCAGTCTGCCATCTTATGCTGTTCTTTAGCATGGTGGCTGCCTAGCCTGGAGAAGAGACAGCTCACTGGGATGTTATCACTACGCATAAACACCTGATAGGAATGAGTAAAGAAGACTCTTCTCTGTAGTACCCAGTGACAGGGTAAGAGCAAATTTGGCACAAATTGAAATACAAGAGATTGCACTTTTAACACAAGAAAAAAAAAATTAATGGTAAGAACTGTTGAACATTGGAATAGAGACATGAAGTCTCCATCCTTGGAGATACTCACAACCCAACTGGACACAGCCTTACCAGCCTGCTCCAGCTGACCCTGCTGTGAGCAGTGACTTGGACAAGACAGAGTTCCTCACAAACTCAACTCTCCCTGCAAGGAACTGAAAGTTATCAGCACCTGTGATGCTTGCCTCAAAATATTCTCCTTCTCTGAAGGAAGGCAGAATGTGCTAACATAGATGTGCTAACACAGAATACAGTGCTGGATTAATTTCTTCCAAGTTAGTATTTCTGCTTGTTCTATGCATGCTTTGCAAGGGTCCCTTAGTGGAAGAAATGCTGCAGAAAGTTGGAAGTACAGAACTCCCATATGCTCCTCTGTCTTTAGTGATGCCCCAGTTTTATGCTTACATACAGAGTTTCTCAGGAAATTGGCCTCAAGAGACACTTTTCACTGAGGTGTGGGTGGGGTGGGCATGACTTGGGAGTGAGGTTTTCAAAGGCCTCTGAGGGATTTAGGAAACTTACACCAGAAAGTGAGAACTGGGACATCCTTTTATTTGGCTGGTGGTGGACATGTTTCCCACCATATTTATTCCTTGCTGTGTATAGTTACTTGCAATGAGAACTACAACTTCAGTGATGTGACACCACATTAGCCTCACAGGCTACACAATTCTGTAAAAACAATAATCTGCTGTGGTTCTTGTCACTCCAGATGCTCTAGAGTAGCTCTCCATTTCAGGAGACACTGACATAGAGGATGACAGCATATATCAGGTAGCAAACAGAAATTCTTTGCCAGGAAATAAAAATAAGGTTTTCAGGTTTCCTAAAATTATATGGTTCTGCAATGTCAGATTATTAACCTATTGGGATTTTGCACAACACCAAAAGAGCTGACCTTCTCCTTGCATTTTTTCACAGTAGCATCAATCACCACCACTACCATTCCTTTAACTTTGCAAGTTGTTACAGAAAAGTACACAAATTAAGAATTATATGAAGGGCCACATATTTTGCATCTAGAAATATATTCAAATATTCACATTGGCTTGCCTGAATCCTAACAAAAAAAAACCCAAACAAACAAAAAAAAACACCGTTCACTTTCATCTCAGAGGCCTGTAGGAATTAGGAATTACCTGTAGTATCTGCATCATGGACGTCTGAGCCCTACAAGAGCAGGACTTTGCTTCCACTTACTAAGTACCACGCTATCCTGACACTGGGATCTAAGAACGTCAAATAGAAGATGAAGCAGGAATAAAAACAGAAAAAACAATGTCTATCAGGTCTGCCTGTCACAGATAGGAGCTTCTTTGACTCTGCTGTAGAGCTAACAAACAGAAGGAACATTCATAGCATGCACACCCTTAGCCTCCCCCCTCCCTCCTTGCCTCTCTTTGAAAAACCAGAGCTCTTTGCATTTCTACTGCATCTCTAGTTTCAATGATGCTCAGTTTCTTTGTTTCCACATTGATATTTCACAGATTCTTAATGGCTCCTTATTAAACCAAAAAGTACGTTTTCACACATGCTAATGAGAAGAGCATAATGTCAGCTCAGGGAGTGGGAAGTACAGCTCCACAATGAAGCACTTTGCCAAAATACCTCAGTATTCACATGGGCAGGTGAAAAATATACTTGAGGATGGAGTAATAACAAAGTCATATTCACACGCGAGGACATCAGAGCATACATGGCATATAATGAATTTGTGTTTAAACATCTGAATGTAGTGCCTCTGCATAAAATGCTGTGAAGGGATTAAGCCAAAAGAGTCATGTGGCAGTGACTCAATAAGAAAGATAAAGCACAGTCATTTAGGCCCCAGTTTCCCCCAAACCTTAGCGTCAGCTGCTCAGGCTTCATTAACATTACCACATCTTGTGCTTCAGCTATTAACAGCATACTACATTGTGACTGGCCTTTTGTGGGGACACAAAAAGAATGAGTGGTCACAAGGAAACCTTTGTGCCTCTTCCACAGTTGCATAGGAGAGCCAGTCCTTGCAGCCCACAGCTGTATAGGGAATTTCAGAGTTAATAATGCCAGCAGCAGAACACTTTTCAAAGGAAAGTGGAGCAGAAGGGAGGGCAGTTAAAGCTCTGCTCTCTTTCTCTTACATTAGCTACCAAACTAAACAGAGGGAGTTTATGCTATACCCCCACAAAGGAGACGTACAAACTACTGGTCATTGAAAAAATCCTTCCCATGACACTGAGACTTTCTGCGTGCCCTTGAGAGCTGACAGGCGCAACACTTGCAGGAATTACCAGCGCTGCAGTGCACCTGCAGTTCCCCCATGATTCTGCTGTGCCCTTGGTAGCGTCAGGAGAATAGACATCATACAGTATTTATGTATGTCCTATTGCTGGATTTATTCGTGGATTTTTAAGCACTGGTCATATGCATGGTGCTTAGTAAGACACTAGCTCTGCCTGGAAAAAATTATTTGTTACATATTTCTTTATTCCCTGCCTCAAAAAAATCCCAAAGAGCATTTTAGAATTTATACAAAACACCTTATTCACTCTCAAAGCACCAATTCCATCAGCATGCCTAACTAGCCAATTAGCACCACTGAATTTGTCTTAAATGTCAAACTTTATGAATAAGCAATCTGGGTAGTAAGAATTGAAAGCTTGTTTTTACTAAAGACATGTTTACAGTCTGTAATACGAGCTTCAAGCTCTCTATAAAAATTGTTCATAACCTTCAGAAAGAAAAGGATAAAATAAGGAATAGGTGATGATACTAGAAAACCAAAACTCTCCTAATGCAGAAGGAATTAGGCTATTTTAAGGCTATTTTAAATAAAGCTGGACGTGTCTCGAATGCTGAAAATCCATTTGTGTCTGAGCAAAAGAAGCCAGCAGGTGTCAGCCTTGCTTTATCCAACCAGTCTCTTCCTGGCTTGGTAGCAAATTCTTGCAAATTTGTTTGCTCTGATTTTGACTGTAATTTTCTTCTCAGGAGTAATAGTTACACAAGTCAACTGTGTTATCACAGAATTCTATATTGAGCAATATTTATATAGGTTGAAATGTTGAAGCAGCTGCTACCATAGCAACTGCTGCATCAGATGGATTATTACCAGGTGAACAAGGAGACTGGAACAACTTCCTGATGAGAAAATTCAATTAATATGTCCGTGTTTGTACGCAGAAGCCAAACAGCAATTTGTCTGAGTTGAAAATTACATTTCACATGCGATTTTTTTTTCACGAGGGAAATGATGACCATAATACCTTTATGCTTCCCTCATGTTTCTATGTATGCCCATTTTCAAGGCCTGAAACACACTTATTTCCTTTATACAAAATTCTAATTCCTGAAATGATGTGCAGGCTCTCACTCAATACACACGGGAGTGTTTTGTAATGCCAGTGATCACTCTGCTCTGTAACAACATGCAAACAAAATAGTGTTTCCTTTATTAAAAATGAATATAATATTACTTTAATCTAAAATTTTATAAAGGCAAAGTGCTGTAGGCTAAGGGCAAAAAAAGCCCAGTCCTTGTGCAATTCAGATTTTGAAAGTCTCCTTATCTCCTACTACACTGCAATTTCCACAGCAATCTGAATTCCCAGGGATGCTGTAAGTCACTCTGATGGGTGCAGCACCCAACACTGTTTATTTCTGATGATCTTTTAAACTCACTCCTCCAACTGCAGTACAGAGTAACTCGCAGGAAGCACCTCTAATGAACAGCACAAAAATGTGTCTTGAGAAGACTCCTGACTCTTCATTTCCCTATCTGCTTAAAGTTGTGCCCTAATTTAATGTAGGGGCTTGCAGTCATTTCTTCTGAGATCCTCAGATCATTTCTTTGGTGTATACTCATGGTAAAATGCCCTTTGGGTCTCATACTTTAAAACACTTTAATCTGCTTCAACCCTCAAATGTCAGTTGATACCTAAGCCATCTTGTTTCCATTTGAAAAAGAAATGTAAAACATTACTCCGATTATTTCCAAAGTTTCATACTTTTTAAATTAAAAACTCATACAAAGAACATACACAAATTTCTCAGAAGCAGACATGAAGGTTTTCCCCTCATAAATTTCAAGTCTGGATTTCCACCTGATCATAAGCTCAAAATAAGCTTCTTTCTCTCTCACAGGACCTCCACCCAGGACTACATTCACAGTTCCCCTTGTTCTCTAGCTATTTTTACTTTCCAATTCTTATTTATCTTCAGGCAGACACCAAACTGATACATCAGTTGCTGAATTTGTGGTCAATTTTGAGGCAAGTCCTTTCAGCTGCCCAGATAAAAATCTACTTGGGCCTTGTCCAGCCAAATATTAGCTTTTACTGCTGTGTTTATTATTAGAATTAGGGAAATTCCATGGCTTCCTCATTTAGAATAAAGCAGAGATAATGTAGTAATACATACCAAACAATACTTCTGCGGTCAGCCAAACAGCACCCACCGTCAAGCAGAGCAAAACAGGATATGGTCAAAGTGGAAGTTCATAGTAAGCTTATACTCAACATGAAGTTTGATACTCTCATGAGTAAATCAGTGTCAGCATATGACTTCTGAAAAATGTGCTTTTCTTTGTGGCTTCATATCAGTGCCTCCTTATTACCCCAGTTCTTTGAATATGGAAGGCTTTCAGTGCAACCACAAGTATAACAAATAGCTTTTAAAACTGATCTGTGAAATTTCAGTTGGTAGCTCCTGCGGTTAGGTGAGATCCAAAGGCATGTGAGAGACAGATTATTCTAACAAGCAAGCCATTGGATGTAGACTTAGATGTCTAAGGCTCAGAAGACTTGCCTTCTGTTTTCATCCTTTTCACTTACATATGATGGGACCACAGATAAGGCACTTCCTCTCACTATAACTATTTTTTTCACTGTCCTTTTTCTGTATTCCCTGCAAGGATTATTTAGAGACAAATATTTCTTTCCATTTTATTTACAAAGCAGAGATTACAATGATTACATAGCAGAGACCACATATTGTCAGCATGTCTGAGTGCTTAAGGAATGCAGTTATCCTGCATAAAACAACGTTATTAATAAATCATAGATACCATGGCAAATGTCAACTCACTGAAAATAGCTTTACAATTTTAGTCACATAAACAAGGCCACCCATCATATGCTTTATCAATATTTAAAATTTTTATCACAATGTTACATTAAACATTTCCTGAAATCAGACTTTTGTCCAAATTTCCTTTTCAGTTCCATTTGCGTACTGAAAGAATTGAATGTATTTAATTTGTAAAGTAATATTTTCAAAATCCAGTCCTAAGGGGATTTCATGCAGGCAATTCCTATTTGTAGATTAGAATGCAATAAAGTTGTTAATTTATTGTCTAATTTAAACATCAATGCAGTTTCACCATGTCTAAATTTCTAGAGACTAGAAGTAAAATATGTTGATTTCAATGACAATAAAACATTTGCACATTTTTTATTATATGGGTTATTACAGACATATATAACTTGATTTGGATTTGTACATGATTTCAGAATTAAAGGAAGTTGAATCAAATAAGCAATTTTGGTGAAGATGGAGTATTTTTCTGTCCTGTTGGCGTCCATACTAATGAATGAGAAGACAAATGCACAAATTCTAATTGCTCTTTGGGCATATTTTCACCTGCAGTCTGAAGACACTAAACACAAAGGCAGCAGCATAGCTAAGTTCAAAGTAAACAGAACAGTATCAAGATGCTGCTTCTGTCTTGTCTTCTTTTATTAGCTTGGAAGCAAGGCCATGCCTACAGCATGACAGCATGGTCAGAGAGCAACAAATACCTCCCAGCTTGGTGCATTATACAAACATTGCACAGAAGTACAGGCCAGCACAAAACTGACCATTTCTAGTAAGCTACATTCTGTTTTCTAGACCTATTCAAAGAAAATGGTTTTGCCAAGTTGATGCCGTGGAATATCAGCTTAACCAATACAAACTGACAATTACTAGCATTTCCTACTGTTTATCAAAAGCAAAATCCAAGTTGCCATCTCATACTTGTTGGTTCTTATCAGCTGAAAATGTTCAACATAAGTGAACACAGAAGGTTTGGTGAAATTCAGGCACTTGCTGATAGGCCTCTTTAAG
Organism: Taeniopygia guttata; assembly: GCF_048771995.1. NCBI lineage: Eukaryota > Metazoa > Chordata > Aves > Passeriformes > Estrildidae > Taeniopygia > Taeniopygia guttata. The sequence continues at coordinate 26,055,955 of NC_133026.1, read as the reverse complement.
CAGCTCCTCACATATTTCTGCTACATCATTTCAGGCCAAAGATCCTTTATAATCTGCTGCCATTTCCTATCTGTAATTATGAATCATATATCTCAACACAATCTACTGTTCCAAATCTCTTATCACTCTTTTTTTTTTTTTTTAATTAGAGTTTTTTTGAGATTTAGTTTGCAGAAAGATGCCAGTATCTATGGACCACATTTTTCAGCTTGTATAAGGTTACCTAGGTATAGGGCTTTTTTAGTGGCTTAGTTGGAGAAAGCCTTAGGTCTGTCCTGTGAGCTGGTTACCTAGCTTTCCTTTGTGCCTTTGAAAATATCCTGTGGGGCCTCATATTTACTTTTCTAATTATTTAAAACAGTTTGGATCTGAGCCAGTAAGGTTCATTAAGAGGCACTCAACCAGGATCTTCATGTAAATTTCTAACATCTTTACAAACACGTGGTCACAAAGCAAAGAGTGTTAAGAAACCAGGTTTCCTTTGTATCGGTCACAATTTCCTCTGAATCAAAAGAATCCAACCAGAGAGGGAACAAGGATAATAAATTTTATAACCTTAATGTGCACCTCTTCTCTCAAAAAACAGACAAATTGGCAGGTGGTGTGAGGAAAGGGTTAGGGAAATCAGCAGACATCAGGAGGCTGTTATACAAGCCACAGAAATCGCCTTCCATGCACTGGGTGTGCATCTGCTCATACTCAGCCTCCCAAGGAGTCCACTCTAGAATTAGAGGGGATTCAGAGAAGAATGGAAGCAAAAAAAGGGAGAAGGAGTTTTACAGAGGGACACTTAAAATATTGATATTGCTTTTCTTAGAAAAGCAATTAGATACAGCAAAGGCACTTTCTATCTCTTAGTAATCCTTACCATGTCTATATACTAGTAGTAGCAGGGTTGTAATGGTCAATATGAGTGATAAACAGGCAGAAGTAAGAAAACTTCATAGCTCTGCTCTTAAATTCAGGGATTAGGCTGAGATTTATAAGTGATCTGCAACTAGCTCCTGTACAGGTCTTTGCATCTTCCCCTAGTGCTGGCTGTGGTCCAACACAGGACAGCACACAGGTCACATACAGCAGTGCAATTTCTTTGCTCCTTTAGCCAATGGACACAGTCCATGAAAACATGAAAAAGGGTATTCCCAACAGGAATACCCATTAAACTCCTATATAAACTGGCGTCATTAAAATAAGGAAATCGCAGTAGCAACACTACTCAACTAACTTTCTAACTTTCATTCCTGAAAATCAGAACTTAAAAATCATTCATAATGCATCCTGCTTCCCTGTACAGTGCAGTCATTCCTTCCAGCTCTTTATCTCCGAAATACCTTGGATAAAACCTGTAGGAACTAAAAATAACAGCATTAGCTCATCATCACACTCTGGCCAATGAGCTGAGTAATGCAGACCTTATGAAAATGTATGTATAGAGCCCTTGCAGATGAGCTGTATAACACAAGCCATTAAACACAACTCTATTGATCTAATTTCATTATTTTCAAAAGACTGGAGTTTAGAAATTATGAGTTGCACTAATGAATACCAACCCCAGGGAAAAATGGCTCTAATTGATTAAATCTTAGTTGAAAACACCTAAGATGAGATGTTTGTCATTATAGATAAAGGTTTACTACAATGTAAGTCTATGTTCATGCAAAATACTCAAAGCTTAGTTTTGTTCAAAAAGACAATACACAGAAAATGGAACAATTCTTTGACACTAATATATTACTGCTTTCTAGGGATAGGGCTAGAGAATGGTATCTTTCTGGAAAAGTATACAGGATAAAAAGTTTAAAATGGTGATAACATTAAGCTCCTATTTCTATGCTGAAATAGAAAAGAGCACTTTTGTATGTTGCAATTAAATAAGCCATTCTTTATTTTCAGAGAGGTGGAGAGAATTAGACATACAAAATTATTTCCTCACCACAAACCAGTATTATTTCTTCTTCATAACAAGGCCCTTCCTCAGACACAGAAGCTAATTTAAAAAAAAAAATTAAAATTCATGTTACAAGGGTATGCTGGTTGTACTGCCACAATAGAAAGCCTAATCTTGCCTCCCATCAATACCAAATCAGGACTTCTCTCAATCAATTTGTACTGAACTTGAGTATAAGCTTTGTAAAAGAAAGACCTACTACTCTTACTGTGATTCTCAACAAAACAGTCACACTTGCTTGATAGACTAAAGATCAATGAATTTTTTTCAGTTATTTTGGTGTTTGATTATTCTAGCTTCAGGGGTCAAATTCTGACTTCAGTGAGAAACATATACTTGAAACAATTAAGTCCATTCACTTCACATTTATAGTAATGTAACAGAAGAATTTTGCATTGATGTGATGAAAGAGGGAGCAAATAGCAGTGTTTACACACTTGTACAACACTGAAATATATGCAACTATATGCTAAAGCTTGTTCTGTGCTTTTTCATTTTAGGATGCATTATGTGGTAGATGTTCTGCTTTGTATCTTGAGTGCCAGACAGGGCATACTGTTGTTCAGAGATTTGAACAATGACAATCATTTTTTATGTCACTGATTAATAGTTCTATTAAACAGGAATAATGTTCCAATACTTAAAGCACTTCATCATAATTAAGTCATACTGCAGAAGAGATAATAAACCTTTCCTGTACAATATCTGTCCTGAGGTAAGCCTAGATATATGCATCTACTCTTAAGACACACCTATTATGTAGCACATCAACCTCTTTGTCCAGTTTTTCAAGATACCCCTATGCAGCATCTTTGCCCTCAAATGTATCAGCTGTTTTCTCCAATTTAGTGGCAGCCATGAACTTGCTGAGGGTGTTTCATCCCATCATCCACGTTATTAATGAAGACATTAAACAAGCTAGCTCATGATCAGCTGCAGAAGAGCTACATTAGTGGCTACGTGAACTCCAAACAAGTGACTGTTTGAGCCTAGCGATTAAGCCAGTTTTTCTGTCACCTTGTAATCCATCCATATCTAATTTGGCTTATAAGGATGCTATGGCAGGCTTTAACATAAGCCTATTAAAGTAAAAGCATACAACATCCCTTGCTCTATCTCAGTTACTGACAGGGACAGCTATTTAATCACAGAGAACTATCAAATAGCTCAGGGATGACTTATCCCTGGCAAATCCATACTAGTTGTTCCTAATTGCGTTATTTGCCTTTCAGAGCATAGAAATGGCCTCCAGAAGGATTTTCTCCACAATCATCCTAGAGACTGAGCCAGGCAGAGCAGGCTGCGCCTCCCTGGTCACCTTTATGAATGGCCCTTCATAAACACAGGCTTAATGTTTGCCTTTTCCCAGCCATCATAAATATCTCCTAGTTATCACAGCCTCTCCAGAATAACAGACAGCACCTCCTCCATGACACCAGCCAGCATCCCAGCCTGCCCAATGAACTGGGGTATGGTCAGCATGCCTAAAAATGGTCCTTAACCCAGCTCCTCTCTAGCATGGATAGCAATTCCTTCACTGGGATTCTGCTACAAAAACACATACTTGAGAGGCCTGCAAACAGATCTTGCCAAGAGATACTTATGATTTTACACATTCTTCTGTGTAAAAACGCTCACAAAAAAAGGTTTATAAAGGTAGATATAAAACCAATAGGAAAGAAAAATATTTTCAATTACTTCTTTGGTTTTTTTTTTTTTCAGTAGGCCATATTTTGGCTCAATGTCTTCAGCTTTACTCAGATTAAATATTTGGTTATGTATTGTTTTTACTGGTTTGAAAGAGATGTAAATCTGGGAGATGATGCAACAGGCATCATAAATGCATCTTGATTTGGTCAAAGTTAGAATATTACAGTTTGGTTTAGACTGTTTATATTGCATTTATGTCAGTTTTAAGGAGCTCATTTAAAAAAAAAAAAAAACAACATAGCTCAACAACAGAACTGAGCTCAATAGACATGAAATTCTAAAACCACATAAACAGGAGTACAAGAGCTTGAACCAGCAGTCATTGAAGTCATCAAGACTTTACATTGAACTCTCAGTTTAAGAGACCAAAAATGCTAATGTTTTTCTTAGCCACAATGAATACATTCAATGAAATCTTGCACTATTATTACTTGTTCATCCCTATAACACATATCATCAAACATAAAAAAGATAGCTAGCTAGCCAAAACTTTTTAAATTTCATTTTCAAATGGAAAGATAACATTGTGTGCCTCTATTAGAGGAGCTAGGTGTGCAAAAGGTCTGCCTTTGTACTAATAAACAAGTTACTTAAATCTTGTATTCTAGTATACAGAAGTAGCAAACACAACACTTTTCTCTGCACAGGTTCATTGGGAAGGGGAATACATTGAGTATTCTCTTCTTTACACTGTTTAGGAACCACCTCTTACAAAGGAAGTTAAAATGAGCAGGAAGACTGTACTACACTAGAGGAGAGCGTCTCAAAGGCACAATGTCTTCAAGCTGCACAGATTGCACACCATTCATGGATAAGTGCTGTGATCAAAGGAACAGTCTAGCCCTGAATATTTTATTTTCCAGAATTCAGTCTAATGAATTCTTGTGCTGTAGAGGCAACAGATAAGAAGTAGAGATGTGAGAAAACAACATATTTTGCATTTCCAAATGCTAACACAATGAAAACTACCAATAATATGTATTATAAGCCAAATTTTATCCTGGTCAGAATTGAAATGAATGAATGATGATCCTCTCCAAAAAAAGGATGTGATAATGGAAAAGCTGAAAGGACTTTCACTAAAGCAGCTCATGATAGAAATCTACTGTGGTACAAAATCACTGGCTTTAACAGCAAATTTTAAAAAACAGCAAATTTTAAAACTTGCTTTAACAGCAAATTTTAGCACGCTTTATCTCTAAAAGTATTAAGATGATCCATGCTATCAATAACTCAAAACAGCAAATAATCTATCTACTGTGCTTTCACAATAAACAAAATATGTATTCTCAAAAATTACAGAGTATTTTAAGTATTCATACTAACAGTATCTGTGGAATTTGAGAGCCTTTTTCAAATCCTGCCTAGAGAAAAGCTGAACCTCAAGACTTTAATTTTAGTGTATATTCTAAGTAAATGTTTATCTCTCTTCAGCAGGAATGAGCTGAGCACATCAACCTAGTAAGCAAACTGGTTTATTGCCCACAACAGTTTCACCTTTGTTAAATACTCTGTAGATATTAGAACACTTCTTGTAGAACCAGACTGAAAACAATCTCATGGCAACATGCACAAAGTAAACACATATTTTTAGTTCTGTGGAATATACATATGTAGCATGGGAAAAAAACAGCAGAAACAGAAAACACTGAATCTCAGTGAGGGTATAGGTTATCTCCTGGGACAAATGATTCATGCTGTTCACAAAAGAGGGAGGGAAAAAGTCATTGCTGAATGAGAGATGAAGCAGTATTTGGATGAATACTTTTTCTATTAAAAACAATACTTCTATAATTTTTTTCTCTGTTCAGGTCAATAATTTAATTTATTATGAGGTGAGGTGTTTTTTCAACAGCATAGTATGAAAAGGATTGGAAAAATCAAGTTTTCAGTAATAATTTATATTGTCCATCATTTAAAAAAATGCACCTTAGAAAATTAAGCGGCTTGTTTTTCAAATGCAAAGATGTACTGAAGTTGGACTAAGCTGTATTTTCAGAATAGTAGCCTTCATGGGTCCTGTTGGCACAACTGAAAAAAAAATAGATTGGTAAAGGTGTATTTTTGTCAGATAAAATATCTCTTCATATTAGAAGATGAAACTCCACCAACATTCTGTTTCTCAAGCAATGCCACCATTTTTTCTATTAAATGGCAAAAATAACATAAAGTCCATGTGCCATAAGGAACTGAAAAGTATCTTCTATCTCAAAATACTTATCTTGGGACAGCTAGTTCATACTGCCTTCAAGGGCAAAGAGACTATACAGCATTGGAACTTCTTGTTCAAGCTGTTGAAATCTCAGAGATTATTTAAACCACAGTGCTCAGTTTTAGGATTGTCTTATCACTAAGATCTCTGGCACAAGTTATAAAGGTTTATTGAGCACAATGGCTTCTTTATAGTTTCTTTTCAAGGAAATGTCAAAGAATTTTACAAACCCAAATATTAACATGTTTTGGGAAAAAATAATTAAGTATTTAAATTTATCTGCAGATGGATTGTTGAGAATTTCAATACCTCAAAATCAATATTCAATTTGTACCAAGCCATAGTATTGCTTGTTAAGTATTAAAAGTCATACCTTCAGAAAATTCAGTAAGTATACATTTTATGATAAAAGTGTTTATGTGATACATGAGAGGCTGAAAGTAAATCAAACTCTGTAGTTGCATGCAAGAGTTATTGTGCTGTAAATTTAGTTTCTGATGTAGTGGAATTCTTCTCACACATTTAAGAATTAGCAATATCTACTGTACACAGGACAACAGATGTCAGATTCTTTTTTTGTAGACTTACACTTCTAACATATGAACATCTTTTATCATCTCCAGGAGAGCTTTAAAAATTAGGTGACTCATATTCTTAATGGGCCAGAATATTTTAATGACTATTTTAAAGTGTTTGTCTTTATATGGAACAGCTCTCATGAATGCATCAAAGAGAACATGGTAACATCTGGGAGCCTCAACCTGTATTTACTATATTATTGTCTTCTAAAGAAATGAACTTAATAGAAAATGTATTCATATTGCCACTATGAAAATCTATTCAATAAAGAGCTATTTTATTGATATACTGTCCTTCAAATAAGTTGTATTTATTAAACATGGTTTCTGCTACTACCCTGCTCCTTTCTCATTCCCAAATCTGAGGGAGAAGCAAGCCCACCTTATGAATCTCTAGCCTTTGGAAACACTGGAAGATGGGATAGCTAAAGGCAGTGGTAAATCACTGTAAGAACCCTTGGCCAGTTCTGTCATCAGTTTTGCTGATAAATCATTTTATCTATGTCTCAATTTCTCATTTACAAAGGAAAAACAGTGATTCTTGCTGTCTCTCTCCCATTTTGCTTTTTTTTTCAGACTGTAAGCCTCTTTGGGAAAGAAGTTTGGGGATTATTCAATAATACTGTTGCAGACTATAATAAAATAAATTCATCATTTACTGCAGGGATCGGACTGCTCATCCAAGTCCACAGCAGATAAAATAATCTCAGTTCAAGTACATATGCATTTCAGAATACAACCAATGACTGTAGGTTGTGTGTGTCCAAATTAATATTTTCAAGTAAATACTTAAGAAGATTTTTAAAAATATTATTATTCTCAGATGAAAATCAGTGCAAATTGCCACTACGCCCATTCTCCTCTCCCTACTGTCTACTTGTCTTATTAAGGATAAACCTGGTTCTTTTGAATACCTTGCTAATTCTCCGGTGAATTCTGCAAATACCAGCTCCGTCTGAACAACAGATTAACTAACACAGTTATTTTGATTCAAAATGTCAGCTATGAAAAATAGATAGTCACTCCACAAGCTCCGTCCCTGTCATTCAAATGAAAAGTATTTGACAGGAAAGAATACCCTGTGTGCTGTTTGCAAGGGTATCCAGGGAGCTGGATAATGCCAATAAAGGAGACAAATAGTGGAGGATAGTGGAAGAATGTATAACAATGTTCAGTGCAAACCAGAAAAGAGGGAAGAAGTGTATTGCACAGCTCACCGATCAGGAATTGCCAAAAAGAGTACTTGAACCAACACTTGGACAGCAATATTCAACTTGGACTTCAAACAGTATCTAAAAGTGAACACAAAACTAGCATGAAGCAAAATCCAGGTGAGCCCTTCTGCTCATTACTGTTTTTATTTTAAGTCTTAAGAAGGAAGTTAATGATGACTGAACATCATGAAAACCACGATTACTGGTTGAGTCTTATTTGGCAGTTTTGGTCCTACCTTGATGGTCAGAGATGCTGACACTTGGCTGTCATTTCAGAGCCTCTGCTATCATAGATGATATCAGGGGCAACAGGTGTAAACTGAAACACAGAAATTCCATAAGCATATGAGGTAAAACTTCACTTTGAGGGTGACCAAGGGTCAGGACAGGCTGAATGGAAAGGTTCTGAAATCTCTTTCTCTGGACATACTGAAAATCCACCTGGACACAATCCTGTGCAACATGCTCCAGGGAAGTCTGCTTTAGCAGGGGGGCTGGACCAGATGATCTCAGAGATCTCTTCCAATCCCAACCCAAATTATCCCATGATTTTGTATTTTCCAGCTCATGAAAGGAGAAATAAATTACTAATTAAGTAAATATCTGAAGCTGATAATAGGCTAAAGATTTTCAGCAGGTCACTAAGCTGGAATAGTCACACAAACAAGACAAGCTACATGCCTTACAGAGCAAAATTATAGAAACTATAAAAATAAATGCAGAACAGCAGAACACAAACACCTTTAAACAAGACAGATTTTTGCTAAGAAATTTGAAAACAAACAGCAGTGTGGCAGGAAAATTAAAAAACAGCAGTTAGACAAGACAAAAAAAAAGACTGAAAATATTCATATGAGGGACTTGAAGAATTTTAAGGGAAGCATCATTTCCCTCAAATTTTGAGCAGAAACACAAGCAGGCAGCAAAACATTAAACGTTTGTACTTCCTTATGTGGAAAAGAAACAGAGGGCAAATGACATGAGAGGATTAAAAACCATCCTAGTATGTGAAAGTTTAACTAATAATAATAATAATAAACAATAATAATGTTGTTGTCCAGGGAAGATGAGAAACCTTCAATGGAGTTTCTAAGATAGCTAATGCTATTCAAGTTTCTCAAGTTACTAATTCCTAGATACATATAAATGGGGAACAGAATAACAGCACATTAAGAAACTTTAAGAAAATAATATATACAAATTGGGAAATGTAATTTTTATTGCTTCAGCTGAAAAACAGGACACTTCCAAAATCCTTGAATTGCTCCTGATGGTTTCCATTTTCTTATTTGAAATTCAGTCTTATTACTTAAGGAATATAATAAGCTAAAGAACACCACACACATTTTTAGGATTATTTTATATAGACAGCACAGAACACCTGAGAAAATATCAATTTAAGTGATGAGGACAGAATATCCCACAGAATGCTATAGTAGCCAAGTGGTACAGTAAATACAACTGGATGGGGAGTCTCACTGAGTCAACATGGGATTCCAATCTTTATTTGTCTTTTAAAAAATTAAATGCAACTGGTGCAAAGTGCAACATAAAGCTCAGATGCAAAAAAGCTTACAAGATAAGGGCTAAAACTAATCGCTGGCTGAGTCTTTCAAAAGCTCTAGCTTTGTGTGATTGAGGGCATGAAAAGTCATTTCTCTACCATAAAAAAAATTATGTTTTCAGCTGTGACATGATCAGTAGTTCCACCTCAGAGGGCTGTACTTCATCTTTACTTGCAACTTACAGCAATTTTAATGATGTCATCCAAACAATCTCAGTTTGCGGGAGGATTGGGTGCTCTATGGAACAGCAGAAATGAACTTTTTTAAGGTTAGGGGACCAACTGCTTAGTTAATTTAAGTACCTTAGAGTACTTTGATGCTCAAATGGGGAAAAATTGATAGTAGGAGAAAGTATGAAGCACCATGCTTCAAGGTTCTTCACGCATCCAGTCAGCTTTATCAAAGAACTAAGCTTGTGAAAAGTAGAAAGTATACCTTATTTCAACTATCACTTACAATAACTGTTTTAGTTACATTTCTGTATTTCTGCTGCCCTAAAAATATCTCCATGGGAGATAAGAGAGGTGCTAGAACAACCAGATGGCATTTGTTATATTTATAACATTTACATCTGGTGATAAGCTACATGAAACATGAAATGTATTAGCCTAAGTCCTGAATTTTGGTATATTCCCATACATGAATAAATATTGGCATAAAAGTAATTCCATTATTACAAAAGTACAGTGTTCTGCAGAATCAAGATTTATTCAGGATTAGTTCCCCTCTTCCTTACTGTGGAGCACCTAAGAAAAATACTTGCAAATTTACAAAAAAAAAAATTTTTGTCTTTGTTCTGCTCCTTCAATGGCTAAAGTGGTTCCTTACATCCTGTGAGATTTTCTTTTTACATCTTCTGCTAGAAGATTTGCACATGCAAATACTACTAAAAGACACAACAGATTCTTCATGTTCACTAAGAAACTAAAAGCTATCAAAACCCAATGCCGGACATGGCTGAAGAGATCCCAGATCCTCATCCACGGCAGAGAAACCTCTTGTCACTTATTAGCACCACTTCCCTTTGGCAAGGTAAGAACTCCATGAACATTTTTTTTCTCTCAAAACCAGTAACACCTGGAATTTATTTGACTAAGGGGGCAATATGTCTAATGCAAGTATTTACACTTCAGCCTGTCACTCTTTTGGTCACAGCAACCCCTATCCAGAGAATGATTAACCTCACTGGAATCAAAAATAAACCAGATAACCACGCCCTAAAATGCATCTTTTTATAATTGCTCTAAACAGAGCTCTAGAGTAACAAGGCAGCTGAAGGGTGTTTACAGTATAACGTCCAAAAGTAAATGAGATATTTTACACCAGGTTTCCTGCGTTCCAAGCTGTGTCACACCTTTTTCTGCAAGATGAAGGACCTCATTAAGAGATTTGTCTTGCATGAAAATATTTTCTTGATGTTACTTTGCTTTAACACAAAACCTATCCTATTAAGGTTTCTGTAGTTCTAGGAAACAATCCTGTATTTCTTGCCATAAAACCATTCTTGTTGGTCAACACACCGTCTGTGCTATGTACATCATGCTTGGGGGTATGACCTGCTGTTAGCAATCACACGAATGCCAAACAGGGAAACTAAACAACCTCTTAAATGATACCGAAATTCCTCACATTATATAGTGTTAAATTATCTCAGTTGATTTCTTCAGAGCTCAGGGAGTGCATCCCTAGCTTTCTACCCAGCTGGATCCCAAGTCTCTTTCACAGTCACTGTCCCACAGCACAGTCCCTGTTGCTGAAAACATCTTGCCCTTTTACTCTTAGATCTGTGACTTCTAGCGAAGTAGATCAGCTCTGCCTCACAGAAACATGGAGACACTGACACGGGTGCTTGGAACCTCTGTAAGGTTCAGAAAACGATGCCTCACTACCAGTCCTCTCTTCATTTTCTACAGCTTCCTTCTGTCCACTCTTCTTCAACCCTTTTCTGGGGCCCTATCAACCCAACTCCTTCCTCTCCATTCTGCTTTCACGCCCTGCGTTGTACTTACACCTCTGCTCTCTCACACAGGTAAGTTAACACTGCCCCATTTTAGTGGGATCATTTTTCACCCGGTCTTGCTGCTCTCCATTTCTCCTTTTACTTCATTTTCAAATGCCACCTGTGAACTACTCTCCTAATTTCAAGCTCTGAAATCAGCTTCAAATCCACCTCCTTTACTCAAAAAGCTCTCATACAACCCCAGCGACCCAATTCCGACATGAGCTAAAAACCAAAGCTCTCCTTGCCCCCTCCCCCCCCGACACGGCCACCTGCCCGCGACGTTAAAGGTCCTTTTTCTGCAAGTTTCCACTATCTCGATGGCAGCGATTTATGACAACTAAAACATTTTATTATTTCCTTGCTGCTCCTCGCGGGACACCTGCGGTCCCCAGCAGGCTGGGGCGGCGGCACGGGACTTAGGGCTTTATCGAGGTGGTGGCGATCAGAGCTCCAGAAGGGCCCCAAGCGGGGTGACTTTCCCGTCGCCTCCCTCACAGCGCTGCAGGGAAAGCAGAAGGAAATGCCTCCCTGCCCCGGCCACGACCGGGCAGCGGCCGGCCCGAGCGCCGCGGACCTGCCGGCCGCGCCCTCCCGGTCGGGGGCCGGGCTGGGCCGGGCCGGGCGGCGGCTCCGCCCCGCTGCGGGGGCGCCCGCGCCGGCACAGGCGGCTCCGCTGGCCGCGCTGACGCCGGCGGCGCTGGAACACCTGGAGGGGCGGCGGCGCCTGCGGCTCGGCCCTTCCCTCCCCTTCCCTTCCCTCCGCAAGGTGAGTGCGGGAAGGGGGGGCTCGCTGCTCTCCAAGCCGGGGCCGGGCGGGGAGAGCTGGTGCCGCGGTACCAGCGCCGGGTGGGCGCCGCCTTCCCCGCGGGCAGCCCGCTCGGGGCGAGGGAGGCGGCACGGCCGCCGGGCCTGCGGAGCTGGTGCCCGTCAGCGCTGTGTCCGCGGGCGGACCTGTTCAGAGCGAAATTTCCGAGGCGCAAGATGGCATCTGTCCCTTCTTTTGCCTTGTGTTCCCCCTCCCGCCGTGCGCTCGTCTCGCCATGATTATTGCATTTATCCGTTTGTGCCTCCCGTACATCCTCCCTGGCGCTGTGCCCGCTGGAAGCGGGGAGGGAAACGGCCGCTTCTCCTCGGCGGTTTCCGGCTCGGCTGCCGGGCTGAGGCGCAGGTTGCCGGCTGCGCTCCGAACCCTCCTGGGACCGGCCGGGTGGAGAGGGGTGGCAGGACATCCTCTGGTCAGGTAATGTCAGATCTCCAACCAGCACCGAGGCAGTAACAGCTGGTGAAATGGCAATTCAACAAGCCCACATTTACGGTTGAAAGCTTATAATTTGTGAAAGGTTCATCTTGGTAATCAGATTTATTTTACATCCATCCACCTGACCCATGAAAGCTGCCATAGTCTTTCAGAAGAAAATATAAAAATCGGATATTACTTGAAAAATCAGGTCAGTTTTTAGTAGCAGAAAGGGGTGAAGGGCACTATGCTATTTGTCAATATCATTATGTATATATATGTTCAGTGCCATATGTAAATAAGTCTTCTGTTTTCACACTGTTTTGTGTAAAGCTGATAGCCTCAAGGATCTGTGTGACCCCTCTTAAAGCAGTAATTCAGGCCTGCCTTAGCTCAGAGGTGTAAATGTGAAATTGGTAATCTCACAATTACATCCTTTAATACCCTGCCACCAAGTTACATTGTGGTAGTATTTTGGAAGCTCAGCATTGGAGTTGTTCTTCTGTTTGGTTGTTTGTGATATTTTCTCCCTGCCTACAAGTCTTGCTTTAAGCCAAGATGACCTTTTATTTCCATTAAACACCTGCTTGTTTGCTTTTGTTCTCCCCATGTTTAATTGTGTTATCCTCGTTCTTTTGGTTTCTGAATAGATTTTATTTAATTTGAGTCTCAGAAAGCAGCTGTGGCCCTTGTTTCACAGTAGACTTCTTGGAAATAAACTGTCCTTGTGTTTTGCTCTAGCAGACTCTTTTGAGGACAAAACTGTTTGATCACTTTCCCAAACTGTTGGACATAGAAAACAGTGAGCTTGATTTTGGTATCTGTAGTGCAGGTGGCATTTGGTTATAGTATTTTGTCTGATTTTTTGGTAATCCACTCTTTCCACTTTGTCTATCCAGTGCTCTCAAAGAGAGAGTGGAAGAACCCCTTCACAGTGCTGTCTGGCACAGATCTAGAAATAGTAGTTCTTACTGGTACTTAGCATGATGACCAGCAACACTTTGTTTAGACTTTAGCAGGTTTTTTTTTTAACTGCTATTTGAACAGACTGTTGGTTTAAACTTAGTAATAGTTTAATGTTAATACCACTGAAGGAGAAATTTAGTGTCAAGCTGCAGAGAACTTCTGGGTAGTGAACTGCCATAACTGGTATAACCAGTCACCTTTTGCACATGGCAAATTCTACTGAAAGATAGTGCGGTGGTTAAATAGTGCCAAACCTCAGTCTAAATGAGTTTCTAAAGTTTCTTCACTGTCAGAAGGTCACGCATGAAACGTTTCCAGAAAGGTTCCAGCACTTTACTCATGTGTCTAGATGGTGGTCAGTGGAATTTGCTTCCTTTTCAGCTAAGAAAAAAAATGCATTTTAGATAATGGTGCTTGCTTCTATTGTGTTTGTTGGAGTTGAGATTCAAATATGATCTGCAGATTTGCAGATTCAAGAAGACCAGTTATAAGTTTATGGAAGGGGGAGGTTTCACTAATATTTTTCTTGTAGAAGTTTATATTAATGGGGGGTGAAGGGATCACATAGTGCAAAGTAAAATTTCTGTTTAACCCTACTACAGAATTAGGGGGTTTTGTCCTGGCTTAGTAGAGTTTCAAGGCCAACCATCTTGCCAGTTCATCTCTGTTATCCATACTTTACACAGTTGTTAAATTGTTCTGATGATTTCCCACATAATCTTTTCTTGAAGAAATTAATAATAACAGCTCTTTTCAGTCTTCAGCTGGTGTTGAAAGTTATTGGTACGAGTTGGCAGAAAAAGAAATGTGCTAATATCTCATACAAACAAGAAGACAGAAAATGCTCTCAAAGACTTTTTAATACTTTTCAAAATCGCTTCCAAGAGTATTGCTCTGTATTTTATTCTTCAAGATGTTTTGCTGCTTTTAAACCATAAAATCACTCTGGAGACAAAATTATGCCACATGATGCAGAAGCATTAAAAGTACAAAAGCCCAGAGAGTGAAGTTTGTTAGAGAAAGAACCAAACAGTCAAGAACAGTAGAAACGTTTGACCTTTTAAGTGTTGCTAGTAATAACAGTCTCACAGTACTTTTTCCTGTGGCTATTGTTAGCCACAGCAAACTGAGGGGCATTTTGACCGGTTATGCAATTGCTTGCGTCAACCTGGAGAACTGTCTGTACCAAGTCACTGAAACAGCACTTGGGTCCATCTTGCAAGTAGCTTCACAGGGATCACCACTGCTCTAGGAGTGTGTCAGGATATTACTGAGCACAATAATATGAAAGTTGAGTGGACTGTGTGTCTGCTGAGAATATATAGCCCACACTGATGGTGTTTACTCAAAGGGCGGTGCAAGGAGATCGCCTGGTATTGTTGTTGCTGTGCATGCTAAGGCTGTTTTGTTAATTGAATCTCTTATCCACAGATGTGAAAAAATCTCCAAGGGAATCTGGAGAAAATTATTTTCTTGTGTTCCCTCCTCCAGCATTGTTTCCCTGTGGGTATAAATGTCATTGCCGTCTGACTTATGAGTGGATAAAAAGACAGGAGGGAGTCCGAAATGTGAGAAGGTTGACTGCACCAGCAAATAGGGTATCTAAATAAGAGAGCCATTAGTTTGAAGTTCTAAAGCCTTATATGTCTGTATGTACTATACTGTACATGAAAAAGTAGTTCAGGATTTTTTTTTGTTCATTCACTATTTTTCCCATACTTTTGCAAAAGGAAAGTTTCCCAATATTAAAGACTCTACACTGACTACAGGTAGAGTGCGTTTGAAAAACTATCTTGTCTCCTATAATCTAGGTACAGTGCATGTTCCATATGATATTTTGTTTATTAATATTCAGCTATTAAGTTTATGAATAGTGATTCTTAAACTAAGAGAACAAATGTGTATTACAAAGCAATTTGATAGTCATCTTGAAGAAACAAAGTGAGGCTGCATTTAGAAAAAAGATTAAATACTGTGTAGTAAATATCCCCAATTTTGCTCATTTGCAGTGAGCTTAGACCTACCGTCCAATGACTTATACTCAAATAATTCTTCCATAAAATGAATGTAGTACTTGCAATGCTTACTTGGTTGTCTCACTGTTCTCCACAAATATAAGTGGAACACTTTACTAGTGAAGTACAAGATGTTATCTGAGGGGAAACTGATACTATGTACTGTCCCTTCATTATTCCACAATAAGCAGTTGAAAAATCAGTATAATCTAAATAAGGAATTTAAAATTAAATTTTTGTGTGATTAAATATCTCTGTGCAAATGATAAAGTTCTGTGTCCAAATGAGCTTATCAAGAAAGTCTGTTGTTTGCCTGTCAATCATGCAGTCTACCAGCATTTATTTGAAATATTTTGTTCTGAGACTACATGTACATGTTGTGACTTCATGTGCCATTCTTATCAATGTCTTTGAGAATCCACTGAGTTTAGGAATTTTTTTGTTGTCAACTGTTTAAAAAACAACCAAAAAAAAACCCCCAACCCAGTTCCAAGGGCATCACTTATGCCTGTAAGTTTGACCTGATAGCTTTTGGAATAATATGACAGATATATAGTACCAGATAGACATAAAATTATTTTTTAGAGAGGAATGCTAACTGTTGAGTCCTTGCACTTTGTGGTGGCAAAAATAAGTTTAAAAAACATGTTGACAGTGCCAAATTTCTGTTTTTTCAGGTTGGCTAAAAATTACTTGTAACCTTTCAAGTATTGAAAGCCAGAGTGAGTGGTTAACATGGATGGATACTCTTTAGTTCTTGGTGTAAGGGAGCAATAAACTAAGTGTAAATTTGTCTGCCACTGGTATCCATCAGAGTTGGGAATAGAAAAATAAAGACTAAACGTTATCGTAAGAAACATGGCCCCAGATATCACCCTTTTTTTAGACTACACCAGAAACTTAAGTAGAATAATTTCCCACATTAATTGTGTATTCTGAAATTAGAAGTATGACAACTGTGTTTTGGAAGAAAGTAACTCTTACGGTACTCTCAGCAATTGATGTGACCCATACTTGCCCTACAGAGAGTATTAAATAGAGTCAGTGTAAAACTGAGTGAAAGACAGGTGTCAATAGTACTGCTGCTCCTTTGGTTGGATGTACTGTGTGCAGACAGGTGCGTTGGTAGTGCTACAAAATGACAGAAAGAAGACCCAAAACATTCAGATTTCTTCATGCCTTGTATATGGTTTCTTACAGTGCAAGTCTCTCATCATGCAGTCTTAGTCATTTAGGATACCTGCTGGTATTAGTGTGGTTTGTTCTCCACACAGTTTACTAGCTTGAAAAACAAAGGTGTGTTGTATTGGATCAAATTACCTCCTTGGAGAACAGACTCCAATTTCTCTGCTACTTCTGTTGTTTTAAGTATATGCTTGGGATTTTTCTGCGTGTCAAATTTGGCAGGGGTAGGGGGCATGGTAGAGTAGGTTAATTCTTTGGGGTTTTTTAATTCTTTGCAGGATCAAGAGAAATTAATAAATGAAATTGAATAAATGAGTAGTTTTCTGGGGTATCTCAAAGACCTTAGTAGAGAGGAGAAGGAAATGACAGAAACATAATGGTGTGTATTCCAGAAGTGTTTGTAGTGAAAGAGAAAATCGATTCCAGGGGACTTCATGGGATGTGGCCATGTCCCAAGGATGGTGTTACTCAGTATGCTGCTGAATTTTTATTTTTTTTTCAATGATTCACCAGACCACCATGAAATCCTAGCTCTAAAAGGAGGGGAATAGAGCAGTGGTCTCCCAGCAGGATTTATCTTTGTAGTTCAGGTGCCTAATGCAAAAAGCGTAATTTCTGTGTGTGCATAGCACAGTGGTGAGGCTCTGGCTGAGGTGCTCAGTGTTACTCTTTGGAGGTTGTATTCACTATCTGTACAGGGACTTAGTCCTGGGAGGCTTTTATGGTAATTTAGGCACTAAAGTTAGATAATTGCAGTCAAACAGGATGATTTTTTTTCCCCTCTCAGCACCTCCCAGGTGTATGAATATAGCAGGAGCCTTCGCTGTGTAACAGATGCCATTTATCCTGTGCTTCTTTTAAGGATGTATGAAATTCTTTCTAGGTGTCAATCCCTGAAACAGACTGAAAGAGTAATTCTGTTGATACTGCAATCTTGTATTTCTTCTTCTGAGAACTCATGGGTAATCTCCAAGATTGACACTTTCCAGGATAAGTAGCAAAGCTGTGGATCAGTCTGAGACAAAGGATTAGACAAAAAGTTGTAATGGGTGAAGTGCTAATGCAGCACTTACAGACCAATTTACAAACTTTTTCAATTAATAAACAAGTGCATCAGTGAGTAGTCTAACAGAAAAAAAAAGATTCCTGGATTTAAAGTTAAGTATGGATGATTCTGCAGGATTAGAGCATCAATATTGAGAATTAAGAGCTTTAGAGGAAAAATTAAATCTTGTCCTTTGTCATAGATATGGCTTGAACTCTGGATTCATTTTAGCTGAATTAGAGTGGTAGCTATTCTTGTATTTAAAAGTAGGAATATTTCTAAGTCTGTATGTAATCTTTATGCTGAAAGACCCAGACTTCAGCGTTCACTCTTTTCCTGCATTGACAACATGGATAATTCAGATCTATATTCTCTTTTGCTTGGGAAAGGCAAAGTCAAACACCATTTGAAGCTCCTGGTCTGTGTGTTTTTAGGCACATCAAAGAAGATAAAACTGTACCTTTTCTAGTCTTCATCTTGCAGTGAGACTGCATCTTATTTTGCAGACCCATTTACTTGGTTCAGTTTGATCACAGCTTCCAGGGAGCAGAGTGGAAGAGACAGGTTGTCAGCCAAGAGCTGTTGGAGGCACAGATGGCATTGATTCCCTCACCTAGGCACATTTTCTTCCCTTCAAAGTATTTTACATAAATGAAACTATCAGTCTTAACTTTTATATATAGAATTCCTTTTTTTTTTTTTTTTTTTGTTACTTAGCACCATTATACTATTACTGTATGAAAGGTTTCTTAGAATATTATTCATTTTAATAAAACTGTTGATGTAGGTAAGTCAGCTGCAATTTATGATTCTGCCATATTTGAAAGTTGTAAGTATTGCAAGGATTTTAGGATGTGGACAGTCTATTGGGATTTGAGAAGCCACAGAACATATTATCTGATTTGAAAAAACAGCAGACTCAGAGGACAGCTCTGTCAGTGAAAGTGCAGACTCTTCTGTGTGTTTTCATGAACGTATTACCTTCACGTAAGGTTTGCTGAATTTTGCTATGCTGTTTGCTTAGTTCCCTTTCCTTGTTTCTGGATGTATCTCAAAAGATTGTGTTGTTCAATCTACTGCTTTTGTACATAAATGCTTGGTCATCTTTGAATGTTAGATTTGCTCTGTACATCAGCATTTATAAGACTTTTGTAAAGATTTCAACTCATCTCTTTGTTCTGAGAAGCTGTGATTAGATCAACTGTTTTAAGTACAGACTTCAGAGTTGGAAGGTTCTTGTCCAATGCCTCTGGATGCTGATGTTTTTCTAGGTGGTCTGTTGCCCGAGCTAAGAGCGCAGGAAGAGCTATGTAACAATGCTCAGACATGAAGAGATACTTGCATTAGGAGTAAAGTTTTTGTTTGTTGGGTTGGGTTTTAAACTGATTTCCTCATAACCTAGGAGAGTATTAAGATCTGACCTTTACATGCCTTTGGCACATGACACTTCTTACATTTAGACTTGCTGAAAAAGAGAAGTAATGTGAGTGACACTGATATACAGACTTGTTTGTTACCAATGTAGCTGTTGGAGAGAAGGCACTCATACCATCTTGTATGGTGTGAGTGTATACAAGTAGAATCTAAAGATTATTCATGAAGTTGTTTAGCTCTTGGGAAACCAGACCACTTATGCTGAAACAAAATGTACTAAAGCTAAAAAAGAGAAGAAAACTTGTACAAATGTGGTACAGAGCATGAGCTACCCTAATGTATACTGCAGTTCAAATCGCACAAAACACCATAAAAGCATTTTCTATTTGAACAGAAAAATGTACATGTTTATTCAAGTGGTCCTGGAGAATATAGAGAATCACAGGATTCTCCATAGGAATAGAAATGCCACTTGTTAATGACGAGTGTCCTCCATCAAGTTTCATTTCAGTGTCACAGCTAATAAATTTCTTAGTAGGATGATGAGTATGGCAGAAATAGCATGAAGTTCTGCGTGCATTCCAGCTGTTACGGCTTCCTGTGGAAATAATTTATGGGTAAGTAGTCTACCACCCAGAGAAACTCTGCCATAGTTGGCTGTTTGCAGGACCATCTTGGTTTCAGCATTTCTTGTCTGTGGCAGAGCAGTACCTGATTTTGGCTGTATTACACCTGAAGCCAGGTGGAGTCTAGAAACAATTCTGGTGTATTTCAGTGTCCGGGCTGTGCCTGTCTTCTCTGGCATCAGTCTGCAAAAAGGATGGCTTGTGGAAAATGATGCTGAGGCTTCTTGGTGCCTCAGAAACACCTGCTAAGGATTTTCAAGGTTTTGGCAGGGCTTGTGACTCCACCTGGTTCTGTATGGGAATGAGTCTTTCAGCTCTGTGGTCCCTTGTGTTCCAAGCAGACTTGTTATGAATAGAGCCTGCTCAGGTTTAGTGCTTAAACTGAGGGTAGCATCACTCTCTTTCAAAACGGAGAAGCACTCGCAAAATTACTGGAGCCATGAGTGGACTTCTTCAGGAAGCCTCGGATCCATCACTGTGCAGTATTATGCGTGGGTTTGTGTACACCTGTAATGTGGCACTGCTTTCTCTGGTGTGAATAAAGCAGGTGTGTTTGTTTCTGAAACCCACCCTCTCATCTAGAGTATCCCTCCCTTTTGTTTGTCAAGATAAAGTCTGTTGTGGCAATGACAATAACTCTTTATTGTCAAATATCATGGAAACTTCCCAATACAAATGCTTTCCTACAGGGAGGTGATTTTTTTTTCTTTGGTTAATCATTGTCAGCATAATACTATTTATTGAAACTTTTATCTTTTTTTTGTTTGTTTTAATACACTGAGAAGAAAAACAAGCAAAAAAAAGTCCTCTACATCAACTCCTTGTGGCAAGTAAAGCTTATTTTTATATCTAAAACTGTGTGATAACATGGGTTAATTTTAAATTTGACTACAATTTTTGGAGCGAGTACTGGTAGATTCAAGTTAGTGTCATGTGCTTGTATTGTAGTCAATTTTGGTAAAGACCAACTGGCTTGTTACTTCTGTTTGGGACATTTGTGTTGTTCTTCAAAAGCATAAGAGAGTTCAAAACTGAAAAGTAATGAGAAGTTATGTGTTCATTCTTGGTATTTCTCTGCAGCCTCAGGGCCAACATTTTGTGACTGTAGGGATTCTTTACATGGCTGTTAAATGTTCCTTTTAAATCTTGGATACTTCCCTGCGCTGTTTCCAGTCCCCTCTTATTAGTATCTCACTTTTTGAGACTAGACTTAGATTTTGGTATTTCTTTTTAAAAATCTCACTGTTTTCAGCTAAGCTATATGCTTTTAATAGTATCCTTTGATAGAGCTGAACCAGTATCTTAACCCTTTTTGGTTGCTGGATCTGGAACAGACAGTAACAGCACATGAAGTAAGAGATTGTATTAATAAATTACGGCCCTGTTAAATTACTGCAAGAGAGACAATTTACTGCACTTTTTTTTTTTTAGCAACTACATTTCTGGTTTTTCAATGCTAGTACTTACTAAGCTGTCTTTGCAAACTGAACTCTCATTTAGGACCAAAAGTCAGCTCCATACAGGAAATAAAACAGGAACAGGGATTGAGTTTGTGTTCTGGGCTGCTGCTTGTTGCTACTACTTAATTACAGCAATCTCCCTGGCATGCTTTTTATCTATACTGTCTAGAACTCTCTGGGACCTTTTTCCCTCCTGGCCTGTTTTGGGTGATATCACATGCTAGGAGCCATTTCCAGCAGGCAGTATAGGTAAGGCTCCACTTAGGTTTCCTTCCACCCTGATTAGCCATAGGACACCATGCCAGCAGGTCCTGTAGCCTCAAACACCTCAAATGCCATCCTGTCACACAGCAGAACAGAGAACACTACTGCATTTTCATACCATGAAAATATTGTCCACTTTGAATGTAAAAATTCCCACAAAGAATATCTTCAGGGCATAAGAGTGCTATGTAGGACCTGGAAGAGTATAACTAAGAAGATTTTAGAATCAAAAGGTGATGTCAGATGTTAAGGAAGAAAGAGCATGGGCTGTAATTGCAAATGACAACTGTTTCACCATGACCCTGTTTATTTTTCATAGGGACCTTGGTTTCCAGGAGAAGCAGGTGGATGTGTGCAGTGAATAAGGTCAGTGCCTTACACCTTTTCCCATAGTCATTGCTTATACTTCGTTCCAAGTAATGTACATGTTACTCCGCCTAGATAGGCTGTTCTTTGCTTCCTGTCAAACCAAGTGTGCTGCTGAATAACTGCGACATGGATGTGTATACAAGCTAAATCCTGTGGTCTTATCTCACTCCCACACCCCCACAGTTGACTTGAAGACCAGTGTGAAAACAGTGAAGTCAAGAACATAAAGGTATTAGAAAATGCGTTCGCAGTGTCTGTGCCAATGTCTCTAGAAGGAACAGCAAAGCAGTCCATTCTGTATCTTGTCTGACTCAATGGTTCTGTAACACAAACAACAATCTGAAAAGATTCTTTCTTCCTCCTTTTTTACCTTACATTTAAACTCTGGTCTGAAGAGAGTTACTAATTTTCTTGTGGTCTCTCCTGCAGTGCTTAAGAGCATTTCACTAAAATTCCAATTCAGGCAAAATTCCTGCTCTGATATAATCTTGCAGTATCTCTTGGAACTTTGCCAGCAAGTATCACAGGTACTGACAGCAGAGAGGTTAGACTCAGGAATCTGAGATTTGGCTCCATTCAGCTCCAAATGGAAGTGCATGTGCTTCATGCTTGCAGGAAGCATCCAGGTTGTTTGCATTGCCTTGTTTGGGTTCCTGCAATCTGTTCCAGTCCCTTTGCCTCTCCAGTGCTAACTACACTGTCTGTATGCAGTACTGTGCTAGGTACATTTCCAACATCATGACTTCCCTTTGTAGCCCCTTTTCTTTTTTACCAAAGTTCAGTTTCAGTGCTGTTACCTCCATAGCTGCTTTTTTCTTTACTGTTTTCTCAGTCAATCAGCTTCATACCTTATTGGAGCTGTTGGTGTATTTATTCTGTGCCTCTACTTACTGAACTTCATTCCCCATCAGCACCACCCATCTCTCTAGCTTCATTTTGGTCTCATCCAGATCCTGCTGCAGTGCCTCCATTCCCATGTTAACCATGTGCCAGTCCTCTCTGAAAGCAGCAGAGGAGAAGCCGGGTGCTTGTTGTTTATGAGTATCTGGCTTGGCTGGTAAATTTGGCCTGGAAGGAGCGTGCTCAGGTACCGGTGGGAAATTTTGTGCATGCCATCTGCAGTGTCCCTCATAGAAAAACCATCTGGCTATTAAATTTCACACCTCTGACTCAAGACATGATGTAACTAGTGTTTTAAAAAATAGGTCAGTGGGATATAGGCAAAAAAAAAAAAAAATTGAATTTTGTTGCTGCTAAAACTTGTAGGAAAAAATTTGACTGAGGGCAATGCCTAACATGGACAATTTTGGCATGCCTCATCAAAAGTCACTGAATTTATGCCTGGTAAATTTGCTTTTGCTTGAAAAACTTGCTAACATAGAAGGATTGGCATCATTGATGGCAGTACTTAAATCCATTTGCAATGGGTTTTCAAGATAATTGTGTGTTACCCAAGGAAGACATTTGGCTCACAGATTGAAGAGTTTTCTTTTGTAATATGGTAAACAAGATGCTGCAGCATAGTAATTTTCTGAGAGAAAAGATACAGGATTTCTAGTGTTTTACTTAAAAATCACAGATACTTGTATTAATAATTTCTTATTTAGGTGTCTGAAGAAAACAAGAATCATGGAAGGTCATAAATAGTAAGCATCTTGATAATTTTTTTTTATTCTAAAGAGCTAATAGTGTTTGGTGTGTTGACTTGTTCAGTTTGTTTATCAGTCTCATAATTCAGGAATCTGTATTATTCTCAGCACTTTTTCTAATCTTTTTGTGACCTTATATTAGTAGCTAATTTTTAGTCCTTGCATTATGCCCCCACAATTTCTGGTGACCTCAGCTGAGGTAGCTCTCAGGGCTGGTTAAAATCAGATGAGTTATGGTAGTTTCACTTCTGAAATGAGATCTCAGTTTTTTTCACTGCTGTAGCAGAAGTCAAAGCACACAGTTAGCCAGGCAGCTAAGGCCTTTATAATATCTTGTGAGAACTTTGATGGGTATTTTTAATTATGATTAAAGTAATGCTATTTTTATTAAACTCATAATACAGGAGGATTTTTATTCATTAAGGGCTTTAAATTTTGTATTTTAAACGTGCAGCATATATCAGGTCAATATAATTTTCACCCAACTTGATAGGCTGTCTGTTGTCAGTATGTATAGTGGCTTTTTTTATACAGAATTCCAAATAAAGCATGGTATATTTTGTACTTTTTTTTCCTGTAGCCCCAAAGACCTTTATTTTGATTAATAAATGAAATTATTGGAACTAATATTTATGTAGATTTAAATGGATAAATATCTTTGCATTTCAAGTTTGGTGAAGAAGCCATGAATTGTTCTATATAAGTGCTTTTTTAAATTATGTCTCTGCTCACTTCCAGTTTAATTTATTACCATCTCTTTGGTAATTAAGGCATTTTCATCTAACTTACTGATTAAAAGTAACTAAAGCAAGTAATATAACCTGTGAAAAAAAATTCCTTTTCCTGTTAAACTGTGTCACTAGTGATTGTATAGAGTAGATGTCATACCCTTTTGGGAATATGTACCAACGGCTTGTTTTTTCAGAATGGCTGTATTGCTTCACAGCAAATATATAGATATAGGTGCATATAATCAGAGGGTCATAGGATGATTGAATGACCTGGGTTGGAAGGAACTTTACAGCTGATCTGGTTCTAACCCCCACCGCCACGGGCAGGGACACATGTGTCAATACATGACTTGATGTGTATGTTGGGTCTGAAGATCTTTTGGTCTTCCACACTTAAATAGTGTGGAATATGGAATTTATATATTGCACTTTTTATTAGGTCTGCTACAGGAATGCAGAATTATTTCAGTGAAAACTAATCCTTGAAAGCAAGGTTACCTGTTAAACACCCACAGTTGTCATGTAGTCAGTTGTATAGAGGGACATGTGAGATATCAGTCTTTCACATAACATGCTCAAAAGAGATGAGCATTCTTATAATTGTTTTTTTTTTATTCAATTACAAAAAAGGAGGGCTAGAAGTAGTCTAATCCCATTCTTAAAATGAGCTGTGTCAAATCCCAACAGTGCTGAAATGGCATGAAAATTGTTACCTGCTTAAGCAACTCTACTAGTTCACTTGAAACTCTCCCATTAATTATACAAAATAAAAAGTTAATTCCATGGGCTATAAATAATTTCCTAATGCATCAGGAAGAATTCTTTGAAGCTGTTTATCAGGCAGTACTGCATGGTTAAGATATTCAAGTTGAAATCAGTGTATTATTTTTCAGAGAAGGATGGGAAATACAGTAATTTAGTTGCTTTGTTATTAATGCATAATGAGGAACTGCATGTTAGAATATATGTGTTAGCATGCAAATGCAATATTTTTAATGGAAATGTATTAATTGAATGTGTTAGACTTATTTTTAAAGCTTCCAATTGAAGTTTTAAATTTTGTTTGTTAATATTCTAGCAACTATCCAAGAGAATTTTATGATCAATATGCTCAAAGCCAAGAAAAATCTGTGGTCAATAAAATGCAACAGAAGTACTGGAAAACAAAACAAACCCTTATAAAAGTTACAGGAAAAAAGGAAGATGAACATGTTGTGGCTTCAGATGCAGATCTGGATGCAAAACTAGAGGTTTGTAATTTTTACATAATGTCTGTTCTCTGTTTGTTAGTTTTTAAAGGATTTTCATTTCTACCAAACCTTTAATACGTGTGCACATAGGATATAATAACATAGATACATTTTTTATAATTTTCATGTAATATCTGTTCCAGATTCTGACAAATCAGAAGATTTACATAGGTAAATTCAGGGAATATAGGGGAATTTTTTAACACAAAACCCTATGTCTGTATAAATTTATTTGGAACTTAACATATCTCAGATTTATTTTCATGTTTTAGAGACAGATTTTCTCCTTTGTTAGCATGGGAGTCAGGAGTCCTTATCCTTTGCCTATGTCAGTTTAAGATGATTTGTTTTGGTTTTTTCCTAATAGTATTTTATTGAGCGTACAAATGACAAGTATAAAATACCACATGTACCAGAAAAACATGCAGTATGCCCAGGAGCAAGGTGCAAAGTGCATTCTACTTTGAAGGTTTTGAGCAGATTAGTGGGCTCTGACATGTCCAAAACAGGAGCTTCTGAAATTCTGTAAAATAAAACCAAGAGAAGGAATCCTGCTGTGTGACAAATACAGTCCTACTGGCAGTATCCTCAACCCCACTGAGGCAAAAGAAAAGATTAAAGTTTGTTGGAACTCAAAATGTCTCTTAGACATTTTTAGAGGTTCTAGGCTTTGGTTAGAAGCATTTTAGACTTTGGTAAGTAGTTGAAAATAGCTGTGATTTTGAGTTTGAGCTGTGGAATGAGTTACTAACTTTAAAAATAAAACAAGCGGTTACAGAGGGTTAGATGGTATAGTAAAAGTAGTTATAAATTAGAGGGGAAAATTTTTTAGTATTGTATAAGGGGGTTTTAACACCTGTATAGGGGGTTTTATTTTGTATAGGGGGGTTAGGAGTTTTAAGATGGAGGAAAGTAGGCCTGATCTTGTTTTTCTTTCTTTTTTTTCTTTATTTCTATGTTTTTGGTGATGTTGGCACTTATAGATTGGTTTAGAGTAGAAAAGCACATTATAACATAGGTAGTAGGTATTAAGGAAAATCTGTAAACATATAACACGTAATATATCATATAAAAGATAGCAGCAGCCCTGGGCGGGGAGAGAGACGACAGAGACACCAGACAGTGAGGTTGTCAGGAGAGTGTGTGTTTCTGCCTAGGCAGCTGACTAAGGCAGCTGCAGCGAGTGAAGATAATCTTTTAGATAACTAGCAATAAATTACCTTAAAACTGAACAACAAGAGGCTGCAGAGTTTTTCTTTAGAAATAAAAGTTAGAAGAAAAACTTTACCACCACACAAAAGCCCCAAATCAATCCCAAAATTCTCACAAAAGTTCTACAAAATGAAGACCTAGAATGGCTTTGAGACAAAGCAAAAAATCAAGGGTGTATTAGGAAGTGTAATAACCCAGTTAATGTCCATTGTTTGTGTTGTTTTCTTATGTGAGGGTGAATGTTTTGCTTTACTGGCTTTCTTGCAGTTTCTTAAAAAAATATTGACAGGATTCTCAGTTTATTTGGGTTTTAGCTGAAATACAGTAGGCTGTAGTACAACAGACAGAAGAATAGCAATAACTTAGCACCCGGTGATTCTGCTTACTGAGTCTTCACCATGGGTTATAAATCAAGAGTATTGATGTAAAACAAGCTGGAAGTATGTAACAATATTTTATAAATACATACCATGAGTTTTTACCATGTCTACATCAGGAAGGATGTTTTGTTAGCTCAAGTAGGATTGGAAATAGGGGAACTTGTGTTCATAGCAGTGCAATAAGCATGTTTTGGACAAATTCTCATCTTCAAGTCATAATCCCATTTTAAAGGACAAGACCTGTGTAAATTTGTAGTCAAGCAGTCTTAAAAGAAGGAACTAACTGTGTGCCAGTGGTCTATTTTACTTCTAGCTGTGTAATGCATGATATGGTAGAGTTAGATTTAAGTTGTAGGCTGGAGGTTTCTAGAAACAGATTTGTACATCTTCATATCTATACAAAGATACCACCTAAAAAAAAAAAACCAGCCAACACAAGTCATTTGGTTAACTACCAATGGTGTAGATCTGTTTCCAAAGTTATTATTTTCTTTATTTTCCTTCTGTAAAGTTATGAGTGGTCAGTCTTTAGTTTCAGTAAAAAACTTAATTAAAAGAAGAGCACAATTGATAAGGCAATACCAGAAATATTGCTCATTGTTCAAGAAGAAAAGAATGGTCCCTAATAATTTCTGCAAAAAATTGAAGTCTATCTTGTATTTTATTCCTCAGTGTTTCTTGCATACATTTCACAATTTTTTGTGTTTTGTTTCAATATCAGCTGTTCCATTCTATTCAGAGAACATGTATGGAGTTGCTGAAAGCAATTGAACTGTATCAAAAAAGGATTTGTTGTAAGTATGATCAAACACAGTAGTTAAAATGATAAGAAGGTCTGCATTATGGAATCATTGAACAAATGAAAAGGTAAAAATGAAAGTGGGGAACTACTAGTTTCATCCTATTCAAAAGTAAAGATAATGTTCCTTGCAGACAGCTGAATGCAGATTTAGTTATTTGTTTGAAGATTTCCCAGTTCAGAAGTTTTATGTATTGATATAATGCAGTGACAGCAGTAATGACTGGAGAAAGCTTTCTTTAATTTTTTTCCCATGATTTGGTTGACTTGTTTAAATTCAAAAGTATCTTGTCTAGGAATCATAACTCCGTTCTAAACAGTCTTAGTGTTTTGTTTTGCTTTTTTCTTAATCAGGATTGCTGATGAAGAATTTTTGGCTTATTACTAGTTTTATAATTAAGTAATCTATGCTATTATGATGAATTTGATAATGCTGATTTGATTGTGAAAACCATACAATAATTAGTGACAGTCATTAGTGAGAGATGGGGGACCTAATTTGGGATGTTTCAAACAGCAAGTTGTATTAAATGTCCTCTAAAGGTTCTCTGCAGTCCATATTGTTTGATTTCTGGCCTGAAGGAGAGACTCCAGCTATGAAATCATCTTCCAATTTACTCTCTTTTTCATGAATCTTACACATTTTCTCTATCTTTTCATTTTTCTTTATCCAAAGAGAGTCAGAGATGTTGTTTCACAATCAGGAGGTAAAATTGAAATACAGAATAGTAGTGTATCGAGTTAAAGAACTGGCAAGTGAAAGCTGATGGAAATATTTGCATCAGATGCAGATGTGCATCTTCTGCCAAAGAATGCTGAGTCTGCATTTGAGTTGACTGTTGCCATTTTGGCAAATGGGAAGAGGACTTCAGGAGATCATCTTTCATTGTTTTAGGCCATTCTTCCTCTTGGTAGTCGATTGACATTAGTACTATAGGAGATGCCCTCATCTCCTTGTCTTTTAAAGTGGCTGTCATGAAATGTTTTTGTTCTCTGAGGTCATGGTCCCAGTTTAGAAGCAATCAGCAATTCAGTGTAAAACCACTTCATCTTCCTGTTTAAAAAATGATCAGTTACTTTGAGGTACATGTGTTTCAGGTAATTTAAATACAGTGTTTGAATTATAGAATGTTCAAGTTGTCAAGTAATCTTGCCAAGTAATTTGAAAGTAAATGTTCTTTAAAATTAAGTACTTGAATTGTCATGTGAAATTTTATGTAGTCAAGCATGAAAAATGGTGAGCAAGAGAAAAGCAAGTGAATGAGTTTTGTTTAGTACAACTTGGAATTAGCTTCAATAAAAGTATCAGCTGAGGCAATCCAAGTAGTAAAAAAGAACTAAAAACCAACCTAACCAAACCAGACAGAACCCAAAAAACCCAACACTGAAAGTTGAATGCAATCAATCCAACTTTTTCTTTTTAAGAAAAAATAACACATTTTTCCTCTTGTCTTTTGGTGCTGATGGAATTTTGTGATTCTTCTTAAGTTTCAAATGAATTAGGTCTTCTGTTTAGTAAATGCAAGAATTCTGTGAAATTATTTATTTTTGCTTTGCCACTTGGACTTAAAGTGACTTAAACTGTTTGCTGCTAGGCCAGTTTTAAAGCTGTTAGGAACCAATCACATAACATTTATATTATAACTCATTTATTTTTTGTTAGTTCTGTCTCAGGAAGAAAATGAATTGGGGAAATTTCTTCGATCACAGGGTTCTCAGGATAAAACAAGAGCAGGAAAAATGATGCAAGCTACAGGAAAGGCCCTCTGCTTTTCTTCTCAGCAAAGGTATATGGGTCAACATTGCTGTCTGATTTGCATAGTACTTGTGATAATGGTAGTTGGTTCACCAATGTCATAATTCATTTGGCCATTTGTAATGTTTGAGGAACCAATTGAGAGGAAAATTATTGATAAAATCTGCTGTACTATTGGCAATATTAGAGACTTCTTGAATTCTGCCTGATGCTTTTTGTCCATAGATTTGCTATGTCTGTCCCCTGCCTGTGCCTGTTCAGCTCAGTAGTTCTAAGGCTGTTCTGGAGCATCTCCATGGCCTCTCCAGCGGTAGGGTTGTAAAGGAGCTGATGTCAGATCCCTCTCTTGTTTGGTGGCAGTTCTCACTCTGCAGAGAAGTGCTGCAGCAGGCTCACTGTGGAGGTGTCTGCTTCCTGCAAGGGAGGGAATGAGTAAGGGAATACTTTTTTTGGGCGTCAAGTTGAGAAAGGAGGAGTCTGAATGCCACCTTCTGCTTGAACTTGAGTGTAAAGTTCCTCTTAGAGAAGATCTTAGATCTCTACGGAGCTCATGTAGCTTGTGCAGATGGACACACAAGCACACTAACACCCGTTATTACCCAGAGTCCTTAATGTCTCACTGACCCAGTGTTTGCTCTAGCAGTTTAAAAGTAGCATTACCTGATGTCATTATAAGTATTGTGATGCTCTTTTTCAAAGCATTAGGACTATGAAAGTATGAAATTCACCATCACTCACAAAGGAAAATTTTATTCCATTATGTTTTATAGGATTTTGGAGGGCTTTTAACTACAGTGATACCTTCTGGCTTTATCTTAACAGTGCAGTTGTTTGGTTCAAAATAAAGCATAGCATACAGAGCACTGAGAATTTCATATGTTTTTTTTGGGCTACAGTTTGGTCATTTTCACCTCCAGTAACAGTCATGACTGGGATCTTTAAGGCACATGTAAGGCACCTTTGAGGAAAAGTGCTGATGACTTGCTTCTTTATGAAGCTTAACTGTTAGTAGAAATCCCAATGCATGTCTACATAAACTAAACTTTCTTTTGGATATCTGGGTAAGAATTTGTGAAAAGAGAAAAAGCATAGTGGAAAAACCAAGTCACATTAAATTCACATATTTTTATAGCTCTTGCCCAGTCCATTTTTAAGGCATCTTTTAAAATAAATTCACATAAAAATAAAACCATTTGTCTTTCTTCTTTTGAGCTATCATCAAACTTTTGTTGAAATTGGGAATGCTTTTATTTATGTTTCATGCTCATAGCTAGCTCAGTAGCTGAGTAGCTGGAGATCAAGATGACAATTCTTGGGATACTGGAGCCAAAATTAGAAATTCTCTTCTGCCAAGGGACTTCCTGGCACATTAAACTATCTCTCTGCTGGTGTGGAGCTGATTGAACCCATTCCAGTGAGCTGCTGCTGGAAACCAAGAGGAAAGTAGAAGCAGCAGGAGGAAGCAAAGCAAGAGGAGTAATCCTGTCTAGTGTTGAGATCCCATTAGGATCTGAAGTGATGGCATAGGGAGGACAACAGTGTCCCCTACTGCCTTTCCAAAGTGTGGTTGTCAGAAAAAACATTTAGATAAATATCTAAATCTTCCAAAAGGTAATGTCCTTCCAAGAAATGTTCCAATTACTTAAAAAAAAAAAAAAAAAAAAAAAAACCACAAAGAAAAACTCAGATAATTATCTACCTGACAGATGACTTATTTATTTACATTTACATTTGAAGACTGTGATACCTTTCCAGTAGTAAATTACCTTTCATTTATAGTTGATAAATGAAACTTGTGAAGAGGAATGGTAATAACATACAAGTGGTCAAACTAAAATACATAGGCACAGTAGAAGAGGTTTATTTTCCACTCACACATGTAATTGAAAAGGTGCTATTTGAACAGGAGGGTTGCAAACACAATATTCATTCAAAATAATTGTTTCATGTGTACCTCCAACCATGTGGTAGAATCATCTGAAAGTACACTGGTACTTAAG
This sequence comes from Taeniopygia guttata, assembly GCF_048771995.1. Lineage (NCBI taxonomy): Eukaryota > Metazoa > Chordata > Aves > Passeriformes > Estrildidae > Taeniopygia > Taeniopygia guttata. The sequence goes on along the minus strand of NC_133026.1, from coordinate 26,024,408 downwards.
TGAACTATGTTGGCTGTGTATATATTTTTTTTTTTTTTGAGTGCTAGTAAACTGTCAGAAGTTGTGTTAATTGTTTGTAGAACAACATATTTAACATGTTGCTCTTGTTCCTCTCTTTCCTTCATGCCTTCCCCCAGATTAGCGCTCCGTGCTCCTCTCAGTAGATTGTATCAAGAAGTGGAGACTTTCAGATACAGGGCCATCTCAGACACCTGGCTGACAGTGAACAGAATGGAGCAGTATCGGACTGAATACAGAGGAGCTCTACTCTGGATGAAAGATGTGTCTCAGGAGCTGGATCCAGATCTTTATAAGCAGATGGAAAAGTTCAGGAAGGTATGAAGTTTCCTCTAGTTTCCTATAAGGGATTGCCTAATGAATGACAATGAAGCATGGTTTTGACTCTTCCAAGGAGGGCATAATTGAGAAGCAGTAAGGATGCCATTTATCCTAACTACTTCTTTGTGGGCTGTAAGGGAAGGCATTTTTTTAGTAGTATATTCAAGTTCAGCATACATCTTTCTAATTTAAATAATATATCTTTTGGAGGAAGGTTATCTAATTTTGAATACTTAGGAGTGATGCCCGAATGACTAATAGAGGAACATATGTCTGCTGTCAGAGGGGGAAGGGAATATTGATTTTTGCAACTAAAAAACAAAACCAGAAGTGCTCTAGTATCTGCTGCTAAATTTTGAGGGCAGTTAAAGACCAACAATTTCAAAATTCGCTATTGTTGGATTTTAGGGAGGAGTTGCAAATCTGGAATGCAGTTCAGCGTGATGCAGTTCACGCTGATGCAGTTCAGTGTGATTCTTTGACAACTGCTAAACACTAAAGCTGCTAAGGAGGCATTCTCCATAAATAGTTTTCTTTCAGTGTCATTCAAGTGTGCCAAACTCCTCCCTCCCAAAAGACTTGCAAAATCACAAGTCCTAGGTGGTAGGCTGCAATTTTGCTACCAGGTGAAAGTATAGAATTTATTTAGGCTCATCCTATCACAGTTCAGGAATGCACATGACACCTTCACATTTTCTAGTGGGACCCTAGAGCCAAGTTTGTTAAAAGTCTATAATGTTCACAGTTGGCTGTTTATAGATTCTGACTATCAGGAAGACTTAGGATCTTAGGTATAACCAAGTGGCTCATGCTTTGAGTAAAGGCAGTAAAAAAATTTACAGAAATTGTGTCATAATTGAAAGCAGAGGTCTAATAACAGAAACTGTATTAAAGTGTACATGTATATATGTATATGGCTTAGAGATAGGTAATGCATAAAAGAGAAAGCCCTGTTAATTGATGGCTTAAGCTGTCTGTAACTGAAAGTATTTGAAGATAAAATATACATAATTATGGATTTTAGAAGCTTGAATAAACCATCCTAACAGGAAAGGACTGGCATTCATCTAACTATGTCATTTTCTGTAAACCAAAGTGGTGACAATAGCAATTAAGAAAGGGATGGAACAAATAGTACCCCAGTTAGCCATCTAATCTTTATTTAATGCTTCAGTACAGGGTATTCCTGTAAGTCTTGTGGCACCAGACATATATTTTATTATGCCCTATGGGAAATGTTTGTAACGGCAAGTTCTTGCAGGTAAAATAATTGGTATGGTCTTGGCCTCAGCTGATTGCTTATGTACATTGTTTGATTTATTAGGAAAACACTTAAAAATGGAATGTTAGAATTAATAAAGCAATACTGGTAATAATCATAGAAAACTGATTTATAGCTTTCTTGCAAAACAAGTGCTGTGGAAAGCATAAATTATATAAATGGCAAAGTAATTAAAATAACATATGGTTTGTGCAGTGAGCTGCTGTAGATAAAAACCTAGATGTGAAATTTTGGACATCTTGAGTTGCTGTGCTTCAAGGTCAGCAAAATAAAACTTTTCTTTTAAGTTCTTACAAAATTTAGTAGCAAAAATGTGGAAATACTAAGTATTTAAAAATATTTCTAGGTCTGAAATAAATTATATTCTGACATAAAAAAAAAGTAGATTCTAAAATCCTGTAGCATGACCTCAAATCGTTAAAAAAACCAAAGTTAAAAGTCTTCTGAACATTTCTCTTGTCCAGCTTGTTGTCAACTCAAAACCTTTCAGTTCACATTGTAATGCAGGGAACAAAAAGCTGAATATTTTGTAGCCAACAAAGTAAAGAAATGCCCCTGGTATCCACTTTCCCACATATCCCATCTGTGCAACAGGCATATCAAACTAGTCTTTGAAGATTTAATGCTTGCAGAAAGTAAACTTTTTGGTTTTTAATTGGGGGGAAAAAATACTGAAATAAAATCCACAGGCATAATGTTCATAGGTAGCTGTTGCTGAGCAAGAGCTAAGTTTCGTTTTAGTGCTTTACATAAATTAATGGTGGATACTGTTCTAAATAATTAACGTATAAGAGTTTTCATTGTCTTTTTTCTATTTTTGCTTGCAGATCTTAATTGTACCATAGTGGGGCAGTGTAATGCTGAGGTTTTAGGCCTTATTTTGGATCTGTAACAATTTAAGAAATCATGCTAGTTTTCTGTTGAGAAAGATGTTATAATTATTCATGTAAGGTTTTTGGTTCTTAAATTTACCATTGCTAGAGAGAAGCATTTTGAACTGGAGCTGCATATTGAGTGATACACCACCAAGTAGTTAGTGAAGCTGATCCTGTCAGAGCACTTGAAAGAAAGTTTTCTTCAGACTTCTGATTGTAAAAATCCAAAGTATTACTTTAGTAATTTTTTTTTTATTTCTAGTAAACAGTGCTAGTTTAATGATCTTTAATGCACGTAGTGCATCAGCAGTATTTACATCATTTAGTTAAAGGACTGTTTTTCAAGTATGTAGCCTTTTATAATATAAACCTTAATGTATCATTATGTATACAGATATGGTACTTGTTTTTGGAGACCAAAGCTAAATCAATCCAGATGGGGTTTTCATACCTTCCCTCAGAATAGCTCAGGCTAAAAGATCAATAGCTGAGTCAGTATTTTCAGAGCTGATAAAATCTGAGTTAAAACACTGACATTTTTGTAGCTCTCTTTCAAAACAATGAGGTACTTGAAAGAATTTTCTAATGCTGTTTTAAGGCGTCAGTCTAAGTATGCAAGACACAGCAACACTACCCCTTTCAGAGTGTCTCAGAACACTGCAGAGCAGCCTTTTTACACTGTTGTTTGAGGATAGCTATGTAATTGTAGCTACTTGAGTCAAACTAGGAAAATAGGTATTTACTTTTCCTCGCAGAGTTCTATAAATGCTATGTAACTTTTTTTTTTTTCTGTTAGCAGTTTTTATTACCAGTCCAGTGCTGTTCTGGTTGTAGAGGTCTTCCATCCCAAGTTCAGAGTTTGAAGTGTTCCTTGAGAGCATCTGAACAGTGCTGTGATATATAGAAGAATTTTAATAGCTAATATCCTTTTACCAAATTCTCCACACTGATCAGGTTTTTTAAAGTTCTTAAATCTGGTATCTTTTATCTGTCTGGAGACTGTACACTCTTACATGAACGATGTTGTAAAAATATAGACCAAATGGCCCAAGTGCTGGTGTCCTCATTCCAGTTCTGAAAAAGTTAAGCTTTTCCATGCATTTTCTGAGCAGGAATGCAACAGTGTGTAAGCAACAGCCTTCCACATGCAGCCAACAGGACACAGGACAGAGTGCTGTTCAGTTTTACTGGGCTGTGCTATCTCAGATGCATGTCCAATTCAATATAGACTGTCTCATCAAACCTGTGCATTTCAGTGCCTAACATCTCTAACTACTAAAGAGTGAGAGCTGAAAAAAGTTGTCATGCTGACCTTAAAGCTAACTATGAGAAAATTACATCTGTGCTATAATAGGTTGTTTATTGTGTTACATTGATAAAGCAGACTAATCCTTTCTATATTTGTTTTTTAACTTCCATTGTTCTCATACTCCTATGCTTCCCCTTCATTCTGAGGCTTGAACCAGTCCTGAAGTATCTTTGTAAATAGCAGTGGCTATGCTGGGCTCCCTGAGACAGGCTGCACTGCACCTTAGGGCCCCAGCTCTTGGTTTGCATGCAGATCTTGAGAACTTGCAAGCTAGAAGATTAATTGTTTGGATACATTTTATCTCCAGTTCTTTCTAGTTATAGTCCTTTATATACTGGAAAAAAAAACCAAAACCCTAATGGCCTTACATGTAATTTTAAAGATAAATCTATCAAGCAAGAAGGAGAGTGGGAAGGAAAGTTCAACAAGAACTCAAAATGACATAACAGTAACTTAAACTGCTGTTGTTATAAATGTATAAATATAGGGAGTGGCTGAGCTGTGCAAGCTTTCCTTGAATATTTTTTTATTTCTTGAAAGTTAAAACATCTGTGGATAGATGGGAAATAATGAAGATAGAAATAAATCTGATTAAAAGGTCATAAAGGAAGCACTGCCTATATGTATTCATTGTAAAGGTCTCAGCAAGTATGGCTCAGATACATCTGCTGTGGCCTGTTGGGAAGGTTCAAGATCTACAACTCTGTTCCCCTGCTGTCCCCTTGCCTGTTACTACTTCTGGGCATGAGGGTGTGATGATAAAGGTGTTGTACCACGCTACAGCATCATTTGCTGCTCACCTGTCCATTAACATCAGCTGCTAACAGCCCGGCAAATGTAAAGGCACTGTGGAAATGTCCTGGAGTATGGTTTCAATTGTTTTTTTTTCTCTGTTACTTCTGAAAACTCTTGGAGAGTTCAGAAAATGAAAAAGCCTAGGAAAGGAGAAAAACCAAATATGAAGCTGAGACTTGGCAGTTGCCATCTGTTTCCGGTAAAAATAAAGTGAAAAGGAAATCTGTAGGCATTTAGAAGCTAGCAAACTGAAGAGCAAATAAAAACGTAGGTTTACAAATAACATCATATGTTGGTGGTTTTTGTATTTTTGCATTTTTAGTCAAATTGTTCTTTTACTGGAAAACAAATTGCAAATCTGTATTGTTTCAGTTTCTTATGATTGATTACTGGAAAAGTGAATTTAATTTTGCTAGAAAAATAGGAGCTCTCAGGAGCTGCAAGTTGAGAACATTGACCAAGGAATACTAAACAAAGTTTCAGAGGATCGTAGAATTCAAAGACAGAAAACACCTTAAAGATCAACTAAACTCTCTTCCTGCCAGGACAAAATCTGTACATCTGTAATATATTTCCCTAGTGTTTTTCTATATCTAATAAAACAATTAATTTGAGGGTGACCCTCTTAGAAGTTTTGTGGTGCTGTTTGTTGGTCATGTTCTAGTTCAATTATTAAAAGCCAACCAAGAGAAAATATGCTAATACTATTTGCATCTGCAGATGATATTAAGCTGAAAAGTCTTTTGGTTTTTTCCAACAGCAAAATACACCAGCATCTTAAAGAAAAATATCTATGGCCATGACAGTCACAATGGTGTAAATAAGAGACTCTAAGTTGAAATAGTTACAAGTAGCAGTATAATTGATGGATGTTTAGAGTCAGCTAGGGTAGTCACTGTTGACCAGCCTTGGGTTTTAAAAATTAACAAACAATTCTAAAAAAAACTTTTCAACACTAGTCATCTCTGTTTCATTTTAGGTGATACTTTCCCATTAGATTCCAACTTCATATGAAAAATTTGAAGCACTTTTATCTTGAGGTGACAATAACATAAGCCCCTGCATGTGAGAGAGCACATGTTGGTATTTGTGCTCTGGAGGTGTTAGAGAGATCTGAGTTGCTTCAGTAGACTGTATGCTGGATATGAGATATGTGGTATTGTGATGTGCAAAAAGAATGGTGGCTTTCTTAATACCTTCTGGGTATTAGGAATCTGGGATTGTAAAGCCTATCACATTAATAGGTAGGATTTTTATCAGCCTTGGTTCAAAATCTTCCTTTAAAAAAAACCAAAACAAACCCCACCTATTCTCTTTGAGTGATTTGAATTGCTGTTGCTGCTTACTAGAAGAATAGGTGAACTTCCAGGAGGTGCAGTAATACTCTCTGCAAGGTAGCTGTGTCTCCTCTAAAATTAGTAAGATGGTGTCAAACTGCACTCTGAGATCCACATCTTAGTGCAGCAATGTGATAGCAGACATAGAGATAACAGCCCGCTCTTACGATATGATGATAAGCAATACCTACACATCTCTTCTTGTGACATGCCTGTGCCATCAAGAGTAGGTTTGGTTTCATTCTGGTAGGGAATAGCAGTTACAGTATGGGTGTTGAAGTCAGGGTTTTAAATATCAAAGTATATGGTGTTGGAAATGCTAAATTCAGTGATTTACTGAGAAATTAGTGTAGTGAAAGACAAAGCGCATAAAAAAGTGCTCTTCAATCAAAATTGTAGTTGTTGCTTTGTGATTGTTTGATTTCCTTGTAAAAGAAGATGCAGTTCCAGTGCTGCACATGTTTTCTTTCAGGAGTTTCTGCTATAATGCTCCTTCTGGCTTCTCCGATATCATATTTAGTAACATTAAGCAGAGAAACCAAAACATCGCAAGATATCTCACATATAAAATGCCCAAGCATTTTAAGGCAGTTAGGAAAGATGCACCTGTTTTGAAAACATAACCTTAAGAAGAGATGTTCTCCACAGTAAAAGCATTTTATAGTCTTACAACTTTAAATTGCCATTTCAAGTACCATTTGTAAGACTCAGAGTACATAATGATACAAAATCAATTATATTCTGAAGACATTTCATGGATATTAAATATCACTGATGATTGTTACTGAGTTAAAAGCCAAGTAACAATGTGTGATGGAGATGCCCTTTTAAAAGCATAATAAGAGTATGCCACTCAAATATAGAAACAGACTTTTTGGAACAGATTGCATCATCTTTAGAGGTATTGCTTGTAGAATATGGTTGCTTCCAGAGGCTAATGTTTACCCTTGAGAAATGATTCATCATCTGTTCAGTTATTTTTATGAAATAAGATTTTGAGGTGAGACTCTGAAAAATGGTGTTGAAGTAAAATAAAATTAGTCTGCTAATTAGTCTGCTAGACTACAGATACAATATAGTTTTTTAACAACTTTGTTTCATATAACCTTGCTGATATCAAAATAGGTAGATTTGGGTTATTTGTACGTTTTCAGGCTTGTATTTATGTTGAGAAAAGGTAGGCAGACACATCAGACACATCCTAAAAATTTCTAATTACCTGAATAATATAATATAGAATGTTTCAACAGAGTACAACAAGTATTCTCAAAAAAATCAGTGATTTAAGTTAGTAGTCTTAACTTTTTTATAATACTTGGTTTTGGTCCCAGTATTAAAAAGACTCTCTCAAACATGGTGTGATAAAAATTAAGCTCCAGGAATTTTCTCATGTATAATAATTATAGGAATGTGTAAATACTAAATTTAATATTGGATTTAAAAACAAAAATAGGAACTGAACACTATTTTCTGAAATATTCTTCTGAAAGTGGGAAAGAAAAGATGATTGCCTAGACAATTTCTATTGCTCACATGAAAACTCAAACACTGCAAGATGGTCTATGTGGGCAAAGTCTGCTACCCATGTGGATAATTTTGTGAATTCAGAACCTAAATGAAGTGTAAAAAATATGACCAGAGTAGGCTGTGAAAAGAGAAATGGGATTTGGAAAATTCCCTCAGCCTTAATAATCTGAAAAGGCTAGGAGGATAGTTAAAGAAATATTTTTTAAAAATAAATGAAATACAGATGTGACTGAACTGAGAGAATTCTGCAGAAGTGAAGAATAAACAGGAAGGGGAATACAGCTGTTGGGGAAAACATTGTTTACACAAGAGAACCAAGTTCTTCTATAGTCGCCACTGCCCAGGAATTCTTCTTATACTTTCCTAAAATGCTTGGGCACATGCATAATGTAGTCCATCTGCTTTTACTTCATCAGGCCTTAGCTGTTCAGTTGTATGTTGCATAGGCTCTGAATGATTAAAAAAAATGCTACGTTTGATTTTTCTCCTTCACATAATGAAACCAAATTAGATAGGAGTAATAAAAAGCCAACAAACAAAAAGGTATTGTTCTAACCAAAAAAATGGCAAATATACCACCATCTATGACTCAGGGTTCTGCCTGAACCCTGCTTAGATTTCAAGTGTTGTTTCATCTATAACAGCACACTGTGAAGTCTGAAGAGCACCACAAAAAGATTTGTGTCTTTTTTATAGATTTGTACTCTTTCAGAGTTCGTGTCTTGACAAAATATAAATAAATTGTTTTGATGGAAACAAGCCATGCTTATTGGTATATTAAATGCCAACCAGGAAGAGCAGTAACAATGCATGGGATTATTTACACTAGACTTTGTGTTACAAATGAATTGTGATTATTTGTGGGTGCCATTTTCTATTCTGTGCTGAAAGGTTAAATAGAAAATTTAGAAAGGTTAAATAGAAAACCTTGACTTAACAGGATTTCTGCATTAGCACTGTAAACAGGGTGGCTTTACACTCAGGACTGAATATGAAAGGGACTTGGAAATCATCTTGATTTTGTTAAAGGTATCTTTCTTAAAATGTTGGTTGTCACATCTAGCTAGGATCTGCAACATGTGTCAGTGCCATTCCCTGGCACTTTGTATATCTCTTCATCCCACTGCCCTTTGCAATGGCTAAGGAGATTGTACAGGCCAGCTCAGTGTTTTACAGTGAGCTTTCAATGGGGATATTGTTACTGCACTTGAATTTGAGCTTTTCAAGTCCCTTTACCTAATTCCAGCGTATTCACTCCTCCCATCTGCCTGCTCAGAGGAGACCCAAATTCAAGTAACAATCTTGATTAGGCCTTGAAGAATTTAATTTGGGTGCAAAGAAATTAAAAATATGAATTATATTTTTTTCCTATGAGGACACTGTACCTGAAGGAGTAAGAAGACCTTCAAATTATCTGCATTATGTGCGATAAACTGAACTATATATTTACTAGACGAATAGAGTCATGGGCATAGTAGACATGTTAGTTTTATGCTATATTACAGTATTCTTTACATCACTTCTGATCTTCAGTGTTCAGAAGCAGTTATTACGTGTCTCAGTTTCCTGCAGGGGCTGACTGTTTAATTGCTCTCCACTTGCTAGCATTGCCCTCTGTACCATGTGTGGCAACCATCTCAGGTTGTCTAATATGATTAACACAAGTTAGTTATGACAAGTTCAGCAATTCTCAGTACTTTTAACACTCAGTCCAGATTATGCCTACTTTAGAGCTATATGTGATCTTTCAAACCTGAAAGACTGTATTATTTCTTAATTTTTGCCATTTATCTTGGTTGGCCTGCTTCTTGCTACAAATCTTTGCAATAATTTTTAGCAATTCATAGACTTGGATCATACCAATAAAACATGACTCTTTGTTTTCAGACTATGCATAGTTATTTGCATCTATGCAAAGAACTGTTGGCTTTTTTATCAACTCCTTTAGAGTAATTTCAGGAGAGGAGAGTTCAGTAGTTTTCAGGACCATATTCTTCCCTAAAGAGGATGTTTGTCCATGCATGAAGATACGCACCTGTTTGTAAATTGGGAGGGTGTGTCCAAGTACTCTGTGGTGGTAATGACTCGTGTCTGCAGAGTGACAGATGTATGTTCCTGCTGGAACTGCATTTGGGGCTCATAATGTAAAACCCTATCCCCAAACTCTGAAATAATGCTGTTTAGATGAATGTCATTCTGTATTCAATTTCAGAGTCTGCTGATCATTAATATTTTTTTTCTTTGTATGTCCTTACTTCAAGGTCCCTGTCAGTGTCAACAAGTGTTTTTTGGTCTTTTTTTCCTTTCAGCCTGGTAAACCACACATTCTGGGTTGGACCAGAACTGAAACTTGTTACCAACAGAAAGCTGAAGCACATATTTAGAAGGCTTCTTAAAGTAGAAGGAAAGCAGATGTTTTAACAAGGCTAGAAGTTACATATTTATTGCCTTCCTTTCATTTAAATTGTCATTTCATGTTTGTTCCCTTTTAAAAATAATTTGCACATTGATCTAAGCTGTAAAAATGAATACAATGGCTGTGAGGAAGCCATCCATATTAATAGTTTCAGGAGCATGATGTGGCCTCTGCTCACTGATAATCTAAGAGTAGCCAGGAGTTATAAGCTCTGAGAGGTGGAGCTGCTTTCATACACAGTTTATGCCTGGAATGACTTGGGAGGAGAGGCTGTGTGCACTCCAGCTCTCAGCTGTCACCTATCTCACTGCATTAAAACTCCTTTCTTTGATACAGTTTGAAGTTAAACATATTGACCACAAGTAGTTTGTATTTATACTGCATAAAATTTATACATGCAGCCAGCAGTAATGTCAGCTGGGATGCTGCTGCTGGCTGTATCCCTTTATTTCCCCATGAACCTTGCATGGGAACACAAACTACAGCTTTTTGGATCAAAGCTGCTGAGGCCAGGTTCTATCCTGCATGGAGTGTGGACACATTCATTTGGAGTTGATCTATTTCTGCACAGGCAGGAGATAGAGAAGTTGCTTGGCAACATGTAAGGAGTGTGGGGCTGTGTATTTGAAGAGTAAGGAAGATTTTTCAACAGGCAAAGACAGGAGTATGTATGACCTGTTTTCTGAGGAAAATATATGGCTGTGCAGAGATGCTGCTTTTCTGAAAGGTGATGCCTAAATGAAGCTGGCCTGGTGCAGAATTCTGTGTAAACACTCGCTGTGTTTTAAGCATAGCATTTATCTATTTACCTTAAAAATGTATTTTCCCAAACTTAAATTCAAGTCAGCCACTCCTTATTTGAAATAAGTCTTGTGTAAACACACTTAGCGTCTGTTTAATTCAAAATTTTTGTTAAAACAGCTTAGTTAACCTGCAGAAAAGTAGCATATCTCCATTTCTTGGGCTGTGAGCTCAAAAGCTCTTGAGTGTTTTAAAGTGGGGTAACTCAGGAATGGTTTTTTGCTTTGCCTGAATTTTTATGTTGTGATGTGATGATAATTTCTATAATGACTCTGAGTGTGGTTCTGAAAAACTGAAGACTGTTGTTGCTTTCATCTTCTTAAATTTAGAAGACTTTCCTTAATTTTACAGTAAATAGTGGTTAGAATTACAAAAGTGGTCCACATCATGTATTTGAGAGTCAGTTGCATGCCGTATTTGATAGAATTTTTTTTTAAGCTGATGTATTTTCTGTGAATATTTCTTCGTATATTTTGTTGTAATTGTTTTATTTTAAGTGATTGGATTCACATTCTGTGTCTGCACTATGTGTTCTGTTTATGAAGCTGTTGTGAGGCTTTAAGCTAAAGACTTTGTTTTTTGGCTGGATGAACTTGCTGGACTGTGGGTGTAATTTGATCAGGGCTGTCTCCAGCTGCTGGTTAAGTGGAAAGGATTCTGTAGAGGCGTTACTCTCCCCAAGTGACACACTGTGTCTGCCTCTACTCGGCCAGGCTAGAGGGGCAAAAATCAGGAAGGAGGAGGAAAAAATACCACTTTAATTCCTGGTAATTCCTTAGAAAAAAACTTAAGAGGTTTTCTGTTGCTATTGGGCTGTACCGTTCAACCTGTGGTGTTTGGGGTTTTTTTTCCTATGAAGGAACTAAATTACTTTTTAATAATGGAGGAGGAAGTATATGTCTGTTGCTTTAGGGCAGCTGTTCAGAATGTTATTTAGTACAGAGCACTGTATTGCTTGCCACAAATAGTTTTCATGTCTCAGAGAAATTTAATTTGGATATAACAAAACTTTGCTGCTGCTAAGAGATGTTTGGATTCATGTCTTTGCACTACTATAATTGTGAGTAGGGAAGAAAATATGCCAAATTTGCATCAAAAAAGGTTAAAACAGGCAAGGAAAAAATGCATTCTCTTGAGACATCTAAAATTAGAAAATCTTGTTGGTTGAATAGCAGAGCAACTTTATTCATATAAATTTAGAGAACATGTAGTTGATGGTCCTGTTCTGATTAAATGCCTAATCCAAAAGCAGGGGTGTTTCAATAATATTTATTTTTAGCAAACTACCCTCTAAAAATTGGAGGGAAAAAATTAGATATGCATTTCCCACAGGTTTCATATAGACAATAGCACTGTTTAGTATTCTAGCCCCCACCGAAATACCATGAGGAACCATTTCACTTGGCAGTCAACACTCTGGAAAGAAGAGAGGAGATTTGTGGTGTATGCTGAAAGATAAGCTAGGCCTGTCCAGGTAAATCCTGTAGGTTTTGACAATTGATTTCCAAAATTCAAACCTCAGGTCTTAATGTACACGTAGACTTTTTGCATCGGAGTACAAAATGTTTTGAAAGTTCTGATCTTCTCTCCATACTGCAGTTGTAATTGTAGAAATGTTGGAGCACTTCAGAATTGCCCCCACCCGTTCTCCTGGTGAATCTGTGTGAATGTAAAGCTTACATTCTGTCATACAGTTATAATCTGTGAAGTATTTCCATGTGATTTCTGTTACTTAAGCATGTTTGGGCAGAGGCAGTGCTTGAATGCACTCTGGCACCTCTAACAGTTACAAAATTATGTAACTCATGATTTTAAATTTTTGTAGTAGAAAATCTGCAGTTACCTAGGTGTTATATTGGACAAGCTAATTTGAAGTATCTGTGCTACCTTAGACCACAGAACAGAGAGTTCTTCTGGCATAAGAGGATGCTGTGCTGGTCTGAATCTAGCAAAGGAAACTCTCAACCTCCCCTTAACCTGTGAATGTGCCTCAGGGTTACTTTATCCTTCAGACAAAAATCTGCTGTCAGTGCATCATCTTTCTTCACTGGTGTCCAGTGGTAGCAACTAGGGAGCTGCACAGAGCAAATATACGGCGGTGTTTTCTTTTAGTGCTGTGACCAGTGCACACATCACAGGACATTGGATTTGTTTTCCTGTAGAATTGTCCAGTTGCCTTTTGAACCAAGATAAATTCTGGCCATCCCCCATGCATGGCTGTGATCAAAGACCTGCCCTGCAGACACAGATGTTATGTAAAGATCACCTCACTTCATTTTGTGTTCAGATGGTTTGTTCAGTATAATGCCCACTGGTTCTGTGTTGGCTGAAGTCTCATCTTTTTCAAGTTTTGTATCTGTGGGATGATTGCCTTCCATCATACTCCTCGCTATTTTTTTTTCCTGGCCTCACAAACCCTCATCTATTATTCTTTTTACAGAAACTAATTTACATATTTGGTCAGATATTTTGGTGTTGCCTGCCTTTTTTTCCCCATTGCTAAGCCTGAGCTGATCTGTGTTTGCAGATCCAACTTGGCTTTCATTTGAAATGCAGAGTGAAAAGTCATGTCCCTGTATAATATTTATCATGTCCCTGTATAATATTTATGGAATCACATGCATAAAGTGTGAGGTGGTTCTCGTTTTTCCCCATCCTTAAAGAGACACAAGAGAGTTGAAAAAGGTACATTATAAAACAGCAGGAATAAACACAAGACTGGGAAGGAAGTGAGGCAGTAGCAAAAGAAAAAAGAAAGATAAAAGAGTAAGATAAATGTCTATGTGTTTGCATAAATTAGAGGGAGAGCTATTCAATTTCTGTGATAGCCATCACTGAATATATCAGAAGATGGTACAACCAACCTTTGTGTTTTGGAGGGGAAAAAAGGAAGAATATTCAAGGCAGCCATAACCTTATATCCTCACAGGGTTCAGAGAATTGCTCACATCTGCTTTCACTGGTTGTGAAGTAAGCACTTCTGGCCATGGTTTACTCATTACTGCCAGGCTGGAGTTGCATGCTGTGTGAGCCAACAGGCTGAAGGCAGTAAAATTTTTACAGGCCAAGCACTGAAAAACTGAAGAGGGAGATATGGCATAAATGTGACACAAAGACCAAATTTCATACACTCCTGAAAAAAAATCCACAGAGATCCTGCTGTATATCCATGGTCTGGCCCTTTGGTAGATATTTGTATCTTTTAGAAAAAAATCCTTTGTTGGAATTTAAAAATAATAGAAGTTAATTCAGTGTATGTAATAACATTTTCCTACCTTAGGTTTTTCTATTGCTGTTGAAGTAGAAATTGAACCAAAGCTCATTAAACACATTGCTCCTTAACATGGCATTCTCCTTGACCCAGACCATAGACATAAATTTCAAACAGGAAGAAAAACACATGCCTCTGACCCAAAGTAATGAGAAGATAATAACTGAGCTAAAAATTAGGGCAAAGCTACATAGGCAGGGGAAAATAAAAACATGAGGCTCTATGGTCAAAGAAGAGAACAGAGAATGGTAGTTGTACTTCATCTGTGATATATTTGTATCCTGAGTACAATGGCCTCATCTTCAGTGACTGGAGATAAAAGCAACAAAATGTATGTTTTAAGTGCTAGATTTAAGAGTTCTTTTGTGTATTTAATCACAATTTCATCTCTTTTGTATATTTAATTATTTTCTCTCAGCAGCAAACTGCTAATTGCAGCTCTACAACTACACTTGAAAGCTTTTTGCAAGTTTTTGTGAAGATCTTATGTAAAGATGTAGCTTAGCTGTAAGGCAGTGATGTCTCTTGGTGCAGTTTGAGCAAGCAGAGATCACAGTCCACATCTCTGGATTGAAAACTTGGAGAGAAGAATATCAAAAAGTGTAAAATGTAATACAGGGACTAGGGGAAGCTACTTAAGATGAGGTGTTTCTAAGTCAATCTGTCTCATTTAACAAAGACAAGATGACAATTGGTTAGACCATGATACATAAGCTGCTGAGACTCCTCAGTCTTTTTATCAGCAGTTTATCAAAAATCATGGCTTGGAAGCTTATATTGGATCAATTAAAAGGGTAAATAATGCACACATTCAAATTCTTGTGGTTAATTTTAGCAATAAAGGAAATCATTTTCTGGATGTCATTTAGGTTAGGATTTATCAAACATAACTTCAAACATGTGCTCTGTAGATGTCTTCACCTAAATTGATCAATGAGAGTTCCCTTTATAGTCCAGTAGAAAGAAACAGGGTAATATGAAGTGAACTCTAGTGTCAGTTGTCTGTGTTTGCTCAATCTCCATCCACTAACACAGGCACCAGGTAACAAGGTGGCTGTCAAGGCCTGAGCTAGGCACACCAAACATACTTTCCTGGGTGGAAGGTGTGCCCGAGGGTAAGTGCAAGAGTAGTGTTTCATGATGTTCATCTGCTAATTTGTACTGCTTTTAATCTCTCTGATGATGAAACACACAGCAACTCTCCAGCGAGGCTTTTCAAGAAGACCTGTGGAGCTTCCCAAAGCTGGCTTAGGTATGAGTGACCAAGGGGAGAGGTGTGTGCACAGAGACAAATTCTGGTAAAAACTGAGCCAAAATAGTGATGACAATTTTGATGAGTCATAATGGCTCTCCTCAAGAGCTGCCATAGACCATGTCCTAATAGGACATTTGAAAAATCACAAAATTGGAAAAAGTATGATACACTTTTTGGTGCTTCTTGGGGTTGAAGTCTGTATATAATGAGAGATTTCTACCCCTTCAGGACATGAGAAAGTTGTATTGTCTTCATTTCCAGAATCTTTCTCTTGCAGTGCACCTGACCTAATACATCTTTAATTCAGCTTTCACTTGCTTGCTGTCTTTCCACATGAATTTGCCAATATATTTAAGGTTCCTCAAAACACAAACATAAGTGCTTTTTCAAAGCTGACATGCCACTTGTTCTTTTGTGGCAGAAAGGCAGACTTTTCGTAGAACCTTAGAGTGGTTTGGTTGGGAGGGACCTTAAAAACCATGTAGTTCCACCTCCTTTGTCATGAGCAGGGACCCTTCCTTGGAAGATGGTTTGGTTGGTTTCCGGAGTGAGACAGGTAGACATGCAATGGTAATTAGGTCCTTGATATGAGTTGCAACATGACTGCAAACTTGCTTAATCAAGCTTAATAGAGTGAGTTGCACAGGGCTTTTGCACAAGCGTAGACAATCATCATTAAGTGCAAAATGGCAAATTTAAGAAATGTATTCTTGGAACTTGGTCTGCACTAAAATTATCTTAATTCAATTGTCAAGAATAGTTTCGTTTCTTGAACAAATTTGGTGTACATCTGCTCAGCTTCAGACTTAAAGATATCATTTAGATCTGTTCATACTGTCCAAGTAGTTTCCCCTTTTACCTAGACGTGGCTCACTTTAAAAATTTCGTCTCCTAAAATTAATTTCTACCAGTGTTTTTCATCAGACCATAAATAAATACTTTAATAACCAGGAAGAAGTATGCCCGCTCTTCTTTAACCAGTGTTTTTATATGTTAATCTTAAAAAATGATGGAGCAGAGATTAATGAATGCAATAAATACTATTTCAACCCAAGGGAACAGTTGAATCAAAGTATAGTCTACAAAATGTAGAATATACCAAAGCACTTGGAATTCAGGTTTCATACTGTGCAAGGCATTGGAAGTCCATACCTTGCCTATGGAAAAGTTTCGTTACGGGCATTATTTTGTATAAAACATTACCTTTTCTGCTCTCTGACTGTGCATCATCAGTCTTGAATTAAAAATAAAGGGAAAAATAAACCAATAACTAGTTAGTTGTACTCATGTGAAATTGTAATGGGAGCTCCTTATCAAAACACCACTCAAACTATGAAATTACTAGAGTTTGTGGGAACTGAGAATCTAGTTCCTTTGTGTTTTCTGTGCCATATGCAGAAATGCTGTAAGTTGTGCTCTATGGTAAATACTTGGTCCTCAAACTACAGTTTGATTTAATTTTCATGTAGTCTTTACAATGATCAGGTATGCTAGAAGGTGCTTTACTTACTTAATGCAAAGATTTGTGCTGATTCTGTCTGCTGGTAGAGTTTACTGAGAGCCCTGAGCAGGAAATTTTGCTATATATCAGGCATTTTCCCCCTTCAGTTTGCTTATCCCCTCCTTCCAGCCTATACACACACTGTGCATGCTTTTCAGATTGAGTAAGTGAGAGGCTGGGTGACAAATTAGACTAAAAGCATCTGTTTCTTCTTCTATGCTGGAAGTGCTGAGACAAAAATATACTGTATGTAAAGTGAGTTAGTACATTTATCCAACATAATTTTGGAGATGATGCTTCACTAGCTGAATTGTCCCTGAAATTAGGCTACTACTGAAAATACATTTTGCATTTTATAGGAGACTGAAAGAAAGTAGTAACACAGATATACTGTAGACAGTATCAAGTCTCCTTGAAAGTACATGGCCAATCTGTATTTTAGTAACTCAACATATTGAATGGAGTTTTTTAACTGGGTCTAAGGATTTTTTTTTAATGTTAGCATGCTTGAAGGTTAGAATTTTTCTGTTTGAATAATGATTTTCACCATACTTGATGGAAAGCAGCTTTGTGGAGAAGGACCTGGGGCTACTGGTGGATAACAAGCTGTCCATTAGCCAGCAATGCCCTTGTGACCAAGAAGGCCAGTGATATGCTGGTGTTCACTAGGAAAAGCATTGACAACAGGTTGAGAGAGATGATCCTGCCACTCTGCTCTGCACTAGTGAGGCCACACCTGGAGTGCTGTGTCCAGTTCCAGGCTCCTCAGTGAAAAAGAGACATGGGTCCAGTTCAGTTCTCCTGAACTAGGTCCAGTGGGAGGTTGACAAAGATGATTTAGGGAGTGGAGCATCTCTCTTATGAGGAAAGGCTGAGGGAGCTGGGCCTGTTCAGACTCTTGAAGAGGTGACTGAGAAAGGACCTAGTCAGTGTCTCTTAAGTATTTGAAAGGAGGGTGGCAGAAGGACGGACCAGGTTCTTCTCAGTGATGCCAAGCAACAGGACAAAATGGACTGGGCAGAAACTGATGCACAGGAAATCCACCTGAACATGAGGAAGAAGAGCTTCACTGTGCAGGTGGCCATGAACTGGAACAGGTTGCCCAGAGAGGCAACTCTGTGAAATCTCTGTCACTGGGGATATTCAAGAGCTGTTTGGACACAATCCGGTGCTGTGTGCTCTGGGATGGACATGCTTGAGCAGGGAGGTTGAACCAGAGGATCTACTTGGTCCCTTCCAACCTGATCCATTTTGGGATAGTGTTTAGGAATCTGTTACCAAATATTTGACCTTACAATCAAGCATTCTAAAATCTGACTGTTGAGCCCCCATGATTTAGGACTGTAGCATTTCAGTCCTTTGAAATGGCTGTTGATTGAATAAGATACTGCTTTCCAAATTAATGTTTTCTTGTGTGCTCTTTATGAATATTGTACTTAGGTGTTTACATTGGGAAATTAAAGGCAGGTTGCTGCTTAGAAAAATAAAAATAGTAATAATCTTTTTTATGTCAAGAGTACTGTAAGATTTTCTTGTATGATATAAATCTCACATCTAGCACCTATGGTTGCAGATGCTTAGAAGCTTGTTTATCATAAAATGTTCAGGTTGTGTTTGGATCAAGGCAGTTCTCCTAGGGTCAGTAAAATCCTGACAGTTTTCAGATCAGGATTTTCAATAAATTTTGTATGTTCAGCTTTAATAAATTTAAATCTATGAATAAAAATTTGCAGTACTGAGACCACCATGAGGTTCTGTTTCTCATGTCTTAGAGAGTAATTGCAGAGAAAGGAGAAGAAGATTAGTATGTATTATATCAGCTTTCCCCTGAGTAGAGAACCAAAGGTTCATTCTGATAACTTGTGTGGCATTAAGTAGATTACGCTTTGTAAGCACTAAGGTTTAATACCTAATTCCTGAAGCCAACAAGTAATCTTAAAAGATATCTTATAATAATAATTTCAATTGAAAATGCATTTATTGGCACACATAAAAAGCAAAAGGTCATGCTGATGTAGTGTGTGGTGTTCTTTCTTAGTTGTCCTGCACTGCTGCTGAAAAAAGAATACTTCTGCTCAATAAACTTTCAATATATCAAAAAACCTAAAAGCATGTTATAATAGTTTTCGTAATATTGCATCTTTGCTGGTTGGCAAGAGAAATGTGTAGCATTTGGTAACACAGCATTAAGTATGTTGAATTATCTGTATGAGCATGGTAAATATAAGGGTTTGTATTCCACATTGTGTTGTGGATCACCTCTTTCTCTTTATGAATGCTTTAGTTTTTAAAAGAGACACTAATTACATGTTCAGTTAAGATAAGTGCCAACCTTGTTCTTTGCTAAATGTCCCTGAAGAATGTATGCAGGAAGACTGAAACTCAAACTATACAGGTGCTTTTGTTTTATGGATTTTTTTTTCCTCCTTTTTTAAGGAGTTGGGAGTAGGAATTCATAATTCCATTTAGTAGTACTTATTTTTTTAAAAACTGTGGTTCGCCATCACTGGCAGAGTATTTATAGTCCCCAGAATTCACATTCTTTGCTTACTTGGACTTTCAGTCTACAAAGCCACAGCTGTTCTCACAGAACAGCTTTCACCAGTGCTGTGATATACCAAGTAGGAAAGGGATTCTGTTCTCAGCTGCACCATTGTAAAATGTAGTTATATATGTGACACATTTCCATTTGCATCAGTTCAATTTCTCTGGATTTTCATGGCTGTAACTGAGATTCGTTTTTTCAAAGCCCTACAACATCTCTTACTTAAATCCCTACCAATTGCAGCAATTCTTTGTGGCAAAAGATGCACATATGCCCATATTTGGATTTCAGTTAGGAGTTCCTTTTTGTACAGGTGCATGGTTTTCTTCACAACTCTACTTTTCACACTGAAGTTGTAACTATGCTCTCAGGCACTTGCAGCTAAAGCAAATGAAGGATTTGAGGACCTTACACAGGACAAATGTCTTCATCCAGCACTGCATAAAGCTTTTACACTTCTGCTATTGCTCCTATCTTCCTCCACTGCTGCTCAGTTTTGGAGGTTCATAAACTCTTTACCCACATGTTGTTTGGACTAGACAGATGTGCTTGGGATGGCACTCCTGGCATGCATAGCATGGTGCCTTGCTTGGGCTTCCATCAGGCACAAGCTAGAAGTGTAGCAGTCCTTGGGAATTCCAAACTTTGAAGCAGCCTCAGCTCATAGCAGTGTAACTTTGACTGGATAGAGCTTTTCATGACATTCCATACCTTATAGTAGATATCTTGGCAGTAGCTGCTCCTTGCTTTATATCATAGCTTAGCATTTGTCATGCTTGCCTGAGAAGTGGAAGCCATTGGAGTCATTTTCTCCTTCCTGAGGAAATTCAAATCTGTCTCTACTTCACTCAAACATCTCCTAACTACTTAAGAAGTCTTCTATCTTCTGGAGATGCCTCTGGTTTTTTTTTTTTTAACTCTTCAATATGTGAAGACAAGCAAGTCATCGGTAGGATGTTTTACTTGTGGTTAGAGCAGTGGATCCAGTCAGACTTTTCAGCTGTCTTTGTTAATACTAGAACTCAAGATTTGTTCACTGGTGATTTGGTGGAGTTATCCTGGAAAACTTCCTCTCCAGGATGAATGCACAAACCACAGAGCTATTTTGTAAAGGTAGACTAGCACTGCCCTTTACTAAACAAAAGGAAAAGTGTTTGGTTTTTTTTTTTTTTTTTCATTTGGAATAATCTTTTTCTAAATATCACCTGTAAGATTCTGAATTTATGACAGATTTTGAATTGTGGTAGTTTCTTCCTTATGAACAGATTAGGCTGATGTGCAGTATTGCTTAAGCAGAACTGATCTGATCACTAAAACAAAGTTGCCATGTGTCCAGCAATCCAGGAGTCCTACAGTTTGTATGAGTAGGTCATCTGCTGAATTTGTGATATTGATGTTTGGCTGGTTTTCTGCCTCATTGGAGGTCTTGTGTACTCTGAGTTTGGGAAAATAAGGGCAGAAGTACAGTAAACATTTCAGATTGCATTATGAGATGTTTGTATTTGTTCTTGCTGCAGAGTTCGAGATTCACTTCTGATGATCAGGAGCATTCAAGTTTGACAAATCTTTGAGTCTGGGTATTCTGGACAAAATGGGTTTACTCACCAAGTTAGGCCAGAAAATGAAAGAAATGTATGATTTACTTCAGTAGTTTGTTTTCATTGTGAAACATTTTATTTTTTGGGTAAATACTTTATTTTAACCATGAAAGAGTTATAGGTGATATGTACTTAATATATGTGTATATGTACTTAATAGGTGATAGAAAAATAATTTGAAAAACTAGAACCCCTTGAAACTGAAATTGTTAGGTCCTAGGAAAAGGGGACTTGATATTTTTCTGATAGCAGTAAACAGAAAAGGCAGTCCCATTTTACAATGAGAATTTTAATGAGTGAAATTTTTCTAGTGATCGAAAGATATTGAAGTGCTGTATCATTGCAGACAGACTTTAAACTTTGTCAGAGTAATTTGTCTCTTGCTATAGGTACATGGAAATGTCTGTGACTGTGCACCTGTATATTAGGTCATAAATTTTAGCTCAAAATTTGTTGATTGGGCTTTGAATTTGTCTTTCTTGAAAGAGATGCCAATGTGAGTATCTTTTCCAGCTGTTCTCCGTGTATGTTTTATACTAATATCCATCATACAAAAACAGGGCTAGAAAACAAAAATTCTTCACTGGATATATTGCAAAAAGCAATAACAGAGAAGATAGTAAGAATACCATTTATAAGCTAGTTTATCTTCATTTCAGTGGGATTGATGAAAACAAAATTGTAATTGGGTCTGTTCAGTTGTCTGATTTCCCTAGAGGTTGTATTAGTTTGCTCTTTCCTTAAAAATAGAGAAAAAATCACTACATAAATAATTGTCCCTTTATCTGAAGGTTCAAGCACAAGTGCGACATGCAAAACTCAACTTTGACAAACTGAAGACTGATGTCTGTCAAAAAGTGGATCTTCTGGGAGCCAGTAGATGCAACCTCCTTTCTCATGTCTTAACAACATATCAGGTATCTAAGGAAAATGTTGACCTCTGAAAAAATGTTTTCCTGTTAATGTGGCTTTTTAAGAGATTACCATGGCAATATTTAACCGTAAGAATATGTAGCTAGTGTTGGAGGGAAGATGTGAAATTTGCACTGTAAACAGATTTGTGTTAACATTGGCACTGAAATTTTACCCTGTCTTACAGACAACACTGCTTCATTTTTGGGAAAAAACTTCACACACAATGGCAGCCATCCATGAAAGTTTCAAAGGTTATCAACCATACGAATTCACTATGTTAAAGGTAAGGAGTATGTAGATATGTATGTTTTCCCAGTGATAACCAGTAAGAGATCATACAAGGGTGTAGAAAGCATATGTTGATATTTTTTCCATATATTTTCTGACACGTTTATCCCTGTTCTGTCTTTTCATTTAAATAAAGGTTTTCTGTTTAATATCCTTCCGACCAGCTGTGCTGGTGGGCTCTTCTCTCACCTTCCTGATGTTAAAAGGTTTCTGAGGATGTTTTTATCTTTGCTTTGATCCAAAATAATTTGAGTAGGTAGCCTTTATTGTTACTGTATGTTTATTCTTCATGCTCTTTTGTATCTAAAAGTTTGACTATTTGAACAACACATAGGATGTTTCAAGATGTATAATAATATTTGGACACCTTGGAGAGGAACTTGGAAAGAAAATGCACCTGCTTTGGTGTACCCTTGTGATGGAGGAGGAGGGACATCTGGGGATGCTTTGTACCTTTTGAACTTCCTCCTGTGAAACATTAAACCGTGATTTAAATTTGAAATTAAATTGGAATCTATGATAAAGAAATACCATCTATATTGAATCCACACATGTAGCAAACAACCCCTTGAAGAAAAAAGTAACTGTAAAAATGGTTGGGAGTATTGTAGTGTGTTTAGGATGCAGTCTCTGTTATGAAAATCTTGACCAATTATATTTCTCACCTCCTGCACTGAAAATATGTGATTTCCTGGTTTTGCACTGATATGTATACTGATAAATTATGCTAATCAGGAGATATTTTAAAACTATAGGATTTTATGTAATTCTATGCTTTCAGAAAACAGCTGCTTGGGAGTAAGACTGGCTTTTAGTATCAGTTTTTTTTTCTTTCGGTCTCTGGAGTGTGGGGTTATTTTCTGTACCCAAGTCTTCTCCACAATCTCTTGTCCCCAGCGATTAGTTTCTGATTGTTTACATTAAATGGTTGCTAAAAGATTAAATCAAAATCTGATGGTTGCATCAGGTGAGATTGTGTTGCCTATGAGAATAGATGTCTGCTGCTACTTCAGTTGCATTACTAGGGTGAGCTCTGCTTGTCACTTCTGAAGGGTGTGGTGAGTCCTGTCTCACCTCTGATACACCTGGGTGTGGAATAACAACAGGTGATTATGGTTAGGGAACTGATCCCTACCAGTCCTATCATATGTTCATACCAGAGTAACTATATATTAAAAAGGAGCTGCAAACTAATTTCACATTGAGATTATGAGGTATTATTTTTAATGAAGTATGGTAGCTAGCTATAGCTGATCTGAAGTAGTGAGTTTCTTATGGAGAAACTTTTGGTCTAAAAATGTACCCAATAGAGATGCCATGCCTGTTGTTGAATTTATGCATTAAAATATAAAATCTGGATATATAATGGATTAAAATATATAAATATATAAAATACTTCAATATGCCTATCTCTACATTTAATTGGAAGTTACTTCTTTTAGACTATTTTTCCCTGCCTGATAGTACAAAAGGGGTCTTTCTTAAATGGAAATTTTGAATTTGATGCTTGCAAATAATTTCTGTCTTTTATGATCCATAAATGACAAAATCTTGCTCATACAAATTAAACTGAGGATATATGAATGTAGGACTAGTGTTCTACTTTAAAACAAGAAACTAATACAAGTTAATATTTGACTTAGACATAGATTGTTTTAATTGAAAAATTAAGAGGTGCTATGTACTAGAAAACTGCTATTTGTATTTTGTAGTATAAATATATATTTGTGTACCAGGTTTACCTCAGGAAAGAGACTCTGAAACGCCTCTCAGGATTGTTTCTAGAAAGAAAACATTGTCTTTAGAGATGTTTGCCTAACTTCCTTAATGAAAAGCAGCCCATTTGTTTTCTTTGCTTCAGGGTATGTGCAGAGAGCAGTATAATTGTGCTATTGCAGCTGTATTTTGTAACTCTTGAGTTTTGTGCTTGATGAAAGACGGTTATTAATGTGCTAACAGCTCTATGTATAGTGATGTAAAAGTATCTGTTACTGTATCCATCACTTTACTATTACAGGTGGTGGGCTGCTGTTTTGGTAAAGCCGTTAAGGTTTCATTGTCTTGAAATTAACAAATATCAAATGAATTCAAGTTTATTTCAGGGGCTACTTTTCATGAATAATACCTTTTTCTAATTTCTGTGACCATTTATTTGCCTTAGTTACTAAATAATATTTAGTTGCATTTTTAAAATTTAAATGTTAGAATACCAAACTTTCTGAAGAGTTTGTATTAACTTTGAAATAATAGTTGCCCTGGTAAGTGAGCCAAAAGGCAGAAATCTCAGTGCATCTGTTTGTTTCTGTGTGAAGTGGAATACTGCTGCCTGAGCTCCTCACATGGAGTAACTCCCTTGGAGTACTCTGTCCAAACAGGTATTACAACACTATTGCCTTCTGCTGACCTCTGCTGTAGTCTGGTATCCTCTCTTGTTTCTTTACTCATAGACAAGATTCCCTGTGATTTTGCTTTTCTAAGGGTTTGGAGAGGTGTGGTATTTCTTTTCTTGATGGGAGGAAATTCTGAGACAACCTGCTTTTCCTCTTCCTCTTCAGTTCTCTCCCGCAAATGAAATATATTCAAGTTTTTGTCTCCTCAGTGCTATTGCACTTTTTCATAAATGTTGTGACATCTTGGAATGTATGCCTTGCTCCTGAAACTGCCCTTAGCTGTGTTGCTTTGATTTTTTCCTCTGTCAAGAAGTGCATTAGTTGTCCAAGGCACTTGGGAGGAGCTGTGGGTGAGCTGAGTGCAATGTCAACACTGCTGAGTTAACTGCGGAGGGCAGATTTTATGTGCAATCCAGATGATCTTGGCTTGACTTGAAAGCAGCCCAGATGCAGGTGAAGGAATTTAGTGAGTGAGTAGCAGTCAGAAATGGAGCCTGAGCTGGAACCAGAGTTAACTCTACAGTGAAGGCATCCCTTGTTGGCTTGGATACTTAGTCTAAGTCCTTGGAGCAGGTGAAATATCACTGGGTGACTTTTGGTGTTAGGGAATGATAGATCAGGCAGATTGAATGATTGTGAACTTGCTCTGCTAGTGTGTAAGGTGTTACTCTATTTTTTTATAGTAAAAGAGAGATCTAAGAAGCTAGAAAGACAGCTTTCCAAATATGCAAGGATCGTACTTCAAGCCACAACGTGGTGTAGCTCACAATAAAACCCATTGTAGCCCACAAGAGCAGCCAGAAGAGTGCTGTGAAGTTACACACCTGTGTGCTCTGAGCAGCCAAATCAGGGCTTCGTCCAGATGAAGTGCTCTCACTTTGGTCTGAAGTCAGTCTGTGTTGTCATAACTCTGTTTAATCCCTGCACTTTCTATATGATGAGGCTTCTTCCCTTTCTTCTAGTGTAATCTAAAACAATTAAGAGAATGTCATGGTTTTATTTCTATGCCTGCTGGCAGTAGTGATCACAGTACTGTGGGTTCATGTTTACAAAATTGTTGACTGTGGCTTTTTTAACATTCGGTTTCATTTCTTACACATTCTCTAGCTTTTAAAAATCTTTTTGAAAAGATACCTCAGTTTGTTGTGAACCTCAGGATGCAGAGTAGAGGGAGGCACTGGTGAGGAAAATAATTTCATTATTTGGTATCTGATTTGATTCTGAATAAGTTGTTACATGGAATTACTACATCAAAATACAGCTTCTGATTTTTGACAATTTTTATCATAATCACCATTGAAACCAAGGCTGTATTTCAGAGCTATGTTTATTTTTCTGATACAGGAAATAGTAACTGCCATTATTATCATACTGTTTCCTTCCCAAGGTACTTGTGAACTCCATTTCTATATGCTGTTTCCGTGGTTTGATCACAGTCCTTTAATTACGGATTTCCTGAAACACTGACGAAGGAAGCTTCTTAAAATATAGGTCTTTAAAGAAGGATGCTTATTTCCCTGGTTTTTGGTTTTTTTTTTTTTTGTGAATATGCAGACTTTACTTCTAATAATTTTCTTTAACTTGTATAGCTAGGCAGTGGTTAAAGTAATTCTGGTTTTTGTCCAAAACCTTTACAACCCTTTTGGAGCAAGCTCTGAGGTGCTATACTTGGTGGTAGGCAGAGCACCACAAATGTTGACCATATCTCCTGATTCAGTGGGCTGTGTATCCTGTTGTGAAAATGTCCAGGTGGTTCAAGTGCCCAGAGCAGCACAGTCCCCATAATGCAGAGCTGCTTTCTTTCTCTACCCTGCACTTTTGTGCAAGTATAGTTGATATTTGTTCTTGAACTCCAGTCCAGGACTTCTTGGAGTCAATGGAATAATTCTCATCTATTTTAATAGCACAAGAGGTGCAATCTAATCAATACCCAGTGCATGTTCAGGTAGGGTGACATTCATACATAGGTTATCTAGCTGAACTGGCTGTTGTCCTTATTCAGCATCCGAGAAGTACACTTAGATGTGATTCTAGGTAGGAACAGTGTCAAATAAAAAAGTGAAAACTACAGAATAAGGTTCATTTCTTTAAGGCTTTTTTTTTAAATTTTTACTGGTTTTGTGGCCTTCATCTTTTGACCATGTCTGCAGTGCTGAGGCTGCTTATGACAGGGAGTGGTGGTGTCAAGACTATTCACATGTAACATGGTTTAATTTTTCAGAAACTGAGTTGGACTTTAGAAAGAGGAATTTTTTTTCACCTTCACAGCAAAACTGTTTGAGAGAGATGGAAATATTTACATTGCTAACATCTGCTTTACCTAATTACTGTGTTCCTTTATTTAATTTTTTAGACAGAATTTCTAATTGATACATAAGAGTGACAACAAGTAGTATATTTATCACTTCATAATCAGTCTATAAGGCTTGAGTTAGCTTACTCTCATCTCCAAATTTTGGTAATAAAAATGCTGACTGTGAAACTGCACATTATCTTGCAGCACAGCCTTTCAGACTGCGAAGGGACTGTAGGGTTTCATAATAGCCCACCTGGCCTTCATCAACTATCATCCAAGATCTTAACCCTTGTTTTCAGATTCAGGATACAAGTAGTATCTTCCTGCCGCAGCTGGAGTTGCCAAGTTTGTGTAAACAATTGTGGAGGGGAAAAAGAGAATAAATAAGAAAAGAAGCAGTATATGAGCAACAAACAGATGTAAAGAATTTGTTTTCCATCATAAAAAAAAGGAAAAGAAAGAAAAAATAAGCAAATCCCCAAAATAGCAAAGAAACATGCTATCTGGCCTGCTTTGCACATGGTATAGATAGATTTACTTAAAAATATTGGCAAGGTTTACCTAGAAGTAGTCATGTAGAAATATTAGAAACAGAACATGACTTTAGAAGTTGCCACATGTCACCTTCTTATATAAAGTGTGTTCACGACTGAATTTGAATTAGTATCTTCTAACACTTTTAATTCTGCTTGAGTCAGATTCTGTTTTGATATGGTATAAAACCATTCTTTCTTGATTTCTCTTGGTACTAGAATCAGATTTGGTCTCAAATGACACTCTTTAGCTTCCCTGATTCTAATTGGTTTTCTTCTTTATATTTATATTATTATTATGATCTAGAGCTTGCAAGATCCTGTGAATAAACTAACAGAAAATGCAGAAAAGGAGAACCAGCAGATTGAGAGTGCCAGTTCAGTGGAAGATCAGCAGAGTCAGTAAGTCACGTATTCTGTGTATCAAAATAATAAGTATTTTTGTCTGTAATCTGCTTCCTGGTTGCTAAAGTCACCTAACATAAATAGAGATGCAGACACAGCTAGTCTAATTCTACTGGTTACCTCAGTACAAAAATTCCTGAAATGTTGTCATGTGTACATCAAAACTAATGAACTTTACGGTGAAATTAAGAGCTTTAAAAAGGCCCCTATGTGTTTTTCAGCTTTTCTTTTTTTTTCAGCTTTTGCTTCATTTTTTTCTTTATTAAAAGAAATGGTAAACAACTATACATGGGAGAAGATATATGAGCATTGTATTTCTCCTTTCAGCAGCATCTCCTTTCACCTGGAAATAGGATATAGATTACTGATTGCTCTGAGTAGCAATTAGTTTTTGTAATGTATACAGCATCAGTTAGTAATCCAATGAAGCAGTAGGTACTTAGTATAAAGTACATCTAAGTGAGCTGATGCTGTCAAGTTTTGAGTTACCTGTAGCTCTGAGCTGAGAGAGACTTATGAATGGGCTGCTGTGGGGAGAGGAGAACAGGAGAGAGATGTGATCCCTCCCTACCTGACCGTCAGGATTCGGTTGCCAGGAGATGCAATGTTGATACAGTCCTGCTGCCACCTGTTGTTTTGACTGTCCCTGCTTAAATGAAGCACCCAGCAAAGGATCAGTTGTCAAAAAGCAGAGAACAGCTTGACTGATTAGTGGATTTTGCTTTGCTATTTATTATAATGGATTTTTAAGGAGTTCAGGTTTTCAGTCATTTCTCTGGTTCAGATTCAGAGCCACTGACCAATACCACTTTATAAATTGGTCAGATTTGGTGCTGTTGATGTTAGAAAGGACTTGACCAAGTACCATTTGGTAGGTGGTTGTCTCCATAGCACTTACTTCCATCTGTGTCATCTCACATGACAGTCATAGAATTTAATAAATAGCTCTCTCCTCAGTGTTGAATATAAAGTTCTAGAATGAATGTGTGATTTATCCAAGATGTGTGCGTTGGCACCTACCAGGAAATGCATCAGATGCCATGGTCATGGTTGTACTTGTGTGTATGGATTATCTTTGTCCTTGTCTGGCATAAAAGTGAGGAACAAAATATGTCATCCCTTTTGCTGTTTAGAACCATAAACAAGCGTCTAAGATTCAAGAAGAATTACACAAGACAAAGCTTTTTAAATCCTCATGAATTTCCCATTCACAGTAAATATTCATTATACTAGAATTTGGCCTGAATCTAATTTCCCTCTACCACAGTCCTACCCCCAAGAGCAGGGGAGGTGTCTTTTTCTGTCCTGTCACTAGAGGGTGGGAGGAAAGTGCCCACACAGTCCTTTTCACCAGCGCATCAGCCTTGTGGCTGCTTCTGTCCCTACTCCTTGAATGGCTTTACACAAAGTAATAGCAGTTGGAAAGTGTGTATTCTTCATTGAAGAGATCACCTTTGTATAAGAATTGCATGTAAACTGCACCTTTTCTTTGTCCCTGTTGAGAGCTTTTTTCATCAATGCTGCTGATCTGTTATTTTAGAAATATGCTGACATGGGCCAAAACTGTCCTGACTGTTGATTTTTAATTAGTTGCTGTTAAAAAGAGAAGCACAAAGTGGTTGGTTGCCTTTTTGGGGGAGGGGGAGGGGGCTGGGGAACAGTTGTAGCTCCTTTGTGATGGCTATGAAAGACCAAATGTGCAAACGCAGAATACACAATACTTTTCAGTAGAGGTTGAGTCAGACTAAAAATGGATGCTGATAAGATTTGCTAGTTCAATCTAATTTTAATTTTCAACAGACCTGCCAATGCAACAATACAAGGTAACAACAGACCAGCAAATGCAAGAGTCCATCTGTTTTTACAGTTTATTTGTTATTGATATGAATCTGTAATGATTTGACAAAAAAAGAGGAAAATGTGTTGTTATTTTAGAGCATTAGAATTATTTTCCCAATTTTTTTCTTATTCCTTCAAATTAAGGTTGATTTCATTAGACGACGAGAGCCATACCAAGGAATCAAACTATTCAGGTATTATATTTCATGTTATCATAACTCCATAAGTAATTCCATAACTGTAATACTTAGGCTTTTTTGTTTGGTTTGGTTTATTTCCTATATCAGCTTCACCCAGCAAATCCCTACAAATGCATAAAACCAAAGGCCAGGAGAATCTGTTAATCTCTTACATATTACATCCCACTGCATTTCACTCAGTCAATCTCAGACAAGTCAAATTTCTTGTGTTCCAAGGCTGAATTCTTACATGGGGCATGTACCCTTCAAGAAAGGGATCTGCAGGTTAGTAAGTGAGACAAGGGAAGTGTGCCACTTAGCTTACTAGTTTGTTCCAGTCACTAAACTGTAGTCTGTGAAAAACTTGATGAATTCAGTGGAACTTTTGCTTAAAAGCCAGACGAGATCATACTCAGCTACTGCCAATGACCTTATGTGTTGTTATTACCCAGTGACACAGCCAGGCTCCAGTTGGAAGTGCACTGAGAAAGAAAGGAGGGAATATATACAAGTAATATAAAGGGAAATTCTGAGTACATACTAAGAGGCAAGTGCTTGCAGTGAGAGTGGTGAACTACTGTAAAAAGTGGAATCTTTATCTGTGGAATTCTTCAAGATTATCTAACTTTTTCTACTAAATTAATGAAGAATAACTTAAATATGTTATATGTCATCCTTCATTAAGATACTTGTAAGGTATTACATGAAAGTCAAGACTACTCTTAAATCTTTATTTCAGTGAGTTGATCATATTGATATCTTGAACTCATCATCTCATCTTTATTTTTGAAGTTTTTGTTTCCACTCCACTTTACAAGATCCCTTTTCAAATATGAACTACGTAACTGGACAAGAGACTTCTGATGTTGTTCTCACCTGTCATGTTTCTAGAAGGTAGAATCACATTACTGTTTCTATATCCAAGAAGAACATCCCATTTTGCTGCAACATCAAGTTTGAAGCCCATATCTGAATACATTATTTACCAAGACTCAGTTCCTTTTAGTCATAGCTTTCCAGGATTCATTTCTCCTTTCTGCAGCATGGCTTATATTCCTGAGTCCTGGAGATGTAACTTACAGCTTGGTGGTATTGAATTCTCCCAGCTCTGACTACAGAAACCAAATAAGTGGACTGACTGACCACCTCTAGTAGTCTGTTAGTTGTTTGCACATTTTTTTTCTAGAGTGATTTTGTGTTTATTTCCAGATGACTGCTAAAGCCATTGACTAGCAATGGATAAAACAGTAAACCTTACAGAACTAAACTAGAAACACTTCTGCTTTGCAATTACTTCTCCTAACAACATGTTTTTGACATCTGTTAGTTGTCACATTCCTAATCTATTCAATATGTTCGTTATAGATGTTATGCAGTGCTAACTTTTCAGCTGGAAGGCTGTGCAGTGCAAAGTCAAGTTGTTTCTAAACAAGTATCTTTGCTGAAAAAAGCTCATGGTTTTATTGAAGAATTAAATTAGCTGGTTTTTTTTTTTTCAACTAGGCCTGCTTTCCATAAAATCAACAGTAAATTATTAGAGGATCATTTATTATGTTCACAGTCTTTTGCTGGATGCCATACTGAATGGCCTTCCATTAATCTTTTAACTGGGAGTAATGGTGATCTACCAGCCCATAGTAACTTGAGTCACTTTTTGTCGTTTGGGTGATTTTTTTTGTAATAAAGACACACTCTTAGGACTTTCTCAGTGTTTTGAAAATTTTGCAATTAATTAGATCGGATATATCTTTGACAAGATAGTCTAATATAGATGGGTACAAAATCTGACTTATATTTGCTTGGCAGATATTTTCTAGAATCTCAGTTTCTTATAGACTGTAAAATATTTCATCTTAATATATAATACCTTGTTCTGTCTCTTTCTTCATCACTTCTAAAAGGAGTTGAAGTGTTATGAAATATTTCTAACTGGTCTTCTAAATTTTTCCATCTTCATATACCAGCAGGTCTGTGCCATTGCTGAGGTTTTTTTTTTCTTATATTACCCTGTAAATTCTAAAATCATACAGATGCAGTGCTTCTAGTGAGGGAGCTATGTTGCTTCTTAGTTCTCCTCACCAACTACTTTGATTTCATTTTTTTATCATTTGCTCTGCATTTTCCCTTACTATGCTACAGAAACCTTTAAGATTGGGTCCATCATGTTTACCACTCAACTAAGGCAGGCTTTGGGCAACAGTTAAACCTTTTTCATTACAGAATTGTGGCCATCCATATCCCACATGTCATGAACTTCTCTTTCTGATTTTCTTTTCCCCTCTGCCAGACAGTTTAGGTTTAGGATTTTCCCCTTTAGCTTTGTGCATTGTGCTTTTCTGAAAGTATCGTGTATATTTGTTCGTGCGTTTTTATCCCTGTGCTGTCTGTATCTATATAGAGTGTAATCAGACTTGCTCATGGGTTCTTAAATGACCAGCTGGTTCTTGTGCTAGGAGCACATTTCTGTCCTAGCAAAGCTTTATGAAGATAATGATACAAACAGCAAGCTGTTCTGTTTCCTTTAGTTCTGATCACACCTTGAAGTTTCTGTTGGAAGGGATTGGCAATTCTCTTGAAAGAGTTTGGGATTCAGTTTTTATTTCATAATAGGGAATTCTATTTCACCTTTCCAGCCTCTTTTGTGAGGCTTCCAGTAGATGGGCCTTCCAGTTCTGGCAATACTGTGGCCAAACCCTTCCTTTGCCCTTAGAGCTGCAGACTTTGTTGTCTAGGAGCTAGATTTCAACAGTTAATAAGGGAGAAAAAGGCATATTCAGCAGCAAGTCATCCCTCGTTTTTTGCCACATGTCTTAAATGGGGTTAATCACCTGATGGAGGTATCTTTCTCTTCACTGATTAACAGAATCTAGATGATTGTTTTGACTCTATGTGTCGTCTAAGAAACTTGCTGAGAATTTAAGCCATGTTTTGTCACCTCTAATAGCCTATAACTCTCAGCTCTACATTTTACTCGCTGTTGGTCTTAGTCTATTTATTTCCCTGCAGAGGAGATGCTGTTACTGATATCCCGACTTAGGGTACGTTGGGTGAAGGCTCCTTCTCCCTGTTCCCAGAGATTGTGTCATGAGGAAGAGCACATTGTAAGGAAGGCAGTTAAGAGAGTGACAAAGTTCCACCACTTTTTTGCACTCTCCTGGCCTAAGTACAAGCTTCTAAAATAAAGTTCTCTGCTTCTGGAGGACTGATTTTTGTAGTTGCCTTGGTTGGGTGCACTCATCCTGGAAAGGCTAGTGTAGCAGGCAGAGACTCAAAGGAAGATCTCTCTCAGGTTGTTATTCAGCAATTTGCCTCATTTTTAATTGCTTGTGCCTTGGATCTTTCATTCATTGTGACCAGGCTCATTTTAAACCTGACTCATTTAAAATGTGAATCCCAACAACCATTGCATGTTGATCGTATAGTGGTGTTGTTTATAAGCATGGTCTCCTGCCAAGTGCAATTTGACATGTTTATGGATCTCAGTTACAGCTGATGATGGCAAGGATGTCATCTCCACTTTACAAGGACATTGTAACCACGAGCAGAACTCAGGTGAAGACACTTCAGAAAGTTATCTTTATATGTTTACATACTGATTGTCAGTGTACTGCAGATCTTCCTTTGTGACTTTTAATTTTTCTGTATTTGTTCTTTTTTTTTTTTTTTTTTTAGGTGCTATAGATGAGTTATTAGACCTGCAGCCTGAAGAAAATGGTATGATATGATTGTGCATATCTGTTTCATCTATTTCAATCATAGTAGCCAAGTATACTTTTAATTTTAGATCTTAATTTCTTTCACAGTCTGAAAGGTGGCATGAAATTATTCAGCTGCAGTATTTAAATAGTGTTAAAAGAAATCCAGCAGAGACACTATTCCTAATGTTACAATATGAAGTAAACCTTAGTGGGGATAAAATGTTTATGCCAGTAATTCAAGATTAGGTAGACTGGTCTATATCCTATTTGCTGAACTGAAGTAGGCTTCATTGTAAACCTTACCCCTCCTATAACATTTCACAAATTTTTCATTTGGGTTTTCTAGTTGATGTGCTACAACTCTTGGCAATACACTAGTAACCACAAGATTTTGTGTTAAAAATGTACATATCAGAAACAAATAATCTAGTCATCTTAAAACCATGTAAGAACTGGTGACTTCTTTCAGATAGAGAGTTAATTAAATCCACTGTGCTGTCATTATACTTCTGTGAGATCCCTGGCAGCTCAAGGGGATATGCTCTTTTACCAGAATACATATGAAATATCTGGGTTAAAGTTTAATAAGTTTTCATAAGAAGTTAGAGTGCTGTCTATAATTTTTCAGTTTCACTCATACATGTCAGAAGAATGAGTAAAAAAAAACTTCAACAACCAAAACAATTGTAACAACTCAAAAAGCAAATGAAGCAAAGAAAGAAAATCCATTTGTGTGGTTTAGTCAGTCAGACTGAGAGCATTTGGGGTATTTAAAACACTGCCTTCGTGGTAGGTAAGGACATTTGCAAACACCTTGACTTGGATTTGCCATGGGCAGTGTCTTGCACAGGGGGGGAAATTATCCATATGGAAAATCACCCATGAAGGCAGGCATCAGGGAAGTTCCTCAGCTGTCTGCAGAAGCAGCCCTAATCTATGAATAGATAAGGTAACAATGACTTCTTTTCTGTGGTTAATAAAAAAGATGGGTGCATGTCTGCTAGTGGCATTTTTTTTCTGCTGGTTTTCTTCTTACCAGTTCTGTTCCTTGTTGGGCCTTCCTAGTGGAGATACAGATAATACATACAATTATTGCTCATACAAGCTTAGCTCTGTCACTTAGAACACTTTTTTCTTTACTTACACAGTTAAATTAATGCAAAAACTGCCGTGGAGTGCCTGCATTGGCTAGGTTGGCTGTGGCAGTGTTACAATATCAGCCATTTGTCCTAATTTTACACATTAGCTAGCTTTAGGCTAATGAATGTTGTACTATTTTAAGTGAAGCAATATAGGTAGAGATACACTTACATTTGTGTTTCAGAAGGAAGTCTTTATCATGTGTTGCCAGTCATGTACTGTCGTAAATATTTTTAGTTTCTCTTCCCTTTTTTTTAATAGCAATAAAATGAGGTAAGTTTACAGTGGAATTGTGAGCATTGCTAGAGGCTTGTTCAAACAGAACAGAAAGAATATAGTCACATTGTTCTTTCAGTGTTTTAATGGAAGGTTTGGATTTTTTTCATGGGCATTTATAAGGTTGGGGCAGCATGTGCAGACAGAAAAAGGATTTTGACTGAAAATAGGCAGTGAAAACAGAAACAGGAAAAGAAGTAATAGAAGATTTATGGGTAAAGTGAGAAAGTCCCTATCATTTTAGTAATCTAGCAGAGATACCACATGAGTAATATCTCGGTAAGCAAGGCTGGTTTCTAGATAACCTTTATTGCAAACAGGAGTAAAACCTGCTGTGGCTCCTGCTTACTCAGAGCAGCAGCCTGAGCCTGAGCACACCCTATCCTGCCCTGCCATGGCTGCACAGTTCCCACAGGAAGATTAGGAAGATTGCTGAGCCACAAAATGTGTCACTCCTCAGATTTCTGGTGGCTGTACACCCTCGCAGCAAGACCTGACTGCTCTTCACATGTAAAGCTTTATGTTGTACTTGCTCCTAAAGTCAAGATGGGGCTCCTGCAATGGTTCCGCAAATGAAGCAGAGCTTGGCTCTGAGCTGTGCTGCTGCATTTGTTCCGTTCAGGGCACTTGTGGTTGTGTGTGGTGTTGGTGCTGTGTCGTAGCAGGTCTGCTACAAATGCATCTCTGCATCTCCCCCTGCAAGTTCATGAAGGGGCTTCCTGAGAGCAGCTTTGAAGTGGTGATGCCCCATAGAGCTCAGAGTTCTTAAGGGCCTTTGAAATAACAGGTGTCTTTCCCTATGGGAGGATTTACCCCTCTGTCTTATCTGCTGAATAACTTGGGGGAATTGGAGGTACTTAGACAATGTTAATATTCTTTGCTCTTTATCTGAAGATGGGAAACAGCCTGAAAATTCATAAGAACAAATTGGTTTTTGTGGTATTTTAGTTATAGTCTAGGGAGAACATCAGGAGAATTGACGTGTTTCTAATGTTTCTATTTCTAATTTTTAGACCCTGACAGGGAATACAGAGGTATATCAAAATAGTGAGTTAGAAAGGAGTTGAATCTCACAGCTGACTTCAGTAATGAATAAAATCATTTTAATTTGTGTTGGTTTATTTGTTTCTTAGTTCGTAGGTGTGTGCGCTGACGCATGAGCCTATTTTAAAACACAGTTTTGTGCTTTTTTTTCCTCCTCTGACTCAACTTCAACTATTTAATTATAAATTATTACAGCTGTTACCAGGAAACTTTTCTGAGAAGGCTGTTGAGTTTCAGTAAAATGGCCTGTTGCAAACACTTTCTACTGTCAATCTTTCTTCCCAACCCAAAAGGGTTAAAAGCATTTTGTAAGTTGAATCCAAATTGGAGAGTTCAGCTGATCTACTGAAACTTTGGAAAACTGAAGTTGCCTTCTGTGCCTTACCACAAGTTTGAAACAAGCATAATTAAGATAAACTGATCTGGATTTCAGGAATGTAACATTATTAGCCTTGTTAACCACCATTTTTGTCATCTGCAGACTTCCACAGTGGAACTCCAAATGCTTCCAAGTAAAATAACACTTGGGGTCCTTGATAGTTCTTTAACTCTGAGAATATTTTGGGAAAGGATAATGATCCTGGTTACCAGTTTCATGTATTTTATATAACTATTTAACATTTCTAGAACAGGAAAAAAAATTTGTTTTAAGTAGCAGTGGCTCAAGTGATGTAAGAGCTTCTTCAGCTGCAGTTCTGGTGCTGGAAAAACTAGCACAGGGAATCAGAAGGAAAGTGAGCCCTGATTATTTCTCAGCAGCTTATGAGAAGAAAAAAAATACTACAGCAATGGTCAGCATAGAAATCTAACTCTGTGTGATAGACTAATTTTTTTTATGGGGAAATGCCCCAGTAATTCAAGCATTGATCAGAAGGTCATAAGGGAGTTCTTAAATCCCCAAGTCTTACTTTTTTTTTCGTTTATACCAGTCTGGGGTTTTTTTGAGACTTTCATATAATGTTTCAAGAACCAACATAGAAGTAGTATTTTCCAATTATTTAAATATTAGACTGTGTAATGATTTTTGTGTGTTTAATAGATTTTTAAGCATATTTGTAGTATTATTTTTAATGAGAAGCGAGTCTTAACAGCAGTGAGGTTATCTAAGATAATGAAGGAATTATTTGTTGCATAAGGTATAAACCCAGATGTCCAAGAGAATTGAGTCTAAAAAAGAGGATAAATATTCATTCAAAACAACTCCATCTCACTTAACATACCTAGCCTAGATTTGGTATGTTTTAAAAAGTTCCTTGTTTACTTGGTCTAAAAAAAATTATTTATCTTGATTCTCTTGTTCCGAGACAGCTTCAAAGGAAAAGTTTGTGAGATCCTTGGAGCCAGAACTTGGTGATAAGGATGACATGGTATTACTAAATGAGATCCTCAACGCCTCCTCCCTGGAGGAGGGGGAATTCAGCAAAGAGTGGACAGCTGTTTTTGGACAGGCTGCTGATCTCTCCATGAACCCTTCAGCTAGAGATGGGGAGAGCACTTCATCGTCTGCAGTACCAGCACCATCAGGCTACTTACCCTCACAGCTGCTAGACCAAAACATGAATGATTTGCAGTCATCCTTACATGGTGAGAGCTCATCTTGTTTTGTCAGTATGTTGGAGTTAGGGTTTAGAGTATGGTTTTCTGGTATGTCGAAGTGTGATGAAAGTTTTTATTGTGCCATGGCCGCAGAAATTGTGCCTGAAATTAAAGCAGAGTATGGCCTGGAGAAAAAACATGAGTAACTTGTTTTTTAGCCTTTCTCATACAGTGTTTGAATGAAGCACCCAAAAAACCTAAAGTCAAGATTACTGTTTTAAATGTTTTCATTTAATTTCTTGAAATGTTCTGTAGAACTTTAAGATCATTTTTATTCCTGAAACAGAAGATGTTTGAGTGGGTTTTACTGATTTAATCACAACATCTATTTCTGTTAAGGGGCCAAGGAACCAAAAATGATTACTGTATTTCGTCTGGGGATACTATTTTTAAACCATGTAGTGAAAATCTGTTGTGTTCTTTTTTTTTTTCCCAAGCATCCTATACACTGGATGTAGGGATATGAATCAAGTAGAATGGATTATCTCATCCTAGCAACCATATAGGTGGATGTCTCTTGCAGGCTGATTACTGATGCAACTCTTTCTCTCCTCTTTCTTCAGTGCAGTTAATTCTCTTGGCTTTTCCAGGCTACTGCTGGGGAAAAGAGAAGAGGGGAACTAGGGCAGGGCTTTCTGCTGCTGCTTTGGCCTTGAGGAAGAGAGGGAGGAAGGCAGTCTGGTGATAAACAGCCAACAGCACCTACCTTTGTGCTCCTTACAGTCTGGCTGGATCTTCTGTAGGGCTTTGCAAGCTGGGAGGGGACCTTGCCTTTTCGGGCTCTGTCCCAAGTCATTTAAATCTCACTTGGGGAAGAGCAATATAGGAAACAGTAGCAGGCTGATCCTATCCTGGAAACTATTTCTTAGAACCCATGCAACTGGAAGAGTCATACATGATATAAAATGACCCTGTGACATTTTGTCAGGAATAGGAAAGTCAGACATACTTTATAATTAATACAGTTACTACTAGCACCCCTAAAGCAAGATATCTCGGTTCATTGGCTTCAGCATTTATGAAAAATGGGAGAATGACATTTGTAATGATGCACAAGTTTAGATGTATTTTTATAAGGTCCATGATCTTAAGAAAATAACTAAAAATAGCAACAGAAATATGGTGAGATTGATTTCTTTTTTGACAGCTTTACATGTTTTTAAATATATTTTACATTTCAGTGCAATTTCCATTTTTTAATGTAAATATGTTTTTAAAGGAAAATATTTTTTAGGTATAAGTAGCAAGCAGAGTTGTGCATCCTTTCTGGTGTGGCTGTTAGCTTTCATTTGCACTGGCATTGGGTGCAGTGTTAGAGACTTCAAAATCAGAATTCAGTAATGTTGCATTCAAGGAATAGTAGAAATGGAAAATCCATTCCAGTCAACATGGTATTCCAAAATCTTTTTGAGTAAAAAAAAAAAAAAAAACCATAAAACATTTGGATGTTTTCAAATGGGTTTCCAAGGTTTTGGGAGAAGATTGTGGTAATTGATGTACCGGCACGTGAAAAGTAAGGGTTAGTCAGCTGAGTGATTGTATCTGAAAATAATATTTTAAGTGTTTTGTTTCTTTCCAAAGTGTTTCTTTAGAAACACTTTCTTTTGTTTCTTTCTAAGTGTTTTATCTTTCTAAATATTTCCAAGTTTTTTGTTTCCTATTTTTTAACAGAAGATTAAATTTGGTCCATTTTATATCTCGTAAAAACTCAGCTTTAATCTTAAACTACATTTCATTTCACTTCACAACTTTTCTTTCAGATTTTGATCTTATCATTAAATATGGGAAGAGAGACTTTTTTTTTTTTTTAATACTAACTGGAGTATAAGCATATCTAGACATACAAGTTAGAAATATTAGAATATATGAATAATATTTTTACTGAGGACTTGTGATACATCTCCTGCATTTATTTCCCTAACTGGTAGGATTGCTTAATAATTA
Source organism: Taeniopygia guttata (assembly GCF_048771995.1). NCBI lineage: Eukaryota > Metazoa > Chordata > Aves > Passeriformes > Estrildidae > Taeniopygia > Taeniopygia guttata. The sequence goes on along the minus strand of NC_133026.1, from coordinate 25,985,014 downwards.
TTCAGTGTGAGGTGCTACACTGTAGCCTCAATGTTGCATACTTCCTGTGTGAATTTGGCCTTAAGACCATAAAGATTCTTAAAACTCACATGCTTAACTTTAAGCACATTAACTTTTCTATTAACTTCAGTGGGATTACTTACTTATTTTACATTAAGCACACTCATAAATCTTTGGGGCTTTGTTTTCTCTTTGCCTCAGATCTTAATCTGTAAAACAGGCACAACGCTATGCAGGTTATAAAGTGTTACGGTCAGGAATTCCCAGCTCAGAGTTTTCTCTGGCTGTATTTATAGGCAGGATCCAGCACAATGGGACTCTGAATTGCTATGGGGCTACCAGGTGCTGGTTTAAAATACATATAAATGTGTGTGTATATATAATAGAAACAAAGCATGCTCCCAATATATCTTTTAGATTCTCCTCCAGATACAGCAACTGAAACCTTCCTGCTTTTTCAGAGGGAGCATTGGCTTTCTCTTTGCGTGATGTTTATGGCCTCATTTACTTACTCATTCGTACCATTAAGGGCTCCTCTTTATCTTCCCTATGTGTGCATATATTCTGGTTCATAAGAAAATGCACAGCTCACCATTTCCTTTTCTAAATTTAATCATTGCAATGTTGGTGAAGATGCTTGCTGAACAGCAGGCTGTTTGGTTTCCTTGCTGTCTTGGCAATGACCTTTTGTCTGGCCATGTAACAAAGCCATCCTGTGAACAGGCAAACCAAAACAGGCTTAGGGCCAACAACTACTTCCAAACTGATAGCCTGTGGTTTGGTTTCGAAAAGTAAAGTTGTTCTCTGTAGCTCACTAAAAATTTAATTCATGAAAGTAATTTCATAAAAATTCTGTGTCAGTCTTTCCCAGTACCTTCATAAGTCAGTAATGTCATTATGAAAGCATCACATATTTTCTGGAGTGTACTTGGTTAGATTTTTGTTGCTATTGTTAGGTTCTTGTTTTCTAAGTGAGCTGCCTGCATTTCATTAAATGACATCCAGGCCACAGCATCTTGCATGGATGTGCTGCCCAACAGGCTTTGGTCCAGGGACTCAAAAAGAGGGAGGGCTCTGAAGGAGTTCACTGGTCTGAAGTGTTTTGCTCCCTGACCTGCCAAGCACACCAATGTAAAGGAATATCAGTGGTGTTGCCAGGAGCCAGTTCCTGATTTTTCTGAAGTCACTGGAACTCTCACAGAAAGTTTCTGGGAGAGCTCCCATTCATTTCTATCAGATTAGGATTTGGCTCTCTTTGTTTAAGCAGCTGAATTTACCTGTTGTCATTCATTGCCATATCAAACACTTTCTCACAAATGCATCTCCAAGCACACTAAAGCATTGCTGTCTACTGTAGTTGTGTATATTGACCTCTGCCATTCTTGTTTGTAACACAAGCAGAGAAAACATCTGGAAAAGTATGTCATTCTGAAGGGGTAATGCCATGCTTTCCATTATTATCATTCAGATTTGCTTATTTGAAAGATTAAAGTCTAAAACCTCACTTTCAGAAGGCAGAAGCTGGCTCACGAGCCTTTATCACCTTTGTCTAGAGCAAATACATGTGAGCACTCTGCATCCAGATTTTGAAGATGTTTTTGGTTAGTTTCCTTAGAGATAGATACAGAGGATGTTTGTGGCTATAAATTTCCTTCCTGATTCATGTGATTTTACAGAAAACCTCTTCTTGCCTCTTTTTATAACACAGCTTGGGCTTTAGACCTTTTATAGGCAAGGTAAGATTAGAAAGTGATGAGAATAATCTACTGAGAGAGAAAGGGTTGATGTGACTGATGTGGTTGTTGCATTACCTGTCAGAATGCTGGGTGCCAGTATCAGACAGGGCTCCCAAAAGAGCAGAAAGTAAGGGGAGGACGGACAAAAAGACTAAAAAAGGATGTGAAAGCATGCACTTGTACAAAAAAAGAGACTGAATAACAAAATGGTAGCTAGGTGCATAGATGAGCATCCTGTTTATGATACTGCCAAATTAGATGGATAATTGACCAGGCCAAACTTAAAGGACATATTAATTAAATTAGAAACACTATCTTCAGTCCTCTAAATGTAATAAAGCATATGAATTTAAATCTCTTAAGCAAGGTTCAAAATTTTTGGTTTTTTCCTAATATGTTTCTGCAGTTTATTACCCCTAGTTCATTTTGCCAGCCCGTTCATTTGGCCTTATTAACTGTATTTATCATTACTCTTTTGTGGATATAGAATATTCATGTAAGAACAAAAAAATTATTTCACTTTTTCTTGCATAGTTGCTCTCTTTTTGCTAAAACTCTCCTTTCAAATAAAGAGAAAAAATAAATAGTCCATTAAAATGTAGTTTTAAATTAACTTGAAGTAATTAATCTTGAATTTAATTCTTCAGTGTTTTGCTGAAGAAAAAAAATTATCTTTTTTTTCCAGAATTACTTGAAAATTGACTAAAAAAATATAGGGTCTCTAAATAAGGTTATGTCTGGAACAATGGATGAAATGAAAGTCTTTGGACTTGGAAAAAAATGTTTATTATGTTTGGTATTTCCACCCAAATGTGATTCTTTTCCCTACAGCTGTGTTTGACTTGATCACTGAACTAGCTTTTCTCTGAATGAGTATTAACTGTGATTCAATAAGAAAACCAAAAATATTTTCTAGCCAGATGAAAGGTTTGAAAAGAGTATAGTTGCCTGAAATTGGTAAAAGGGATCTAGAGATACTCTCTTGTAAAGGGTGTTGCTCCTGTGCAGGTCTGACTGCTGACTTAGTGTGTACACAGACAGGTATGAATGGGCATAAACGTAATACTCTGCTCCTCTGTCTGATGCTGCCAGACACTGGGGTGGGTGTTGGGATTAACAAAGTACCTCCTCATGTAATGCTGCTGTATTACTGAATTTTAGGATGGGCAGCCAGCAGTGTGAGCCCACCATCAATACCACAGCCAGCACAGAAACCACACAGCCAGAATGTGAGTGATGAGAAGACGCCTGTGAAAGGTGATAATTGTGTATTTTTTCCAGTTTACTTGGCTTTTCCTTACATACTTGTATCTTGTATGGTGTCTCATATCTTCTCAGTAACTGTGGTAACAAAACTTGCTTTTGTAGTAGGTACAGCTCAGTCTTGTGCTCCCTGATTACTCTGTTTCACCTTGATTAGGTGTATGATACATTTTTCTATGTATATTTTTGGTAGGCTTAGTGCTAACAGCATGTCAAAAGAGTAATTTACTATATAACAAAGGAGTTGAAGCTACAGTTTCTTTTATCTACTGTAATTTAGACTTGCACAGATTAGCATCTGCATGCACTTTGTCTGAGATAAACAATGTTTATAGGCTCTAAGATTTAGCATTGTGGCTAAAATACAGGCTGCTGATAAGGCAGAAGAGCCCTAATTGCAATTTTTTTATACACACAAATGATATCAGTAATTATCTGTTTAAAACTTAATTCAGTTGTTGCAACTGAGCCAAGAGTGCATAGTCCTGCCATCTACTGAGATGGCCTGCTGATTTTTGACTAGGATTTTCTGGATAAGTGAACCAGAATTATGTTGAATTCTGTTGCCAGTTTGTAGCCAATTGTGTGCATTCACATTTGATAATACAGAAGAAAGGGTTGACATGTATTCCTTCCCCTGAGATTTTTCAGCTCAGCAAAAAAAAAAAAAAAAACCACAACACCAAAAAGAGCGTTAAGATGTTTTGGAAACTGTTTTGGAAATCAGTGTGATTATGCAGCCACAGGACTGGCACCAGCAAAAGGAATGAACTTCAGCTATTTAAATATCTGTAGTTCAGAAAGTGGCAGGTACCAACAGGAGTGTCATGCCAGGCAGAGCCTGTTTTGTCTGTAAATTCTTTGTGTCACAAAGAAAGCTTTCATGTGCCATTATCTCTCTGAGAGAAGAGCATATCTTATTTCACTATCAGTATAAAACATGTTGGGCATAGGCCCACAAAAAAAAAGCAAGTGGAGATGTACCTTCTTCATAGCAGGCAAAGTTGTAACTGCTTTCACCTGAAGATCTGCCCATTTGGAATAAAAGCAGGCAGGAGACCTCTGTGAAATACATATATATATCAGTGTGGACACAGAGGTGGAGTTGTCCAGCTGCTGTTGGATATATTCCCTATTCACATTTTGTCTACATCCATCAGAATTAAACTAGAAGCTGTACTGGGGACTGCCTATCAAATATAGCCCCTCTCTTTCTCTCTCCAGCCAGTACCTTCCCATTAAAGCTTCATTCCAGATGAGTAATGACCTTGTTGGTTGCATACAGGGGAGTTGGAACAGTCACATGAATTGGATTTAGGCAAAGGAATTTAGTCCTGTAAGAGAGCTTGAAAGTAAAATTTGCCTTCACTTTCCTTTTGCTTGTTTGCAGGCATGCAGGGGCACACTCAAATACCTTTCATGAAACAAAGCTAGACAGAGCGACATTGTTTCTATTTCTAGTTAAAATGTTCCTATACTTATCATGGCAGGAGCCATACAAAACACATAGCAGACATGTAAAACACTCATTCTTACTAAAGTTCTATATTCTGACAAAGATAGTGTTTTCAAATGCTCATTCTGGTTTTCTTGTCAGAAGTGCCCTTGGTAAGAAATTAAACAATAGCATGCCATTTTGTTTGACCTCAGTCAAACATTCAGTCAGTTTTGTTTTAAAATAGCTGACAAGTCTGTACATTTCTTTTTTCTTTCTTTTTTCTTTTTCTTTCCAGAATCTACAAAGAATCCTAAAGACTTGACTGCTTGGTTCAGTCTCTTTGCTGACCTTGACCCATTATCCAATCCTGATGCTGTTGGGAAAACTGATAAAGAACATGAATTGCTTAATGCATGAGTCAGCTGCCTCTGGTAATTCACATTCTTCCCTTCATCAACACTATTTTGGAGTTTAAAAAAACTAAATGAAAATTAGTATGCTGTTGTGAAACTATAAAGTATGTGCCATGATAACAAAACTAAAGGGAATTAATCCCCTTTTCTATAGGTACAGTTATTTCCTCTTGTTTTGTATAAAGAGTTCGCATTTATTTTCTATGTGGACTTACAAAAATGAGGTTAAGAATTAGGGCAAATTTCTTGCCAAATTAGATTGTCTGCTGAAACACTGTCTTTGCCTGGGGTGATGTGGAGCTAACACCGGAGTGAAATACAAATTGCAAACCTATTTTTTTATAATGTTTCTTGAGTAAATTAAAAAAAAATCATGTAACTGAAGAGGCTGCATGAGTCAAACATCTACGTGTATATAATATATCTGTTACTGCTATGTTAAGATGTCAACTAACTTTGTTTTGTTAGTACTCACAGCTGAAAAACCTGTGCTGGAGCTAAATATTGAAGAAGTAAATTTGGGTCTGTGCAGCCGTCGAAATTGTGCTTTTTCCAATCTAACTTATTTGACAGACTGCACTATATAAACATAAGAGAAGTCATGCCCAGGAGGCTTCTTTTTCTGAGTTTTTTCTCCATTGCACCAACAGAATTCGCACTTGTTTGCAGAAGTTTTATGGAATGGATGCTTTGCCATGCCATCTCAATCCATTTCTGTTTCTGTTCTGAGAATTTTTCATCCAGTTTGTTTCTGAAGCATGTGTTATTTTAAGCTTGTTGTGACATTAACTCTTTAATAAAATGATTTTGACAAAAACCACAACTTTATTCCCACTAGAATGCTGTTGGTCTGTTGAATTGATACGTAACAAGCATCTGAAGATAAAAGATGACCAGTTTGTAGACAGTACGGAACCCTTTGTTTCTGAATAGTAATCCAGAAGGAAGGACAGTGAGAAAATTTATACTCAATGTGGTGTCCCTTTGCTCCCCCGCAAAAGAAGGGGAAAAGGCTCATAGAATCATAAAGGTTGGAAATGGCCTCTGTGACTACTGAGTCCAGTCTTGGAACAAACAGTTCCCCTGCCAACTAAACCACAGCACTCAGTGCTATGTCTGGTTGTCTTCTGAACACTTCCAGGGCCTTCCACCACCTTCCTGGGCAGCCCATTCCAATGCCTGACCACCTCTTCAGTGGAGAAATTCTTCCAGATGTCCAACCTGGGCATCCCCTGGTGCACGCTGAGGATGTGTCACTAGCCAGTTAAGATTACAAGCTCTGTGTACTGTGCAAGACCCACTTTACAATTTATTATATTCAACCTTTTTTTATTTCCTTGATTTTCCTTTTACGTTGGGGAAGCGTTTCACAACCAGTTATCTGTACACTCAGTTAATCTCTGTTTCATGGTCTAATAGGTAACTAAGTACCTGAAAATAACTATATAAATTTACAGGGACACTGAATTGGCCAAATTCTTCTTGAGTGCAGCAGAACATTATTGGATGTGTACACTGAGCAGCAGTAATGTGGTTTTGGTGCTTCCTATCTAAAAAAGCCACATGCTAGCAGTGGATGTGAGGTTGAACTGACCAGAGTTCATCAGGCTCAACCCTGTTCAAACTGTCATGTTCATTGTCCCATCCCATCCCATAACCTGGAAGTGTCAAAGTACTTCAGATAATGCCAGAGAAGTTATTCAGATGCTTAGGAGCGGATTTTCATGTCTAATGGATAATGATGGTCTGATCTTCTCTTTGCACAGTCCCCAGTCCAGCTGGGCCCTGAGGCATGTAAGACCTGGAATCTGATGTCAGTGTTGTACTCTTTCTAAAGGTAAAACTTGGTTCCCTCCATCGTATGTGCTACTCTTTGATAGTGGCAGGTCCTTGCTCAGTGAGCTGCCTTTTCTGCACTCTGTAATTTTCTTGAGCACTAAGAGGGGGCTGAATTCACAACTTTGGGCTGCAGTTCTGGCAGTAAATAAGACATCTACAAAGGGGATTAACTGGGAAATACCTAAGGTTTACACTGGGGTGCACTTACACTTAGGAGTGCTAGTTTGTACTCATAACAGAGACTGTTTGCCTGAAATCCTCTTCATCCCAAGCTGTAATTATCTGCAGTGCCGAAAATGTTACTGTCAGGCGCTTGAGGGAGAACCAGGCTGTTCTTCAGCCCAGCTGGGTTACCACAAAATCATTAAACAGATTCTTGCAACTTTAAGCAAGTCTGTGGTTGCTAAATTTGCTGTGGATTACATTTGTCTGGATAGTTTCTAAAACACTTGTGGACAATCCACTCCCAGCATTTTTTAGTAGCTGAAGCAGTTAGGTGTAAAGCAGAGAGGAGGCTGTATTGAGTTCAAAACGGCCAATTAACTGTTCTTAAAGGCTCAAAAAAAGTTTGTTTGTTCTTTAGGTCACAGATTCTAGACTTCTGGGGTTTAAAAAAAACCAAAACAATCAAAACAAGGCACAAAAAACCAAACTCCTGTCTTGACTGAGACAATTAAGAGCATTGCAGAGGTTCGCTAATGATGTTCTAAATCCTTATCCTGTTTCACACAAGGCAAACCACAGAAGCAGGTTTTTTTTCTTTTTCCTCCTCCTCACACAAACTGCACTACCAAGTAGTTCATATTAAGCATTGATTTCTTGTAATATATAATTTTTGAAATTACTTAAGCATTGAATCATTTGAAATGCAATTTTTTACACTTTCAAATGAGAAAAAGAAAAAACAAAAAACAAGCCAGAGGTATTTAAAATGTAATTGATTTTGCTTAAAGAAAAGCAATTGAAATCCCTGTGTACAATGCATTATCATCATAAAGATTTAGTGAAGTTGGAAAACCGAGCAGGAAAGCTACCATCCTGCAAATAGACATGGTTAATGCAAAGTACAGAGCTACAAACAACACTTCCCTACTACTAAAGTATCCAGCAGTCTGGGCTGTGGAGTCACTCCCAGGCCAGCGCCACTGAGAGGACTGTGCTGTGCTTTTAGGCTTGGGACAATAGGCCAGTTCAGCATCCTGATAAAATTACAGTTTGATTTTCTACACACTTAATGTTCATCTTAATATGCTTCATTCCAGTTGCATATTCTGATTCAGTAGTGGATTGTTCTAAAATAAAAACAGCTGCAGAACCCCTATGGCAGATGAAAACAATGGCAATTGATGAACTGTCCTTATTGTGAAGTTTATTAAATTTGATGTAATTGATTCTGATGATTCAAGGTTTCTACAAATCTCAGAGCAGCTGCTTCAGAGGAATTGGGACTGTGAGCTTTGGCAATTGAACAGCTCATAATGAAAAGTAACAAGTAACTTTTTAATGTGACTTTTCTGGCCTTTTGAAATGATCATGATTTATTTCAATAGAGTAGAATAGGACTTACCTTGTTCTTTTCTGCTGTTTCCATATCCAACATTGCTTGGGCATGACATTAACATACTTCGAAGCAGGACCACTTGGCCACAAGCAGCCACCTGCCTTCCCCAAAGGTCTTTTTAAATTCCCTTCAAACATTAGGGGCTTCACATGCTAGGAAAAAGTGGGACCACCTGAGCAACAAGGTGACAAGCAGGCAGCTTTGCTCGAAGTGGGAATACAGGAAATGTCAAGGCCTACAAGCCCTGACAGGATCTGAGCCTGGAAGGGCTCAGCAGAGTAGGAGGTTGGTATGAGGACACCATACCCAGGTGCTGGCATCATGCTGCCTTTTCCTGGTCTGTAAACTGCTATCTGCATCCTTCCATCACATCCCACTGTGAGTGCCAGGGGACATTGGATGAGCAGCACCCAGGAATGAATGGTGGGTGAACTGTCCAGTTTTGGTGTTGAGGGTATGTGGAGTCGAATAGCCCCAGAACACAGGAGGGGCACCTGGAAGATCCTGTCTTCTCTCAGTGCAGTTCCCAAAGATGATTAGATGTCAGAGCAGCAGCAAGGATGAACATGGTACAGGTGCAGCTGCCAGTATTGGGTCCCTCCTCACTTCTTCAAGCTTCCTTCCAGGCGCTTACTGCAAATGCCCCTCTAGTTAGCCTACTTTTATAACTTCTGCTCCTTGTAATTGTCTTATTTCTGAACAAGCCACCATATGGGGGAGGCAGGAAGCAGAGCAACCACCAGGCTTGCCAAGAACCAGCAGCAGAGGCTTTGCCTCAGCTGAGCAGCAGAAATGCTGAGATGATCTAGCACCTCATTGGCCAACCTAGCACAACAGAGCTGCTGGGGCTGCCATCCTCCCTCTGGTGTGCTCAGCCCAGCAGTGCACACACATGGAGTGCACACAGAGAGCACAGGCACAGCCTCTCCTGGGACAGCAAACAAGGGCACCATGGCCAGACAGGCCCTGCAGGTCCAGCAGGTCTGGCCTTGGGTAGCCAGCCAGGCTCCAGCACCAAGGCGGGCAGGCCTTGCAGTCAATCAGACCAGTACCTGGCCATTCATTAACAGCGCTCTCCCAAGCATAAAATTGGCTTTTCCCCTCACTTACTAATTACAAACCCTAAGGGCTAAAGTATGGCGCTCCCTTCAAGTCAGACAAGGTGCTTGCCAGCACAGGAGCTCACCCTCCTGGAGTGGGTCCAGAGGAGGGCCATGAAACCAGTCAGCAGGGCTGGAGCAGCTGTCCTGTGAAGAAAGGCTGAGAGAGGTGGGGGCTAACCTGGGGTCCAGAAGTCTCTGTGGGGAGACTTTACTGTGGGGCTTTCTTTTCAGGGTATACAGTTTGTAAGAAAGGCTGAGACAGACATTACTGAGGCCTAAGGACAAGAGGCAGGTTTTTAGCTGAAAGAGTGTAGGGTTTAGATTGCACAAAATAAATTTTTTGTGGTGAGACACTGGAACTGTTTGGTCAGGAAAGTGACAGATGCCCCAGCCCTGGAAATGGTCAAGGTCTGGTTCAATGGGACTATGAAGAACCTCATCTCATTAAAAAAATATCCATGGCAGAGGGGTTGGACTAGAAGACCTTTAGAGGTCCCTGCCAATCCAAATAATTCTGCAAGTCCGTGACCAAGAGAGGAGGCCGCTGTTTGCCAGACAGCAGTGTTCAGCTCCCAGCAGCTGCATCAGCTTTTAACTCTACCATAGCAAAAGCTTGATGGGCCCAGCCTTGTAATTAATCCATAGTAGGTTTGAAGTTTCAGCTGCTTGCAAAAAATTACAAAATTTAAATTAAGAGAAGCATTCTGTAGCTTGGAGGTGGAAGCCTGGCTGACACTACCTGACAGCTATTTACACTGGCTGCTGTCAGAATCCTTTTTGGGACTACCCAAAAATATGAGGAAGAAAAGTAGATGAGCAATTTTAGACGAGAGAGCAGACTAAGCTGTTAAAGAAGTTACAGCCAGTCTTCTCTTTAAACTAAAGTCTTTTATCTATCATCACAGAAACTTACTTTGCAGGGTGCATCTTTTATTTTGGACTTCCACAGCTATAATGGCAGTAGGAAAGGCCTGAGGACAGGTGCTGGAAGCCATATGCTTGTTTCATCAATAGGCTGGAGCAAGGTAAAAAACAACTTTAAAAGTGCTACACAAATCATCCAATCCTGTCTCCATCCAGGTGGGTGGATAACAGCTGGCTGCAGGAAACAAACATGCTGAATACAACAGGAGCAGGATGTGACAAAGAAAAAGCCCAAACTCCTGCCACTCCCAGTACAATCCTCAGAATAAACCCTTGACACATAAAATACAGGAATTGTAATAATGAGCCACTTTGCTGTTACAGCTGCTATTTTTCTGGACTGTTTTGGCAGTCTGTGTGGTGTTCTCACAACCGTCTCTGCCTTGAACTTGAGTACCAGAGCTTCAGAACACCAAAGCCTGACAGCAGAGAGCAGCCCTCAATGTAGTGGGTGAGAGTTTGATTTTCAGAAAAATTTTTAGAAGACAACACAAAACATGAGACAAGCCCCATGGGGGACTTCTCTGCTTTGTGGTTCAGCTGGGTCTTGGGCTGATCGAGCCTTTTCTGCAAGGTTTTCCCTGGATTTGGAGTCAGTAGCCATGGTTGCAGGAGTCCAAGGCACAGGAGCAATTCAAGACTCTTCCCCCAAGAGCCAGTCTGTGCTCTGGAAGTCAGAGAAGCCTGCCCCAGGCCTGGGGGCTGTGAGCATCCCAAACCCATTTAAACCTGGGCCACCACTGGCCTAGCAGGTCATCTCCAGCTGGAAAAGCCTGCAATGGCACTGATCTGGCTGAAAACTTGCCACCCTGACCCCTGCCAAGAAAAACCCCAAACAAACAAACAAACAAACAAAAAGCCCAAAAAACCAAAAAGTTTGAGGCAGCAGAGGCCACAGAGGGGTGTGAGGCTGTGCAGTGGGGAGAGGTAAGCAGCACTGCCACAGCCCTCAGGCAAGACCTGTGGTCACCTGTGCTTGTCACCAAACCACAGCCAAGCTCACATGCAAGCCACTCAGAGCCACAGATATTCATGCTGCTCTTCATGTAAGGAAATTATTACAAGACACCTTACTCGAACAAAATCTTCCTTTTGTTAATTCTTAACCTTCCCTCCCTCCACCCTGCAGCACTGAGCACTTTGCAGCTTTTGCTTTCATTTTTAAGGGAAGTGACCCAGGTCTCCTTGAAGGCAGGAGACCAGCCTTTGCAATGTTCCTGTTATTAGTTCTGTGCTTCACAGCCTGGCTAGACCTCAGAGTGTGCAGGTCCATCTCACTGCTTGCAGTTTAAGCCATGGGAATGTTGCCAAAACAAAGTATAAAAGGAAATAAGATTAAAAAGCAGAGGTATTCAGAAAGAAAGGCTGCACTGACACTGCTTTACAGCACCTCTCTTGCCCCCATCCATTTTATCAGCCCTTTTAGCAAATATTAAATGCAACTGAATAACACTAAAAATCCATGGTCATTTCCTACTTGAGATTTGGAGGAGCAGATTGAACTGTTTGTCCTGGGGTGGTTTTTAATGAACAGTGCAGCTTGTCTATAAGTGGTTTGGGTTCCCTCTCTGTTCCCCATAAACATGTGAAGTATTTAATGCAGGGCTCAATTGAGGTTGAGATACATAATGTTATCAAAGTGAAAAAAGCGAAGTGTTTCAACATACAAGAAAATGCATTTAAAGGCCCAAAGTAAGTCTTGTTGTGTTAGCAGCACCAATACAAACCAAGTTCCTTTCTGCAGGGCCCAACTGCCAAAATGAACTGTCTTTCAGGGATTAATCCAATATATGCACCATCAGCAACCTCAGAATCTCTATCAAGGTCCTTAAGTTTCTGTACCAGGGCCTATCAGCAAAAAAATCCCAAACACCTGACCCACGACAGCATCAAGTAGATTGGGGCCAGTCTTACCATGACTCAGGTAATGATGTTCCTGTGCCCAGTGTACACCACCACCAACAGCAGCAGGAGTCCAGGTCTGCAGGTTTTCCCCCTCGTTTGCAACAAGGGGACAACATCTCCCAGTCTCCAGAGATGGTGGGAATGAGACTCCCATGCAGGAGGGGCAGGCAGAGCCTGTACGTACCATGGTGGGAAATAGAAACTTCCACGATGGTGAAGGCTGAGAGATGGACAACAGCTCCTGCTCAGGCAGACCTGCAGCCACAGGACAGAGCCAGTGCCACGATGCCCCTGCGCCAGACAGCGGCACCGGTTTGTCGTCCAGTCTGGGTGCATTTTCTCACTTGGAGAATACAAAGGCAAGTCATGACACAGAGCAGCATTCTCAGCCTTTCAGCCAGGATGCAAGCAAAGGGGCAGATTGCAATCTACAGATGGCCTGATTTAGAGAACAAATGACATTTATCCAGACTAATACTCCTCTGGAGTATTAAGGCATCTGCTGTGTTCCTAACCCAAGGAACATCCTGTATGTACCAATACAGACATACAAGGTTACCCTCCAAATCAGGGGCCTAGGTTGCCTTTGCTTTCCCACTGTTTAGAAAGTGCAACACCTACTGCTCACATCTTCATCACTCTCCTACCCAAAGGTTAGTATTCCCCTGCAGAAAAGGAAAACCAGAAAATCCTCCCTAGAAGAGAACAGGTTTCTTAGGTACTCAATTCAGAAAGTGTTTAAATTATCTCCTTGGAATTTTCCACTAGAACCAAAACAAAATCCACCAAACTCATTTAATAAACAGAGCCCCTGAATGAAGTAGCAGTCCTTGAAATACACCTACATGCCCCATCCAAAATATAACCATGCAGTAAAAGTAGGCAGTATGGCACTATCTCTGTACTGTCACAGAGATGGAAAGCTACATCTGAAGCTTCCTATACTTTCAGCAACTGACATCAAAATGAATGGATCTCAGCATTCTCAGGACATACAATGAATTAGAATCCAAAGGAATCATAAAGGCAGATTTAAGTGCTTCTCCCTGCTACTTCCCATTTCCTAATAACAGTATTTAGTTTCCAAAGGCAACACTCTTTTTAAATCTTTCATAAGAATGAGTTCTTACTTCCTTAGGTAACAAGCCCAAGGATAGCAGCAATGTTATGGAAAGTGAGGCTGCTACTCTTGGAGAAACCTCTGCATCACAAAGATAGGGTACAGCTAGAAATTCTTATCCAAATAAAACTCAGAAGGGGAATAATTGCATCACCCAGACTTTTGGCAACAAACTTTAACAGAAAGTCTAGTTTCTTTCAGCTTTCTTCTCCTTGGAGAAAGAACCTCTCTGCATAAAAAACTCAAGAGCACTCAGATCTTGCCTGCAGAAAGGTGAGATTTTAGTTAACATTATTTATGCCTGGCAGTCTGTAACTTAGATGATGCTACTTACTACTTATTTGGAGAAGTTAAAAACAAAGGTACAAGAAATAGATTACCATGGATATCACTATTGCCCTGAGCAAACTATTTTCAACTAACAGCTGCACAAAGCACTGAAAAGTTTAACCACACACACTTCACTGTGCACATACACAAAAATAAATCTCTCACACACACCCCCTTACTTTTCTACAGGCATTAACCTAATTGTGCTTTGTTGTGAAGCTCAGTCTAATTCAATGGGGGGAAGAGATTATACAACCTTCTCTTCTCCCAGGCTTCCAGCTCCTCTGCCTCTGAGCTTTCCAGGCTACAGATCAAGGCAGCCTAAAAATTCCCCATCAGAACTTCTTACAACCTCAGATAAAACTTCAACTATTCTTAAAAATAAGGTCACCTCTCTATCCAGCTTCATCTAATTGCTCTTCTTTCTTGTCATCAACTGAATTTGCAGTTTAACTTACATGTTCACTCATTTCCAATGTGGCCTTGACTGAGGAAACGCCCTACCTCCTCTCAGCCTCACTCAAGTAACACATTATTTTCTGGGACCTGCTGCACTCCAAAAAGACAACTCCTACTCTCCAGTTTCTTACTACCTCTCCATAATTATGGTGCTATAGAGGAGGTGCCAAAATCAAAGGAAGTAATAAAGCCACTTAACTATCTGCTTTACTGGAGAGATCATTCACGTTTGCCACGCCAAAAATTCCCAGAAGCCAAAAGTTACCCTCAAAACATATTCCAGACAGTTTAAAAGATGTATTAACACCCTAGTTGAAAATATTGCAGCATGTCCTTCTTTTGCGAGGCAAGAATTCTTAGGGTAGCTCAAAAATTCCACCTTAACTACCAATTGAAATGTAAAATGCCCCAAATAATCACAAGTTAGTAAGGCATATAAAAACCTTATTTGAGCACACCCTTTGTAAAATCATCTTATTTTAAACATATCAATACTTGAAAAAAATCTTTCCTTACATGTTCGCCCAGTAATTAATTATACGTAGTGCTAAAACAAATACACATTTTTAGTATTAATTCATCTGACTTCATTTTCTTACTGCATAATATTCCATGTCTGCTAAACTTAAAGCTCATTAGTAAGTAATTCCTATGTGTAGGTATTTACTAACTGAAATTAAGTAACTTTTCAACCATCAAGTTAATCATGCTGAGCTCCTACACAGCCGCCTTCTAATTTTTCCAGTACTTTATTCCTATAGCTCCAGTTAATGTTTTTAACACAGTCACATAGAAACCTTGTAATCTTTAGCATGCTGCAAACTTAAAATTTCCACTGACTGATGACAATAACCATTAATCCATTCTTGATGGCTATTGCCATAGTACTCTTCAGTAAACACTGACTTTGGAGGATTTACATGCATTTAAATATTATCCTTCTTTCTTCCTCCTTCCCCCCCACCCCCATCTGGAAAGAATTATTCTGCAAGTCAAATGACAATCATTTGAGTCATACAAAACAACATGAAACCAAGACTGTCAGTAGATTTATACCACATCCTTTAGGAGTTTAGTTTAGTTTCACATAGTGAAACATCTAATGGCTTTCATAATTTTCAACAGATAACTTGAAATTAGCCATACCACAAACACAGCAGTAGATACACAGTTTCAAGTAACTCTTAACTGATTTTTTTTTTCCTGTGCTATGTTGAAATAGAGTATGCTATTTAAAGCATATTTAAACATTTAGCTATTTTAAGGGGTTTTCCCTGCTCCTGAGTATAGCATTATGCAAAAATAGATAAACTATTATCTTGTTCTAGAAGACACAGCACACTAGTCAAACATGGATGACATTATTTTAGATGTAAATTTGTAACAATATTAAAATTTAATGTCCTTCTATGGTGTTGCATGCAGTTTCCAAAACAAATAAATGAACCACTGCTTTTGTGTGTTGTCCCCACCACTTTTTTTTTTTTTTAACTATAATTTTTATTTAAATAAGACACAGGAACTTCTATACCAAAAAAAATACAAAACAAAAGCCACACATTTCCTTGTGTAAAGCAATATTGTGTGATAACTTGAATACTGTTCAGCACAGTGGCTAGAAATAACAGTACAACTATGTACAAAATTTTAAACAATATTTGACAAATTTCTACAGCTGGATGTAGAATACAATTGAGATAAACAACTGCTGGGATATTTACATGGCAAAGCATTAGCTTTAACACATTTGGTTCAAAACCTTCAATTCTGCTAAGAACAAATGTGCATTTTAATTAATATTTAGTTTCTCATGGAAAAAATATAAAGAACATGTAATGGCATTGCAAATATTGTACAGAGTTCAACACTGATCTAAAAACCACTCATCATATCCCCTGGTAACCTAACACCAATAACTGAGACTACAATTTCTTATCTGGACATAGCCAGAGCATAAAAAGGTCATCATACTGCAATGTTAATCTAGAAAGAAAAATATTAAAAGGAATCGATACTTACATCACGAGTATTTTCTCCCCTTTATCTTCAGTCTATAAAATATATAGTGTTTTCACCTAGGCCTGAGATTAGTAGGGTTAAAAATGGCTGCTGTGTTTCAATAAGCTTTTTCACATGAAAATGGTTAGAGACAGACCTCTCTCCTTCTACATTTTCTGCAAGGGGAGTCAAAAAACAGTGGATGTTTTATAGGCTGTGAATTTCACCTTGTAAGACAGCGTTAACAAAAACTCAGTAAAAAAAGGAAGCAATGCTTTATCTCCAAAAAAAGCACATATCTAGTGAGTAGATACTGGTGGCTCACTCTCCTCCCCCTCCAATCTCATCTTCAAAAGCAGAAAAAAAAATATAAAAGAGCATGTTTAAATGCTCCTAGTAGCTGCAGGCTACTAATCTCTTCAATTCCTGGAAATGGTGAACCTTATTCTCTTAGGAGCAGACAGCATACACGCAGTTTCACTGAGCTGAAAGCAATGGAGCAAGAACATCAAGTTTATTTTGCCTTTGGGGTCCTCTTTGTATCACAGGAAATTATCTCTGAAAGCAATGCTCCTCTTTTTCTAGTACAATAGAAGAGTGCCACAAACCCAATCTTGCCATGTACTATTTTGAGACAGTCCAGCCTGCAAAACCAGGATTATTTTAATTGGATTTTTCTTTTATTTACACTTAAGGAGGGGGAAACACACTTTTACACACACAGCTTAAGTAACTGAAAGTTATGGGAGAAGCTTTAAGTAACATGAACTTAAAAGTACTGTTTTCCCCACCCCTCTTAGAACACCCACTTGCTACTTCTGGACATTCATCCAAACACAATTACTCACTACATAAATAAAACGCTGCTCATCTAACACTGCTCAACAAAATCTGAAAACCTATTTCCAACCAGCAAATGAATGAACATTTCCAAAAGAGAAACTAAACATTAATTTGACTTTTAGACGGTAACAGTAGCATTTCACATCCTTAACTGCCAACAAAAACCATGAGAGGAAATTCCCAATCACCCCCCATGAAACCTAAAAGAATTTCTGTCCTTTAACAAAAACATTCTTGTCTTTCAAAATCCTCTCACACACAACGTGGAATGTTTCTCATGTACAGCCTAGTACTGAACACTTTATTTGCAACAGTTTAACAGTCATTAACTGAGCAACACCTGAAATCTTTTAAATGCCACAATTTTACATCTATTGAAATGACAGTAAATGCAACAGTTGTTTTACTTGTAAGCACATGACAAAGTGATATACATCACAGATTTGCTGGTTCTCCTCATGTTCACCCATGTCCAGGGTCATCATTCGCCTGGATCTGAATGCACTTAATTCCAAGAAAGTGGAATGTAATGAGGAAATATAATGCATAAAACAAGGAAAGGCAAAAGAGTGATGTTCCCTCTTTAGCTTTGTAGCTGTAAAATATTTTATATTCCAATATGATATACATTCCAAGTTACCTGAGTTTACACTTCAAGAGAAGTACCTGAAGCTAGGCCATAGGGTGGGCACTGTGCAACTGCTGTGGCCATTTTTTTTTTTTTTTGCATTGTGTGTATTACAGAAGTTAGAAACAAACACCTGGATCAATTGTAAACATAATCCTGAAGTACAGTATTTTCCATAGGACACAACACAGCAAGACATTTTCTATTCAGACAGGCAACATTTTTTTATATATAGAGAGCTTATTTATACTGTAGAATTTGAAACAGAACACAGGACACAGTACTAATCTGGTCAAATGTACTATGAAATGCATAGTCTCCACTTAAAACGTTTAATGTAATATGGATTCTGCAGGCATTACTGCTTTCTCACAAAAAAATGCTGAATATGGATTCTGTCCCTGCCAAGAACAGTGTTGAGATATTTTTTTGAATGCTGCTAAGTATTCCGTGGTGTTCCGAAAGGTTGCCGCCTCATGCAGATGTATCTGAAGTAGGATCTCCTCACTCCTTGTCCTGGGGCAGAGGCCTGCTCCACCTTGCTCTAGATTAACACGTAGCTCTGAGGAGAGGAATGCTCTTCAGCCTGAAGCTCTGGCAGAAGCGGCGGCTGCTGCTGGGACGGCGGCTGTACCGGGATCTCTGGGGAGTCCATTGTGCTGGTGTCATCTGACAGAGATGAGAAAGAGACCCGAGACGAAAGCTGCTCAACAGTCAGGGTGCTCAAACCTGTGCTTTGACCAGAGTTTGGAGAGTTCTTCAGCGTCAGGTCTGAAGCGGGAAGGAGGGGGCCCAGAAGTTTTACAGGACAGAAAGCTGATCCGGTTGGGATGAAATTAACCTTGTTTTTGTCAGGACATGAAAAGAGAGGGGCTGAGACAGGCTGACGAGACCTACAACGAGAAAAAAGATTACATATCTGGCCAGCCGAGATGTTCTTCACATTATGAACTTTGTGGCTCTATACATTGCTAAAATGTGAATGACGGGGAATGGGATTAATTGGACAGAGGGGCAAACATCTTCCATATTGGTAGTCAGCTAACTGATCCACAGCATTAAAAATAGTACCATCACAAAAAATGACTTGGTAATTACTGGACAAACATGCAACTTCCAGCACAAAAAATCTGCAGTACATATGTGCATGAAAAAATGCCACGGTTAATTTAGAATGGCACAAATTCTTCTTTGATAAGCGATGCAGCAACAACACATTTAATCATTTTCAATTCCTTTGAGGATCTCCACAAAACAGACCACTTATTTCCCATTTTCCATAATTTGTCTGGAGGCTTTTTCCACAATCCAACATTGCTCCCTTTACCACCCAGAAGGCAACGAATGCTGTTAGAGCAAGAAACGTCCCCTCCTTAATTCTTTCATCCACAGGAGCTTAGCATGCAACCTCAACAGCATGTGCTGTGCTCAAATACTGCTGGGTCTAGGGGAAAAAGACATGATGTCCAAGAGTTTAATCTCCAATTTCTTGCTCAGCAAAACTATTGAGCAAAGTCCATGCCGTAAGCATACTACTATCTACAAACACTTTTCTGATGTTTCATTCCATTTTCTATGTTTTATACACATCAAAATGCAAACTATGCTTGAAACAGATAATTATGACAAGGAGAGCTTTTGCTTAAGCTATGAAAATTTAAAATGTTAAAAAGAATACATGGAAAGAGGTTTATAAAAATGCTTAGGAAATTAATGTACCTTATCTTTCCTGCTCGGATTTTTGTTGCTTTTTGTAAATGCACAAAAAAAGGTAAAGGACTCCATTTTCTCTTTACAACAATGTAAACACTTGAACTTCTCTTTTGCACAAACTATAAGAATAGTTTGCTCCTGAAAAACCCATCAGCTGGAATAGTTTATTCATCTGCAGTTGAATAGGCTCAGTAAACAGGTTTACTGCTTTGCAGATACCAGCTGATATAAAAGGCATTACTTACGACGTTTCCTCAAAGACCTTCACTCGCTCACATCCCTCTGGGGGCTCTCGTTTGAACATGTAGCTGTTGTTTGGTTTGGGAGATGAGGCATACTTGGGCAACGGTGAGCTACTCCCACTGTCTGAAAATTTAAAGCAGTTATATTACTAGAGATTGAGAGTGCTTTTTAATTAAACTCGATTTCCAAACAAGATGCCTTTTTTCACAATTTAGCCACTATGCTGGTTTGCTTCTACCACAACGCTTCCTTTATTGCAGGCTACTTCTATCACCCTTCTATAGCACATTTCTTCTGAGTAACAGCTTTGGTGCAGCAGCAATCTATTGTATAACAACACCTAACAGGAGGATATTTTTATCCAGAACACTGCAATTGGAACAAAGCAGAGCTGTGATCCTGGAAACAAATACAATCTTTATTACATACTTCAAAAACCATAAATGAACAAGATAATATGCATAATACATGCAGAAGAATTATGAGTGGTAATGATAAAACGCCTTCTCACTGTATAAACAGTGTATACAACTTGTATCTTATTTTAAAACATAACTCTTCACTGGAATATTAACCTCATTAGCCTCATGAACAGCTCAGAAGTCAAAACTAAGCAAAAACACATTTGTAACACAGGTACTGCTACCTTATCATTACAATGTCTTATCTTACTTGCTTCACAGTTGTGAAGTTGCTTTAATATCTAGAATAAAACTTCCACAGTTTAATTCTCTCATCACTACTGACTGTATGATACGGGTAGTCTTCATAACTCAGCTGTCTGTGTGTATTTTAGCCAGACACACACAGAATTAAAGGTGTGAAGATCTAGGACAAAAGGCAACCATGACAGATTTATTTGTACTTCCCAGAAAGGATGAGAGAAGGCTCAAGTCTGGTAATGACAGAAACACGGAAGTCTGAAATATTAGGACTATGAAAAGGTTCCCTTTAAACAATCATGCTGACAATATGATAGTAAATGCATTAAGGAAATAAAATAAGTACAGAAATAGTTATCCACAGAAAATTAGCTTTCTGTAGGGCTTCTACCTTTTCAAAGAGCAACATCTTTCCCAGGACAGTATTCGTGGTTCCCTATTCCCTGCTTAGGATTACAATTAAAAAATGAAATAGCGAAATTAACAAGGACCCACCAACTCACAAATACACCTTAATTGGGGAGAAATAGCTGTTCTTGCTTTAGCTCTTTTCAAGTCTTTCCACTAATGTGGGATACATTATTTCTAACTCAAGTTTATAACCTTTGTTTACTTTCCTGTTGTGCATGTATGTTGCCTTTTCAGATATCCAAGCTTCAAGCACTATGACCTAGCTTCACCAAAGTGGACAGGTTTGTCTTTAACAGCTTGCAAAGAGTAACTACACATACTATATTACCATGACTCAAATACGAAGGCTAATCATTAGATGTTTTGAAACATTTCTGCTTCCTCTTACAATAAGAAACAAATCAACTCAAATGTCACACTTCCCTTTGAAAATTTATTATGAAAGATATGAGATGAAAAATGTTGAAGTGAACCTCAGTAGCATATTGATTATTCAGCTCTTTCCTGCTGTAGAGTGAATACAGAACTCCTATTTACAGAATTTTTGGTGTTAACTACGAAGGCAGAAAATGCTTAGAGACGCTACAGATATTTGCCAAGATGGGAGCATGATGGTCCTGTTGGCATCTTTCCACTGTTGGCCCACACCACTCATTCCAAACACAGAAATCATTAACAGAACCCAGACAGTTTGTTTCCTCCTGCTAATATTTAAAATTGAACATCCAAGTTTCTATTTAAAAAATTAGAGACATAAAATGTACTACTGTTCATTCCACTGAATAGAGGAAAACCATGGCAGTACATCCAAGGGAAGAATTAAGCAGAACGCAAAGTTCAGTCAGTTTTTGGAAGATTTAAGAGTCTTGTCTACTAGCCAGTTCAGCTTTCAATCAAGTTTTTGGTTTAGTTAGGCCTGCCTGGCTGAAACTTTCTACATAAGACAGCTGCTAAACAAGTATTTCTCTTTACCCTCCCTGCTTTTAAAGCTTACCAAGTTGTTAGATTTTCATTTTGACCAAATGCACAGCACGCACCGTTTGGAGAACACGTGCGGCTGTGAGGAGACTCGCACGTAGGAGCTGGGCATTGGGCGAGAGCAGGAGGGACAGGGAACACAGGCCAGGAGTTAAGTGGCAAGACTGGAATTCACAGCTTAAGCCAGTCTCCACTTGTGCATCCTGTGAGCACTGCAGCACTGAGCTGTCCCGTCATTGATGGCTGAGGACACATAAATCCCTGCGTGCTGCCCCAGGCCGCCATGTGCACGGCCGCTGCCCTCGGACGCCACAAGGCCGAGCCCTCAGCGTGTCCCGGCCCTCCCACCCCATTCCACCCCACTCATCCCATCCCACTGACAGGGACTGATCCTGGAATCCTTAAAGGGAGTTGCGCTGCCACAAATGCACAGCCGACAATATGGAGGCTTATCACACAATTTCTGGACACATATTTAAAACACGTATATTCTGTTATCTAGAAAACATTTTAAGACTGTAATTAATTACTATTTTAACCTTAGTGCAGGAAATTATATCTTGCACACATTAGAACAATAAAAAAGGCTAACTAAAAAACAGTCTGTAGAACAATTGTTTGAGTGACTATACTTTAATAAGAAACTTTGCCGGTGAGCCTTGGGATTATTTTTGATAGGTCCAAAAATAACTAATAAGACTATCCAAAGACTCCACTAACAACCTTCCTTTAAAGAACTATGAATCAGATGCCCAGAATTTAACAAGCATCTTCACAAACATGTTACTTGGAAGACCCTGCTAGCAACAGTGAGACTACTAAATGCTATGTAAAGGCACCTAAATCAAAATCCCTGAAAAACAGGGTATACAACTTATATTTGCACAAAGAAACCCCTCCAGATTTTATCTGCTTATGCCTTCAGATGCCTTTGAACTTCACCTCTGTCACAGCCGCTGAGGATGGGCTCTGAATTAGTTTCATGGAGCAGAGTATCACAAAACAGATCTAGTGAAACCAGTAGTTTCAATACAAAATCATAAAGCCAGATGCCATGAAAACACCTTCTTTCCCAACCCTTCCTTGTCTGCTCTAATCCATACTGTGTAGTATCACTGCTCTGTTCAGAGTAATACTGTGGGCCTCTTCTGAAAATTAGCTTTCACTTGTTTTTGAGAAATTCAATTATTTAACAGTTTCTTGCTGAAAGGTAAACCCAACAGTTTGACAGAATCCAAGGGGCAGCTGGAGGGGCCTCAGGCCAAAGCCCAGCTTTGCACAAGAAGTAAAAGATGCTTTAGGAATGCAAAGCAGTGCTGTGTCTGTACAGAGCATTGACTCCTCTCACTGCTTATGTCTCTTAGTCAAACTAACCTTCCTTTCCTATTCAGCAACACATCCCACAACCATTAGTAACGTCAATAACTCAGTTTTTTAATGGTAAAGACAAGTCATTTCCATCAAGAGGAAAACTAAAACTTTAGAAAAGTAGCAAGAAAATGTCACCAAAACATCTACATTTGGTTACACAATGCATATTTCCAAACTCAACAAGCCTCACATAAAAACTGGTGATGGTTTTATTCTAGCTCACAAAAGCTTTTAAAATGAAGGTATGAAAACCTTCCTAAGTTTTTATGGTATAGAACAATTAACAGCCACAACAAATGTAATAAACTGTCCCTCAAACTTGCTATTCTGTTTTAATTTCCAGCCATATCTCTCATTTATCTATAATTTAATGATTTTGAAGTAATATTCTAATTCAGACCAACCGGCCTGTAGTATCTGGATGATATGAGAGCAAAAAGCACCTTTCTGACTATACTACTACAACCTTTGAAAAAATTACTTTCTCTTGGAAAACTGCTACATGTTTTCCTAGTTTTTACCTTGCCCTTAAAAAATTAAGTTGTGATGAGAAGTTCAAGGTTTTATCTTTCATATGCACAGTATAACATACCTTACTTTAATTTTAAAATGCAATTATGATGACTTTAAAAAGTGGCTATTTATCATCATCACCTACACACTTCTCCTGGAGAAGACTTTTGATGCAAGCCTAGCATTAAAGCCAGTCTTCAAACCAAAATCCACAAATAAGTATCTAATCATAAATTTCACTCCAGTCAGCTGTTCAAAAAATCCAAGGCAAGAGATAAAAAGCCTTGAAAAGCATTAAAGAGGTTAGATGCACTATTTCAAACTGTCTTCACTCACTACTGCCAATAAATGTATCACTGAAAATTCCCATTACTGTGATAACCAAGTACTGACTGCAACAGGAATTTCCTTTCTTTTTAACTTATATTTGTTATCAGGACATATATGAACCAATTTACCTGTCAAGATGGTTTTTTGTGTGCTAATACTTTAGTAGATGTTTCTATAGTGATTTAGTCTTGACAAGATATTAAAATTCACATGCATAGTATAAGAAAGAGGAGTATGGTGGGGACAAGCTAATAACACTGATATTTTTGGAGCATAGCCAACTATCACATTGAGCTAAGACTTTTATTTTAATGTGGTTAACTTGCACACACCCACCCCCAGTTCAGGATTTGGGCAGATGGATTTGTTTTCCACTATTTCCTTTTAAATACAACATGGGGGAAAAATACTTCTCAGAAATCAAGAAAAGCTAGTGTTTCTCCTCTTGACTTCCCCAATCCTATTCCCAAATTACTTTAACTCTTAACAAACAGACAGCATTTACAAAAACCGTTTATCCTTACTTACAACCTCAAAACTCTGTTATCTTTAGCTCATTGGTAAATAAATATACGCTTAATCTTAGAAGTTTTAATTTCCTCTGTGGAACTTACTCCTCTTAGCTTGCATTAGTTACCCAAATCCTATATGCTCCATATGAGTCCACATTTCACCTAGCTGACCAGAAGCACAACGGCAATTTTATTAATAAACAGTTGTCAAAAAAACGCAGTGTATTTTACACTGGTGCCTATATTCTCATACTCCATAGTCTGTCAGTAACTCTAAATTACTGAAACTCCAGTTGTACTCCCACTATAAAACCAAACATTTTACAGACTTCGAAAAAAACACAGGATATTGATAAATGCATAAATTATTCAGAATTTTTGATCTGTAATGCAGCATACGCAGAGAAGTAATTACCCTCCACCAGGCTGTTCAAATAGATATCGGAGCTTCTCACCAAATAGCTTCTAGTAGAATGTGAGAGTTCAGAAGCAGAGTTCTTTTAAAAGCAGTCCAAAACTTCATCACCATTTTCAACAGTAAGCAACTCACCTACAATAAATATAGTCTACCACAAACCTTCCTGAAACCTTTCTTAAATGTAAACACGTTACAGTCTGAATTCTTCACATTAAAATCTTCATAAATAGGTAACTGTTTGCTGTGCTCCTCTGACGTATTTATGGAAGATGTTTGTGAAGTTTCACAAACAAGAGGGAAAAAGATATGTAAACAAACAAAACCAATTTTCAGATAAATCCTCAATCCCTCCACAACCATCAAACAAAAACAAAAACTGATGTAATGAGTAAAATGAAGGTAGCTGTAAAAGGACGACATCACATGCCTCCCATAGGTAAAGGCAGGCCATTCTACTCTCACCTTTATCACGGTCATAGAGCAAATCTTCTGCTGAACAGGGACTCCCATCCTGAGATTCAGGAGGGCAAAAGGGAGAGACACATGGTGAGTGACTGCTGCAGCTGCTGCTGCGCTCCTGGACAGACGGAGTCTGAGTGTCAATGCTTCGGGTGCTACTACTACGATAGTGAGCAGGCAACGGCGCCCTTCGACCGTCAGGGATATCCAAAGGCTGCAAGAGAAACAAGCAGTTACAGAAAAAAGATCAAACAAGCAATGGCAGCCTGTAGCACTCACAAGCAAAGGCCTTAAGAAGAACAAACAAAGCATTTTAGAAAGAACAGGGAGATCTCACACAAAAAAATAATGTAGTGTACAACGGATACAACATACATTAATTATTCAGAGTACTGGGGCAATGTGCACACGTTCCAATGCAAAGTTAGCATCCACCATTCAACATATACCAGTGTTATGTTTTTATGGTTTTTACAGTTGTAAAAAAAAGCAAATCTCCCTCACTAATTATATGTAGTGCTACAATTTTCAATAAAGGTCACTGCTATTATAATACAAAAACAAGTACCCTGACAGAGATCACATTTGGATAAAAGGGAAAGTAGAAAATGTCAAATACAATAGCATACTATTGCCATAACAACCAGTTGAATTACAATTATAAAAGGAAACCATCCAAGTTTTGCTAGTAAGTTGCAATTCTCCGGCACACCCCTACATTCCATCCTTCTACAGATGATGCACACACACAGGCTTGTAACAAGGCTCACAAGCTTCGTCTTGAGCCAAAGCTAGTAAACTCTACCTGCATCAGCCTAGCCGGCAAGGGCCAGAGCAATGGTGCATCCCATTCTGCAACGTACTGCATAGACATGTGCACAGCAGTAGATTGGCATGCTCTACTTATTTGTCCTTCCCAATGGAAAATTAGTTTTTAAATAAAGACAGTGTTGCTTTAAATGTAAGAAACCAAGTGGGAATTAGTCTTGCTTAGAAGCAAAGCGGGGAAAAATGTCTGCAAGAATTAAAAAAGTTTTGTTCTCACTTCAGTGAGAACTGTGTCCAAACCATAAAGAACAGCTTAAATGATCTAGCTACAAAAAAATTAATGTCTTTTTCCTTCTCACTTCAAGCGAGTGAAGTTTATTGCCTCTCTTCCACATATATTCCAAAACTGTAACAGCTTGTTCCAGAGATGAAAATTCAACCCAACACTTTTGCTAGCAATGAGGACTTAACACCTATTGGCTGAGTATCACATTCTCCCTTTTTCAGAAACAGTCTATCCAGAAAATCACCACATATTACACAAAGAGGCAGACATAGCAGAGCAGGAAGATAATTTTCTTCTTATGAATCTTCCAGTTACTACCATTTCATATTTCAAATAAGAGCAAAGAAACACACTATAAAGAGAACATTAGGTGCTCCATCAGACGCTGTAAGGTTTGGGCACAGCTGTGTGGTCTGTTCCAGCAGCTCACTTCACATTGCATATGCATTACAACACGACTTGCTGTTCTATTCCCATCACCCCAACAGGCCCTGACTCATTCACTGCACAGAGACCTGCAACTTTGTAGCATTTGTTACTCAGACAGAAGAGAGAAAACGAGACTGAAGCTGTAGAAAGAAAGCAGTCCCATAATTATCATAACCAAACCAACAAGGAAAAAAAGACCACACCAAAAAAAAAAACAACCAACAAACAAAAACCCTAAAAAAAACCCAACTCCCAAAAACTGCCATACAAAACAGCATTTTTACTTCTCTTTCTGCCAGCAAAAATTCTGTGAGATGTCAGTGAATCAACTGAACCAACCTCTATCTTTTACAGTATCTCTTCTGGATGCCCACTTTATACGGGTCTCATTTTTAAGTCCTCTGCATTAACAGATGCAGAAGGAGACTACAGGCGCTGCATTTTGAACTCCTAAAGTGGAATGCAACATCCTGAGTTACCTAACAACTACACTACAGAGTCCTGATGGATTTGTCCTTCCCCATCCATAAACTGTAAATTGATATCATCTTCCTTCTCACATAACTGTGATGGTAAAGTGAACAAAATTTTGGACATGCTCTTATTACAAAGAAGCAAAATCTCAGGCAAAAATTCAGATTTCTGATTTCAAAGCAAGGTGTAACAGTAAGCATGAGGAAATAAACTAAGGAGGAGAAGGGAAGAACACCAAACAGCTGCTCATTAAAGGCATACACTATGGTCTATGTAACAGGTAAAACAAGGATTCCAGGGAGGAGAATAAACCAGCAAGTGATCACATAATTAAAGACTTCAGGATAACACAGATGTTCTTCCACACCTGGAGCAACAATGTAGTCTCAGGCAGTCAGGAAGTATATCCCACATCACATATTTCAATCTCCCCTGAACTAAAGCCTGAAGTACAAAAATAATCCATATTTTTAGACACATATCTACATATACACATAAGCAGAAAAAGCTAAATATTTATCATTTTTAACAAGTGCAATAACATTTATTAGGCATAGAAAATTCCAGTTAATATCTCAGATTACTGTGTTCTTGTATTTATCTTTCCCTCACTGCTGACAAGTGGAAAATCTCCAAGAAAATATCAACTAGAAGTATTTAGCTTGTTAAAACTTTGGTTTTTTACATTGATCAGGTTTGATATATATTCTTGAAGTTACTTTCTATGAGTCATGCCTGAACTATTCTAAAACTGAAGTTCTCACAACCTTACAAGATAAGAGAGTAACTAATTTGGTACAGCTGCTATTACTTCCCATAATGCCCAATACCTGGAAAACAACTAGAAATTTCTGCATCCTACATGCTATTTCTTGAGGGTTTTTTTCTCAAGGATGTCCAGTCATGTATTAACTTTATGCCAAATGCATTCTGAAGCGTCACTTTTCCATCCCTACTGGATGTGTGTTCTTGGACACAGTTAGATATTGCTCTCATCTCCCAGCAAAGGTATGAAAAAGCTGCATGTGACAACAAAGCACGCATTTTTTCAATAATACACTGTTAACATTCACCAATTTGTTTTCAGTATCAATCTTGCTGGAAACAACCTCAACAATGTTCAAAGAATCAGGAATACTACCAGACTATAACAGCATTGCCAATGGGAGTCTCCTCATAAGCTGCACATCTATTTGGGAGGTAACTTCTTCAAAGCAAAGCATTCAATGCTATTGATTTAAAAACTTTCCTCTAGACTGGAACAAAAAGGCCAACACAGGAAAGTGCTTCTTCCTGCTGGCATCAGTGTAGCAATCAATGCACTAGATAAGGTTCAAGTGCAAAAAGCATAATGTATCCTAGGAACAAACACCTGGAAAAAAAAAATTTCTCAGATGAAGTCTATGAAGAGTTAAGTAAGGATCCTCTGCATCTGTACAAAATGAAAGAAGTCATTTTATTAACGGGTTAAGTTTCCAGATAGGTACATAAAACCACCTTGCCATCTCCTTCCAGAAGCATTAGAAATCAAACAAGGAACACAGTAATCAGTTTACTTACATTGCCTGACAGGCCATCAAAATTAATTTATTTCTAATTACTTCTGTATACTTGATAGTTCTGGTAGAATGTTTTTCCTAACAGGAGGCCTATGAATGTGTCTGTGTTCTGCTACAGGGCACTTTTCATGATTTTCACTATTGTATTCCAGAAGAGGGAACACTAATTATCCCCTAATCCCTACAAAAAGTCCATCATCCTTTTGCACCTGAGTCTCCAATGACGGTGTTGTGGAATTATTTACAATGGGACAAAGAACAAAAGCCAGCAACAACTTCACAAAAGCTCATTCCATCTTACAAGTTATGGTGAGAACAGAGACACACCATTACACCTTGTCAGAGTTAATCAGCAAGTTATAAAAGAAGGAAGAAAAATATATCCAAGAATTTTGAATAAATGCATTAGAACATTTAATTAAAAGTTTATTAATAAATTTGAGGAGAAAGATATTATTAAGAAATTACTCAAAAAGGCCAAATTAGTTTTATGAAAGCAAAAAGGAAACACCTTCAGCTAACTAAGCAAGATGAATTATGTGAAAAAATACAGCTACGGCTAAACTGCAAAAACGAAATTTTTTAGTATTTTGACCAGTACGCAATCTCTCTAAATTTTATAGTCAATAGGATTTTTAAAAGGTAATGACACAAAGACACTACTAATCCTCAACTATCTTTATAAAATACAAAAATAACAGGACAATACAAGAGCGGTTTGGTTATTTTTGCTTTTATAACTACAATTTTAACCATCATTAAGATTTTAAAACAAAATTTTTTAAAAAATGTTTCAAAGAAGTAACAGAACTAAATCAGCATGAGTAAAGACAGAAGACATATACCAAAGCAACAAACTCTCTTTGACTGTGCTTTTAAAATAGTATCTAAAAATACAAAATGTTACAGCAAGCAAGAATGGCAGAAAACTGAAAGAAAAACAAACAGGTTCACTAGAGTTTGGTTTCCTATGTTTTATCTTTTGTTCAGTGATTCCTAACCTTTAACCTAGCTGCCCTCACTCCCCTAGGCTAAAACACAGCTAAACTGTTGTATGAGGAGAAAGTTCACTGGCAGCAAGACTTGAGTAAATGATGATCTTGTTATGCTCTTCCATAAGCAAACTGAGATCTTGAAATCTCACAGACAATGCTAGGAGTCCCACTCTAGGTCCCACAAGACCAGACTTCACAGAAATTAACAATTGCATAGCAGGAAACAACCCTCTGCCCACAAAGACGGACTTGACTTCAAGGGCAATGCTGATTTATGACTTTCTTTTGTGCCTGAAGCTCTTGCCAGCTGAATGTTTGGAGGAAGGGTTCACTACTGTCTTGGTTGCGTAAACTCTGAGCACCTCTGGCCCAAATCCAACAATGCACTTAAGTATGTGCTTAACTGTTTTGCTGGATCAGAGTCAGTACATTCAGTAACACAGGAGAGCTCTGCATCCCAAGCAATAAGCTGTTAAAACCCAAGGACAACATTTACAAGGGTGATTTGTCTGACAGATAAATGAAATATCCTCCAACTACAGGAGATTACAACCCTAGCCATAGCAA
This sequence comes from Taeniopygia guttata, assembly GCF_048771995.1. NCBI lineage: Eukaryota > Metazoa > Chordata > Aves > Passeriformes > Estrildidae > Taeniopygia > Taeniopygia guttata. The sequence goes on along the minus strand of NC_133026.1, from coordinate 25,954,766 downwards.
CATCAATGGTGGCAACTACAATACACACTTTTTGGTACTCTTTGGAGATGCTGCCACAAGGCTTGTTGAGCTGGGCTTTCAGCTTGCATATTTGATTTTTATTTCTTTATTACCCTGGTACCATACACACCTCTTCTAAAGGGATAAGACAGCTTTAGGAAAGAAACCAGCCTAGAAGTACTACTACAGTTTTTCATTTTCGAGACTGTTTTGTCCATACAACTATGTGTCTGGAGAAGCCAAGACTACTCCAAAAATTTTTAAGTTTACTACTGACATGCAGAATTGCAAATATAAGGTTTCAGAATCTTAAACCTCTGATGGAAGTTTTATAGCTTGACTTGTGTATGGAACTGCTATTGTATGACCATTCATGAGAAAAGCACCTACAACTTGGAGAAGATTAGGAAAAAAACCATGGAGTACTTTATTCCACAGCAGAAAATTTTCACTGGCTGTTTAGGAAACAGTGGCTGTAAACCAAGCATTCCACATTTTCAGTGTCATCAAATAAAATGCACTAAATTCCTCAATGAAAAGTCTAACGCTCCAAAGAAAAGCTGCCCCATGTCAGTATTTCCCATACAGAGACCTCCCATGACAGATCACAGAGGTTTCATGGCAGTAAAATGGTCTACATTTCCATTTCAGTTCATAGAAAAAAAACCCCAGTAAAACTAGAATGGAGAGCATAGCACTGGAAACTTGCATCTTGCTCAAGAAAAAGAGTGCAAAATAAAGTAAATATACCAATCTCCTGCTCTCTAATTATTTATTACTGCAGCCTGAAGTGTCTGAATGCTCAAACACTTGTATTTCTCAGAAAAACTTGCAAGCTCTCTACAGAAAGGGCATTCTAAACAACATAGGTTTGGCCAGACGCCCTTTAAAAATAAAAAAGAAAACTTTAAAAAAAAATCCCACCATGCTAAAAAACTGAAACAAAGTTGTCAAACAAACAGTTCTTTGAAGAAAATTATTTGTAATTTCAGCCACAATGAAGGCTCCTCAAAAGGAAGGTTTTCCCTGTGTTTATAGATCACAAAGAGATAACAACCATAAACCTGTTCCTGTACGCTTACCTTGGATACCTCTTCTTTTCCACTGTTGTCCTTAATGAATACTTTTTCCAGTTCAGGGCTTATTCCTTCTACATTACACGGCACACGTGAAGCAGTTGATTTTGGCACTGAAATGCTTGACAGTGGCATAGGGACAGATCTGGAAATACAAGCCTAGAAGGTAGAAAGCAACATGATTTAAAGATGGAAAACAGAATAAAGGCAGAAGTCTGAGACCAAAACTAAAACATTACTAAGTAAAAAGTTGTGTATTAATTTTGCCATCTAGAAGATCATCTTTACTTGGTGAATTTAAATAAAAACAAATGCCTGCATAAATCAAAAGCCAATAAAATAATCTCTACTTAACTCAAAGAATAGCTGTAAAATAAAAGCATTCTATGACTTCACTTGGAAGTAAGTAGACAGGTGTATGTACTATCCAGAGGCACAGACTAAGGTTTACACTGCAGGAGGATGGGGAGTTCATGGGGCCCTGATGCTAACTGGGATCCAAAAGGCATTTCATAACATTCCTAAAGCTTAATGACTCAACTGAAATATTCACTTAATGCACTTTTACTCTCTTTTGGTTGGCTTTAGCAAATGTAAAATAAAACATTCATTCTAAACCTTTAATTTCATTAGCTTATACCTTTTCAGAACTTTATATCAAAGGTCTTAAGATAAATCATCCTGAGTTTAAGAAATAAGCATCTACATAAGTACAAATATGATTCTCAGAAAAGCCTGTTGAGTGGAGCTCTGTTACCAACAGGAAACGTTCCCAAGAGTGCAAAAATGTCTTGCACAGTCAACCTTAAAAGCTTCACCTTGGCAGCAGCTACACTGACAGCCATGAACAGTCTCACGTGTCAATCAACGTGTTCTCCTCCTCCTCACAGAATCACAGGATGTTTAAGACAAAACATAAACATTTTTTCTGAGTTCTTATCAAGTGAATGTTGCATAATGTGCAGCTCCCAAGGTGCAAGTCATTTGCCTGCAAGCATTCTCTGACTGCCAGAATACACAGCCTGAAGAATGGCTTTATCAAAGAACATCTTCCTGAGAAACCAAAATGTGATATGAGCAACGACAAAGCAAGCTCCAAGTACTAAAGAATGTTTCTTCACAGCATATGTCTTAGGTGGGTTTCAATCTGTGTCACAGACTGTCTTCAATGTCACTATAATGGCACAGGTACTTGCAACAGCTTGCTTTGAGATGTAAGGCAAAACCCTTTTTGATGCCGAATGTAGTAGGACCCTTTGTTATAAGGGCTAACAGGCTCAGGAAAAGTATCAAATTCCTATTGTCTTCATGCATTAGGCTTTGACCACAAGATTTTATCCCCATAGAAGGAATGTAAGGAATCAGCCATCACAGCTCAAACAGCTGCTGTAACTAGCTGCTACAGAACACCAGGTAGTTAAAAAAGTACTCAGGAAATACCATGATAGAACCAACTTTTCAGATATTCTAAGAGTGGCCTGTTAGTAACAGGGATCTACTATAGGTGAAATTTAATCAGAACTCAAATATTTGCACTCTCAAATAAGCCATAGTTAAATGCTTTCTACAAGTGCCTTAAGATTTCTCAAGATATTGGCTGAACCTCACCTGAGCTTTAGAACTGTAACTGGGTTTCAATTTTGCTGACAGGTTGTAGTGACTAGATCATGACTGCTTTGGGTATCCTCCACTGCACCCTTCTTTGGTACTTTCTTTTTCTTTATTTCCTAATTTTATTTTTTAACTAGCCCAGATGGAATTAGGTTGCAAAATTGATAAGCAAATACCTTCCAGAGGAGCTTTGAAAGTTCACCACAAAAAAAAAAGAATCTTGGAAGCAAGTATGTGTCCCTGGAAGCACAGCCTTATCTGGCCATGCCCATAACTTTTACAGCATCATAATATCCAGCTGCTATCCTGGTGCAGCCCTTCTTTTATTATATGATGACCATCAGACAAACTCCAGTGAAGGCACAGCAGTATCACACTGATAAGCATCTGATGTACCACACAAGAGAACAAACACAAGACAGATGGGAAGGCTCAGCAGGCTATTCAGCCAACCCTGATAAGGTGGGAGGCTGTTAATATAAGGAGCTGCCCACTTACCTGAGTCTGACTGATTGCTATATGGTTGCCATGGAGAGGTGACTGACGTTCCTTCTCTTTGTTGTGACGACTGCTCTGCTTACTGCGCTGAAGCTGCTGCCTCAGTTTGGCAATCTGCTGGAGAGAAGTTCAGGTGATGTGAGAATGAGTTAGCAAATGGGTAACTGCTCATATCTTCATATATAAAGTGAATCATGGACATTTTAATCCTCTTTGGAGGATTTTACAGGCATATAGGATTGCCTTTCCTTGAAGTATGAGCATTAAAGCTTCTTTCTGTTTATCAGATACTTACTCCAAAGCATCTTCCCTATTCCCCAACCTGAATATGACAATAGGCTTAGTTTATTTATTGAATTTCCTCATTTACCATTTACACACAAGCACTGTAGGATCTGATGCAAATAAAAGTAGTCAGAATGACAATTTGTAGCATCTTCTAATCTGTAACTGGTTTAAACTGGGGACTTTGAAGCCTACAGTTTAATTTGTTTGATCTTAAACCAAAACAAAGTTTTTTCATGATAATTTATCATAAAAGTAAAGAACCTGCACAAACAACTGGCACTCAAAATGCACTATTCATCTTGGAGTACTTATTTAATATATTTAATAGCACTACCCTGCAGGCAAAATTATCACAGATTCTTTCAGACAGATGGAATTATCTTTCCTGCTGTCTGCTACAAAGATGTCTAATCAAGAGTTACATTTTAAATGTCAAATGCAACTAAAGCCATTATCCATTTGACCTGCTCCTTAACAAGAAACCAAAGAATTTCATTTTGGGATTCCTCAACTTATTTATTCCTCCTGGGAAACTTCTACATGAAAGAGAGTACTTACCTCTATAAACATTGTCTCAGAAGTTTAGATGTGTGCAAATTCACACAACAGGTACAGACACTTCCTTAAAACTGGATAATTTGTTCCCTTAGGCTCAAATCCCACTGTTCCTCATTCTCAGCACACTGGAATATAAGGCCATGCATGGCCCCATTTCATTTTTAACTCAGCTAGAAATACAATTTTTAAAAACCTGAAGGGCAAGTAAGGAGAATGAATGCACGTGGAATTCATACATCAGCTGGAAACTAACCTCTCTTTCTGAGTGACAACTCACAAGTACATGCACTCTGTGGTTATTTCCAAGTAGTTAAATATATCACTGGTACTCTTGCAAAGCAACCCTGTGTCAGAGAATCACTTCACATCACTCTTCACAGTGTCAGAGATGACAGTGTTTGGTGAAGAGGTTTGGATGGAGCTCTGCTGCAGGCTGTGAACTTTTCTTTGCGCTGTTTCTGGTAGCACTCACAGAAGAACAATCTATCTTTAAAGCTTCATATCAAGTTTTGCCACAGCTCATTACCCGTATTTAGAGAGCTGCTACTCAGAAATGGCTGAATATTTTGATCTTTAAACAACAGACAAACAGTTCAAGAGTTCCAAAAGGGTCTGTGTATTGAATATATCCAGAAAAACAGAGCACTAATACAACTAGATTACTTACACAGATGAGCTACATTTAGAGAACTGGGACACTAAACACTTGATCAAAGGTACAACTTGAGCAGCAAGTTGCAAGAAACTTTGTAGTCTGAAGAGGTATTTCTCTAAAAAAAGAGGTATCTGAAAAAAAATCCATTTGTCTAGAAGTTTCCCCTTCTCCTTGTAGGAGTAACAGCAATCAGGAAACCTAACTCCATATATGAAAAAACATGCAGGTTACTGCTCTGGCAAACATACACACATTACAAGTATTTGTGCCTTACACTGGAATGTTGAAGAATGGGGAGAACTGGGAAATAATCTTCATCTTCCCCTTTAAAAACAGAGGAGAAAAATGATGTCCAGATCAGAAGGCAGCTGTGGACAGAGATGGCTGGCTACAAGAATAATCAGAAAGCAAGGAGAGTGCTGTATATAGATCTTTCATTTATATCGCCTCTTCTTGATTCTATGAACTTCCTCCTAAGTCAAAAAGTTAAATACAGTATTTTATTTAAATTAAATAAAATATGGTTTCTGAGTTTTCCTCAAGAGCACATTATGAAAAGAAAATATCTACATAATACTACCTCAGAGATCTGACTGACTGATTTCTGTCACAAATAAGCTTGCAAATCCTTGACAACATAGCCTCCCACTGTAAAATTTGGATAGTGAAAACTCTAAATGGGAGAGTGTTGATAGGCTGGTATGTCTCTAGGCCAGCCAAAAACCTTGAAGCTCTGATACTGTGAAAGGAATCAATGGATCCCTGGAATTTAAGGTTCTCTCAGCCACCTCAAGAGTATGTGTATTTTGCTAGTCAGAAGGTTCTTGACACTAACAAAGAAAAGAGTCCTTGGGTCACTGAGGAGAAACAGAAGACAGAAAATTGTTGATTTGATTGTGTATCTGGAGCTGATACAATCTCTTAAGCTAAACAAGCAGTGCAGTGAAGAAAGAGATGTGCCTTCTTAGATCGTATGTCCTTAGCTCTGAACTTGCAGGACCCTAGCTGTCCATGATGTGGTAGTTACTTTTGGACAAGAAAACGAGAAAGTAACAATGGGCATATAAAAAGGAATCTGCCGTTTCCTATTTGTCCTGCAGACCTGGGAGATAGAAGCTTACTGGCACAGACAACCAGCAAGCTGGTAGTGTCAATGAGTACAAAATCTGCTGAACTAAACAATGCTCCATCTCTTCACCGAGGGGAGTCCACAGAGATTCTACCACTTGCTAATCCTGAAATTGCAACAGCTTTTTTTCTTCTACAAGATTATCTTTTAATTACCAATTATTTTCTATCTCAAGCTGAAATAAAGCCAGTGCTACTAACAGGAATAGACAGCTGGGCTAGCGTCCTCAAAGTTTATCTACACCTTCTTCTCAGGCAGCAGAGAAGAGCCATCAGAGCGCCAAACATAAGCAAAATCATCTACAGTATGAGCTACACTAATTCTTGCAAAACAAATATAATTCATGAAGTAAGAAAAGAGTCTAAAACATATGCCTTGATGGCACCTGTTTTACCAATTATCTCAAAGAAGCAGCAGATCCTGTCTCTTGGGCACTCAACCAATGCAGCGAATATGAGCTAGGGAGTCTGCTGTGCAAAGAAAATGGTGCCAAGTAAGTGGTATCAGTAAAACAGGCATTTGAAGATCCAGCATTAGACCAGATCTGTGCAAAGAAAATGGGGACAAGGAAGTGGCAGGAAAGAAGCCATGTGCTACACTGGGGAAACCAAAGGCAGCAACAGAAAACTCCATTTTCACTGAGCAGCTAAGAACAGAAAGGGTTTGGGACACCACTTCCCCCACATGCCCAACTGCATGCAGTCTAATAAAAGTGAGCATTAATGTGACTGGGGTATACACAATCATATTAAGGAACATGTGTAAATTATCACAAAAAGATCTATTCTGTATCCTAAAGCACCCACTTATTAGAGATATTTAAGCCTTAGCCTTGCACATATGTGTGCTTAGATCCATAACACGTGAATTATTTTTGTATACCAACTCAAATGCTCTCCCTGCCTACCTAACTTGAAGATGAGCAGAACATTCTCTTTAGAAAATACAGCTATTTTCTTAGAGAATACAGCTGAAAGTAAAACATATTTAAAAAAAAAAAAATCAAGGAATTCATCAACGAGTAAGCTCAATTTGAACACTACTTCCAATGTTCGAATGCCATTTGTTATCTAAAACTGTTTTGCTACATTTCTACGCATAAACATATACGGTAGTAAATTTCAAAAAGTATATTTTAATTCACATTTGGCAAGTACTCTCATGTGATCGCAAGGAGGGGGAAAACACAGCACAGATCTGTGCACATTTTAAAAAAAAATTAAGAAAATTTTAGACTTTGTTCTTCCAAGTGACTGCTCTCTGTAATGTTGCTGACGCAGTGGAAAGATTATTTTCTTCACCTATTTTAAAGTAATTTATAAAAACTCCCACCAACAAAAAACACTGAGAAAACATGAAGAGCAGTGCATCAGAAACCTACACCAAGTCATTCAGGGCACAAAGTTTCAGTTTGGTTTTCATGGTTTACTGTCAGCCAAAGGTGAGATGACCATCCAGGATTATTGAACAAACAAGTCATGAAAACCCCCTATAAATATTTTTTTTGCTTGCTAAGTATTTCTAGAGCTCATAGCTGTACAACAAATAATATAATTTTTTCTATGCCAGTTGTGATATGCATGTAGTCTAATATAACTAATGGCACAAAACTGAGAAATAACCAAATTAGGTTACAACACTGGGATAATCTAAATATTCTGGTAATTCTTCCCTTTTGAAAGGACCTGGATGCAAACTAATATGAAGGAACCTGATACATCCCACCATACCTCTCAAGTGCTCACTAATATTTACCAGTCAATAGGCTGTATTTCTACAGCTCAGCCTACACAACATGGTAACTTCCTATTGCTGATCAAGCCACAAACTCCTTATTAATAAGTGAGCTCCATCTAGTTCATTAAATCTTTGTTAATAAAAAAGTTAACCAGAAAGTCAAAGAGCAAATCAAGCATTAGAAATTCTCCCTAAACCTTTGAATACAATCTTTCAATTGCTATATGAAAGCACATTAGGCATGCAAGCTCTCATATTCAATTCTCTTTTATTCCAAAGTCCTTTTCAAGTACTCTGTTAGAGCAAAAGGGACCTTCCAATGGGGGCTGCTGCTGTCTGTGTAACAGATACAGCACAGAGAGCTGCTTAAGGGAAGTGAAAAATCAGCTGTCTGAAATACATCTTTAAAAACCTATACAAAATGAAAACTACTAGTTTTAAATAAAGGGTTTTTCCCAGTTCTGGGTAAATTCCAGTGTGGGGTAAGTTATAACTAAAATTATTCCTGAACAACGTCAAGAAATTTCAAACTAATTATTCAGGTCGAAAAGGGAAAAAGTACCAGTGTCCTATATAAAGACTGACAGCAATCTTTATGTCCCAGTCAAGACATGTATCTATTGAAATAATATTAAAGCAGTATGGCATCATCTTAGACAAGTTACACTTAAAGTTTCTTAAAATCAAGTAGTAGAATCCTTCAGAATAAACAAATTCTTTAAAAGTAGATTTTGTCATGAAATTATTAAAGGAAAGTTTATATTGAGAGCTAAGGACTTCTAAATTTCTAGTAAGACTCACTACAAGAAAACAAATATATATCTATTTTAGTGCTAGACAGACTTAATCCTGACACACAAGATTTCAATTAAGGGCAAAGTAAGTCTCACTACCCAAACTGAAATCCTTTTTGTAAGTGGTAATTCTGAATTCATCTGTTTGCTTGGGATGTTAAACTTATACACTCACTTTTAGTTTTTACAATGTAGATGTTTAAAAAAGGGTTACCAGTTCTATTAAACAAATTTATTTAATTTTAATAGTACTCAAATTAACCAAGGAAAAAACTATTTTTTGAACTTAACCGCACAATCTTATTTTATCAAAACTAGTAACTATCACACAAGTGTTTAGCTAGCTTACACTACCAACATATTAAAAAAATTGCTAGAAATCATTACATTAATTTCTGAAGCAAGAAAACAGGAATACAAACTCCTAAAACAAGTCATGGAAACTGCCAACAGCTATCTACTTGTTTAGTGTCAAATACTATGGAAAACAATTCAAAATTCTAAGCAGAACAATGTTACCTACACTACACATAAGAAATGCGGTTGCCCAGGAGAAGGTGATATTTTTATTTCCATTACTTATGCAATGCTTTCAGCTGCCCATTGCTTTGTCAAATGTCTACCATGCAACATTCTGCTATATCTTCTTCCCATCAAAGACTTCAGTAAAATTGTTAGGGCTGTTTAAGAATGTGATTTAAAATGAAAGGGAGGGTGGAAGAAATTTTACCAGCTTATGTGCCAAAGCACATTACTTTAAGCTTTTTTACCTTCATGTTTCTGTTTTCCACTGTTTTGGATGAAAAAGCCAAACATTTTCCTGAGGGTCCTTTATGCTGCAAAGGTGTTCCTCTAGTCCCTTGGAACAATCTTTACATTTGGTGAAGCTTTGGCAAAAATTTCAGTTTGTACATGTTCAAGAAAGATATCTGGAACTGGCAGCTGCACTTGTTAACAATTCTGTCTCTGGTGGGCTTTACAGTTTGAATAGAACCACCCCAGGGAATTTCTCCTTCCAGGAACTGCAGATTAATGTGGCACAAAGAAACTGAGTGCACAGATACTGCTGGTATTGAACAAACACTTAATACCCACCACATAGGCTGACACTGAGGGAAAGGAAAAAGAAAGAGATAAAATAGAAGCCAAACAATGGATAGCCAGAACTAACAAGGAGCTGGAAGTTAACAGAGTAAGAGCTCAAATAGGGTAGTTGAATAGTGGCTGGATGATGCATGAAGTATGACATGGGTTTTGAGCACAAGGAACTAGAAAAGGTAAGAAAAGAAAGCAGAGGAAGAGGAAGAACTGTATGCTTAAGAAGACAAAGGTAGGTTTTGGGGTGAACAACCATTGCGAAGTTTGGATTGAAACAACTCTTCCACAGAACCTATTTTGTCTACTAAGGCATTCTAGCAAAAAAAAAAAAAAAAAGGAAACACATTGGCCACACATTTCTTATCTTTCTCTTGTGGTCAGTACACCAAGAGGGTGGCAACCCAGCACAATGGATCATAGTTATCAAATGGTGGAGACTTGCTTACATACTGAAGGGTTCACTATCACTGACAGCCACAGGCCTGTGGAGAAGCGGAGCTGCTTGTTGCACAAACTGATAGGAAACTGCCAGAGTATGAAGGATAGTCTCTCAGTAAAAGCAAGGAAACATTATTCTAGAAAAACAGATGCTACTCCTGCCTGTATTATAATTTCTTTGTGCTGGTAGGTAAGGTTTAAGCCAAACTTCTCAGACAAAAAACTCCTTCTGCATTTATTTTTGATCACTTAATCTGTGATCCTGAGTGCTTCCTCACAGCTGTAGATGAAATCATCCAGGCAACTGAAGGCCCATGTGTCAATACAAGGTTTCATGAGATGTAATTTGTAAGATGGGAACAGAAAACCCTCTTTTGATCAACCCATCTTTGACCCAGGACCTCACCCTTAAAAATGAGGCTATTGCCACCAATGGATTTCAAGATTATTCCACATTTGTCAAATGTGGTTTTAAAATTTGAGTAATTAAGCTTGCATCACTCCTTCTGATAATTATTCTATCAATGGCTGTCCAGAAGAAGACTGCCTTTTAATGTCACCTCCTTAGATAACCTATACACTCCTCATTTTTGAATGTCCTATTCAACAGGGAGTCAGGAAGAGCAGAAGCAGCCCAGATTATGAGGGAAAAGTTCCACCTCATGGGAACATGCTGCAAGATTCATTTTTCTAAAGGAAAATTTGAGTTCTTGAAAAGAGGATACACTCTTCCTGACAGGGGCATAAGGCTGAATGTAGCTCATTATTAAGTTCTGGACAGATTTAGTTACTCAAACTCTGGACAAAATGGAGGTTACTGGGACAAAAACTGAGATACTGTCATTTCAGCTGAGCTGGAGACCATTTTACTGTATCAACTTTCTCATTATGAAAATCCACTTTTTGTAGGTTCTTTCTAGTTGCAATTGTAGTCTACAGCAAAATATTTTTGAATAAAGAGCATTTCAAGTACTCATACCATTACTGTACCAACATGTATTGTGCAAGTGGTGTCCTCTCTATCTCCAACCTAAAATCTGAACAAAATTTCTAAGCAAGGATATGTGAACATACCACCTGACACTTTGCATTTTCCAGGAGAGCAGCATTAAAGGTCAGAAAGCTAACTAACATAAGACTGAACAAGAAGCTAATTCCTCAATGCTCACTCTGGCCACTCTTTCACAATCAATACTTAGTATGCAGGGAGGAAGCATAAAATAACCATCACTCTTCAAACAACTCTTAAACTGAGGGTAAAACCTGTTTCAAAAGCAAAAGAGGAGAGGGAAAGGGTGCAGTTTCCCAGACTCCAGATAGGGTTTAAAAAATGTCTTGGGCTTATCAAAACTTGAAAGGCTCCACTGTGCAAAACTTCTCACCTCTTTCAGCTGATCAGCACTTCCCCACGATGCCGAGCGCTGATGTGATCTCTTTTCTGCTCCCTCTTCAGCCCAACAGCTGGGTGTCTAGAAGGGGAAAAAAAAGGAAGAAAATGCACTGTACTGAGTTCTCCAGATAAGAAAAGCTTCTGGCACAAATTACTGCTTTACTCTTTAGATGTCGGAGTTATGTGAATAAATTTCAGATCCTGATATGCAGCACTAATAATCTCAATAAATAAAAAGCAATATAGAAAACAAAGCTTTGTAAACTTGCATTTACAAAGGATGAGAACAATGCACATTACTGAAGAAGGAATCAGAGGCCTGACAAAAAACCTTACCTGGCTGCTCCCGCTGTGCTTTGGCATCCATGTCCACATTTCACTTGGTGGACAGCTTAGAAAACCACACCATTAAAAAAACTGTAGAACAAACTCAAGCCAGGATTCACTTCTCCCACCTGTCTTCCTCAACAACTGGACCACAGAACCAATCCCTTCTTGCTAGCTCTGACTTGGTAAGATCTGGATACACCATTTATTTTTGGCACCAATTTACATGAGCAGCACAGTGGCAGGCAGGCCTTTTCCAGCCATATCTCAAAGCTTAGAGGTTTGGGGACTGTCCTTAGATGTAGGAGCTAAAATTAAACCCCAAAGACTGAGAAGCATCAGAAAGCCCAAACTCTCAACCACTATGTTTATTTGCCACAAGGCTATAATGAAAATTGAGGTTATCCACCAGAATTACTGAGCAAGAGAGTCACAGGAACAATGGAAACATCTAAAATTCAGGAAGAGTTTGGGATATGAACTATATAAAATTCAGTGCTATAGGCACATAAATATAAATCTGTTGATGTTGATCCCCCAACAATTCCTACTAGTATTAGCTGTATGTTTCACAGTAAGTACACAAGAAATAAAATTGTACCACTGAAAACAACAATTTGTCCACGGGGCTTTTAAGGAAGGGGACCACTGCTGACACTTCTTGGGAGACAAAACCCTAGCCCACAAGAGAAATAGGATCTGGGATCCACATGCCTGTGGGACTTGTTTTCATGCATGGAAACCCTGCTCCTCCACAGCCTTCCTTACTCTTGCTTCCCATGTAGATCTAGAAGCTTCTGTAGTACCCACACAGATACTGGAGACTGTTTGCCCAGGCAGGAGGCTGAGCACCTCTGGAGATCACCATCAAACCAGCCCCTACAGCTCCTTGCCGCCCTGCAAAGGGAGCTGGGAGCAGCTCCCAGGGCCATGCCACTCCAGGCCAGCCACGGTACTGTCACGCTCAGAACTGTAACTTCAGAGCACAGGCTGCACCTTCATAGCCACCACACTGCCACAGTATTATACAGCCTACAGCCCAGCACCTAACTCATCAGTGCTAATACTTCATGTCCTCAGTCTGTGTGCACAGGCCTACATAACCCTCTGGTGTTTTCTGCCACCTCTGGACGTCCCATGGTTTTGGTGGGGCTTTTTCTCTGTTATTCTTACACCACCAGTAATACTTCAACCAAAGGCCCAGGAAGCTGTGTGGGTGACTAGAAAGCCAAATGGAAAAAGTCAGTCTTGAAGTTTTTCCTGCATGTTCCCAGAAAAGAAAAAGTAAGTCCTTATATGAAAAGTTAAGAGTACTGTGTACTTATTACATGACTCTGTTATAAAATAACCCCTTTTGTTTGGGTCTGGGTAAGAAACCCAGATAATGTGGTTTAAAAAAAGAATAAAATCAAATGTGAGAAGTTAAAACAGCTACTTAAAACTATGTGAAAGACAAGGCAGTCCCTCAGCCAGGCAGCACTTAACTCTCCTGACCCAAAGCAAAGCCTCTGCCATATGCATGTGCAACCTGTGTGTGTGCATCTGCTTGCTCTGCATTTTAACAGAGCCACCTTCAAAATAATTACTTCATTTTCCAGATTCATCTCCCTGAAATTTGTGTGGAAGACATTCTGTTTGGTTTAAATGTTGGGTTTTTTTTTAAATATTGAAGTAGCTTGCAGATTCTACTAGACTAGTGAAAATGGAGAAAATTTTTTACTTTTTCAAAATCATAGGCTTTCACAATCTGTTACAATTTACTTTGCAATTTAAACTGCTCTTACAATATTTTACTATACCCCAAGTACAGCTGGAACCATACCCTCACACAACACCAGTAATAAAAAGGGAATTCTGAAAAAATTTATCTTCTAAAGAGTGTCACTCACTACAACACTGCTCCACCATTTGGGGAACATCAGGATGAAGTAGAATCAGGCAGTTTGGGGGCTTACATACTTACCTGTAGTGCAAAAGGGTGTACCAGGGATCACTAAAAGCTTATATCCTTTAAACTATTGCTTAATAAACTGAAATTATATCAAGACTCTAAAAAGCCGAAGTGACTTTCTCAATAAAGTAAACTATTAAAAAAACAAAACAAGTATGTAGAACACACAGACCTAAGTATTTTTCATAAACAGAGATATTGATTCAGACAGCAAGGACAAAACACAAACTAAGATCAACCCCTGAAGACGTTCATCAACAACAGCACTGACTGCTAGGAGCGACAAGTGGAAATCTTTATAGTGCAGAGAATCTACTCAGAAATCAAAAATAAAAATCAGAAAATATCTATTTACTTAATACTAAATTTTGTACTTGTTCAAGAATGCTTTGACATTCTCTTCCACTCAAATAGCATCTCCCTTGAGACAAGGACTACATGGATGCTTTCAGCCCCTGGTAAACTGAGTCAAGTTTGCACAACCTGCAAAGTATACATACACAGTATACAGGGGGCAGACTATTTGTGATCCTCAGTTTTACCTGCAGTATTAGATTACAAACACTGTATTAAGTTCCTAGCACAGTACTGAAGTCAGACAGTGTTATATTTATGTGTTATTTAGAGGCAAATTTAAAAAAGAAGAAGCTTTACAAAAATAAGACAACATAAGCAGTTACTAGAGTATTATTGCAAGGTACTCTTCTTCAAACCCTGGAAATTGCAATCTACATTATATGAAGAATAATTTTGGGGTTGTAACATCAAATCCTTGTATTCAAGCAAAAACTTTAAAAAAACAAATAGAAGGACCACAGATTTGTTGTATTCGAACAGAAATTCTGCTAAGTTTAGCTTATGTATGAACACCTCATCTCACTTAAATGATGTCATTTAGATCACAAATAAGATGAGGGTGTGCAGCACCCACGATCTGTCACATTTCATGGAAATTGTTTTCACATCTTATTTACAACTTCCACAAAACAGGCTTATTAATGGAAGCCTCATTTGAAGCTGCAAGTGTATTTCTGGAAATATAGAAAAAAAAAAGAATATTAAAGCCAGTATGTAATTCAGAATTGTATTAGAAGAAACATTTCTGAATCACAAACAAAATCACAGTCGAGGTTTTGCACTTCAAGTCAGAGGAAGGGTAAGAGTACCTCTCACAGTAAGAAATGCCAGGCACTATCTCTGAAACTGGTAATATTTCAGAGCACCACAGAAGTTATGCACTGAACTTCATGAAAAAGGATAAGTCCTGCAAGGCCATATTAAGAAACTAAGATTTTAGGGGAGATCCTTGAAAACACTAGATAATGCATGCTAAACCTACAAGCCATGGATCCCTTGTTTTCAAGATATTAAGGCTTGTGGTCCATTTCAGCTGACATGTGGGATAGGACATGCTCAGAATGCCAAAGCTGTTTGCTCTCTTCAGTCTTCATGTAAATCACAATTACCACAGTTCTAACTCACCCAGCCTTGTGGAGATCAGCACTTCTTCCAACACGTTTGGTAATCCTGCCTTGCTTTTCCATCCATGCCCGGGACATACACCTACATTCTTTCCACTTAGATCAGAATGACTGCACAGCATACCAACCTACCTAAACCTAAAATAAGACTGTATTACTTTAAGTATCTTATATTTATTGCCAGCCCTTCAGTCCTATTACTACATCCAGCCTGCATTCCAGAATATCTGCATATGTCTATGCTTTACAGGGGAAGCAATATATTTTTGAAGAACTTCCACATTCAAAAGAAACCCCACTGCAGTACTAGAAGACAAAAACTGATGGGTTTTCAGATATTTCTAAAGCATTCAAGGGCCATCTAGAAACTCTACAATGAGAAATTGCCTAAGCAGTTACAAGTCAATTTGACTATAGATGACGACTCTTAAACATCAAACAGGTTAAGTCAGAATGACAAACCCACAGCTCTATGACATATCTGATTCCCTGTCTTTTCTGCCAATATACATCGTTAAAATATACCAC
This sequence comes from Taeniopygia guttata, assembly GCF_048771995.1. NCBI lineage: Eukaryota > Metazoa > Chordata > Aves > Passeriformes > Estrildidae > Taeniopygia > Taeniopygia guttata. The sequence goes on along the minus strand of NC_133026.1, from coordinate 25,939,207 downwards.
AAAATCAATTATAACTAATACACCAATAAAAAAGCTTCATGGAATTGAGCCTCTTTGTTTATGTCTGTTAATATTACAGCAAAAAAAAACCTACCCAGAAGAAAAAAAGTGTGTCTAATGAGAGCTATCCATATTAAAGCCTTGACCTTCCCATGAGAAAAACTAGATCCCAATATTGCTGGATATGCCTAAGTCATCAATTGGAAATCACTGGATAATAAAATGCCACCAGGGCATTTGCTCTTCTTTGTATTATTTAGATTGAGAAAGATTCCATGACAAAGTTTAACTGACAATATTTTTGTTATGACATCAACATCATGTTTCTTTCTAATATTTTTTAATTTTATAAATAACTTTTCAATTACTTAGCTACTGCCAAATAACTATATTTATCAACTCTGACAATTATCCAAATGTTTCTGAAGATTCCAAGGTTAGACACAGCCATTTCAACATTGAGTTGTTCTTTACACTATTAATGGGGGAAATACTTAAATGATGAAGCATATAGAAGTGGTGTACAAAATTGTTTCATCAGTGCTTCCAAAAGAGACAGAAAAAATAGGGAAAGAAGTTATACTAAGTTTTAAATGGCCTTAAAGAAAAGTTCAGATTTTACAAAAGGAGAAGAAAGTAGGACAATAGAGAAACTCAGGAACGGGATTACAAAGTATATCAACTTCTTACAATAGAAAGTTTACCTGCATTTCTGAAATACTTATACACTACTAAATAAAATTGTGTATGTCTGGTTATCAAAAATGTGCTGCTCCTTAACACACATGAATATATATACAGAATTCTGAGAAATACTGAATTGTACAAATACCACAATGCAGTGTGACAATTCATTTTTCCAAAAGCAAACAACCACTTCACTTCTCTTCTGTAGTTTCAGTCAAAACACCTGGGGCAAGTAAGAGGGACACAGAAATATGAACTGTAGTTCCTATTCTCCAAGATATGACAGAAACTAAACCAAACAAAATTCTGTTCCCTCCCTTCTATTACTATGAAGAAACATTTTATTCATGAGTATTATACAAGTTGAAAGAATTTAAGTGGAAAAAAGGACTTGGAATAAAGCTCACTAAAGGTTCATCTGATCACCATGAAGACCAGAAACTGTCTCTCTTTTTTTAAACAACTTGAATTCTAAGAAACTTGGAAAAGCCATAATCATCACCTTAGCAGAAATGCACAAATTTAGATTTTAGGTTAACATTTAATTAGGAACAAAATATACCCTCAAAAGAGAAATAATTATTCCACCTACAATGTAAGTTATACTGACAGCATTCTTCTTGAATTTAAAACAAG